>NW_024704742.1:20565261-21165261 GCF_018977255.1 Callorhinchus milii | reverse complement strand
TTATTTATATTCAGAATATTTACTGATTCCGCAGTTTTTGTAAGTCTGGCATGTAAATGAAGATGGGGAACCTAAAAGTACAGTAGTGTCACGCAAACAAATGACTAGTTTGGCATCTATCATTCATCAGCAACGTGCAAACACGAGTAGTTTTTTTTGAATTTTGCTGTTATATGAAATGAATGGTTTATTGACTAATTTTACGATATAGTTTGGCATGTGTTCAGAATCCTTGGTCTTGGGAATTTAATAGTAAGAAAACAGGTAGCTTGTTATTGTTTGAGAACAAATGTATTGCTTTGATTAAGTATTAAGCAAAGCATCCCTATACTATTTAAAAAGAAAGTTATTGGAGGCTAAATTGGGAGTTAGGCTAAGCACCCATGGGTTGATCATGTTCAAACACACACTGGTGCACTTAGTTGTGTAATCAGTCACCAATGGAAATGAATACAGATGAGTCTATCATTCGTTTCACCAATTATTTACATAAATAACTCCAGCAGTACCCCAACACACACTCTCGGGGCCCCAAGCCTTGGAACTTATCAAACTGCGCCTACTGCTGTCTGGAATTAGGTAAGCATGATGAGTCCTGAGAGAGAGAGAGAGAGAGAGTGCACATTCCATTTCAAATACAAAGAAATTGCACATATGTGGAATTATCTGTCTGGTTTGGATACTCTTACGTTTTATGATAGGTTTGCACACGTGCCAGACACCCAGCTGACCAGATTTTAAAAAAAAGCATGCCCTTCCTTTTTTACCTTGTTCTGCGCTTTGTGATGCGCACCAAAGTAAAAGGCACCTTTTGAGTTGTTGTGGTTGTTTAATAAAATCAGACACTGATGGAAACACACAACAGGCGTGTTTTATCAAATCACTGGAAATAATTGGATCCCTATTGATCTGCATAACTCAGTATTGCGTTTGAAGTTCACCCACCAAGCCATTGGAGGAACCTGCAATTAGACATTCAAATAACATTGGAAAAGATACACATCATAAATCCGCATCCTAAATTAATTCTCTATCTGCTGTTTTTATTATAAGTGAAAATCAATGTCTGTAAGTCAATACAAAAGGAGAAATCTAATCTCACAGTTGAGAAGCTGAACATAAGACACTTGAGAGCTAACTGAATGCACTGCTTGAATTTCTAAGATTATAATAAATGTTCTGGCCCACTTTAGTCTGGAGGAGGGGTTTACGCATTCATCACAGAATAAGGGGCAGACAATGCTGTGATTAGCTCAGAGTTTTCTGGTATAGGATCAACAATATTTGATTTCCCATCATGACTGTTAGTAATTAGAGAGAGAGAGAGATAGAACAACTGAGGTGTGGTAGTCTAATTAATTCCAGGGTCGCACACCATTGAAATGTCTTAACTCGTTCACTGTTAGCCAGTGGGATCAATGAACTGTCAGCTCTTGCCTTTTATTTCACTTGCCATGAACATCCACAGTCAAAGTAACTAAACCGTTACTAAGCAGGTTAATGTCATAAATATCTCCTTTGAGATCAATTTTAGTGAGTGTCCATCAAATATTTCTTCAAATAAATAAATGAAATTGAAATAAATCTTGTACAAATTCTGGCTTGAATATAGACTGTGAATTCTGAGTGTCTCCCAAGACACGTTAGTTGCAGATCTCATTGATTTTCGTTTGGCTGAAAGCAGATGGAGCAGACTTTCTAAGACATAAAGCCTGCATTACAGGAAAACCCAACGAAAACATAAAGTACTGAGAGACACCTCTCAATATGAAAAGTTGTTTGAAGCTGTATTTGAAAAGGACTGTAAGAAAGAGTCACTTAACTTTCTGTACCTCAGCGTATTTATTTGTTTTAATTGTGGACCCTAAGCAAAAAAAAATCCTTGCATTTGATATAGCGCTTTTCACGTCGGGAGGACGTCCCAAAGCACTTCACAGAACACACTGTAAAGTGAATTGACTGTATATTTGTGGGCGAACGCGGCAGCCAATTGCGCACAGCAATGTCCCACAAACAGTCGTAGATTGAAAATGACCAATTTATTATTGCTTTTGGTTTTGGAGGGATTATTATTAGGCTCTGTGTGGAGTAAGGAAACTTGCCCAAGGTTTCGCCCTCTGCCTGGAATTGAACTCAGGTCTTTCACTTGCAAAGCGAGTGCTCTAACCACTGAGCTACAGGACTCCACCAAGGACCAAAAGGAGGGATAGCAATCCCGATGCTCTGTCTGTATCCTGAGTTCAGGATTTTAATGCCCCAAATCCCAGAATCCTGAGATGCTAAATCTTGGTTCGGAAGAATGTCAAGGAACTCGGCCAACAGTGACATCCCCCCGAGCCGGTCACTGACTCACCTCCCTCCCCGCCTTACTCAGCTCCCAAGAGGCTTGACAACAAGGGACTGACCGAGACAGTGAGGGGTTTAGTCATGGGTAGATTTATTGACGAAACAAGAGAAAAAGTGACACATTACAGAAAGAGATACAAAAAGAAGTCAGTGACACATACAGATACACAAAGAGAGATGAGAGATGAGAGAGAGAGAGACATATACATACAGCATTTTTTTTTGGTCAGCTGGGTGTCTGACACATGCTGAAACCCATCACCATGCTTAAGAGTATCCAAACCAAGCTGAGCTTTCCATGCCACCTACACATGGAAATCCCAGAGATAGATTGTTGGAATGGTATGCATGGTATGAATGGTATCCTCTCCATGGAGGGACATATCCTCTTACCTAATTTCGTAACGTATTAGGCACAGGTTAGCAAGAGCTAAGGCATATGCTAAAAATAGAGAGAGAAAAGGGAGACATAAGACAGAAGGAATAAAAGAGAGTTAGTGACGCAAACAGAGGGAGAGAGAGAGAGATACATACAGAGACTGAGCGATGTCTATTCACAGGGAAGCTGAATGTGGGTCATTGGCACATGTCTGGGGAGAGGGGGAAAGAATGTTAAATGCAGAGAGAAAGAGAGACAAAACATACAGGAGAGACAGTCAAGGCATCGCTTCTGGTTTGTAAAGGTCACTTCAAGAGAAAAAGAGGAGAAAGCATTTAGCTTTTTCTACAGAAGCTTGGTTGAAACGGGTATCCTTCATAAAATCCTGGGATTCGCTTTTAGAAATCCTGGGAATGTGAGATCTCCAACAGCATTTGGGATCCCAGCATCTCGCATTCTGTTCTGTGGGTTTCAACCAGGGGATTGCAACAGAGCAGAATACTACCAAGGCTGACAAAATTAGAAGATGATGTAGGAAATAGTTCTTAGCTGCTGTCTAAGCTTGAGTTTTAGAAACCTGTGGATTGAATAGTCAAAACCAAGACAGGCAAAAAGTTCCACAATCTTGAGGTCGTGAAAAATCAGAAAATCACAAGAGAGTGATGATAAAAGTGGGTGTTGTAAACTACTTGAACTCATCCTTCCAGAATACTCATTCTATCATCTTCCCCTTTGCAGAATAACAGTTTATTGAATATTCCAGTGTCCTGACCTCTAAATCTCCTTCTGATGCAAAATACGTCCTCTGCCCAAATAATAGGTCTTGATTTCAGCACAGGGAGGATGCAGGGTGGGGACAGGTTGCTGAATCTGATCTTGAGGAGAGAAGGTTTAGAGGAATAATGAGAATTATGGTATTGATAGAACATAGAAGCACAAGATAGATTGAGCTGGAGAGAGCACGTTTGGAGTGTAGAGGTGAGGTTGGAATAGCCTACCAGATGATATTAGTTTTCTTGTACCAGGGAGGATGAGTGCAGTGTCGTTAAAAGCACCCCAGAAATGGGAACAGTATCCAAATCTTGAAATAGACCTATTCTGCTGTGTTCTTAACGCATTGTGGTTGTTGCCCTCGTGGTCAAGCAGAGTATTTGTTTTATCAGCATTGCTGTAGTCACCTTCTGAAAGGTTTGTTTAATTGTAATTGGATGGTGCTGTAGTTATATGTAAGCCTTGTACAACGTGATTAGGCTTGAAAGAGATAAACCACTTGAAGCTGTGTAATGGCTTAATAAGGTATCAGAGGTTTGGTTTGACTAAAATGTCACGAAGTATCAAGGTGTCCTTTTGTTGGTTGAGCTCTAGCTCTGAATACCTAAAGCTGCTTGATTATTTAGTATTCTGGCACAGGACCATTGCCTGTGTTACTGTGAATAGGTTCCTTTGGCAATGCTCTCCACCTCTGCATTATAGTAAGACAACAGGACAGGGAAGGGAAGCACAGCTTCACAGAGTAGGAGTAGAAGGTTATGGATTTCAACTCACAGTCTAGGTTGACCCATTAATGTAGTGCTAGGGAAGCATTGCATTGTTAGAGATGCCGTCCTTCAGATGAGACAACAAAACAAAGTCTCATCTGCTTGTTCCATTGGATTTAAAGATTCCATGGCAAAAAACATTTGCGTACAAAACACACAGTCACCACACATTACAGTAAAATTCTGTGAAGTGCTTTGAGAATTTCTCCTGACATGAAAGGTGCTATATCATATGTAAGGATTATTATTAGGATTATCGTTAGAGCTCTTAAGCACCCGTCACCTTAATTAAACTACAATCTACAATGATTGATTACTGTGTGATACATAGAATTTCATGACCTATATTTCTGACAAATGGCCCTTCATGTTTAAATTCACTGACTGTTGACCAAATTCAGTTTTAGAAGCTTGATGATTGTTTAGAAGTGACTTTTTGGGAGTAGTAAATAATCGTGAATTAAATCAAAACAATCTTATTGAGGTCAATGGAGACAAGATAAGTAGCAATAGATTGATAGCAATTATCCTCAATTGGTGTTTCTTTAGGAAAGTAGCTATCTTCTCTTGCCAAGTCTAACAGTCGTGCTAGTGTTGGTATCTGCTAAGTCAAAGCTCAGGTGCTTTCCGCCAGAGAGGGAGAAACAGTGCACTGGGAGTGCCCAGGCC
Organism: Callorhinchus milii; assembly: GCF_018977255.1. Lineage (NCBI taxonomy): Eukaryota > Metazoa > Chordata > Chondrichthyes > Chimaeriformes > Callorhinchidae > Callorhinchus > Callorhinchus milii. The sequence goes on along the minus strand of NW_024704742.1, from coordinate 21,160,329 downwards.
ACGAGCCATGGAATGGCATGGCAACACTTTTGCACAGCTGGTTCTTGCAACAATAACAAATTGCATTTATATAGTGCCTTTCATGTTGGGAAGACGTCCCAAGGCTCTGGACAATCAAGGGTTTGCACCTGATCTGGGGTTTGGAATCGAAGGGCGGGGGTGAAGGGGGATGGGGGTGGGAGGATGACTGAAGAAACGGTCAAAGTGGAATATCTTGAAATGGGCCTTGAAGGAGGCGAGGGAGGGCCGAGGCAGAGGGATAGAGGGTGGGGGCAGAAAGATTGAAGGCCCAACTGCCTATGGTAAGGTGGACAGGATGGGGCATGCCAGTGCCCGCCCAGCAGAGTGAGTGGGAATGTTGTTAAGGTGTTAGTAAATTGCAGAGGTAGGGAGGAACAAGACCATGGAGGGCTTTGAAGGCGAGGACGAGGAGCTTAATATCTTACCATGTAAGACTGGGTGGAATTTCAGGCTTCTGGCAATTAGATGCTATGTTTTCTAATACAACCAATGTTCAGTGCTTCCATCTGTAGAAACAACAGAATGTAAGGTTTGCTTGTGTGTAAGTTAGCTTGTGTCAATATAGTTAAATACTGTAGAGGAGAGAGGGAGGGAATAGTTTGTTTGTTTGCTTTGCTAACATTGTGGTTCATTGCACCACTTGAACCAAGGGGCAAAATGGCAGTGTTTAAATGTTTTTTTGAAGTGTTCATTAGAGATTCATTTTCACAAATTTCAGTGATAATTTTCCAAAAAGTACCAGAATAAAATGTACGACTACAAATGACCAAAAGGTAAAATTATTCATGGGTGTGAATGATAGGATGTTTTGTTGCTCCTGTTTGTGCTTGTTTTTCCTTGTAGATGTTCAGTGATTTACTGAGACAGCTTGCTGAGAGAGCTTTAGCTGGCATGTCTACGAGAGTAGGTGGATATCATTCATGACAGGAGCCACCGGTCATTAATTTCAGCAGCATTGCCTGATTTTAATGGTTTCATAATGGGAATGGTGCTGTATGTCCCCAAAGCCTGTTGCTGTCATCTGAACACAAAAAAAGGAAAAAAGACTGGATGGTTAGTATCAGAAAAGGAGGCACTTGCCATTCAGGTTGCACTTGTAGAAATATCTGCCTGTAAATTCAGTGATGGTTCTTACTGCTTTTTTCTTGTCTTGTATTTCTTGCAAAGGAATTAGGGACTGAAAATATTCAGAAAAATAGGTGTCAGCCTGGCTCAGCTGGTAACACTTGAGCCACAAAGTGGTACATTCAAGCCCCACATCAGGATTCTGAGCTCATATTCTAGGCTGGGATGCAATGATAATAATAATCCTTGCATTTGATATAGTGAGTTATAATGTCATTGAGACACCTCAAAGTGCTTCACAGAATATACTGCAAAGTGAATTAACTGTATATTTTGCGGGTAAAAAGCGGCAGCCAATTGTGCACCACATTGTCCCACAAACGATCGTGGATTGAGTGACCAAATTACTATTTTTATTTTATTTTTAACAATCAGGTTCCTACTTACTGCTAGTTAAACAGAGATGTGTGGACTAAGGAAACATGCCTAAGGTTTTGCCCTGCCCGGGGACTAATCTGGGTCCTCCAGCTTTCGAGGTGAGTGCTCTAACCAACATGCTACAGGACTCCACAAATTTATCGCATTTGTAAAAAACATAATTGTTTCTGTATCTGTATCTGTGACCTTCCTCTAAAGTTAGTATATCTTTCTTCAGATGATATGCTCAGAATTGAACATAATACTTTAAAGGAGGTTTAATCAGCACTGTGTATAACTTCCTTTCTTATATTTTATTCCTCTATGAGAACGTCTAGTATCTCATTATCTTTTTGATTGTTTTCCACACCTGTGAACTAGCTTTCAATAACTTGTGTATGGTGATCCCTAAATCACTTTGCCCATTATCCACCTCCTTGCCTTCCCACTCAGAATGTATTCCCAGCTGTCAGTCCTACATCCAAAGTGTGCTACCTCACAATGCTTTGTACTGCACAGTTGTCACCATTCAACATATCAGCTCGATCTGTCTGTTTCTTTTGCAATTTCTATTTAACTCACAATTCACTGCACCTCTTAACTCAATGTCATCTACAAACTTGGCTATTCTTCCTTCTATGTTTTTTTTGTCTAATGGGATGTAACAGTTAGTGAGTTGGGATAAAATGGATATCTTACAGGGGAAAAATGATGATTACAATGGGGTAGGAGAAATTGTTTACTGGTAAATCAATGGATTGAAAGGGAACCTATTCAAGAGGGTGATTGTGAATTACAAACCACCCAGAAAAACAAAGAGGTAATGGGATGAGGCAATGGAGTGAGGCAATGCAAAGGTAGCCAGGACCAACACAGAACAAAAGGAAAAGTCTTAGGTGAGGATGAAGAAAGTAGCAAAAGGGAATTGGGAGAACAGAAATTAACAGAGGGGAAACCAAGATAATAATGAGGGCAGAGAGGAAGTATAAAAAATACATTATAGCTGGTATCAAGGTTAGTAGCAAATGATTTTTTAAGCATGTTGAAGAAAAAAAATAGTAAGAGTGGAGGTGAGCCCATTATAAACAGATTTGAAGCCTAGTAATAATGAAGGATAAAGACATGCATGAAATCCTAAATGAATAATTTATTTCAGTCTCTAGAGTAGAAAACAAGAATGTGAAACTAGACATGGAGGGAAGACTAGAAACAACTGCAGAGGAGAAACAATAAGAGGTTATATGAAGTGAAACTCTAGTGGATAAACTAATGACACTGTAACCAGACCTGTTCCCAGGTCCAAGTGGTTTCCACTGAGGGCATTGAAAGGAAAATAGATGAAGAAACTTGAAATACATTAGTTAAGGTCTTCCAAATCTCTCTGGGTTGGTGGATAATTGGGTTGCGATACAGAGTTTCTGCTCTAGTTATATAAAATGCAAGTCAGATCTTATTTGGAGCACAAATATTCATTTTTGGCATCTGGTTTTAGAAAATATTTTCTAGCCTTGAGAATGTCCAGCAATAGTTCACTGAATTAGTAACCGGACTAAAGGGGCTTAGCTATGGTGAGAGGTTGGGTAGACTGGGGTTACATCTTGGAGCAGAGGAGGTTAAGAGGTGTATTGGATTGAGATATTTCAAATGGTAAAAGGAATTGAGAGGTTAGATAATACACTTTACAGTATATCATGTGAAGCGCTTTGAAACAGCTTTCCGATGTGAAAGGCTCTATAGCAAATGTAAATATCATTATTATTATTAAATCTGTTATACGCATCATATTATTCACTGCTATATCTAGAACTGTGCTCCAGCTAACAGTACATTAAAGAATGGGGGAGGACAGACAGACGAATTGTCAGTTAGAAAACATGCACCATGCTATGTCTTGTGCTCTATTTTCTGCTCGTGATATAGGATCTGGGCAATAGAAATTTTAAGAGGTCTGTGAATAACATTTATTTTAAGTGACAGGATTCATTTTGTGACTTTATTTATTTTGCAATTGTATTTCCCATTTGTGAGTAAGGAATGAATCAAATGGTCTGTTGGAGCTTTCTTTTGAGGTTTCTTCATCTGAGCTGCTCTGGTGATCTGAATTATTACTGTGGATGTTTCAATATTTCTCAAATGGTTGATTGGGAAGGTAGATCCTTACAGTGCCCTTACAGTGAGTTTTCCTGTTGGACTCTAAGACTGCTGCCAAGTATACAGATTTGATTACAGATTGCATATTAGATTTACCCATGCAAATCTTTATATTCGGGCATTTGGATGAGCTAAAATCTTGATCTTAAAAAGCAGCTCTTAGCCACTTAAATCTTAGAACAAATGCTTCCTACTTAAAATGGCCGGTTTGAGAGAGGGGGTGGGAATAGGAAATGAAAAATTCTTGACATTTAATTTATTTTAACAATAGGAAAAGAAGGGATTATAATGTTAAATGGAAAAGAATAAAGGGAAATTAGTCTTTAAAAAAAAGGCTGCTGAGATAATGGGGGAAAATGATGAAGGATGGGATGGCAGTACAGGCAGATATGAAGTATTTTAAAATGAAATATTTTAAATTGAATTGTAGGTCTTAATTTAAATATGTAAGGTTAACATTACAATAACAAAGACATTCCGATATTTAAATAGTTTTATTACTGCAATAGGATGGTAGAAATTTGAAACTCTCTCCCCCAAAAGGATGCCTGGATCCATTCATATCTTCAAGACTGAAGTGGATAGCCATTTGTTAGTCCAGGGTATTAAGGGATATGGGGCAAGGGTGGGTAACTGGACTTGCTATACAGCCCATGATCTTATAGAATTGGCGGAACAGGCTCGATGGCCTGAATGGCCTACTCCTGTTTCTATGTTTCTGTACCAATGTTTTTTCCAACATTACAGTGCATGAGCTGAAAATATACAGAAAGTCAGCCCAAAAAACAAGAAGTTTTCTGGATCTGTCAGCAACAACAGCAACTTACATTTATATAGCATCCTTCATGCGGGATAGCATCTCAGAGCAGTGTAAGGAGCAAACAGTGCAATCTTTCAGTCATGTTAAGAATAAACAACTAATTTCACTAGCAATATTTTTATTATTGTAATGCAAACAGAGTATCCTATTTGCTCCTTCCGTTTGTTATAATTTGTATTGAATTTGGACCACTATAATGATTTGGCAGTGATATGTTTCTGTATAAATGCAGCCTGAAAGCAATGAAATACTCTTGACTCACTTCATATCTGAATTTGGATGAAATTGGTCTAATCAAATACTCTGTATAATTTTATTCCTAAATTTCCAAATTGAAATTCCACAGGTGGAAATATAAGGACACCTTTTATCTCAAAAACAGCATGTTAGTTTTTCATTATCTTCAAATACAATTCTAGAAGTAAATATTGGATCTATTCACTATATCCATATATATGTAATTGTGAAACAATAGCTGGCAAAAGTTCTAAGTCTCATGCTCATGATAATCAAATACACTGCAGCCGTAATTAGTACTTAAAATCAGCGTGAATTTTAGAAATATCTTAGGATCTACACTACACAGCAGTATTTCATCAGGTCATAAAAACTTCAACGCATTATGTTTATTAATTTGTCGTCCACCCATGCTTCTTTTAATTAGATTAGTAACAATTCAATTGCCCTTTGTAAAGGTTGTTTTTTGATTTTACAGCATATGTGCAGCATTTTAGAGCATCCAGGATTCAGTAAATTGTTGAGTTCAGTCTTAATTTTTAAGTTTCTTTTCTTGAATTCTTAATAGAACCACTTTCAAAATTAAGATAACAGATGGAATTTCTCCCCACATATCCCTCAATATTTTCATTTATATTTAATATTTAAACTGTGGAACTCTCTCTCTCAATCCCTCCGCCTTGCTCCCTCCCTCCCCACCTTCAAATCCCGCCTAAAGACTTTCCTTTTTGATCGTTCTTACGGTCACCTTCCCCCCCTCCCTCGCCTCCTGGCTTGTTGTCAGACTGTGAAGCGCTCTGGGATGCTATATAAATGCAAGTTGTTGTTGTTTGTTCTCCAAGTATCTATCTCTGTCTCTCTATATTCCTCATCTATGGCTTTTCGGGGAAATGTGTTCCAGTTTTTTATTACTGTGAGTATTGTGAGCCTTGATTTCTCAAATGAACGCCTCACTGATCTTCCCAGTTCCACCATCCAAAAGATACAGTTTTTAAAAAAAATTCCACTGCATGTATCCTTACCAGCAACAAATTCCACTTGCCATCACCCCAATCCTCAACAAGCTCCATTGTCTCCCTGTCTTGAATGGATTGAATTCAAGATCTTCAAATTCACATGTAAATCACTTCATGCCCAGCATCTCGCTACCTCTCTGATCTGCTCCTACTCCACTCCTCTATCCGTCCTTGCTCAACATACACAGGCTTACTGCACATCTCCCACCTCTCCTCCACCATGTCATCATCAAGGCACCATGCTTTCAGTCACTACACCCCTAACCTCTGGAGCTTCCTGGCTCTATACCTCCAACTTTCCCCCTCTCTGTCTTTAAATCCCACTTATAATAATAATAATCCTTGCATTTGATATAGCGCTTTTCATGTCTTCAAGACGTCCCAAAGCGCTTCACAGAATATGCTGTAAAGTGAATTGACTGTATATTTGTGGGCGAACGCAGCAGCCAATTGCGCACAGCAATGTCCCACAAACAGTCATGGATTGAAAATGACCAATTTATTATTGTTTTGTCTTTTTGGAGGGATTATTATTAGGCGTGTGGAGTAAGGAAACTTGCCCAAGGTTTCGCCCTGACCTGCCTGGAATTGAACTCAGGTCTCTCACTTGCAAAGCGAGTGCTCTAACCACTGAGCTACAGGACTCCAAACTTGAAAACCTACCTCTTTAACCATGCCTATGGTGACCTCCTTCTCCACGTTCTCCCCTGCTCGAAACACTTTGAGATGTTAACTTACATGAAGGCGGTTGCATAAATGCAAGTTGTTGTTGATGTTGTGAGAACAAACAACCAGTCAAGTTCCATTGTTTATCAAGGACCCGGGACCAGTTCAATATTACATTAAGTGGAAGTGGTGATCATCTGCACAAGTTGCTGAGAATAAAACTAGCCAAAGCTGGAAAGCATAAATATTGAATCTTTCTTATATTGAGGTAAAAATTGCAGGGTTCATTTCAACAGAAACGAAAACCTGGAAGCCATTCTTATGTCTAATTTTTCTTTAAGGTTCACTTCAAAATCATAAATGGCAGTGAATGGGTTCTGAAAAGGAAGAAAAACCTTTTACTGAGAGGAATGTGTGACTATCTAGTGGGGAGCTCATGCCGCTGTTAGTTGAGGAACGTTGGAATTTTTACCCATTGTTTTGTACTCTATTGTACTCGAACTTTCCATCTACTTTTTTTTCAGTTGCACATGTTTTTTCTCTCCTTGTGATAGGTCCAAAAGTCTTGAAAATTAATTTCATACTGAGAGAGAGGTCTTTAACACTGAAGATCAAAGAGGTGTTTAATTATTTTAGTCTCATTAATTTTAATAACTTGTGAATTTCAATAGGAATTCATCATAGAATTCACAGGCAGGCTCAGTTATGTGGAGTCAACACTGTCTGATTAATTATGAGAAGGAAATGAGCAATTTAAGAAAGCAGATGCATTATTTGCTGAAGCAAATATATTTGTGGCAAAATACGCAAGGATTCGAAATCTCATTAAAATCAAAGCAGTTCCAACTTGAAACGGAAACCCCTTGAGATACTCATATCTGATTCTAGAATGACAACATCATATGTTTTCTGATTTCATTACACATGGTGCATAATGACTTCCAACAACCATTCTATCATAGTGCAAGCATGCACATTTTGATCAGGACTCCCCAACAGAACTTGACAGATGGCCCACCTACATATAGTACAGCATCAGCAAAAAGAGAGCAGTACCTGTTTGTCAGACACTTTTCCTTAGCTCTACTGGAATTGCAAGCTAACCATACCACTTATCCATTAGTTAGTACGAGCTCTGGTGTCCAAAAGTTCTTGTGCTCTTAGCATTAAGACCATGTATTGACATTTTTTTAAATTTAGTCTGTGGAAGCTTGGCATGTGACCATGTAAAATGCATCCAGTAGAACAATTTGTACTGAGTAACCTCTAATCCCTTAGGCGTTCATTTGGTAAGGGCAGTGTCTAAGTGCAGGCTCCAAGATGACAAAGGATAAGCACTCTGCCTATTACCAGCCTGTTACAAAAGATGACAGTGCAGATGACAACTGAAAAGTCTACCATTCAGCAGACGCAAGCAACCTTCCAGTGGCTCATTTAGTTATTTTGCCTTTTTTTTAAAGTTTCTTTTGTCTTCATTATAAATTCCACAAAGACAAACAGACAAAGTACTTTCTGCAAATTAGCTGTTGCATTTGCCCACAAAAAGACAATGTAATTCCACTCCTGAAGTGCTTTGAGACATCCTCCCGACATGAAAGGCTCTAAACCAAATGTATGGATTATTATTATTATTTTAAATTGATGTAAGTCTATGGCATCCTGCGATACTCATAGTGCTGAAGCAGAGTTAAGCTTTGCTGAGGATTTCTATTCTCTCACTAGTTTTTCCAATCACCTTCATCATACATTTAGCCTGATCGAGGAGTTTGTAAGTGGAATTTGGAGCACTTGTAGATCATAGATGGGAAGATAACCTCGGGCTCCATTTATCATCCTTGATTTGCCATGACCTTATTCATCTCAACCATAAAGGCAATTTGCCATTTGTCTATTCACTGTTCAGATTTGTTTGTATCTGCTGTGCCTTGCAAGTTATTTTTGATAGCAAGTCACTGATGAAAATAAAAGAACTTTGTCCACGTGCACTTTCCTTAGTGAACCCAGCATGATGGTGGTGTGGTAAGTGGATCAATTCCAACTTGTCAATACCTATTTATTAGGACTCATGTTGCTTTCCTCTCCAGGAAGTAGCATGTCACATTCTGTAGCTCACCATATTTGCTGTATGGGATGATGGAGTTGGACTAAATCGCTTTGACTATGTATAGTTTGTGGAGAAACTCAACAGGCAATTTTGTGTGGGATGGTCAGTGACCAATTTTGTTTGGGGGATTTGGGGCCAGAATGCCAGGAGGGACTTCCCTTCTCCTTTTAAGTGGTGCCATGGGATCTTTGGCAACTACCTGGATGGGCAGATGGGACCTCAGTTTGGGGTCTCATCAAAGCACAGCAACTCTGACAACACATCTTCCCCTCAGCACTATATTGGACTATCAGCCTAGTTTGTGCTGCGAGCTGTATACTATTCTCACTGCTGAAGAAACTGACTAGCATCCTTAAAGGCTGTGAAAATTAAGAATGTTTTTTTCATGTTCCCTCTGGTTAAATATTTCAGTGCTCATTATTTTTGTGAACCATGAGAATGATGTCAGCATTCAAAGGTTTCATGTTTGCCAGCAAGAGATTAAAAGCAACACCTTTATTCCTCACATGTGATGTGCAGCTTTTCTGCTTAATTATCCAGCTACCTTTCCCATGGGTGCAGTTTCACTTTGAAGGCTTCAGTCCCAAGATGCGACGCTTTGCCTTCACAAGAAGCACTGTCAGTGTTAATCACATTTATGCTATAATTAAATGTTTTGCGTGACATTTCGCATCAGCCACTGCTGAACTCGCACAGAAATTATTGGTATTTTGCCTGAATGGGTCCCATCTGCTTCTTTGAGTTTCTATAAAAACTTGTACGTTTCTTCTGCTATTGTCTTGTTCCTCCGCTTGTATTTGTTTAACACTGGTTCAGAGCTTCAAGGCTTTAACATTTCCGTGCCTAATGATGAGTCAAGTGAATCTGAAGTTTAGTACTTCAAATCGGGCTGCCTCAGTCCAACTGAAGTCTATTGATCTTAATGCCAGATACTCAGGTATTTCAAATTGATCATCTCTATCACTTTGATTGGAATCTTAAATGCAGAGTCACAACCTCGATCTGTAAATATTCAATCCTGCTGTGCCACACTGACCCATGGGATATCCGTTCTGATGCAATCTCCTTCTGGGCATGTTGGAGTTAAGTTCCCATGGGTTGGAGTCATGCACAGCGCGTTACCTGTACGCTTCAATATTTATGAGTTCTCTGCAAATCCAGTTAGCACCTCCTGCATTGTTTTATTCTCATTGCCTCAAATTCGCCCAAAAAGTATGCATTCACTACACATTGCAGTAAAATCCTGTGAAGCACTTTGAGATGTCCTCCCTAATGTGAAAGGCACTATATCAAATGCAAGTATTATTATTATTACTATTATATTAAAATGGAAGTCTTATTAATATTATTCTTATTAAATAGCCCTCCGTCTGTTCAGCGGGCTCTGGTCTGTTCCATGTCTCCTGCCCGACCCGCCCTACCATCGGTGGCTGGGCTTTCAGCCTCTCTGCCCCCACACTCTGGAATTCCATCCCACAGTCCCTTCACCTCGCTTCCTCCCTTGCCTCCTTCAACGCTGGTCTCAAGACCCTCCTCTTCGATCGTGCCTTCAGTCACCCTCCCATCTCTCTGTCTTCCCTCACTCCTACCCCACCCCTCCTCCATGCTCTGGTTCTGACCCCTGACTGCCCTATGCCTTGGGACATCCTCCTGATATGAAAGGCGCTCTATAAATGTAACGTTGTTGTTGTTGTGGTTATGTTTCACCACTAATTGAGCTCCTAGACTAAACTGACACTTCACTGTTAGTGTAGTTCTGGACTGCCCTTTGGGACGTGGCATCCTTTGGAGGAGATGTCAAAGCTCTTGTTTGCCTGTTCTTCAGAATAAAGGTCCTATGATATGTCTCAAAAAATAGATGGGAGTTTCATCATATTAAGAATTTTGTAGATTAACTGGCCATTCATCTCATGACTGTTTGAAGGTTTTGACTCGCACAAAAGTCTGGCCTGTTTGTCTACAATAACAACCACAACAGTGCAGAATGAAAATAAATATTATTACCTGTGATGTGCTTTGAAATGTTTTAATGTGATAAGATGCCATAAGTCGGTTGGTATCACTCTCATCTGAGTCAGAAGATTGGGGATTCCAGTGCCAGATAGGAACTATGGACTTACTCTCTAGACTGACACTCCTATGCTCTGCTTGCCATCATCGTTTGGATGAGATTTTAAACTGAGATCCTGACTGCCTATTCAGATAGACGTTAAAGATCCTACAGCACTATTTTAAAAAAATAAGCTTTTCCATGTGTTGGGCCAACAATCCACTTTTCACAGCATATTCTGTAAAGCACTTTGAGACGTCCTACCGATGTAAGGCTGGTGAACTGCATACAATGTTGATTGATAGGAAAGAAAAGAAAAAATGGGATCAGTCACAGATAAATAATGAAGCCAAACTGTGATACAATTTCCTCTAAGGTAATCTAGTGATACTCAAGGTAATCAATCTAACATTAGAACCAATATTCTTCAACTCTTAATCAGTTATATTCTACAGAATACATTTCACAGCCCCAGCAACACAGGAACATTATGTAACAACAGTATTTTCATATGTATGCCTGAACTTACAACCTTAAGTCCTATTTTTCTCCTTTGCCAATTTTGTGAGTTAAAGCCTGATGTCAGGACTTCAGGAGCACAATCCAGATTTGACATTCCAATGCAGTCCTGGGAGAGCGCTGATTATCAAATGTGAGGATTATTAAATTCTTTCTTTATGGTTCTGAGAAAAGAGAAGTCTTCAGGACTGATGCAGAACAGTTATATTCTAAAAATGGCTTTAGAAAGGCAAAAGATGCTTTGCAAGCTGGCTTCACTATACTCAAATTAATGTGCATTATTTCTCCCCATTCTTCAATAAAAACGTATTGCCACGATAAAAAAGAATACATTGACATGTGGCACTTTTATGAAAGCCTGTGGTTTACTTAACTTGTTCTTTAAAGTCAGCAATACCATTTATTAAATTTCCACATCATTAACTGTAAGGCAAGCAGTCGTTTCTTTCAAAAACAATCCCTGACTATGACATGACCACAGACACAGAATTAAGCTTTTATTATGAAAAATGCAAAAGCTCTTTATTTTAAATGTCTTCATTTGTAATTATGAAGACTTACTGGAAGGATTGTATTTAACATTCATCATTTCAGTTCCTGATGAAGTAAATCCCACATTGCGCACAATGTAAATCAGGAATTGTTTTATTCTGCAAATGGCTCACAAATCAACCTGTGCTTTTTGCTAATAATATCAGTTCACTCCTTGAATATTTCTGTAATTGTGTTTGCATTATAAAGCATTTCTAAGCCTCAAAACCACCTCTTCTCAACTGTATATTGTATTTTTTTCCTTTTTCATTTTCAAGTAATTGATCAAAGGCATTTTGTTCTTTTTAAGCAATTCACCCAGTAATTTCGTACTTACTGAAACATTAAAAAAAGAAGAAAATGTTGGCTTGCTTGATTTCATTTCTATTACGTTTGATTTGCATTGTATGCTTTTCAGCTCATTCTGTTGATCTACGAGGTTTTATTACAGATTTAGCAATTTGAAATGCAGTTCAAGGAAACTTTCAGCTGCTGACATTTTAATTTCTTATCACATTTGATTTTAAGTTTTTAAAATGATTATAAAATCAGATATAATTTCTGAATACATATTATTACAGTGCACCACAATGATCTGAAATAATGCCATAGATTAATTTAATAATGCTGCAATGTCACATGCAATTAATTTTTATTATCGTAGATGTCAACCTGACTCAATTGATAGTACTATTGCCTTTGAATCAGAAGGTGGCAAGCTCAACCCTTCGTCAGGACTCCAAGATCATAATCTAGCCTGATATTCCAATGGAGTGTTGAATTTTAGTTGTGCTGTCCTTTGGATTAGATGTTAAACCAAGGTCCTGTCTGCCTGTTCAGGTGGACATTAAAGATCTTTGGTACTATTCAAAAAAAGAAGGGAGTTTTTCCCAAAGCTGTAGCCAACAACAACAATCCCACAATAAAATTGGTCATTCACTTCATAGCTGTTTGTGCGACACCGTTGTGCAAAAATTGACTGCCTCGTTTTACTACAAATATACGGTCATCACACAATACAGTAATTTGTGGGAAGCACTTTGAGATGTTTCGATTGCATAAAAAGACATTTTACCAAATGTAAGGATTATTATAAAATGGGTTATTTTCAAATATATGCTTAATTTTGAGCTACAAAAATTATGCTTTGAATTTTTTTTATTAAAGATTTATAACATGTTGAATGCGATCGAAAAAGGAAACCCAGAACAATAATTTATCCCACCTGTTGGAGATTGACCTCACTTAGTTTTTAGATCTCCCTGTATGAATGCTGGCTTAACTATCGAGTCAGCTATCAATCTACCTTAGTATTCCGTGCATCCACGACACAAAGCCTAAAGATAGAGTAGCAGCACAGGACGGAGCTGTCCACAGTATGGTCACTGGGCCAATTAGTGAAATCCTTTAGTGGCCTTTTTGGATCTCGGATAAGAGACAACGCTTGGAGACCCCAGTGTGCACAGTGAGGTACTGTTGGACTTTAACCAGCTGAAACTGCATAACTTTTCACTCTGTGCTGCATACTCTCCATGAAAGAAGAATAAAGGAATTACTTATAAATAAAGTTAGCGATAGCTACTCGTAATTTATCTTTATAGTTTTGATTCCAGATGGCAATTTGCCTTTGTTGCTGGGAATTGAGCACCAGAAAATCCAAGCAATCTTTTCATGATGATCAATTTGAATGCGAAAGACTTGATGATACCTTCAAGCAGTGACTTGCCTCAATGTCATTTGCATCATTAAACAAAGGCATTTCTCCATGAAGAAAAAAAGTTCCATGAAAGACACCTTGATTTAAAAGGAAATTTTTATTGAGCTTCTTTTCAAACTTTGTGTGCCACTTAATAATTTAAGTGAAAAATGAACCAAAAATAATCGTAGTTATTTAATTATTTGAATAATAATTGCATTTGGTTCAGCGCCTTCGACGCCAAGAGGATGTCACAAAATGCTTCACAGGATATACTGGGAAGTATGGTGACTGCATGTTTTGTGGGCAAATAAGAATGTAAGAATTTACCATAACTGTAAGTGCTTTGAGACATCTTCCCGACATGCAAGACATTATATCACATTTAAGGAGATTATTGTTATTACTATCATTATTATTTATTATTAGGACATTGAGGATTTTAGGGTCCTGGTTGGGTTTTCAAATAGAACTGAAGGAAAATATAAAACCCCTGCAAGAGAGATTTACGCAAAAGAAATTGACCCAAAGCAATTTATCAGATAGTCAAATGGAAATAAAAATAATAATAAAAATGATATTGGATTGTCAAATAATAAAATTAAGAAGTAGTAATAGATAGCTTAACTTGGAATAAAAACTGGCCTCACTGGACAAGCCTCAAAACATCCATTTCCATCTGTTTTGTCTCCATTTTCTTTAAAAAAAAGTCTATTACCGTATCTTTATCACAATATTACAGTGCAAGTTGGCTGCCGTGTTTGCCTAGAAAAAATTTACTCCAATTCACAATTTTTCCTGTTAAGTGGTTTGAGACGTCCTCCGACATGAAAGGCACTATAACAAATGTAAAGATTATTATTATTATAAATTCACTGACAGATGTCACTTTTTCTTAAGCATTAGGTTTACTTGCACCTTTTCTTTTAAACACCTCAACGCTTGCCACAAATGTAGAGGGTGTAGAAGGCAATTGTAGGAATAAAAATAGTTTATTACATAGAATTATATAAAATGGCATTTGGCACTCTGCATGCAATGTACCGTACATAACTTACATGATTTAGTAGGTTGCAGACATGTATTCTAAGTACAGTGCCTGTTGATCAGCAGGTTGCTGACATAATATTGCCCTGGGCTTCTCTACCTCCTGTTACTGCTACATTCAGCATCACGCTAATGAGCCCGAAGATCTCAGTTACAACTTCTTCTGCCCACTTGGTATGTGAACAGATGTCTGATGCGGTTGAAATTCTTTTCAAAGCCAACATTTGTATTCTATCTGGCTCTCAGAGATGTCCTGTTTAGACTACAAGTGGTTTAAGAACCAATAGGAGAAAATTGATGTAACTCCTGATCATGTTAGACTCCCGAAGCAGGCTTGCATCATTTGTATTTATTTACTTATCTTCATTAGTGTACGCAGTGAAACAACAATCACTTGCATTTATATACTGCCCCTCGTGCAGGGTTGTGTCCCAGAGCACTTAAACATTCCTGCCGTAAAAATCCTGGTAGGAATTTACCAACATGCAGGCTTTAGGGCAGTTTTGGCAATAGACTTAAGACTTAGTTCCTAGCAATTGTCTTGTTGATGCACATGCATTGGGTTTCTATTCATATCGAGATTTACAGCTACGTGAAAACTGTGGTAAGGCTCTAATAACTTTCAACATTGCACTCAATTTCCTAGTCTATGTCTGCCCAGGACTGCTGAAATCCATGCTCCCCCAGGCCAACATCTATTTGTACTGATCGGTCCAGAGGTTTCAGGTACAGCACACTGATGACTGAATGTTAATTTCCTCCTTTCTTTTGGAGATATGCTCTTTTCCAGTAGGATGTCAGTAGAATGCCTTTTATAAAATGCCTTTTATAAACCTTTATTGCTATTCATAGAATCATAAAATGTTACAGCACAGAAGGAGGCCATTCAGCCCATCGAGTTTGTGCCGGCTCTTTGACAGAGCAACTGACTTTTATTAACCCCACTCACCAGCTTTCTCCCCATAATCCTGCAAACCTGTCTTCTCCAGATACCTATCCAGTTCTCTCTTAAAAGCTGTTATCGAATCGGACTTCACTGCCCTTTCGGGCAGATCATTCCAAATTCTAACAACTCGCTGAGTGAAAAAATTTCTTCTAACCTTCCCTCTGCTTCTTTTGGTAGATATCTTAAGATTGTGACCACGAGTCACAGACACACCTACCAGCGGAAACAGCTTTTCCCTATCTAGCCTGTCGAAACCTTTCATGATCTTGAATACCTCTATCAGGTCCCCACGTAACCTTCTCTGCTCTAATGGGAAAAGTCCTAACTTTTCCAGCCTGTCCTCATAGCTATGCTTCCCCATTCCTGGCATCATTCTCGTGAATCTCCTCTGCACCCTTTCCAGTGCCTTAATATCCTTCCTGAGGTAAGGTGCCCAGAACTGGACGCAGTACTCCAGCTGAGGCCTCACCAGTGTTTTGTACAGATTAAGCATAACCTCCCTACTCTTATACCCTATGCCCCTACTAATGAAGCTCATTACATCAAATGCACTTTTTACTGCCTATCTACCTGCTCTGCCACCTTCAATGAATCGCTTACTTGAACGCCCAGATCTCTCTGTACGTTCACCCCCCTTAAGATTGAGCTACCAAGCCTTAATTATTAACTCTGTTTATGTAATGCATGACCATGTGAGGCTACTATGGTCCCATTGTTTCACCAAAACTGCAACATGTCAACCCAAATCGAGTCCAGAAATATATTTAAAGGAACAAATTCGCCAATAAAAAGTGTCAGGCAAATCTCTTATTGAGATCTTTCTTGCAAGATTCTCAACACAATTTCTAAATAGTGGATCTTGTAGGTTCTTGGATTGAAGATCCCCAGGCTTCCTCCTTCACCTCAATCCTTCCCCATGTTGCAAAATCCCTCCAACTTCAGAAATCCCTCCATCATCTCTTCCTCTCTGCTTTCAAATCCCATCTAATGACCTCAAGAGCTTTCACTGCACCTTCATTTCATATCACTTATTTTTCAAGCTCCCACTCTGTCTTTGTAAAGTGCTTTGAGACATTCTCTCCAACGTGAAAGGTGCTAATATAAGTGCAAATTATTATTGTTATGTCTGAGGCTGACCCTTTGGACTCTGGTTTCCTGCCGGATACCAGGAGCCTCCTCTGACAGAAATTAAAACTGCGATCAACATCTGAACAAAGTTTTGGAATGTTTTACAGACACACATGATGTAATGAGCTAAAATGCTTAGAGCTTCAGTCAAATATGGAAACAAAATGTCATTGCACATGTATGAAGTCATTACCTGGCTAACTGGACTTGTTATTTGACAAGAATTTCCAAATGTGAAATGGGAGACATGGTGAGAAGGGAGGAGGATGGGAGAACATCTACATTTTTGGGACTAATTTAGATTATCTCTGATATTAATTGAGAAGGGATGCTTATTCCTATGATATAATGCATGATCTACTGCTGTCATAACAACTGTCATAACATCCCCATATAAGGTAGGCTTGCGACTCAATCCTATGGCCTTGTGTTGAGGAGGCAATGCATTCCCACGTGTCCTACTTTCCCATGTGGCCTACTCCATAAAGATATCCTCATTCCAGGTGAAATGCCATTAGTCTTGTAGCTAAGCTGATAATTGTATCAGATAATTGTGTCCTGTTTGTGAAATAAACCAGCCTAGCTGCAAGCCCAACGCTGGCAGCAGAAATCTGCTACAACCTGTACAATAGTCACATCCTCTAACGCTACCTTGTACCTGCAACAGATTGCTAAAAAAAACACCTTTGCACTGACAATTCACAGTCACACTGTGCAAGCATGTTTAGCTATCTCATGCACATAGTATTTATACAGTGGCATGGCATCCCAGATGGAGGATTGAGTGGCCATCTGGATATGCTGGTTCTTGGTCCTTAAAACCACTGTTAAGAAATGTCCCTATTGCACAGAATTTTGGAATAAATGTATGTTGGAAGCCGGTTTCACCCAGCTCTTTTTGGGTGCTGCAGAAAACCAGCTTCCAAATTTAAACTGAATTCATGAATTTTCCAAAATTCAGTGTGATCTTAATTTATAAGACAATGGTCTCAAGGCTAAGAACAATAAAATCTTGCATTTATACAGTGCCCTTCGTGGAGCCCCAAGGCTAATGACATGAATGATTTAGGAGTCTAGGAGTATTAAAGTTGTTTGATGTTTGAAATTTCCATCTACAGAAATAACAATAACTTGTGTTTTTATATAGCGCCTTCATGTGGGTCGTGCTTAGACTACAAGTAATCGTCTTACTTGCCGACCCAAACATTTCCTGTTGTATTTCATTCTGTTGAATCTTTGCGATAACAACCTCAGCCATTCAAAGCTGTTAAGCCCCCCGAGAATCGTGGTGCCTCACATTATTGATGCAGTCTGAGCTTTGCTTTGGCCTAATTGAGTTGAACGTGTCAGTGTGTGATTGTGTATTGGTGATACAGTTTGACAGAACAGTGTTAGTATGAAATTGCATGATGAAAAGCATGTCCAGGAATCTCACAAAGGAAAAGCAAAACTCAAGAGGTCACAGCTACGAATGCACATCAATACCTAGCAGCATCGATCATAGCTCTGCCAACAAATTCTCTATTGTCTTATAGCAGACGGCAGGTGGTGCTTTCACAGCATGACTCACAAATGTGATGTGGAAGTCTTTTGGCCAGCGTGTTTAGTCTAAACTGAGCTCGATGAGATTGAAGTAAAACTAGCTACTTTGGAGCATGGAGGTCAAAGAGTCATGTTGTTTTATAGTCACTCATTAAGCTCTTTGCATACTGTGCCTACCCATATTCCCATTGCTACTGTTTTACTGGGATACAGTTGGTAAACCTTTCATTATTTTAAGAGTTACCATTGTAGAAAGCTACAGCATGTATCACAGATGAGATTTGCAATACGTTTTCTAGTACTAGGATGAGATTTAGAACTGAGATCCAGATTCAGTCGCCGAATATTCAATGGCAAATTCCATGAAGCTTCATTTTTTACTCTCCTGATTTCCAGTGTTTTAGCTCCACGGCTATTGTTTGTTTGCACAGGTTGGCAAGAGTTCAGGCTTGAGAGACCCCAGAGTATGCGTTGGGGTACTGCTGGAGTTTGACCAGTTAAAATCATAAAATCATTGAGAGCAAGCTTTTCCGCTTCTTTTCCAGTTAGGACCATCATAACCAGTTTGGCTTGCTGGGTTAACAAGAGATGAGTGGAAGAATCCCTGTTCCTAGTATCCTTCCAAGTCCTACCAATTGGCCAAGATGGCTGGTCTGTCTACCATAAATTAGACAAGTGCTGTGAGAGGAAATAAACACATTCCACTGAATTCCAATGGGTAAACAGTAAAGGTAGTCTACCTGACATTAGTTAGTGACAGCTGCAGCAACACCAAAGGAAAGTTTGCAACAATCAGACGCTTCCTCTCGTCTCATACTGTTTAGTTGCTATCTCTGTGGTTGACCCATAGGAATCCCATTCATAGCCTAACCCACTCGGAAGGTTAATCTGGGTTGCGCTGTGTGATCAATAGTTGGATCAATTCCCTCCAGTTTGGAGTTAAACTCATCCTGAAAGCATGCCAATAAATTTATGAATGCAGTTTGTTTGGTCACGTGTGCCAAGACGCGATTCAATGCACCTTCCACATAGAACTTTGCTGTAAAATGTAATGAGCATTCCTGCGAAATGCTTGCGAGTTGTTTATATCTATTAAAAGTCAAGTAGAAATTGAAATTTATCTCCTCAGTCTCACCCACTCGCTCCTTCAGTGATCACTCTATTGTAATGTTGACTTATTTTGGTAGCAAGTAAGCTGAAGCCAAACTTCTCTTCGTTTGAATGCCGTCTTGCAACAAATCTCCAAGCAGCCATCTGTGAAAAGAGTCCTGTTACATCCTGATCTATTCAAGTAGCTTCTGCGCTTATGAAACCTTTCTATTACATTTTGCAACTGAGTGGAAATACTTGAAATGTGAAATATCTCAGAGTGGTGTAGCTTTGGGCTCTGACCTTTTCTGGTCAGCGATAGTGAGGCCAGTAAACACGTTAGTTGCAAAGGGGATGAAAATATTCAGCTCCTATAATAATATCATAAGCCTTGCATTTGTTATACAACTGTAATTTAGTTGTTGTTTTTGCCTAGAAACAGCTGATTTAACCATCGAGCTGGCCGGCAGCACCTATCAACCCATTGGCAGGGTCTTTGACCCTGTGGGTAGTCCTTTGTACCTGTCTACCATCCTTTTGAACCTGCCGAGGCACCTCTTCCATTCCAGGAGTCCCGTTGTTTATTCAATTCCAAAATGTAAAAAAAAACTGCTGGCAGTGATAATTATTATATTACATGCTGCATTTTTCACCCCATAGTAACCATTTCATATTTGTATATTTGTGGGTGAACGCGGCAGCCAATTGGGCACAGCAATGCCCCAAAAACAGTCGTAGATTGAAAATGACCAATTTATTATTATTTTTGGTTTTGGAGGGATTATTATTAGGTGTGTGGAGTAAGGAAACTTGCCCAAGGTTTCGCCCTGCCTGGAATTGAACTCAGGTCTCTCGCTTGCAAAGCGACTGCTCTAACCACTGAGCTACAGGACTCCACAAATCAGCTATCTCTGTATGGGATAGCCCCCATACAGAGATACAGAGAGAGAGAGGATAGTTCATCAACTCTCGCTGCTATTGCTTATAACTAGCTGAGATCCTTTCATCTTGTGCGCTCAGTCTCTTGTGAGTTGGTGAGGGGTGTGGGGGGGAAGGAAAGTGGGGAAGGAAAGTGGGGGAAGGAAAGTGGAAGAGATGGAGAAACAATTCACTTCTGGTCATTTTACACTGGTTGCCTCTTTAGAATTTCACAGTTAACAACATTTTATTTGTAAAAAAAAATCCACATTCTCTTTCTCTCTCTCTCCCTGACCCAGTCACCCTCACTGAGGTCGGTTGTTGGTTACGGGGAACCCGATTGTTAAGCATTTAGGAATTGGTCTGTCAAGCTCCAGCCTACCCATCCTAACTTCCCAAAAGATTCCCTCAACGCACCACAAGATCACAAGAGAGGTTTGGTTGAAGAAGACACTTTGGTCCATTTGATCTCATTATCTAAAAACTCAGAATACTTTCAATTTCCAGGAACAGATTTGATTTCTTTTTTGAACACTTTTTTCACATTATTTCTTTGTTCCACCTCCTTGGGTGTAGGACATAGCAGTTGGGACTACTCTTACAGAAATCACAGAGACCAAGTTCCTGTTGTCACTTTTATACTGTTTTATGTCATGAAACATCCCTGCTAGCAGCAAATAGTAATATTAATCCTTGCATTTGATAACACGCCTTTCAGGTCAGGAGGACATCTTACAGCGCTTCACAAGATTTATTGTAAGATGTAGTTGATGTGTATCTTATAGGTTAATATGGCATCCAATTTGTGCCAAGCAGCGTTCCACAAAACAATTAAGGGAATGACAAATTTTATTTGAGGGTTTGTGTCCAGGATACCAAAAGAAACTCCTTTCTCTTTCCGATTAGTGCCATGGGATTTTTAACATCTAGTCACAAACGGGACCTCAGATGACTGCGAAGTGTGAACCACATGAGCAAAGAGGGTTATAATACACTGCAAATATCATGAGGCTATTATTATGCCATAGGAAATTTGGATGGTAGAAGTACCAGCTGCAGGAAAATCCAGTTCTTTCTGTCCAACAGATATCAGTGCAAATTGATGTCAACTGATTGTTTTCAGTCACCTCCTTTGACTACCTCACTACTCAAGCACTTCACAAAGACAGAAATTATGAAATAAAATATTAGGAGCTCTCTGAGCCTTGAAAAATTCAATGAAATCACATTAGAAATAAATGTTGTACAGACATTTACAACTGATCATTATAACTGATTTAATTTATGTTGCAATTGACAATCAGAGCAACAGAGTAGTGCAGGACAGATGTTCCTGACACTGGGAGCAATATCGACAAAAGTAATGAGTAAAGACCTGGAGGTGTCTGTCAGTCAATACACTGGCCTGAGCTGAGGTGAGTTTTGCCAGATCTTGGTTGGGTGCTGGATAGAAATTCTAATAGAACTTGCAATAGCAGCTCACTGCATGGGAAGGCTAACTGGACCCAAGTCATTCATTCAAACTCTCCACTGCTTTTTGGTCGCAAGTGATAGTGACGAGAGTAAAGGAATTTAGTCCATGGCGCTAATCACCAAAACACACCTATCGTCGCTTCCCACTCACAACAATCAGAATCACAATCAATGAGGTCTCAGGTGGAGAAACCTTAACTAAAAGAAAACAATGGGGTAAAGTTTGTGATGTTCCAGAATTAACCATCACCCACCAGATGGCAGCACACCCCTCAACGTCAGTGAGTTTCTTCTTTCTCAGATCCCTGCACCCAACGTATTTTTTTCATTTTAAACTTAGCATTTTTGGGGAGTTTATAAATGATAGGCCTTTGAGTTGGCTCTTGGTTATGTGGAGTTCTGTAGCTCAGTGGTTAGAGCACCCGCTTTGCAAGCGAGAGACCTGAGTTCAATTCCAGGCAGAGCGAAACCTTGGGCAAGTTTCCTTACTCCACACAGAGCCTAATAATAATCCCTCCAAAACAAAACAATAATAAATTGGTCATTTTCAATCTACGACTGTTTGTGGGACATTGCTGTGCGCAATTGGCTGCCGCGTTCGCCCACAAACATACAGTCAATTCACTTTACAGTGTGTTCGGTGAAGCGCTTTGGGACGTCCTCCCGACGTGAAAAGCGCTATATCAAATGCAAGGATTATTATTATTATTATTATTTTGTGTTCGCCCTGCAAGCGAGAGGACCTGGGTTGCATTCCCAGCAGGGTGAAACGTTAAGCAAGTTTCCTTACACCACACGCCTCTGTTTACCAAGGAATAAGTAGGAATGTGGATGTTAGTTGTTTGGTGTATCGCTTTTTCTGGGATAATAATCACTTCAAGAAGCAAATTTTAAAAAACAATAATAATTTGATCACCCAATCCACGACCGTTTGTGGGACACTGCTGTGCATAATTGGCTGCCACATTTTTCCCACAAAATATGCAGTCAATTCACTTCATAGTATATTCTGTGAAGCGCTTTGAGACGTCTCGAAGACGTGAATAGGCACTATACCAAATGGAAGTACTATTATTATATTCCACATTATAAGCCTCTAATTGCTGAGACAGAAGCAGGTCGTCAGCAATGATCGTAGTGGTGACTGATGACCCAGAAATGGAGGCTCGTGCTGACAGAATTCCTTTGAAGGTCATGGCCCCTTTAAGGTAGAAATGTGATTTTAGCAAGATCAGTTGACAGAGATTAGGTCCAATAAACCAAGTTTACAGCTAAAAATCTGCCAAGTTATAATACATATGTCACCTCCCGCTTGGATTACTCCAATGCACTTCTCACCAGTCTCCCCAGCTCCACCATTCACAAGATCCAGCTCATTCAAAACTCTGCCGCCCGCATACTGACCCGAACCAAATTCCGTACCCACATCTCACCAGTTCTGTCCAGGCTCCACTGGCTCCCCATCACCAAACGGATCGACTTCAAGATCCTCACTCTCATATTTAGGTACATTCACTCCCTGGCACCTCCCTACCTCTCCAACCTCCTCAATCCTCAATCCACCAACGGTACCTCTGCTCGACTGGCACCGGCCTCCTGCTCATCCATCGCACCCTTCGCCCCACCATGAGAGGTCGCGTTTTCAGCCAGGATGCACCAAAACTCTGGAACAATGTCCCTCAATCCCTCCGCCTTGCCCCTCTATCCCCTCTTTCAAGTCCTGCCTGAAGACTTTCCTGTTCGACCATGCTTACAGCCACCTCCCCCGGCTCGGAGTCAGACTCCGCCACTGTTAAGCGATCTAAGACGCTACCCTGCATGGAGGGCGCTATATAAGTGCCAGCTGTTATTGTTGTACAAAAACATAACACAGAGAGATAGAGAGATATTGTAACAAATGGTCACACACAGAGAGATACTGTATTCAATATATGGACAGAGACACAGACACACAGAGAGAGAAAGAGACTGCATTAAATTCTCATTAAAAAGATAATTGAAGTAGAGCAGCTGTTACATTGCCAAGGATACAGCTCCACATTACCCCTCCTCACTTGCACACAGTTCCAGCTTGACTGTTTCATGGCCAATTTGCAGTGAATGGACAGATGGGATCAGATCACTATACTGTCTATCTTCTTCATTAACCAGAGAACAACATAGATGGGAAGCAGCTCTGGCTCGAATAAGCTCTGAACCTACCCCTCTGACAGTGATAAGGCGCAATATCAAATTAAAGGATTATTATTAATATTATTAATACTATCCTAGAAATTGCATTACAGAATGATGATATTCAGTCCACTGAGCCTGCAATGGTGTTTACTCCTCCATTGGAGATAACTAGTCTCATCCCTGTTCTCAAAATCACAAGATTGGTTTGGATAAAGAAATCCCTTTGGCACATCTGATCTCATTACTTCACAACACCCACTCACCTATCCTCTATCATAGCATCAAGTTGCTTTTTAAATAAGTCTAGTGTCTTGGAAACCTGATCCAGTCATTGATTATCTTCTGCTTTAAAGAAAAACTTCCTGGTATTCTCTGCTCTTTTCCCCGTCTTCTTTTTATATTGTTGGATTATTGGAACGTCCTCCCGATGCGAAAGGTGCTACATTTTCTGTAAATGCAATTTGTTGCTGATGTATTGCATCTCTTCAAATCTTTATCCAATTTCATTTTAAACGTCACATTCTCAGTCCCAATAGCCACTAACCTTCCCTTAACTCTTCCAGGGACTGAATTTATTCTGAATTTATGCAAATTACCAGTCAGCGGGAATAATCTTAGACAATTTATCCTCTGAAAACATTTCAGGATTTTGAATACTTCTATTACCTTGAATACATTCTTAAACTTCTCTAGTGAAAACAGTTTTAATTGTTTGAGTCTATATAACTATAACCCTTTATCCCTGGCATCACTCCCTATGAATCCACCTTGTCCACTTTCCATGGCTCTGATGTATTGTCTGTAATTGGCTCCCAGAATTGCACTCAGTTTTTCAACTGTGGCTTCGCTGGAGTCTTGTATAAATGTAGTATCACTTGTTTGTTCCTAGATTCAATGCCTCAAATATAAAACTCAATAGTTCATTTGTGTTTATATTGCCTTTTCTGCCTGCACTCTCACATTAATCAAAATCTCTTTTCTTGATCGGCCACAAAGGAAAATGAGGGCAAAAATTGAAAGGGAAAGCCTTGCCTTATTGTTCAGTTGATAAGTACAATACCAAGTGGGAAACGCCTAGGAATAGACTGGGTTCCATCTATGGGCTGTGAACAACGAGCTGATCTGAACTGGGGCAACGATTGGTGATCACACACTAACTGGATACCCGGTGAGGCACCAGAAGTTACTTATTATCGATCCTCTGTAGTGGTCTGAGTCCTCTGCTTTCTCAGCCAGGCAGGTCCACAGTACTGCAAGGCACTGTTGATGAAAGTCCAGCCAGCCAGGCTTATTAGCAGGGTTTGGAGGAACAGACTGATCACTTGAGGCAGGGATTCTTCTCACTCGGCTCCTGATAACCTTGCAAGCCAAAGCCATAATAACTAGGGTGGTCATAGCTGGCCCAAGAGTGAGAAATTTACCAGTATTTACAATATAAGCAATGTGGTTTCAGCTGTTTAAATTTTAGCAGTGTCCCCAACACACACTCTGGGATCACCAAGACATGCCTCTTGCTAACCAGTACCTAATCTCTGCAGGATTAGGTAAGTAGAGCATGTTCCCTAGGCAGAGTGTGCACTGTATACCAAACAAATGGAAATTTCCATATATACTACAGGTGGAACACTCAGCAGTTTTGTTTGGATACTCTTAAGGATGATGATGGGTTTCCATGTGTGTCAGAGACCTGACCGACTAAAACAAAATTGCCTGTGGAACTGTATGTCAACAGGAGTGAGTGCGTTTAGAAGCTTGGAGAGGAACTGGAGAAAAACTAATGAAAAAGGCAGATGAAAAGAAGCAGGCAAATCTTCATCTTGTATCAGCAAAAAATAAGATGGAACTTTACTGCTAAAATTTCTGTGTTCAGAATAATTTCCTCCTTTGTCAGAAACGTTAGTTAAGGCTGAATGAGATGGGCTATCCAATCAATTTTCAGATGATTTTAAAAGTAATACAGTGTATGTTTTATCTGCCATGAGGAAGAATGAGCACAAGTTACCATTCCTTTTAATTGTCTACAATTCACTTTCTGCTCACACACTGCTGCTTTGAAAGATTAATTTGAATTACTGTTAAGCTTTGACATTTCTATTTCTAATACGTTTAATTTATGTTGTCTTTTTGATGCGAAAATGTTGCTACTAATTCTCATTACCGTTATTAATTAAGAGTAAAATATTTGTTCCATGTCAGTTAGCCACTTTCATTCTAAATAACCACCTTAAACTAAGCTGCAGTATAAGTGAACAAAATCCACAATGACTGGCCCTGCAGTGACTGAACACTGTATAGTCATGGTGACTTGTGGTGCAGTGGACACACACGCTGTCTTTTCACCTCTCAGACCAGCGTTTGAATCAAACCCAGACTGATGGGGTGACATCCTCCTCTCTATGTTGACCATAGTGCCCTACGTGAAATGAGATAACCATGAAAATAAATGAAAAGCAATTTACAGATGATAAAAAAATAAGGAACATAGCTAACAATGAAGACGACTGTAAGCGACTTCAGGGGGACATAGGCTAATTGATTGGTTAGAGAAATGGCAAATAAAAATTAATTCAGACAAATATCAAGGTATAAATTTTGAGAGGAAGATTAAGGAGAAAAGGTATATGTTGAGTGATAAAATATATTAAAAGGAGTGGAAGAGCAAAGGGACCTAGATTAATGTATATAATTCCTTAAGGGTGGGAAGGCAAGTGGACAAGGTTGTCAAAAAAGCTAATGGAATCTTAGGTTTTATAAATAAGAGAACAGAATATAAAAGCATAAATAGACCACAATAGAATACAATAGAATATTGCATCCACTATTGGTTACCCCACTTTAGGAAAGATGCCAAAGCAATAAAGTGGCGCAGAGATTTACTAGGATGATACTGGGCATGAGTCATTTGTTCTATTAGCGGAGAGTGGAGGAACTGGGACGTTTCCTGCTGGAACAAAGAAAGTTAAGGGTGACCTGATAGAGACATTTAAAATTATGAGGAGTTTTGATAGAGTCAATAGAGAGAACTTATTTCTACTGGTCAGTGAGTCAGAAACCAAAGGGCCTCAATTTAAGATAGTTAGTAAACTAACAAATTGGGAGGTTAGGAAAATTTTTATTTTCACGCAGAGCAGTTAGGATATGAAATGTCGTGCGGGGTCAGTGGTTGAGGCAGAATCTATATTGGCCTTCAAGAGAAAACTAGACAAATGCCTTTAAATGAGTCAATTACAGGGGAATAGGAAAGGGCAGGTAAATGGGACTCAAAGGATTGCTCTTGAGGAATGTAGGAATCGAGCCAACCTTCTGTCATCTCAATAGTCTGGTTCCTGAGCCAGGTGGGTCCACATTACTCCAGGGCACTGCTGATGACAGACCAGCCAGTCTGGATCTTAGGCAAGTCTTGGAGGAGCGGACTAGTTACTGGGGGCAGTAATTCTGTCCACTCAGCTCCCGTTAACTCTGCAAGCCAAAGCCTTAATTGGTACGGTGTGGTAGCACTTCAACATACATTGTGCATTAGACAGGATGCTGGGCTATACTGCTAAATCAGTCGAGTTTAGATAATTCTCAGGCCATCAAGTGCTCTGGTCAGACTGCATCTTGAATCCTGTACATACAGTTCTGATCATCACAACATGAAGACCCAATAGAGGAGCAGAGGGAAACAACAAGGTGAGCCACAGTGTCAGAGGAATGAGCTATGAGCAAAAATGAAATGAGCTAAGACAACATAGATGCAAAACTGTTCGATCATATTATTCAGGGACAATGGAATTGCATTCAAAAAGGAAAATGTATTTAATCTCTTGGTGTTTCTTATTTTTTAATTTGAAAAATATGTGAAAAATGCTATGAATCCATTTGTGTTTAGTCACCTGCAAATCAACAGCAACAACTCTCACCAAAACGCAAAATACTGCAGATGCTGGAAATCTGTAACAAAAACAGAAGTCGCTGGGAACACTCAGCAGGTCAGGCAGTATCTCTGTCAGCCCTTAAAAGCCTCTCCCTCCCAACATGCCCCAGTTCTGATGAAGGGTTGTGGATCCGAAACGTTGACTTCT
Organism: Callorhinchus milii; assembly: GCF_018977255.1. NCBI lineage: Eukaryota > Metazoa > Chordata > Chondrichthyes > Chimaeriformes > Callorhinchidae > Callorhinchus > Callorhinchus milii. Next base: position 21,132,654 of record NW_024704742.1, on the reverse strand, counting down.
CTTTTTGTTTCAGCACAACTATCATGTTTTTTTCTTGCACTGAATCATGAAAATGCAAAAGAGCTTGTCTGAGTCTTATTTTGCGAGGAACTCAAAAGTTAGAGAAATTTGACAAAATAGAGTGCAAACAATATAAAGGTCAATTATGCAGCTTAACTTAAGTACGTGTGCTGTAACAAGTAGAACAACAGAATATAAAATAGAGTATTTCCTAAATGTGTGAGTAACAATTTTTTGACACCAAATGTGCTGAAGAAAACAATTAGTAATGCTATAACACTTCAATAATGTGCTTCTCAGCATATTTGATGGTTTAGAAATTAAATATTTACATATTTCTTATTATACCATAAATTACACCTTACTTTTAAAAAAAGTAACAGGGTTTTATCAGCAATGATCTTGGTAAGACATTGTTTCAGGTCTCTGTCAATCACTGATATGTAGAGTACCTCTACAAGTTAGGACAATTGGCTTAAGTAAAAAAGCAACATTTCAAAAGATATTTAATATAAAACTAGAATTGGTTAATTTTATGCCATCAATTACATTTGCTAAATTCATTACAGCTGAGGTTGGAGCAGTATTTGCGGAATTCATTATCCATTGCCAATTATTTCTAGCTCCCAAAGACATCTCCACAAGAACAATATTCTGTGCTTCCAGAAAATTGATAAATATCCAGTCTCACTGCTCCCAAGTTGTAAAATGTACATTAATGAACTGTGTCGCCTCCAAATATTGGAAAGACGATAAAATAGAAAAGCATTAACCCAGATGAGCTCAATTTCACCAGTCCAAATCATTTGTATCTGTATTAGGACCAATGTCATCTCACCAAATCTCTGCAAGTACAGGGTGGATTCATGAGTCCTTGAGTTATCTTTTCTTACGAGCAGGCGGAATGAATCTTGCAGACAATGTTGGCCAGGTTTTTAGTAGCATAAAATGCATGGCATGTTTGTACGTAAAACCACAATCCCTGTGTGAAACCATATTTTTCAGGTCAGAAGTCAGTCCCCAGAATGTTAATGTGTATTGACAGTGTGCAAGAGATGCAAGTCTTTACTTGTTTCTCACTGTGCATTTCTTTCCTTCTTTCCTTCAATTCAGTGATCTGGCAAATGTTGGGCCATATGTAGATGTTCACATGGCTCATATATAGGTGTCCAGTTAGCTCAGTTTGTGGCACTCTTACTTCTAGATCAGAAAGTTGAAGCTTCGTTCAAGCCTCATATCTGGACTTGAAGTTTTAGTCTAAGATTAACACTTCAATGTATTGTCAGGTGTGCCCACACTGACTCTAGATAATATGATAATTTGAAAGCTCTGTCTATTCAGGGGGCACTACGATCCCATTAAACTATTCAAAAGGTGAAGGAAGCATCTCCTGACAATCTACCCAACGGATTAATTGAATGTTCACGTTATGGCTTTTCATGAGACTTCCTAGGACCAATTGCAATAAAATCTGCATTGCCCTAAAACAGAATCCCATAACACTATCCAAAAAGAGAAGGGAATTATATCCTTGGATCCTAGCCAACAATTTTCCAGATTAATGATCATTTACCTCACATGGGACTCTGTGCCATTTGTCTTCAATCGTGCTTACTGTCAGCTCTACTTTTCTTCCCGGCTCGGTGTCAAACTATAGCAATATTCAGCTCTCCAAGACGCTTCCCCACATGAAGAGCACTATATAAATGCAAGTTGTCGCTGTTGTCTCAAACCAATCACTGTACTTTACTGTAATTACGTATGAAGTGTTTTTCAACACTTTTTATAGTGACAGGGCACTATAACAATGTAAATTACTTATTTTGGGTGAAGATTTCAACATTTTATTCATTATTAATAGTAATTAATATTGCCTTGGTGGAGTGGAATGAGGCTGCAGCTGTTTAGCATTAGCATGACTACCAAGTCCTTATATGACTGGCAGGAATAAAAGGGAACTGTTGAGTTATGAGGGAGGATTTGGGCTGGCTCAGTTCTTGGAACAGGTTGTTCTATAAATTCTGCTTCCGTGCCACAGTGTTGACTTGGAGAAAGCTCATCTTCTGCAGCATGAATATTTACGATGTACTTCTATAATAAATTTAGGGTACCGAGCCAGATGAGCAATGCAATTGAGTTTTCATCACACCTACCTCTGCTTAAGTAGTAAATCTTGCAAAACACTTCTCGAAAATTCTGTCATCATTTTGCTGCTTGATGGTTGGCGTGCTGGGACTAGTGAGCTGGTTGACAGATCATTAGAAAGAATTTACATTTTTATATTGCTTTCTCACATTGGAAAAAAAAATGTTTCACAAGTAATTACATCGAAGTGTAGTAACTGCAGAAAAATCAAACCTTCTCATTTGTAATATTCAAAAAATGGGTAATTCTGAATTCTCAAAGCTGTCAGAAGGTGAGAAAGGTTACAGAGCAAAATGCCATTGTTCTGTTTTGCTCAGGCTTTTCTGTGCATTTCACTGGATTTTTCTCTGCACTGACGTTGGAAATGGGGGAGGTTAAAAGAATTGCTCACACGGGGATTTTTTATAATAATAGACTGTTTTTGTCCCAAGTGACTATTGAAGCTTACCTGCAGGGTAATTATGAGTGGAACAGGTTGCCACAAATCATTGTTGACATTGGACTCATTTAAATAAAATCTTGGTGATAGGAGGATGGTCGGGTGGGTATTATGGAATAAGATCAGATAAAAGCCTTCTTCATTTAAACTAATCTAATGTAGATTTACATAGAATATATAGCACAAACAGACTATTCAGCCCAACCAGTCCATGCAATTGTTTATACAATTGAGTCCTTACTCTCTCCAATATCCTTCTCCCTCAAAATCCTGGTCCTCGCCTTCAAAGCCCTCCATGGTCTTGCTTCCCCCTATCTCTACTACCTCTGCCACCTCCTAACCCTCATCCCCTTCCTTGCCTCCTTCAAGACCTTCCTCTTCAACCGTTCCTGACCTGCATCCTCCCCGATCCCGACCCCCAGCTTGGATCCGAAACACTGATAGTCAAGCATCTTGGGACATCCTCCCGATGTGAAAGGTGGTATATAAATGTAATGTTGTTGTTGTTGTGTATATCTAATTTTCTCTTAAATGCTATAATCTATATTATCTGATTCAACCACCACGTTGGGCAGTGAGTTTCACAATCTCACTACCTCTGTTTGCAGTATTTCCTCCTAAGTTTTCTTGTAGATCCCCTAGTCTCTATTTTAAACTTGGGTACCCTGATTACAGACACCCCAACAAGTAGGAACAGCCTATTAATGCTGAAGTATCTTGTGATCTTTTGAATACTGTAAGGGTACGTGAAAGGGACTTGAATATATATTTGAATAGAAATAATATAAAAGCCTATATGGAAAGAGAAGAGAATTTGGATTAGGGTACGAAAGCACTAAGCACTCTGGGACGCTACCCCGGGTGAGGGGCACTACATAAATGCAAATTGTTGTTGAAGACTGTAGTGAAGTAGCTGAAATTGATTTAGGTTTGTTGGGCTGAATAGCCTCTTTGTGGCTATTTCTATGATTGTATACCAGACGGTTCTGGTTTTCAATCATTAAGTGCCAGTAATTCAAGCAAATTCCACTGTGTCAATCCTATCTCAACCATAATGTTGATAATAATAATTCTTGCATTTGATATATTGCCTTATCACATCTTCCAGACATCTCAAAGCACTTCCACAGAATATACTGTAAAGTGAATTGTTACCACTGGAAAAGCGATCCGCCAATCGACAAACAACTAGGTTCCTTAAACACAGGCATGTCTAGTAAAGAAACTTGCCCGGTGTTTCACCTTTCCCGGGAATTGAACCCGGTCCTCTCATTGCGAGGCGAGTGCTCTAACACTGAGCTACAAGACTCCCCAGGATGTTCGCAGCAAACGGCTTCTCCTCCACCCCCCGCACCGTCTCGTGCGGTGTTCCTCAGGGCTCTGCCCTTGGTCCTCTCCTCTTCACCCTCTACACTTGGTGGCATCATCCGCAGACATGAAGTAAATTTTCACATGTATGCGGATGACACCCAACTCTATCTCTGCCTCCACTCTCAACTCCAGGACTACTGGCGTCCTGACCGACTGTCTGTCCGACATCAAGTCCTGGACGAGGGACAACTTTCTCCAACTGAACGTCAGCAAGACCGAGGCCCTCTTGATTGGCTCACTCCAGCACCTTCGCTCGGGCGCTGACAGCATCAGCCTCCACGTCTGCACACTCAACCTCGCTAAGCCAGTCAGGAACCTGGGTGTCTTGTTTGACCCTGAACTGTCCTTTCTCCCCCACATCCACGCCATGACCGGCACTGCCTACCACCACCTCCGCAACATTGCAGACTCCGCCATTACCTCACCCCTCAGGCAGCCGAAACCCTCACCCACGCATTCGTCACATCAAGGCTCGATTACCGAAACTCCCTCCTCATCGGCCTTCCCAACTCTTCCCTTCACAAGCTGCAGATCATCCAAAACTCTGCAGCTCGTATACTCTCGCATGCCAGGCTCAGTGACCCCATCACTCCCACCCTCATTGATTCCACTGGCTCCCTATCCCCCAGAGGATCGAGTTCAAGATCCTCGTCCTCAATTTCAAGACCATTTTTGGCCTTGCCCCCTCCTACCTCTCTGATCTGCTGACTCCCTATCAACCTGCCCGCTCCCTCCGTTCAGCGGGCTCCGGCCTGCTCCATGTCTCCCGCTCGACCCGCCCTACAATCAGTGGCCGGGCTTTCAGTTTCTTTGCTCCCACACTCTGGAACTCCATCCCACAGTCCCTTCGCCTCATTTCCTCCCTTGCTTTCTTCAAGGCTGATCTCAAGACCCTTCTCTTCGATCGTGCCTTTCGTCACCCTCCCACCTCTCTGCCTTCCCTCACCCCTACACCACCCCTCCCCCATGCTCGGGTCCTGACACTTGACTGCTCAGCGCTTTGGGACGTCCTACCAATGTGAAAGGCGCTCTATAAATGTAATTTTGTTGTTGTTGTAAGGATGTTAGAAAGCAAAGTAAAAGAAAACCACCAATACAAATGTTAAGGGAGGTGTATGATGGAAGTAGGTTGCAAAGGTTATTTAGTTCTGACAAGTTTATAAAATTTGTGTGCAATAAATATTTGCTCTGTTTTCAGCAAATTGTGTTCTCAATTTTTATATCGCATTCAATCTACACTGACAACTGAGGTATATAAATGTCTGGCTGAGAAGGACAAACTGTAGATATTTGGAAATGTAACTTTGGTGTTTCTTGTTCACCTTTGTTACCTTTCTGTTTTGACATTTTGAAGTTAATTTCTCTTTTCAGTTGTAAAGTTTCTTTTCCTCTGGATTCCAGAGCCCACTAAATGCAATTTAGAGAAGTTTAGGAATATTGGGAGCTCCCTTCATGAAGAGCATTAGGAAGGATATTTCACAATAGTAGAATGAACATTTGTGGTTCTTTCTGGTTCAATTTGGGATTGCCAAGTGCAAGGAGTTTCTCCCATGTGTCCTGGTCAACAATCCTCCAGATAAAAATAATCGTTCACTTCATGGCTGTGTGCAAATTGGCTGCCGCATTTGTCCTGAAACAAGCAATTACTACACCTTACACTAAATGTGGCAACATGTTTTGATGATGTGATGAGGCACAATATCAATGATTGTAAATGTTATCAGTTTACTCTCATGAGCCTTTTATGAATCGATTTGATGAGTATGCACAGCACATTGCTTTGCACACAGATCTTTTCCCGATACGTCATTGCCTAACTAACTGGGGCTTGAAGCAGTGAGGAGTGAGAGGGTTCAACTTCTGACAATTGATTTGCTCTTATTTGTCAATATTGCACAGGGTTACAGATTGTTGTATATCTTCACTGAGGTAGAGAGCAGCTGGACTGTTAACCGTTGCCTGGGATTAGATACGGATTTGTGTAAAAGTGAATCATGTTGAAATATTTGAACCTACAAAACACACACCTTAAAATCAATTCATTTTAATTGCTTTAAAATGTATTTAATTTTAATAGACAGAACCAAACAGGGTGATATTGATATCTGGTTTTGATCCACTTAGATATTCAATTCATTTTAATAGGGACCTAGTTTTAGTTAAAAAATAGGTTTTAACATTGCTTCATTAATTATCCGGTAGATTTCCTTGCTTAAAAAAAGAGTTATTCTCTACACAATATCATCATTGAGACTCTTGGTTTCAGATATTCAACTTTGGGTTTCAGTGAAACTCTGATAAGGGCTTTGATGTTTGTTTTGACTAAGTCTCTTTTTTGACATCTGTAACATCAGTGCAAATGATCTGAGGTTACGTCTGACACAGTGCTGAAGCCAATTACTTAAGAAATTGAGATGTGTTTAGAGACCTGATGCTGGGTGTATGTGTTGGGCGTGAACCAACTTTGCTCCTAGCAGCTGAGCGATGTGAAGCAGAAAGGCAGATTGATGTTGTTTCTACTGCAGATTTGGTGGTAGAACCAGTGATAAACTGTCAAATGTGCAGTAGAATCACAGCATGAGGTAGAAACTGAGAGAGGTGAACATCTTTTTAACTTGAGAAACTTTAGCCTACCACTGAATGTGTCGTTCCGACTAGAATATCTGTCCAAATAATCAGAACCAAACAGATATCTTATTTTGGTCTAATTAGATATTCAAATTGAAACTAACCAATGCAATAAGCTGAGTTTTGCATGCCCTCTTCAAAGGCTAAGTTGTTTTTAGGTAAAGTGTTACATATAGGTGAACAGAGCAGCCAATTTGCATTCAGCCAAGTTCTTGTCAACCGGTGAACATTCTGCTCTGGATGGTCATCTCACTGGACTGGAGTTTCTGTGGCATGTTTCCAATACTAGAATGAGTTCCCATTTGGATTGTTTATTAAGAATTCCCATTCAGAAATACTATAAATTAGATGCCTGTAAATCTCAAATCTTCCCCCACCAGCATTGACTTCCTTTGTTAAATTGCCAGTTTGATTTTAAGGTTCTACAAAACCTCCTGCCTCAATTACAATTCTTACTCATCATTGGGACCTGGAGTATATTTAAAAGTTGCTAATTTCTGAAGTATTGACATAACTCTGAACATCACTCTCAGTTGCTGACATCCATGCAGCCAGGGTCACACATTCAACTTGCAACTCATAGGTTTCCATGGCTGGTCTGCGGCTGACTTTCTTTTCTGAACTTTGGATGTATTTATCCGTCTCCTCTTGTTAGGGGGTTAAATGGGTGTCTGACACATGTGGAACCCCAGAATCATGCTTTAGAGTATGCATACCAGATTGAGAGTTCCATGTATGTATACCACCTATGCGTGGACATTTCCATGTTTGGAATGGAATGAACACTCTCTTTTCTCAGAGGGACACATCCAGTTGACCTAATTCCAAACAGTTAAACCTTTATTTTGTCTGAAAAACTGCCTGAAAGTGAAATGCCAGCTGCGATTATGGCTTCTCGTTTGCAAATATAATATTTTTAGCTCCATTTTAGCTCCATAGTCACCTAGGCACAAAGGGAAGGCAGTGTAGACTACAAAACTGTTGTGGAAACATATTTGGAGCCAAAATACAATACTCAGTATTCAGTTACAGTAGAGTGTGTGTATTGGAGGGAAAATTCAGCTTTCTATCAGAATCTAGCTCCAAGTCAAATGCTCCGAATAGATGCAAATAAACAAATCCACACCATCTGGATTACTGTGTACAGTTATTCTTGCCTTGATTGAGTAAGGAAATTTTGACATTGAATGGGATACAGCAAAGGGCAACCAGATTGATAGCTGGAGTTAAACCCCTGAATACAGAAGAGGCTTTCTATCAGGCTACGGAATGCTTTGTAATGGCTGCAGAAGCTGGGAATGTTCTACAAAAGAAGAGAATGCTTGGAGCAGATCGTAAACGGCATAAGAATACTCTACAAATCAGATCAATTAATAAGGGATCCAATTTGTGCATATAGCAACTGTCTGGTAAATGGTAAATCACTTCACCCTGACCCACAGGAAACTACTCTAAAATGATCTACTTCCAGAATGGACTTAGTGAGAATCATCAAGATTTCTAATGGGATTCTTCATTAAATAATCCTGGTAGAAATCTTGCAGTTTTGAGCTCTTAAGGGTGAATCATATGCTGTTGAAGGTAAGGATATTAAAACAGATGGAGAACTATTCCTCTGAATCCAGATTTCCTTTATCTATCAGAGTGTCCAGGATTTGGCAAACTCTCTATCACAGACTTAATATAAACGCTGTTTTTCTGTAAGTTTCTTTCAAAAACTACAGAAAACCAGCTTAAGCCTGAATTTAAAAATGTGCCAATTTCTGGCCGCTCTGAATTGCTAATTCATTAAATTTAGACCAGAGTGGAATTTCTCCCATAAAGTTACTAAACTGAGAAGTCCAGTTCAATAGATTGCCTCTCGACAATTTAAGGCTTCAGAAGTATTTTTGCCCAAGCTGTAGTTACACTACATTGGGTACAGCAGCAGCCTGTCCCTGTAGAGCATCTCTTACCTCTCCTATTAAATCCACTGTAAGGTCTGTGCTGATTCTATGTGAAAAGTTCATGGAAACAAACTCAAACTCTGGAACGTGACCTGGCTTGTGAATGACAATTGAAAAATAAACAGTGACATCCTGTCAAATAAATAGAGGTGTACAGAAGGGATTTGGAAGAAACATTTTGTGTAAAAGATAGGTGGAAAATGCTGTTAATTAACTTACTACTAGCATGTTTGAGGAAAATTTCTAACTGAGGCAAAATGAGGTTTGTAATTGACCTTTGCACAGCATTTAAAAATTCTCCACATTACAGCTACTCAGCTTCTAAGTGTTTAATTATGAATGCCGTCTCAGCAAATTAGATGTGTAGTAATATGCATCTAATTACACCCCACTGACTTCAACAGGAGACATGCAAATAAATCATCTCAGTACTACCTTCATCCACTTCATTTATCCTGCACTGGGGCTGCACCTATTCCAAAGGTGTATGAATATTTAAATAATGTTGGTGTGAACTGTGTTGCTAAGGGCGAAAGGGTAAGGAGCTCTGGGAACAGCGTACTGTAACTCAGCAAGTTCAACAGGCTCTTAATATTGTATGAATCCTTTCACCAACTCAAATTCAGAGGATGGAAGATAGAAACTATTTTGCATGGAGAGAATGAATATGTGGGCTGGTCTACTTAGCGGGATGGAGGAGACAGATTGTGTCATTGAATTCAAGACGGAATTTGAAACGAATTAAGGGGTATTAAAGATAGAGTATTATATATTCCTTTTTACTTTGGGACTAAATGTACCTAATTAGTCTTTACTGTCCCACTGATTTCTATATTCCTACCTATATGTTTCACACCATCTGACAGTACACATTATCTGTCTTATGGCATACCACCACACTTTAACTTTATCAAACATTGCTATTCTACTACCAATACTTTCTCAATTAAAATAAGGTTGCAAGTTCAAGACCCCTTGTCAGGTCATTGAGCTCACAATCCAAGCTCATACTCCAGAGCATTACTGCAGTAATCATAACATGGGATAAAACGTGTGTTGCTAAAGGTCGTCCTGGGACGTCCTCCTGACGTGAAAGGCGCTCTATAAATGGAATCTTGTTGTTGTTGTTGTTGTTGCAGGAGCACTACATTGTCAGGAGATGCTGACCTTCAGATAGGACATTAAGCTGAGGTACTGACTGCCTGTTTAGGCACACGTTAAAGATCACTATGACAGTATTTGAAAAGAGAAAGGAGTTTCTCCCAGGGTCCTGGCCAACAATCCTGCAGATAATAAATAAGGTGCTATATCAAATGCAAGGATTCTAATTATTATTATTATCATTCGCTTCATGGGATATTATTGTATGCAAATTGGCTTCTGTATTTGCCCTCAAATTCAGTTGCTAAACTTGAAGCAATTATCTGTGAAGCACTTTGAGATGTTAATTTTTAGTCCAAAGATTATTTTTATCAAAAATATATATATTTTAATTTTGAATTGCAAATGAGGCAGTTCTGCTGATAGCTTGGCTGGGCCACTCTTTTGCTTGTTGATGAAATTAATAGACTACAATTGTAGATCCAGGCCACCTGCGGTTTAACTTAGGTATCAGCCTGGCTTAGTTTGTATACTTTTTTTTATCTATATATATATATACATATATGTATATATAATCTACTTTTCACCTTTAGCAACACACGTTTTATCCCATGTTATGATTTCTTCCCCCTTAATCAAATATGTCATAGTAGATATTGATGTACGTTGGCAGATTAAAATTGTGACATTGTTGTTTTATTGCATTGGTCCAACATCTCAGAGCCCACATTCTAGTAAAGAGTGTAAAACTGGCCAACTATGAATCATCAGGTTGCCCAATGTCACTTCCTGCGTACTGCAGACATGCTCTATGACCCCTAAGCATAACAAATGTTGCTGCAGTTCCTGTACATAGTAATATCTGCAACACTTCCTGTGTGCAGCATGTAACGTGCAGGAAATTATATTCCTATATATAACTGGAAGTCCACCATTTGTTAGTGTGGGTAGTCAATTAGTCAACACTGGTGTACCTCATCTCACACAAACACCTTCTTAACCAAACACCTGGAAAATATTGAAATAAAAGCATACTGAATAAAATGGTTTATATAGTTAGTTAATCTCAGCTAAACAGCGAGAAATATCTGAATAATCCTTTGCAAATACAATGGCAATAAATGGCAGATATCTGAAGGTGCCAGGTAAATGGCCTGAAAATGACATTGACAAAGATCCTTACTTTATTTTTTTTCGTATCTTCATGATCACCGGAGCCCCTATGATTCTCATCATATATTATACAGAGAATAATAAATAGCTGGTGGGGGATTCTGAGCCAGTAATCTGATTGAGGCAGGTCAGGTGTTGTCATGGATCATATTAATGAAGCTTGTGCACCTTCTGAACATCACATAAAATGCAAAGATTGGATTACAGGCCCCTCTGAATATTTATTACACTTTCCTCATACTTATAGAGCTTTGCAATGTATGGTATTGAGATGGTGGCTTCACCACTAGTGTTAACTGCCAGATGGAGGAGCTTTCCTGTGCAATGTATTCGGGACAGACAAGTTGAGGTGTGGAGACAGCTGAGAAGAGAGAAGGGTAGTGTTTCAAAAATATCAATGTCACTGAATAATAGTGAGTAACATCACAGAAAAGAAAATTTGTGGTGGAAGACTCAATTCTTGTGACAGGTCTTTGAAAGGTTTAGTTCTTTTGATGTCAGAATCTTTCTGTTCTGCCTGTCTCGTGTATTGCCGTGTGATATAGGACCAATGGCATTACTGCAGGCAGTGGGACAACATGTGAAATATTTTCCTGCTACACTGAGCCAGATGGACTAATAATGAAGGCAGATTTGTGGTCCATTTGACAATTATGACATTGATAGCAATGAATAGCTGAGTGGTAGACCCCTCTGAAAATCTTTCTCAATGGTGACATGCACAAGTATAAGTCCATGGGGATGGAGTTTGACTCACCGATAATATAATACAATAATAATCTTTATATTTTATATATTATAGCACCTTTCATATCCCAAAGATGTATTTACACTTACAAGATACACTGCAAAGTGTAAGGACTGTGTACTTTGTAGGAAATACTGGCAACCAATTCGCGCATAACAAACTGAATATCTACTTTTTAATTTGGGGAATTGTTGGTCAGGACACCAAGGGAAACCCCTTTTCTTTTTGAATGGTGCCATGAGATCTTTAAAGTCCACCTGATTAGGCTGACTACACCTCAGTTTAATGTCTATCTTAAAGATAGCACCTTTGACAATGCAGCACTCCTCCAGTAGTGTACTGGATTGTCAGCCTATGAGTTCAATGCCCCATGTTTGGTCTTTAATCTGCACGCTCTGACGTTGAGATGAAAATGCTACCAACTGAGCTAGGATGACACACAGTTATGCAGTCTTTGATGGTCATTTAGCACGATACTGGGTTTTATAGTAAACAAGAAATTAAATAAACCCGGATCCCACAAACCGGCAGTGAGGTTTGCACCCTTTGTCTGGATTGACACTCAGGCTGACAAACAGAGGGCAGATTTCTTGCTTCTTCACTAGGAAGTCATCTAAAAAAAAGTATTTTAAAAATAAATTATAACATTCTGCCATGCAGGTGGAATAAAAAAAANGTCTTCACTATATTAGAAAGAAAGATGGCAGCATTCCCATTCTGTAATGGCTAGAGGAAGAACTTCTCTCAATGTCATATGCGTGTATTCAATTTGAAAGCCACCATTAAGGAGAGGTCATAAGGACATGTTTTTAACCACAAGTTCTCTACCAATCCTCTAGTATCTCTGGTGTTTAGAAAAAAACAGTGTTGACAATGATTCAAATGGTGTGAGAAATATTTTTCCCATTTCATTGTTAGGTTTTGGTCAATCTTTTGAGAAGTATAAAGAAGTCCTATACAGAGAGGCAGAGACAGATGCTTGGTTTGGAGATACAAAGGGATATTATGAGAATGGCAGGAAATTGGGACTAAAATATCGACCAAGATCTAATAAATAATTATTAGTAGTATTATTATAATAAACTGATGAAACAGGCTGGATGGGCTGAACGACCTCGTCTTTCTGTTTTCCAATGTTTCTAAAACTATAAGGAAGAAGTTGTGGAAGAAAGGTGGTACCATTGTCACAACACATTGACACTGTACTTCGGAAATTAATCAAAACACAAAATACTGCAGGTGCTGGAAATCTGAAGCAAAAACAGAGAGAGCTGGGAAAACTCAGCAGGTCAGGCAGCATCTATGGAGAAAGATAAGTGAGTCAACGTTTGTCACAATTAGAACAATTACAAAACTCCCAGCGGCAGTCCCTCACGCTGCAGTTACAGAAGCAGTTTCGTCCAAGAGCAACAACTCAGTCTCGTCACAGTTCACTGACTGTGCCCATTAGAACTTCCTTAAAGTCCTCTTAGTGCCAGGCTGATGTGATCGTCAGAGCCTCTGAGTATGGTGCAGAGAATACGCTAGACACTTCCCTCATGGGGACAGCGAGGAATTGAAAAGTAAATCAATTGTGGCTGCTCATGAACAATTCCCAGTGGTCGAGTTCACAAAAGCAGAGCCAAAAGCCTGGGAATGGTTCAGCCTTCCGCCCACTAGTGAACCATACAGAAGAAGTGCCACCTTCAGCTCCCCATACAAAGCATCTATTGTGCTGTAGATCTCCCTCTGAGGAGCTTTACACAGCTTTATAAAAGCTTCAGCCTGACCATATACTACCAGCGGTATTACACCTTTCAAGTATAAAGCACCTGAACACTAGTGACAACACGTTTCTCATAGGTAGACTGTCAATTTTAGTAGAAGCAGCAGCAGAAACTGTAACTATCTACTGATGATAATATGCCCACTCAAGAGAAGGTGATTTGTCTCGTCTCAAAAGATTTATCGTGGGGCATTTTGTTAAAGTGTAATTTGTGTTTTTTTGTTTCTAATAACGTGCTTAAATGGATATATGAAGGTTTTGAAAGTCCAAGGATTTTATATTTTTGTGCTTCATGAGGAGTAACATAAAAGTTGTGAAATGTCATGAGCCTTATTGTCTGTTGGATGCAATGTCAAACCAAGGTTCTGTCTGCTTATTTAGATGGAAATTATTCAAAAAGAGAGGGGAGTTTCTCCTGGAGTCCTGGTCAACAAACCCTTGGATATAATTAGTCATTCATTTGGGAATGTGGGACATTGCTGTCTGCAAATTAGCTGCCTTGCTTGCCTCCAAATACACAGTAAAATCTGCGAAATAATAATAAATACACAAATAATATTAAATATTATTAATAATAATGATAAATATCAAATAATAAAACCATTGTGACTTCCGAACACCATTGAAGGCTGCTTTGCAGGTGTTGGAGCCAGCAATTCACTTTTGGACTGTTTTTCAACTGAGAGAAATCCTGAAAAATTCGATGCAAGGTCGGTCAGCAAAATTCTGACCTCAAAAAAATTACCTTTTACGGTCAGCGGGATAATTCATTAAATTTGACAGCCAATGCCACAATCAGCACAACAACTTCCAATCCGCGAAAACCACACTGTTTACCCTGTGTGGCAGATCCATTTGCTGATCGCCACGTTTGCATTAAGAATGACAACATCTAACATAATTTTTTTCTTTTGCATGATTCAAAACGTTTGGACTGTAACAGACATAACCCCCCACCCCCATAGCACAAACGTGCACTAGCCTTTTGCTTGCAATGATGGCAGTGGAGAGGTTCCAGACTAATAGCAACAAATTACATTTGTATAGCACCTTTTCAAGTTGGGAAGATATCCTAACGTGCTGGACCAAAACACACCTGAGTCTGGACCAGAACTCTTCGATTTCTTTTTGGTCAGCCGGGTGTCTGACAGATGCGAAAACCTGCCACCTACACATGGAAATTCAGGAGATAGATTGATGGAATGGCGAACTCTTCGACAAGGTTACCAGTGGCCCTTTTTTAATGCATGGAGGGAGATAATGATTTATTGAGGAGACAAAGGAACAAGACAGTCTATTAATTGGATGTCCAAGTGACTTTCTGCCTGGTTACAATAGAATTATAATCCTGAACGCAAACCTTCATTCAATTTAATGTCTTTTTTTCTCTCTCCTCAAAAGCTTATCATTTTTATAGCACTCTCAGTATTCAGGCCGAGGTGCAGTTAATGACGTTTAAATGTGTTTTATTATGAGAACAGCAGCAAGAGCAACAAATGGAAAAGGAATCAGTTCCCTTTGGCAGACCTTTTTTGCAGACACAGAAGACAATGCACAAAATTTGGGAGGCTCACACTTTTTTAAAAAAAAATGATCTTGGCAAATGGATCTTGCAGACAAGAAATGAATAAAAATCGTTGTCAATTTTTTTACTGTTCGCTCAGCAATTGACGTGGGAGACAGAGCCAGAGACAGGCGATCAGACAGAAAAGAAGCTTTAGCAAATAATTGAAAACTGCCTGGATTATGGTGTTCCTCTGCCAACAAACCCTTTCCTTTCTTTGTCTGTGTCAAGCTTTTCTTCTCGTCTCTTATTTCCCCAGCAGACAAAGTCCTTTAGGATCAGGGCTTGCCTTTTCTGTTTTTTTAAAAAAAAGAATATATTTTTTAAAAAAGAGGGGGAGGTGTCAGTAAGCTTTTGACAGCCTGCAAGTGCCTGGGTACACTTAGTGGGTAAGGGAACTCTCATCTGGTTGAATGAATTATGCAGCCTTCTCTGTGCCATCAGAGCAAAGTAAGTCTCCTTCTCTTCCCTCCCCTCCCCTGTCTCCCAACACTCCCCCCCTTTTCCCTGCCCTTGTCCTCACCACACAGCATCATTGCTCACTGGACCCACTCTCACCCAACTTCACCAGAGGAGCATCCAGTCTGAGCTTCATCTGCTGGGGAGAGGGTGTTAAGCTGAGAGAGAGAGAGAGAGAGAGAGAAAAAAGGGGACAGAGATGCTGCTGCAGTGAGATTTGCAGGGTCTGGATGAAGTCCGACAGTGAATGCACAGGTGGAAACTCTGCCCTGGACATATGTGCGCAGGTAACTTTTTCTTTAAATTATCTTTTCTCAATGGATCTTGGAGCCAAGAGGTGAATCAAATCGTTCTGGTTTTGCTTGCTCACTCTGCAGCAATTTCTGCAGAGTGCTGCTCTTTTTTTCTATTCATTCCCTGCTGTTTGCTGTTACCGTTGCCTGGGCTTGTGCTGACTGACTCCTTCTTGGAGTTTGTACCCAGAGGTAAAAGCATCTTTGTTGTTGTCCAGACTGGAAATTTCAAATGCAGCTGATACAACTCCAGACTCTCTAGTTAAAGTCCCCCTGCTTCCCATAGCACTCCCTCCCACAAAAAAATAATGATAGTTGAGGGGTAGTTAAAGGGTGCACTCATTGCCTTCACACAATAAAAATATGCTTGGCCAAACCTCTTTTTAACTCTGTTTGCCCAGAGAAAAGGACCACCAGGACCGTATACTGTTTCGGTTCTCCCGATGCAACAACGACAACAAATTACATTTATATAGCGTCTTTCAGCGCCTTGGGAAGTCCTCCCGACGTGAACGGCGCTCTATAAATGTAATTTTGTTGTTGTTGTTGCTGTTTCACATCGGGAAGATGTTGCAAGGCGGTGGAATGCAATTTGTTGTTGTTGGTGGTGGTGTGATGACTGATGCTGGATATTTGCTCATTATTAATAGATCCCACTGATCCACAGCAGTAATGCTGCCTGATGGGTTTATTGGAGAGCACTGATCATGGGGGTATGGGGGGGTGGGGAGCAGTACTCCTCGGTAACGTCATATGTGTATTTTGTAAATCCGGACAATTTAGCATACGTGAAATAATTATATTGTAATGACACTTCCATTAATGGTATTAACGTGCAAAGCGCCCTAGTTTGCCGTATTTCTTGATGGGATTCCTCAATGAGGAAACTTTCCGATCATCACAAGTACGTTGTGCCAACCCGCGGAAACGCTGCTGCCATGCAATTCCCGTGGGGTGGAGTTCCGAAAGGTCGATGAGGGACTCATTCCAACGGAATTGCTTGGTAATAAATCCATTTAACAAATAACGTAAATTAGACCCAGGGTAGGATTAACCAATAAACTAGGTAAACCATGTTTTAGGGCCCCAAGATCTGAGGGGGCCTCAAATGTGGTTGGTGCTTTTACCCCCCAACTCTGAATCTTTCTACAATTTTGTGCAGAGTGGAGAGTGATGGGAAGAGAGAGGGAGATGAGGGTATGAGGCAGTGCAGAGAGATGGGAGGTGGCTCCACTAATGGCCCATGCCCCCGCTCCTCCCACCCCAGCAGTTGCATGCACAGTACAGAGGGCCTCTAAATGACCTGGTTTAGGGCCCCCAGATCCCTTAATCTGGCCATGGTTGGTCCCTGCCATTCTGTTCGAATCAGATTTATGGGAAGTTTGTGGAGCAGGTCAGTTGCCGCGTCTATCTGTTCATTTCTTAATTGTAATTCTTAACCTCCAATTAATTGCATATTGTTAAATGTACTGAGTCATTTGGTTTCACATGAAATGTGCAATATGAATTGTAAGTTATTAATATTCAGTGCTTTCTAGTATGAAATCATTAGGAAAATTTTATTAAAATAATTGTCAAAATTGCATTGCATTTTCCACAGACTAAACCAGCAACAATTAGTGTCTTCTTGTCCTAGTATTCTTATCTTTCTTAAAAATATCAATTAATTCATCAAATTATATTTATTCTTTTTTTACTGCAGTTATCCAGACAGAATTTTGTTCCCTAATAGTTCCAAGATTTAGATATGTCAAGTATTTTCTCTTGTTAGCAAACAAATATATATACTAATGGTTTCAATTATGTTTGCAGTCTCAAGTGCTTCTACAGAAATTCCTGCTATTTAATGCAGTGTGTGTGTGAAGGAACAGCATATAGAGCGTGTCCCTGGCCCTGTGCACCTGGAGACATTGTGAAAAAACAAATTGTCCCATTGTCTAGTGCTTTAACACTCAGTTTATTGCACTATTCAGGTTAGGGTATGTGGGTGGTTTTAATGGCCATCTGCAAGATTTAGGAATCCGAAAACACACTGAAAACCAGTTGATATATTATTCTTTCAGATCTGTTGACCTAAAATAAGAAGTCCATTTGTGCTTTCATGCACTGACATGGGAACCAATGACATGGGAACCAGTCACTGATTGTTTTTTGGCAAATATTTAATGGATGTGTTTTCTGGCTTTACCAGTTATACCCACTTTCAGGACATTTCAGAAAGGCAGTGGGGAAATGTTTTCAATATTCTTTTAACCCTTTCCCTGTGTTGGAAATGAATTGAGGAACAAATACCTGCTGGTTTTACCCCTTTATTTTTAAGATTTGTCACCAAATTTAGAAAAATGAGTTTCGACTCAGGCATCTCAATTAAAAATCAAAGAGATGGAACAGGTGAGGGCAACTATTTTCCTGTTTGGTTTCAGTCCAGTCAGTAAATAAAACAATCCAATGTTATCATCGACTTGCAATTCTGGCCAGCAGTGACCTCCATATCATTAGAGAACAAAATGTATACTGGGTTAATCGTTTCTATTCCGAGTTTGAGCCCACTGCTTGTTCAGCTGCTCAAACATTCGTTTTGCTCGAAAATATCTACTTTATTTCATTAATTATAGAATTTACAATACAAATTACATTTATGCAGCCCCTTTCAGGTCAGAAGGAAATCTCAAAGCACTTAACACTGCGAGCTGGGTGTTCAAGCCAGGGGTGGGGGAAGCTGAAAAGAGTGGGGGAGTGGAAAGAAAGATGACCAAAAGTTCAGTCAGATAGGTAAGTATTGGCTAGGTTGTGAAAGTGGAGAGGGAGGGAGGGGGCATTTAATGCATTTCAAGTTGGAAATTTATTTCTTAAAAAAATCCAGGCTGTTCCCCAGCACTGTGGTGGCTATATGCTAAAGGATCGAGTTGAGTTTACGTAATAAATGTGTCAAGCGACATTTCATTAATACTGTTTGCCTGTACGTATGTGATAGCATTTAATTGCTCTGCTCACCATTTAATGATGGTGCGACTGCCTTTTTCCTCCCTTGCCTCTTCAAAGCACGTCTCAAGACCTTCCTATTGGACCAGGCTTTGTCATCTTCCCTGCTCTCCACCCCTCCTGATCCCAACCCTCAACTTGGGTCCAAATCCCAGACTGTCCAGCACCTTGGGATATCCTTCTGATGCGAAAGGCGCTATAGCAATGTAATTTGTTGTATGTTAGTTGTTGTTGTCAAAGTGTTCTGGGACCCTGCCCCGCATGAAAGGCGCTATACAAATGCAAGTTGTTGTTGTTGCACACAAAATATAACCTGTTGCTTCTTTAACAATAAACCGAAAACTTACATTGCCAGGGTTTTACGCTCATGCCATGGCTATTTAGAACTAAACAGCAGAGGAAGTCACACCACTTGTTTTAAGTAATCAGAGATAGGGAACTCACCTTTAATAACTAGGTGAACCTCTCACTGTGACCAGAGGAAACAGAACTATAAAGATGTAAGGCCTCTGATATTCAGCTACAACCAAATTTCCCAATTACCAAAGTGTGTGATTGTAGAAAACAAGGACGGTTAATGATCTAACACTGAACCACAACCAGTCACCTGAGACTAGTCACATGTTGCTTGTAATCTTCAAATGCTCTTTTTGCCAAAGTTGTCCCACGGAGCTTGACCTTTCACCCAGAGAGAAAAACAACCCCGATCCTTCATTAGTCCATGGCTGTCTACAATAAAATAAAATAGTAACAAAAACTCTACTGTGGTCAACGAAGGTCAAGAGATAATTAAACTCCATCTGATCCTGGGAAGTACTTCAGGTTTCCCATCAAACATTCAGTCAGGTGATGAAGCTGTGTTGTGTACAGTCAACAAGAACAGTTAACTCTTTCCCAATCAGACTATTTAAGCACTGCAAGCTACCAGCTATCCGTGAGTGACTGTCCTTCTTGGGGGTGGAAGGGGAGGAGGTAAACTGGGTCTCTTTAGAGCTGACCTGGCTCTAAGTTGACGTGTTTGCCAACAGAATGTCAGAATGGAGCCAGCCCTCTGTGTTGGTCTTGATAGTCCGTTTCCTGAGCCAGGTGAGTCTGCAGTACTCTGGGGCATGGCTGATAATAGACTAACCAGCCTGGCTCTCTGGTAGGACTTGGAGGGGCAGACCAGTCACAGGGGGCAGGGACTCTTCCCCCTCAGCTCCTGTTAACCCTCAAGCTAAAGCAGGGGTGTCAAACTCATCTGGCCACAAGGGCCATTTAAGTTAACATTGTTCACTTGGTGGACCGGATCACAAAGAAGTTATACATAATATATTGCATACTTAATGTGAGTTGTCTTTGGCTTAATGGGAATGTCATTCATGCAATGCAGAATGTAAAGGTTTCAATAGTGTATATACGTCTTATATTAAAAAGAGGAAGGTTGGTTTGAAGAAAAATTCCAGGAAAGTACAGTATATCAATACTTTTCTAGAAGACATGAAGAGCGCTATATCAAATGCAAGGATTATTATTATATTATTATATTTTAGAAATGAATGGGCCTGGTACCAAATATTATCCCAAGAGCCACTAGCGGCCCACCGGTTTATGTTTGACACGCCTAATCTAAAGCGCCATTGGGTAGGATGGTCCTAGGTTTGCCTCTTGCCACCTTGGGTGTAGTTTTTCCCAAAGTTAGGTAAGCATCCCTTCAGGGAGCGAGCGAGTGCATTTCCATGCATATGTGGCATATACACGTGGAATTCTTAGTTTGGTTTGGATATGCTTAAGCGTAATGATTGGTTTTCTCATATGTTGGACACCCGGCTGACCAAACAAAAGTTTCCACTCTTATCATTCACCTTCTGGCAGTCATCTTATTGTCATTTTCCTCTTTTTGATATAACTGTTTACTCTCATTGTGAAATCAGTCTTACTGGGGCCTGAATTCAATATGTTAGGAGATTTATTTTTTATTGTCATTAGTGTGAGGTTTAGTGGAATCCACCAGAGTGTGGGAATTAGAGAAGGTGCTTTTAAAGATGTCACAGTTAAGCAAGGAATACCAACAAGCCATAGGAAGTTGACTTGCTCCCAAAGCTTTCTGATGGGGAGGAAGTGCCAGGGATGTAGTTGCGTCTTTTAAAATGACATGAGATAAATGTTTGAAAAAGAGTAATATTACAGTGTATGCGGTCAGCAAGGAGGAGAGTGGGATTGATTTAGATGGCTCATGTGGAGAAAAATATCAGCACTGACCCGATGAGCCAAATGGTCTTTTTCTGTGGTGTATGCCTGTTTCAATGCATACAATGGTACTATTATCCTCCACCTTTGTCATAGTACCCAGGAGGCCTATCGGTCTACGTGCCCCTGAGCCTTCATTCATAGGCTACATGTAAAGAGAAAGAAAAAGACAGCAACATTCAACAGAAAATTTGTATGCATCCTTGAAATATAGACAGAGAGAACATTGATTGGTGAGTCAGCACAGGCTACTCTTGCAAATGTCTCCTATTCACAAAGTGGCATTGACAGAAGTAAAGAGAAAGCTTCCTGCCCACTCTTTCTTGGCTACTGGACAGTGACTAATAATAATAATATTCCTTACATTTGGTGTATTGTGTTTGGAAGACATCTCAAAGTACTTCACAGGATATACTTTAAAGGTCATTGACTGTGTGTTGTGCGGATGAACAAATTGAATGCTGTAATGGAGGCCTGGTGGCATGGTGGAATTCAATGTTAGATTATACAGAGCAACCTGGTACAACACATTGGTGTAGGTGCATAAGATAAAGTGAGAATAAATGGCCACCATTCAGAGCGTCCAGTTGCCTCTAACACACTCATGTGCAGATAAACATCACTTCCTCGATGTCGGGCATGTGCACTGTACGCAAGTAGCTCCACTGACGTCAAGTCCTTCACAAACTGCAAGGTGGCTTTTTATAAGCTTGTGGAAGCCAGTGTGGATGTATCTTGTTTCCAGTATAGTGTGGTTCCACAGTTTAAAAGACAGCACCTTCGATAATGCAGCACTCCCCCAACACAGCAATGGAGGGTCAGCTCAGACCACGAGGTCTAGTTCCCAGTTATAGTTCCCACAAACTTCTGACCCAGAGGTGAGAGTGCTACCAACTGAGCCAAACTGACACCTGTTACATGTTAAATGATTGTAATGATTTTACTGTGCACAGCAATGTGTTTGTCACAGTAAAATAATACTGTTACTCAATTACTCCATCCTCCTGAATTATATTCATTTCTTCCTGCACTTTGACTCTGTTCCCTGCTTATTTCACTGCAGGTAGACAAGGCCAAACAGACCAAAGTCTGAAACCATGTTTTCATGGTTATTGTGTGACATCTCTCAAATAAAACAAACAGCACTTCCCATTCTGAATTTTAATGAGGTTTCAACTTTATTTTTAGTTTACAGACTCTGCTCTCTCTCCGTCCTCAATTGTTGAGGCCTGTAGAGTATTGGTTGGAGCATTCGCCTCACATGTGAGAGGACCTGGGTTTGATTCCTGGGTAGGGCGAAATGTTAGGCAAGTTTCACACTTACTTCACACACCTCTATTCACCTAGTATTAAGCAGGAACCCAGTTAGTCAATTGATGGATCGTTTTTCCGGGGATAATAATCCTTTAAAAAAAATGTGGTCACTCAACTATTCGAAAAGAGAATAGTTTCTCCCAGTGTCCTGGCAACAATCCCCTAAATAAAATCCATCATTCACTCTATGGCTCTTTGTAGGGCATCACTGTGTTCAATTGATTTCTACGTTCATGGACAAAATAAACAATCACTACACTTAAATACACTACATGGTAAATTCTGTGAACCGCTTTGAGTTTCTTGATGATGTGAAATGTCAAGAATGATTTAAATTTCTGTGGTTCTATTGTTTTATGACCTTGCATCTACCTTAACCTAGGTTAAGGCACTTACATTAATTGTAACAGTGCTGCTGCTGTTGCCTGGCTGGGCACCGCGGCCTCAGAGAAGACTGGGGATGGAAATGCATCATCTCTTGGTAGTCACTTTAATAATAATAAATAATAATCCTTGCATTTGATATAGCCCCTTATCACATCTTCAAAGCGCTTCACAGAATATACTGTAAAATGAATTGACTATATATTTTGTGGCCGAAACACGGCAGCTAATTACGCACAACAATGTCCCACAAACAGTCTTGGATTGAGTGACCAATTTATTCTTCTTCTTATTTTTAAATTGAAGGAATTATTAACTCTGGAAAGGTGATCCGCCATTTGACTAACAACCGGGTTCCTACTTACTGCTAGGTAAACAGAGGCGTGTGGAGTAAGGAAACTTGCCCAACGTTTCACCCTGCAGGGAATCGAACCCAGCCAGGTCTCTCACTTGCGAGGCGAATGCTCTAAACACTGAGCTACAGGACTCCACAAAATTCCAAAGTGATCTTAAAATTTTAAGACAGAACGGTCTTAATGCTAAGACTATATAAAATCTTGATACTCATTTATACGTCTTCATTTTTCCTTAACCCCAAGCCTGTTAAAGAGAAGGGAGTTTATCCTGGTGCCTTGGTCAACAACCTCAACATGGAAGTTTGTGAGACATTGCTGTGTACAAATTGACTACCGCATTCGCCCACAATATACTCAAAGCCACGTGGCTTTACAATATCCTATATGATCCAGTGAAGTGCTTTGAGACTTTGACAAAATGATAAGCCACTGTATCAAACTCAAGGATTATTATTAGGCTTATAGAATAAAAAAACTTGCCCAACATTTGATCCTGCAGGGAATCAAACCCAGGTCTCTTGCTTGCGAGGCGAGTGCTCTAACCACTGAGCTACGGGGCTCCAATGAATAAAATATTGATCCAAAGTTACAATGTCTCATTTATGTTACTTCTCACTTCACTTACTCTGGCCTCTTTGTCTCATTTGCTTCTTTTGCTGTTTCATTCTTCCTCTGCAACATTTCTCTCCTCGCTTCCCGTCTGCATTTTTGTTTTCTTTATATCTACCCTTTCTATCTCTTCTCTCTTGGGTGTCCCTTCTCATCCTCTTGTTTACCTGTTGCTTTGTGACCATCATTGCTGCTTTCATTGTCAGGTAACATTCCTGCCCTCAGCTTCCCTACATGAAATGTGGCCACTGATTCACTAGCGTTAATGTAAATGTCAACATTTGGTTCCTCATTTCAAACTGGTTTTGGAATAGCTGGTCATCTGAATGGAAAATAAACTGTAAAAATATATTTATCTTGTGCATCCAGATATTTCTGAAAGCAGAGAGGCCTGTGCTTTGTGATGGGAGAGAGAATGGGGAAACGCAGATGGTGGGTGACTCTTTTCCTCTGATAGAAGGATCCCCCCTTCTGGGAGGGGTGGGGGTAGGGGTAGGGGTGGGGTCACAGCTTTAAAATCAGAACAAAGATTGTTTGAACTGCGGTCAGGTGGCATTTCTTCACACAGAGGGTTATGAGGATGTGAAATGCTCTGCCCCAGAAAGCTGTAGAGGCGGAATCAATAGGGATGTTCAGAAGAGAGATAATTGGAGACTGGTGTCACAGAAGTATTAAGGGTGAGGAGTGACATTAAAAGATCTGCCAAGATCTAGAACTGATGGAACTTGTTGAATGATCTTCTCCAGTTCCAGTGTTTCTCTCCATCCTCAGTACCCTGTGCTTCCTGCCAATGAGTCTATTTCCCCTCCATCCCTCCCTCCAAGAGGCTCTGTTGTGCTGACTGCGCTGTAAGCCAATGCGGGTTGATATTCTAGTAAATCTTACGGTAATGATATGAAACTTTAAATTATGCTCCTGACTGGGCCTCAAATTACAATACACGAACACCCAACAACAACTTGCATTTATATTGCGGGGCAGCATCTCAGAGTGCTTAACACAACAACATACTTCTTGCAGACAAAAATCAGAGCTTTGATTGCACCTCTTATGTTGTCATCCTCCAAGGTCGAGTGCCATTTATGAAATCCAAGGGCAACTGAGTCCCTCAGAATGAGTGATTGGCTGACATGTCTGGATCACTAAGCAATGCCTGTAAGGCCTCATTACTGTGATGTGTGAGTATGTTTGGTTAGATTTGCACCTCTGTAAATGAAGCTGCTGACAGCCAAAGTAATTGTAAGGAAAATGTTTGGCCAAGTGCAATTTCGAGGAAATAAAACATTTTCTGCGGGAAAAATTGTTACGTTTACAATATTCCCAGATCATATTCCAACTTTTCCTACCTGTTCAGTGGTTCATTAGCAGTAAAAGTGCCATTGTCTACACAACTACACAAAATGTTCTGTGATTTTTCTCCTAAATCTTGCTTTTGTTGTACTGAAGAATGAACTCATCAAGAGTACAATACAATACAAAATTACATTTGTATAGCATCTTTCACGTTAGGGGATGTCCCAAGGCGCTGGACAGTCAGGGATTTGGACCTGAGCAGGGGGGTTGGGATCAGTGAGGTAGGGTAGGAGGGTGGCCAAAGGCGCGGTAGTAGTGGAGGAAGGTTTTGAGGTGTGCCTTGAAGGAGGCAAGGGAGGGAGCAAGGCAAAGGAAATGTGGGATGGAATTCCAAAGGATGGGGGCAGAAAGGCTGAAGACCTGACTGCCGATAGTGAGGTGGGCCAGGCGGGGGACTTGGAGCAGGCTGGAGCCCACTGAGCGGAGGGAGCTGACAGGATGATATGGGGTTAGAGAGGTCACAGAGCAAGGCCATGGGGGTATTGCAAGGCCTAGAATTCCTCTCTTCACCAATATTAGTGCACAATATAAATGTGCATAATTAATGAATGGGAGATCAGGCAAATTGTTTGATCAGGCAAACGTACAAATTGTTCAGAGTAACGCTTGAAAATCCTAACCCTCAAAAAACAAGGAACAAATCTTGACGAAGACAAGACCGAACCAGTGTAAACTCGTGCAGAATAGGCTGCTCATTGTGAAATGAATATCTCACCAAGTTCAGACGTGGAGTCTATCAGTGAGCAGTGGCGGTACTAAATCATGATGAACATGAGAGAAATGAAGAGTGTGCCAACTGTGTGGAGTGGCATTGGTGAATATTCTAAGATCAGGAAATGGGTGAGTGGTACGTATTTTCCATATATGTGTACAAATATCCTGATAAACGGCAATAAAAGTGGACAAGATTCGCGCTGAGATTCACCTTTCTGTTGATGGTAATCAAGCAGTAAGGAAAGGCCAACAATAACTCCAAAAACTGGAAGCCAACAATAACTCCCAAATCCTATTCTCCCTCCCCCCCCCACCCGTGCACCCCCTCAAGCAACACCAATCATCATATCTAACGGCAAGTGCGAAGAGGTCATGAACTTCCTTACCTCTAAAATTAACAACATCCACCTGGCAGCATTATCCCTCTGCCCCGTGTTGTCTATCACCAACCCCATTCCGCCTCCCTCACCCACCCCACCCTCAGCTCCTACCTCGATCCCCGTCCTACATTTGTTTGCCCCCATCTCTCCTTCCTCCCTCTCATCCACCATCACCACAATGAAACCCACCACCTGTTGCCTCAACGCTCTCCCCACTCAACTGCTGATCACTCAGCTCCCCCGTCTCTGCCTACATCTAGCAGACACTATTAAACAGTCTCTCTCCTCAGGATCAGTCCCACTCGCTCTCAAAACCGCGGTCATCACCCCCCTCCTTAAAAATCCTACCCTTGATCACTCCAACCTTGGCACTACCGCCCTATCTTAAACCTGCCCTTCCTTGCCAAAGCTCTGGAATGCGTTGTTGCCAACCAACTTTGCGCACACTTCTCCTTCCACACCCTACTCAAACCCCGCCAGTCAGTTTCCGCCCTGCGCACTGTACCAAGACAACGCTCGTGAAAGTCGCAAATGATATCCTCTCTATCTTTGACCAGGGCTCCCTCTGCCTCCTCGTCCTCCTGGACTTCTCCACCGCATTTGACACAGTCGATCACGCCACCCTCCTCTACCACCTGTCCTCTATCATCCATCTCAGTGGGACCACTCTGGCTTGGTTCGAGTCCAACCTTACAAACCGCCAGCACTACATTTCTGCAAATGGCTTTACTTCGGGCTTCCACCCGGTCACCTGTGGGGTACCCAAAAGATCCATCCTTGGCCCCTTTCTCCTCCTCATCTATATGCTCCCACTCTGTGATGTCATCCACAGACATCGGGTTAACATCCACATGTATGTGGATGACACTCAACTCTACTTTTCCACCTCCAGCTGTGACCCCCCAGGCCTCTGATATTCTGTCAGCTTGTTTGTCGGACATCAGGAGCTGGATAAGTGCAAATTTCCTGCAGTTAAACATCACCAAGACGGAAGCCATACTCTTTGACTTCCACTGAGGTCTTCTGTTCCACAGTTCCGACCTTCTCAACCTACCCGACCTGTCCTTAAAACTCTCCGAAGTTGTTATTATTCGTTTTGAAAGCATGCAGCCTTGTGCCAAGGACACATCCGCTGAAGCATTTCCAAACATGGATGGAAAATGATGTATTTATATCCCCAGTACCCTCAACCACAGACCTGTACATTTAGTTATAGAGCCTACACAGCTACGTGTTGAAGATGATGAAGCTTGAGAGCTGTAAGTGCCCAGATCTTTGTACACCAGCTCCTACTTCTCACAACCTGCAGGTGACTCGTGGAAATTCACACGTAAGGGTGAGACACAAGCGCTGGTGTACAAGGAGACAACAACAACTACAAAAACAACTTGCATTTATATAGTATCTTCAATATCTGGATGGCATCTCGAAACGCTCGGAGCTACATCCTAACTGTCATCCTCTATTCCAAAATCTTTGAAATAAACCATGGGTTTATATTGTTCCAGAAACAATCCAAGCCATCTACTTTACACCTAGCAAGAGTAACATCATGTGTTACTGATGTGACTGTTGCAGGAGTGGGGCGAGATGAACTGGCACAACCTGTCAGGTTACTTGATAACTCCACCCAAACAAAGGTGAAATTAGCTATTTTCCCCCTTTGAACAATTACTCCAACACAGAAATAACACCTTGAGCCCCAATTGCTTGAAATGTGTCACTATCCTGCTGTTTGCACAGAGGAGGTTATCAGGCATATCAAAGGCGATGTCAGCTTATTAGATGATTCAATAGTTCAAGATTCCCCATGTTTTACAGATGGTTTGGTTTTTATCACATTATAAGAAGCACAAGGAGTTATACATATATATGTATATGGTCTGTCAAATGATTGACTCATATTAGAGAATACACCGCTGGATTGCTGAAACAACAGCTACTCCTGGAGATGTTAGGAGACAGACACATTGTAACTCCAATTCAAGCAATAGTGCAATAAATCAAAATACTCTTCAATTATCAGCGAATTATCTGGTGTAATTACACATTAGCGTTCCTCTGCCATGCAGCATGCTGGGATTTATGCAGCAAAAACACAAATATCACTATCTGATAACTGTTCCAGTCAGGTCCAGGGGTTGATCTGATGCAAGAGTGCACAGTATTGAAATGTCCACAGGCTCTTTGCCAATACCTGTTGATGGTAGCTTCAAAAACACTTTAGAAGTGGGTAAACTGGAAAACATTTGTTAATCTTTATGAAAACACTGAACTGTTGTTTGGAATGGCATCTCCAGGTTTCTATGTGAAACCACTGTGGAAGGCAAAAGACATGATTTAAAATGTCATCTGCTATCTGCAATTTAAAGCTTTAGCTATACTGCATGAATATTTTATTTCACTTTAATAACAGAGAAAATCATCATGATCTTGAGCAGGATTGAGCAAGATGAACAATGCCTGTGAAATTCACTATTCTTTGACTTTGTATTTTTTNAAAATGATCACATCACAGCACTTCCGTATTAGAATTAATGTTGTACTATACATCGACCTACAAAAATTGTGCTTTAATTGTTTCTTTTTCTTTTTTTTGCGTTAATGAACAGTAAATGAGACTTGGGAATGAACTGATTTCTTGTCTTGCAATTGTCACTAGCAGTTATGCTATGGTTTTTATTTTGAATTAAAAATTGATAGAATTTTGGCAAAAGAACCAGAGGCAAAGAACCAGAGGGGTAATGAGGAGAAATGGTTTTACACAGAGAGATTTTATGATCAGAAATGCACTGTCTGAAATATGGTGGAAGCAGATTCGACAATAGCTTTCAAAATGGAATTGGATATTTATTTGAAAAGACAAAAAATTTCAAGGCTATAGGGAAAGAGCGGGGGAGTGGGACTAATTGGATAGCGCTTTCAAAGACCGGGCAGAGGCACGGATGGGCCAAATGGTCTCCTTCTGTCCTGTAGGATTCTATGATTCTATGGCTGTTATTGTGTGCATGCTAAGCCCTCACTGATGATCCAGTCCATTAGAGTAACTGCCAAGCATGTGTCACACAGCCAAAGCATCTTGCAGTGTGTGTTTTCAGGTCAAATAAAATTGACGTATACATGGACGAAGTCAGGACATTTCGGATTCGGACACTTTATTTATTTTAGAAGGTAGAGGCGCTGAATGTAATGTCTTTAAAAAAGTGGTAAAATTTGAAGGGGGGACACTTGAGGTAAGATAGAAGAAGGTTCAAGCTAAAGGATCTGGTGTTGGAGTTTGTATTTCTGCTTCTCTGGCATAGGACAAAGTCCCTGGATTCAATCTCTGGGATGTCATTGTCTGTAATTAATCCTGGTGATGTGGTTCTATCTGTGTCAAATTTTTGGAGTGTGAGTCTGTATCTGATCTCTGGGGTGTGAGTGCATTTATATCTGATCTCTGTGATGTGAGTGTCTGTATCTAATCCGGGGAAAGAAAAATGGGTCACTCAATCCACGACTGTTTGTGGGACACTGCTGTGCGCAATTGGCTGCCACGTTCCGCCTACCAAATATACAGTCAATTCACTTTACAGTATATTCTCTGAAGCGCTTTGTGACGTGTCGAAGATGTGATAAGGTGCAATATCAAATGCAAGGATTATTATTATTATTTATCCCTAGGGTTTGAGTGTGTCTGTATCCAGAGAGAGGTGGGGGTGGGGTATGTGGCAGCCCTCAAGTCTCATAAGCTGCTCTGCAGGGCTGGCTTTGGCTTCATAAATACCTTTATTTTATTGGCCCATTCATCACTGGCAGCTGCTGATGGAACACAAAGTCTTTGTTTCACAAACCCAATTAGTGTTGGGACGAATTCATCACTCACTTATGCCACTTGACAATAAAAGTAATTTTACATACAATTGCACCACATCTGCGAGCAGCAACATTTTAATATTTGACTGGCTTTACAACAAGATTGAAGTTGTTTTTTTAATGTTGGGCAGGAACTACCGACCATAGCACTGGCAAATCAACAGCTATTCTTCTGGTGCTTTCACTTTGTAATGAAAGATTTCAGTGTATTTTAGTTTTGATTTATCCTGTGTCAGAGTGTCCTTTCAGGGACAGGAATGACCTTTACTGTTGCACAATTTGTTGTCTGCCACAAATGTCTTTTTTCAAAACTAAAGCATCATGACTAAAGCCAATGAAACGCCCAATCTGCGTGCTGTATTGGAAGATGAGATAATAACATTGTAAAATACCTTTTGGTGACCGGGCTAGTCCTGGTCATGCATGCATTTAAGGTGGGTGCATTCAAATCCCATATCAGTGGGTTAAAGCCCAATCAAGGCCTTGGAATTAACATAGTCCAAGCAGACACTTCAGTGCAGTGTTGGGGCTGTGCTGCATTGTCAGACATGCCATCCTTCTGATGAGACGTTAAACTGAGGTGCCATGTACCTGTTTGACTCTCAACTATCCTTCATACCCCAAATCCGTGCCATGACCTGCTCTGCCTTTCCCCACCTCCGCAACATTGCCCTGTTTCGCCACTGTTTCTCACCGCAGGCCGCCGAGACTATCATGGGTTCACCACATCCAGGCTCGACTCTGCAAACTCCCTGCTTGTCGACCTCCCCAACTCCTCCTTCCATAGGCTGCAGATCATCCAGAACTCTGCAGCCACTGTCCTCTCCCATGTAAGGCATCGCGACCCCATCACCCCCATCCTCGTTTGACTCCACTGGCTCCCCATCACTCAGAGGATATAGTTCAGGATCCTGGTCCTCACCTTCAAAGCCCTCCATGGCCTTGCTCCTCCCTTCCTTTAGGACTTCCTAACCCCCTACCAACCTGTCCGTTCCCTTCGCTCAGCAGGCTCCAACCTGTTTCATGTTCCCCCACTTTGCCGTTCCACCATTGGTGGACAGGCCTTCAGCCCCTCTATCCCCACCCTCTGGAACTCTATCCCACAGTTCCTCCACCTCACCTCCTCCCTTGCCTCCTTCGAGACTCGTCTCAAGACCCTCCTCTTCGACGGTGCCTTTGGTCACCTTCCTACCCAAACTTTCCCCGGCCCCACCCCTCCTGATCCCAACCACCAGCTCGAGTGCGGATCTCTGACTGTCCAGTGCCTTGGGACATCCTCCTGACATGAAAGGCGCTATGCAAATGTAATTGTTGTTGTTGTTGTTCAGGAGGATGTCAAAAATCCCACTGCATTACTTGAAAAGACAAGGGAGTTTCTCCTGGTATCTTAACCAACAATCCCCCAGATAAAATTGGTCATTCTTTTATTGGCTGTCTGTGAGACATTGCTGTGCATAAATTGGCTGCTGCGCTTGTCTACAAATACACAGTCATTCTTTACAATATATCCTGTGAAGCCCTTTGAAATTTTCCCAACCTGAAAGGCACTATATCAAATGTAAGGATTATTATGATTTAACGTTTCCTGCTTTATGATGCACATGCAGATTAGCAGCAGTGCAAAGGGGCAAAAAGGTAAAGACTTGAAAGAGTCGTACATTAACCCTCTGAAAGAAACGCTCTGGAATGCTACCCCGGGTGAATGGCGCTATATAATTGCAACTTCTTGTATTTGAATCCTGAATGCTCTTTGGAACATTCCTCATGAAGACAAGAACATGCTTCTGTGGTTTACACAGTCACTGCATAAATAATAATAATAATCGTTGCATTTGATATAGCACCTTATCACATCTTCTAGACATCTCAAAGCGCTTCACAGCGTACATACTGTAAAGTGAATTGACTGTATATTTGTGGGATAAACGCGGCAGTCAATTGTGCACAGCAGTGTCCCACAAACAGTTGTGGATTGAGTGACCAAATTATTTTTTTTATTGAGGGATTATTATCAGGCATGTGGAGTAAGGAAACTTGCCCAAGGTTTCGCCCTGCCGGGAATCAAACCCAGGTCACTCGCTTACGAGGTGAGTTCGCCAACCACTGAGCTACAGGACTCCACACATCAGTGCATCCTGGACTTGCCCAGCCTGATTAGTCAGTGGGGTGGCTGGGAGTGAATTGGTTTGGTGAATTTCCAGCAGAAATTCTGTTTCTTCTGGTTATGACCAGAATGCAAACACATTGGATAAATAACTGGCAATTTCTGTAGTTGGAACTGAATGTGGCGCACTGGCTGGAGGAAGGGATCTGAGGACCCAAGCTGAAAATCCAAACCATCTGGTTCATTCAAAGCCAGGGTATTTAAAGGTAGTGTTAAAAACAACCTGCATCGTGTACTGCCTTTTATTTAGGATAACGTGTTAAACTGCATCATAAAGATGATCTAGATTACCAAGTAGTGTGTGAAGAAGGGTGAGTTTGAGAAGGTTGACCAAAGGCATGGTTAAAGAGATTTTTTAACAAGGATTTAAAGGTAAAGACAATTTTATTTGATCAACCACGTGTCTGAAACATCCAAATACCCATTAAGAGTATCCAAACTAGATAGCAAGATCTACATAACTATGAAACCTACAAATGTAAATTTCCCAGTGTATGAAATGCGCACTCTCTTCCCAGGGGAATGCATCCTGCTTGCCTAATAACAGAGAGCACAAGGCACAGTAGTTAGCAAGAGCCAAGGTGTGGGGACACAGAGTGCATGTTGCGGTACTGCTGGAGTCTAACCAGCTAAAACCGTGTACAGTCAAATCTGTTTTCAACAGCCACTTAGGGGACTGGATCAAAGTTGCGTTTTTGTAAGGGTGTGTGTACGATTTCTAAGTGTATAAGTGTATAGAAAAATAAAATGCACATATGAATCCATAAACCAAACTACAGGCAGTTTTAATAAAATAAATAAATCAATGACAAAATACTAATCGTTACTGTTTGCTGAAGAAGTCCATAATCATTTTCTATTTAATGAGATTCATGTTGGTGAAGAATAATTTTGAACATTTATGTTGATTCAAGCATGGTCAATAAATTCATGCCAAGCTTCTTAAGTGTGCAATGGTTGTTGCGTCCAACGAGTTTCATACAGAAGTGAGTTTAATTTCCCTGAGCGCTTTCTAGTCCTGATCAGTATACTTGCCTGCCTATCATTTCCAAATGGACTGTGTGGCAGGAAGCTGTGGGCATCATGTGGGCAGCTTAGTGCAGTGTTGGTAAATATGCTGGAAGTCTAGCAGAAGTTTTACATATAGACCATTGGAAATTAATAATGCATTAACGATAAGTTCACTTAAATTCACTTAGAACTGCCCACTGAAACAAGTGTTAGTACACTGACAAGGCAAACAAAAAAGAGTGGTCATTGGTTGCATTTGACAGGTGGTTGCTGAATTGAGGTGGTTTATTATGGTAAATTGTTCCAGGGTGGTTGTTGACAGTAGGTGGTTGCTGAGTAGAGGTGGTTGCTTTAACAGGTTTTACTGTAGCTTGCCATTGAAAACATTGGCTGATAAACGTCCCACTGCTGGACTAGCAAGGAACACTACGAGGCCAAGAGAGCTTTAGTTTTCAGAGTTAACAGCAGTTGAATAGTAAGAATCCCTGTGACTGGGTCTGTCCCTCCAAGTCCTACTGGGCTGTGATCAGTTGTGCCCTGGAGTAGGAGTACTGCGGAGAGCCTGGGAGTGGGACTCCACCGACCATCACAGAGGGTTGACTCATTTCCGACATTCCATTACCAAGCCAGTTCAGCTCCAAGGACACCATGCTTATCTCTCTCCCCGCCATGAGGATAATTGTTATTATTTATTATTGAATACCGGCTTCAAAGTAGTAGCTGTTACTGTTAAACTGGAAGAAATCGTGCCTCTGACTCAGAAGTTTGTGGTTCATGTCCCACATCAGGGATTTGATTTAAGCTGACACGTCAGTACAGCGCTGGTGAAGTGCTGTAATGTCAGACATAGCATTCTTCAGAGGAAATATTAAACCGAGGTCCCATCTATTCAGGTGGACATTAAAGGTCCCACTGACACGATTCAAAACAGAGGGGAGTTTCTTCTCGTGTCCTGGCCATCTTCAGATAATCTTCAGATAAATTGGTCATTCACCTCCAGGCCATTTGTGGAACATTTCAGTGCACATATTAACTGCAGCATTCGCCTACAAATACAGTCACCTCTTTGGAACTCTGTTTGAGATGTTTCAATGTTATTGGGCTCAATATCAAAGCAACAGTTGTTATTATTGTGCTCTCTTTTGGATGGGCTGCTCCAGCCAGTTCTTATGCTGCTTTAAAGCTGTTGCTTTGGTTCAAGTAATTGAGCCCCATTAAGTGGTTTGGGGATAAGGCAGGGCAGTGGGATTGAATAAACATCTTGCTCTGAGATCTAGTGCAGACTTGATGGGCTGAATGGCCTCCTTCCTTCTATGCTGTAAATATCTATCATTCTATAAGATGCACTGAGTTCCCCCTTTGCCAGTGAGATAACTAGAGTAGCCTCAAACTGGAGACAAGACCCAGGGATTGAAGAATTCCAACAATTACTCATTATAACTGTGATATATTTACAACTGTTGTAACTAGGCAGAATGCTTTGAACAAAAAGTACGCCTCCTAGCCTTGCCTTCTCCTTGAAACAGTGCAAGAGGAAACAGTCGTGGGAAGTAAATATATCTTCTGGTTTATATTTGGGAAATCATTAACAGGGCAAATGACTAGCATTAGTATCCGGCAACTGTAATGATTGACTTAATCTGAATTGCTTTAAATTGTGGAAGGCTTGTGCCAAATTCCATCAATGTCTTTTAAACTTTAAAGTGCCACAATTATTCTATGTCAAACAGAAGAGCAGTAAGCATGGATTGGATACCAGCAGTCAATTTGACAAATTGGTCAACTGATAGAAATATTGCCACTCTATGTAGCACTGTGGTACCAGTAGAATGTTCTGAACCAACTATACTTCAGTTAACAAAGTACGGAAGTCAGAATCTCCCAATAGAGTCTGAACCACAATATTTACAAGAGGAAGCTGCAAATAGAAATTTCTTGTGAATTTTGTGCACTCACAGGAAGCACATCACATTGCAATCAGGTTCCTCTAGGCTGGTGTGCTGCATTTCTCTCATCTATTTGTCACAGCATTGCTATTCAGTATTCCTTTTACAATTATCGCATATTAGACCGCAATATTGATTGTCAAGCCAACTGGGCATTCTTTAACATTAAGACCAACCTTCACAATGACTGTGCAATAAAATGACAACCCCCTAGGCGATTGCTCATTTTTCTTGTGTTGAGGTTACTTCAGTAGGCTAGACTGCAGATTATTTATTTTGATAGTTATTATTACCATTTATCTTTATCATTCCAGTTTTGTCTACCTACAAGAAACAATAGAGGTTCATTTAAATATATTTGTTTCCTCAGAAAAGCTTGAAGATGAAATGAATATTTCAGCAAGCTAAATCAAAACCATTTGCGTAGCAGTCTAGGTGTCCACTTCCTTGGAGATATACTAATAATAATCCTTGCATTCGATATAGTGCCTTATCACATCTTTGAGACGTCTCAAAGTGCTTCCCAGGATATCCTGCAAAGTGAATTGACTGTATATTTTGTAAGTGAAAGAGATATGTTTTCAATGCATTTTTTAGCCATTTGCCAGGCTAAAAGAATATGCTGAAAACTTCCTTTTTGCTGAACACTCAGACAATAAACAGGCCTCTGAATAAAATAGAGGCTCAAAAATAGTCTGGAGAGTCTCTCAAGAAAAGCAAGGAAAAAAATTAAATCAAAGCAATCCAGCACGTCATAAGATTTGCAATCTTGGTCCAGTTAAAGAAGGCCCTTTGGTCCATTTGAGCTCATTCTTCCAGAATACCCATCCTACCATCTTACTATTGCTGGTTTTATCAAGCTGGTTTTAAAATGAGTCCAGTTCCTGGCCTCCACAACCCTTCCTGGTAACCTGTTCCAGTCCTTAATTACCTTCTTGGTTAAAAAAAATTCCTGGCTAAATTGCCTTTTGCAAATCTAAACCTATACTTGTCCTGCTAACTTGATACATCTGAAAGTGTTGTTCTGAATTTACTTTTATAATTCACATTTAAAATTTGATAAAGTCCTGCTGAGATATCTCCTTTCAAGACTGAAGAGTCCTAGTTTGTTTGTTTAGTCATAAGAACATAAGAAATGCTAGACGAAAAANGACCAAGGTCCATCTAGTTCGCTTCCACCTTCCTGGTGATCGCATGCACAAATGTCCCAAACTACCTATGTTTTTATTCCCATAATGTTATTTCCTAAAAGAAAACTATCTAATCTGTGTTTGAAAGAATCAACACTTCCTGCTTCAACCGTCTCCTTAGGGAGCCTGTTCCACAGGTTCACTATTCGCTCAGGGAAATAGTGTTTGCGTAGATTCATTCTGAATTTAACCCCCTCAATCACAGGCCATGTCCTCTAGTCGTTACTCATAATAACTCATTCCCTAGGGATCATCCTCATCGCTCTCCCACACACTGCCTCTAGGGTCTGGGCACCTCCTTTATGTAACAGCAACCACAGCTGCATGCAGGTCTGGCCTGACCAGAGAACTATATAGCTTGTAAATGATTTCTTAAAATAAGTTATGGCACCTTTTCATAATAACTATAATCCTGCCTTTGATATAATGCCTTATCGTAGCCTAGAAACGCCTCAAAGCGCACCAAAGGATGTATTATAAAGTATTTAATAGGCAAACATGGAGAAGAATGTTCCATAAACAACCAGAAAGTGAATGATCATTTTTTTAACTGGAGGATTATTGTGTGGGACATGGGGAAAAACTCTCTTCGCTTTTCAACTCCTGTCCTGAAATTTGTAATGTCCACCTGAAAGGGCAGATGGGACCTTACTGTAATGTTTCAATTGTAGGATGGCTCCTTCTAAAATCTAGCACTTGTCCAGCAATGCACTGGAGTATCAGAATGTTGAAACATCTCAAAGAGCTTTACAATACTTAGTGTCAGCTTAGACTATATTTGTTTCAAGTATTGACGTGGGCCTTCTGATTAAGAGGTGTGAGTGCTACCAACTGAGCCAAATTGACAACCGTGTTAGCTATTTTGGACACAAATACAAACAGCCATGAAGTCAATGACCTGTTCATCTGGATGACTTTTTTTGCCAGGACCCTGAGAGAAGACACCTTCTTTTCAATAAGTGTAACTAGATCTTTAGCATTCACCTGAACAGGTTGGCGAGATGTTGGGTTTAAAGTTTCACGTAAGGCATGATCCAGGCTCACACTAAACACCTCAGACCTGAATCATTTCAATCCTGAACCAAACGGGCAGCTGCTGAGCAGAATTTCAGTTGCAACATTTTTGTGCCTGGGACATTTATCTCTATATTATTTTACTGATGGGAATACTAACACTGGGGAAACAGCATGACTTTTTATGTTAACCGAATTGCTGAATGTTTTGATTACATAGCCCTGTTTCAATAAGACTGTGGACAAATGAGCTGCTGAGTTTGCCTGCAAATATACAGTAACTCCACTTCACAGCTAAAAAAAAATCCTATGAAGCACTTTGAGATGTCTTCCTCACATGAAAGGTGCTGCACCAAATGCAAGGATTATTATTACTACTGCTACTTGTGCGTGTCAGATGTCACAAGCAAAATATGTAGAAATGCTTGGGCAATAAGAAATTATTGAAAATGACAAGGCTGGGGACTGACAAGTAAAATTGCTTTCATTTACAAGGGGGATGGGGGGAGGGCTGAACAAAATTGAACTGAACATGACTGAGAATTGAGAAAAGGTGACTATTTATGGAAGTAAGAATAAAGCGCTGCCAATGTAATATAAATATGCAATATAAATGGGAGGTGATCTTGAGGTCATAGAGGGCACATTCGAGTGGACTGCTCTCTGAGAATTTGTGCTTTCAAAAATGTAGAGGCTGTGGCCTTTTATGAATGAGGTTACAGCAGAAAAAGAGAGCTTGGTTTTACTACTTATAAACTCAGCGAGTCATAAAATGCGTGTTGTCAATTAAACAAGTTGAATTTCGGTTTGAATGGGGGTTGTGAAACATGTGCGTGCTTTCTAATTGACCCCTTCCCTTTACCTTCAGCACCCAGCCCCTCTCGCTGTGGTTGGCTTTGTTCAGGTTAATCCCAGGGTTGACCTAAAACGGAAGTGTGGTGTTGGCCTCCTTTCAGTCAGTTGCTGTCGTTGTAGTTGTTTGTTTGTGGCAGAAGTCCTTCTGCATTTAGCACACAATCAGCCACCAGAGTTCAGGTTCTGCATTAAATATTTAACATTAATTGAATAATGGCCTGGAATTATTTATAGTGTATCAGATAGTACTGTCAAATAAGACCTCTTAAATCTCCAAACCAAACTTTCTGTTCTTTGTTGCATACGATAATGAAGGCTGACGGAATAGCAGTAACTGCTTATGTAGATGTAAAACAGCTCGGCTTCTGCTGTTTCTCTCCTATCTTCTCATGAGCTGTTGAAAGTACACTTATCTCACCTACTTCACTCAAGATCTAGCATAAGCTGTCTGCGAGCAGCTTTCTACTGACAGTCTGACAGATGAAAGGAATGGACCCAGGGATGCCAGGTGTATAAAAATGTATTAGTCTAAAACATATTTTTAAAAATAACCCAATTGCTACTGGTGGAATGTAGCCCAATTGAGAGAATAACAAGTATTTAAAGTCTGAAACTGCAGAAGTACAAAATAATGACCGATGCAAGTGGTAGAGCGAGGATCTATGGGATAACATATGTAATGTTTAAAGCATTCCTTTTCTTACATTCCACCAAGCACGAGGTAGCACTATACCCCCTTCTCTTCTTTCAAATACGATCACCCCTTCGTCATCATCATTGAATGGGGTAGGCTTAAAGCAGGCTGTGGAAAGTGAGAGTTACATTGGAAAACCGGAAGCTGGAAGTACAAAGATATGGATAAGAGTTTCGGCTGTGTTGGGGATGTTGTAGTGGCAGGGTGATTTGCATTATAAAAAGATTGAAGGTTATTAGGTAATGAGATAGATCGCAAGAATCCTTTGAATGAATAGCTAGGTAGACCAATGGTCTACTCCTGAAATTGTTACTGAACTATTTCTAAACTGTAACTAATATTCAGTCATTTAAAACAAAAAACAGAAGTCGCTGGGAATACTCAGCAGATCAGGCAGCATCCATGGAGAAAGAAAAGCGAGTCAACGTTTCAGGTCCATGACCCTTCATCAGAACTGGGGCATGTTGGGAGGGAAAGGTTTTTAAGGCCTAACAGAGAGGAGGGAGGTAGGGCAAAGAAAACAAAGGAGAAAATGGGGTAGAGGACAGGGGATAATAATAATAATAATAATCCTTGCATTTGATATAGTGCTTTTCACGACTTCTCAACGTCTCAAAGCGCTTCACAGAATATACTGTAAAGTGAATTGACTGTGGGCGGAACGCGGCAGCCAATTGCGCACAACAGTGTCCCACAAACAGTCATGGATTGAAAATGACCAATTTATTATTGTTTTGTTTTGGAGGGATTATTATTAGGCTCTGTGTGGAGCAAGGAAACTTGCCCAAGGTTTCGCCCTGTCTGGAATTGAACCCGGGTGTCTCGCTTGCAAAGGCGAGTGCTCTAACCACTGAGCTACAGGACTCCTGATGGGTTTGATGATGGGTCAAAGAGGTGGTAATGATGCAGAACAAAAGGGTGGGTGAAAAAAGAAAGTTGCAACAAAACAGGCAGATCAGGGAGAGAAAAGGTGTGTCTGAGACCCAGATGATGGGGTAATGGTCACAGAAGAGGCGGAGGGGAAAGGTGAGCTATTATGGTCTGAAATTGTTGAACTCGATATTGAGACCAGAGGGCTATAAGGTCCCTAGCAGATAAATGAGGTGCTGTTCCTCGAGCTTGCGCTGTACTCATTGGAACAGCACAGGAGCGTATTTTGTGTTTTGTTTATATTCAGGCATTTAAGTTGTTCAACCAAATTAATCTACAATTGTCCAAATGGTATTAATGTTTAACTCTGTAAAGTGTGCAGCTAGAGGTTTCATCTTTCATGTTCTGCTGAAAAGTCTTTTGGAACATTCCAGGATTATTCTGAAGGGGAAAGGTAGAGGTTGAATGGTACTACTAGTATTAATAATAATTCTTGCATTTAATATCACATCATGAAGATGTCTCAAAGCGCTTCATAGGATATACTGTGAAGTGGATTGACTGTGCATTTTGTGGGTGAAACGCAGCAGCCAGTTGCACACAGCAATGTCCCACAAACATTCATGGAGTGACTGACCAATTTCATTTGGGGGACTAGTTGGCCAGGATACCGGGAGAAACTCCCTTCTCTTTTCGAACAGTACCAATGGATCTTTAATGTCCACCTCAACAAGCAGGTGGGACCTCAGTTTAACATCTCATCTGAAGGACGGCAACGCCGACGATGTGCAACACCCCCCAGCACTGCATTCGAATGTTATTTTAGACTATGTGATTCCAAGTCCTGATATGAGGCTTGTACCCACAACCTTCTGACTCAGAGGCGAGAGTGCTGCCACTGGACCAGGCTGAAGCAGCCATACCAAGTCATAGAGGGAAGCAAAATGTTCCAAAGAATGTCTTCCTATTCAGGTGGGCATTAAATATCTCATGGCAAGATTTGAAAAGAGAAGGAAACTGCTTCTCTGCTGCTCCCAGATAAAATTGGTCATTCACTTCACGGATGCTTGAGGGACATAGCTGTGTGCAAATTGACTGCTACTTTACTAAAAAATTCAGTCACTACATTTTACAGTCAATCCTGTGAAGCAACCTGCGGACATGAAACGTGATATTAAAAGTAAGGATTATTATTATAACTGTGTGGGAGGCAATTTGAATGTATTGTATCTTCCTAGTTGCTTAACATACAGACTAGGAAATAGACCAAAATTGGCAGCCCACTACTCATCAATAAATGGCTCTGGAAATCCTACTAAACTAGCTAGTAGGAAACATTTACACCAGAATATTTACAGTCAAATTTTCTGCAGTAATACAAACAGCTATTTTTGCCAATATGCAATTGTGTGACTAAGAAAACTGTTTAGACATTTGTAACGATTATAGATTTACTTAAACTGGAAGAGTTGATCCGATACACTTTACATTTATACAGCACCTTTCACATCGACATCCCAAAATGTATGCACAGTGCAAGATGGGTACTTGAGCTGGGGGTTGGAGCTGAAAGGGTGAGGAGAGGAAAGATGACCAAAAGCATAGTCAAATAGGTCTTAAAAGAGGGGAACAAGTATGTTGAAGCAACAATGAGATGGAATTCCAGATGGCGGAGACAGAATGCCTGGAAGCCTGCCTGCTGATGGTGGGCCAAATATAGTGGGGGATATGAAGCAGGCTGGTGCTCCTTGAGTGAAGGGAGGGGTTAAGTTAATAGGAGGAAAGGAGGTCGCAACTTGAAAAATCAATGCCTTGCTTCTCTGTTGTGTTTTAAAGCTGATTGTTGAACATGTTTTTCCTGAAAGGGAGCAGTTTCCAGAAAGGGAGAAAAAGCGTGTGACATAAGTAACACCGAATGATTGACATTTGTTGAACCAGCACATGTTTCAATGCAGTTTGCAACACTGCACTGTGTTTTTTCCAAATAGACCAATAAAGGTTTGGCAAATATTTCTTCAATTTGATTTCCTACGTTAGCTTTGTCATATTTATTTTTCATGAGATGGATAGTGTTTTGGAGAGTGTTTGAAGCTTGTAATCCCACTGGGAATGATCCCGCGAAGACTAAATTTTGCGTACGGTATTTAGCTTCTGTCTGAGGCTGATATGATAATTGTTTGAAGCTTTCCTATTAAGCGTTGCCTTGGATTTAAATCCAGTGGGTCTTGTGATAGATCATTAGGTGTATGACTAAAAGAACTTACTATGCTGAAATATTTTACACTGCGTGTGTACAAATACATAGGTGCCTATACATTGCATGAACTGGATGGGTGTAAGCATCCAAGACACTGCCCTGCATGAAGGTCGCTATATAAACTCAAGTGATTCTTGTTGTTTCTCCAATTCAAACCAATGTAATGATATTAATAGTAATAATAATCCTTGAAATTGATACAGTGGCTTGTCACTTTGTCAAAGTCTCAAAGCACTTCACTGGATCATATAGGATACCGTAAAGCCACGTGGCTTTGAGTATTTTGTGGGCAAATGCGGTAGCCAATTTGCACACAGCAATGTCTCACAAACAGCCCTGTTGGGGTTGTTGGCCAAGACACCACGATAAACTCCCTTCTCTTTAGCAGACTTGGGGTTAAGGGGAAATAGGGACATATAAATAAGGATCAAGGTTTTATATAATCTTAGCCATTAAGACCATTCCATCTTACATTTTTTTAAAATGTCTTAAGATCACTTTGGAATATTGTGGAGTCCTGTAGCTCAGTGGTTAGAGCACTCACCTCGCAAGTGAAAGACCTGGCCTGGGTTCGATTCCCTGCAGTGTGAAACGTTGGGCAAGTTTCTTTACTCCACACGCCTGTTTACCAGGCAGTAATAATAATAATAATAATCCTTGCATTTGATATAGCGCTTTTCACGTAGGAGGACGTCCCAAAGCGCTTCACAGAACATACTGTAAAGTGAATTGACTGTATATTTGTGAGCGAACGTGGCAGCCAATTGCACACAGCAATGTACCACAAACAGTCGTAGATTGAAAATGACCAATTTATTATTGTTTTGTTTTGGAGGGATTATTATTAGGCTCTGTGTGGAGTAAGGAAACTTGCCCAAGGTTTCGCCCTGACCTGCCTGGAATTGAACCCAGGTCTCTCGCTTGCAAAG
The DNA here is from genome assembly GCF_018977255.1 of Callorhinchus milii. Lineage (NCBI taxonomy): Eukaryota > Metazoa > Chordata > Chondrichthyes > Chimaeriformes > Callorhinchidae > Callorhinchus > Callorhinchus milii. Next base: position 21,089,916 of record NW_024704742.1, on the reverse strand, counting down.
CGAGTGCTCTAACCACTGAGCTACAGGACTCCACGTTAGATAGTTCATTGTCAGATTGCTTTTCCAGGGGTAATAATTCCTTCAATAAAAAATAAAAATTGTTCACTCAATCCATGACTATTTGTGGGACACTGCTGTGCGCAATTGGCTGCCGCATTTCACCCACAAAATATACAGTAAATTCACTTTACTGTATATTTTGTGAAGCGCTTTGAGACGTCTTGAAGATGTGATAGGGCGCTATATCAAATGCAAGGATTATTCATCTTATATTTTTTAATTTAGTCTTGAATTGGAAGCTTTTCCTTGAAAAATAAAAATCCCATAAGCAAAGTGGTTCAACCTTGGCTAACTCGAGAAGTTGGGGAAAGTACAAAATTAAAAGAAGAGGCCTATATTACTGCCAAAAAAGCAGTAAACCTGAGGATTGGGAGGGCTTTAGAGATCAGCAAAGGAAAACAAGATGCTGATTAAGAGGGAGATGAATATGGAATATGAGAGTAAACGAGCTAGGAACATAAAGACAGATTGTAAGAACTTTTACAACCACATAAAGAGGAAGAGACTATCAAAAGTGAGTGTAGATCCATTGCATGCAGAGACAGGAGAAATTATAATGGGCAATAAAGAAATGGCAGAGTCATTAAACAAGTATTTTGCTTCTGTCTTCCGGTTAGAGGACACTGAAAACATACCGAAAATAGAGGGGAACCAGGAGGCTAATGTTAGTGAGGAACTTAAAGAAATGAACATCAGTAAAGCAATAATACTAGAAAAATTGATAGGGTTAAAAAACGATAAATCCCCTGGACCTAATGGTCTGCATCCTCGGGTTTTAAAAGAGGTGGCTGCAGTGGATGCTCTGTTTTTGATCTTCCAAATTCCCTGGATTCTGGAATGGGTTCCCATTGATTGGAAGGTGGCAAACATATCACCAATATTTAAGAAGGGTGGGAGACAAAAAATGGGGAACTATAGACCAGTTAGTCTGACATCGGTGGTAGGGAAAATTCTAGAGTCTTAATTAGGGACGTCGACGTGGGGCACTTGGAAAATCATAACATGTTTAGGCTGAGTCAACGTGGCTTTATGAAAGGGAAATCATGTTTAACAAATCTTATAGGGTTTTTTGAGGGTGTAACTAGCAGGTTAGATAGGGGGCAACCAGTAAATGTGGTGTATTTGGATTTCCAGAAGGCATTCGACAAGGTGCCACATAGAAGGCTGTTGCATAAGATTAGAGCCCACGGAATTAAAGGTAATATATTAGCATGGATTGAAGAGTGGCTAACAGGAAGAAAACAGAGTGTAAGGATAAATGGGTCCTTCTCAGATTGGCAGGATGTGACTAGTGGAGTGCCCCAAGGATCAGTGCTTGGGCCTCAATTATTTAGAGCCACATCAATGATTTAGATGAGGAAATAGAGCTTAATATATCTAAATTCGCGGATGATACGAAGATAGGTGGGAGAGTAAACTGTGAGGATGACACATGAAGAATGCAAAGGGAATTAGACAGGTGAGTGGGCAAGAAGGTTGTAGATTGAGTATAACATGGGGAAGTGTGAAGTTATTCACCTAGGTAGTAAAAATAGAAAAGCAGATTATTTTCTGGAAGGGGAGAGACTGGGTAGTGTTAGTGTTCAGAGGGATTTGCGTGTCCTTGTACACCAGTCTCAAAATGTTTCGTATGCAGGTACAGCAAGCAACTAGGAAGGTTAATGCCATGTTGGCGTTTGTTGCAAAAGGGTTAGAGTACAAGAGAAGGGAAGTCTTGCTCCAGTTGTATAAGGCCTTGGTGAGACCGCACCTAGAATATTGTGTGCAGTTTTGGTCTCCTTATTTAAGAAAGTACATACTTGCCTTAGAGGGGATACAGCGTAGATTCAGTAGGTTGGTTCCTGGGATCTTATAGAAACCTATAAGATAATAATAATAATAATAATAATCCTTGCATTTGATATAGCGCTTTTCATGTCTTCTAGACGTCTCAAAGCGCTTCACAGAATATACAGTAAAGTGAATTGACTGTATATTTGTGGGCGAAACGCGGCAGCCAATTGCGCGCAGCAGTGTCCTACAAACAGTCGTGGATTGAAAATGACCAGTTCATTATTTTATTTTGGAGCAATTATTATTAGGCGTGTGGAGTAAGGAAACTTGCCCAAAGTTTCGCCCTCTCTGGAATTGAACCCAGGTGTCTCGCTTGCAAGGCGAGTGCTCTAACCACTGAGCTACAGGACTCCACATTCTTAAGATTCTTAAGGGTCTTGACAGAGTAGATGCTGTGAGACTGTTTCCCCTGGTTGGAGAATCTAAAACTTGGGGTCATAGTCTCAAGATTAAGGGTCAGCCTTTTTGAACTGAGTTGAGGAAACATTTCTTCACTCAGAGGGTAGTGAATTTGTGGAATTCTCTACTCCAGAAGGCTGTGGATGCTCAGTTCTTGAACATATTCAAGACTGAGTTTGATAGATTTCTAAAGGATAGAGCGATTAAGGGATATGGTGATAAGGCGGGTAAATGAAATTAGGTTAGAAGATCAGCCATGATCTTACTAAATGGCGGGGCAGGCTCAAGGGGCCGAATGGCCTGCTCCTGCTCCTATGTCTTATGGTCTTATGGTCTTATGATCTTTTTTTTTACAGGACATGAAAAGAACCAGTTTCCAGATATAGGTTGTGTTTTAAGAATTATTCCCACAATTCTATACTCTTCCCAACTCTTTCCTCTACAATCTGCAGATCATCCAGAACTCTGCAGTTCATGTCCTCTCCCACATCATGCTCCGTGACCCCATCACTCCCACCCTCGCCCGGCTCCAGTGGATCTCCATCCCTCAGAGGATCGAGTTCAAAATTGTCGTTCTCAGCTTCAAGCCCTCCATGGCCTTGCCCCCTCCTACCTCTCCAACCTGCTAGTCCCTTGTCAATCTGTACGCTCTCTTCGCTCAGCACTCTCCGGCCTGCTCTATGTCCCCCACCCGGCCCACCCCCCATCGGCGGTCAAGCCTTCAGCCTCTCTGCCCCCACTGTCTGGAACTCCATCCCACATTCCCTTTTTCAGGATATTGTCTTGTACACATATATGGAAAACACGTACCACTCACCCATTTCCTTATCTTAGAGTATTCACCAATGCCACTCCACACAGGTGGCACACTCTTCATTTCTCTCATGTCCATCATGATTTAGTACCGCCACTGCTCACTGACAGACTCCAAGTCTGAACTTGGTGAGATATTCATTTCACAATGAGCAGCCTATTCGGCACGATTCTATCCAGGATCGTTCTTGTCTTCATTAAGATTTGTTCCTCATTTTTTGAGGGTTAGGATTTACAAGCGTTACTCTGAACAATTTATATGTTTGCCTGATCAAACCGTTTGCCTGATCTCCCATTCATGAATTGTGCACATCTATTTTGTGCACTAATATTAGTGAAGAGAGGAATTCTAGGCCTTTGGTCATTTTTATACGCTCCACGGCCTTGATCTGTGACCTGCTAACCCCATATCATTCTGTCTGCTTTTTCCGCTCAGCAAGCTCTAGCCTGCTCCAAATCCCTTGCCCAGCCCACCCCACCACCCGTGGTCAGGTAGTCAGCCTCTCTGCCCCCATCCTTTGGAACTCCATCCTATATTCCCTTTGCCTCACTCCCTACCTTGCCTCCTTCAAGACACACCTCAAGGTCCTCCTCTACAACCGTGACTTTGGCCACCTTTCTACCGCCTCTGCCCTCCAGCTTCTGTGATCCCAACAACCCCCACCCGCCCGCTCGGCTCCTAATTTCTGACTGTTCAGCGCCTTGGGACCTATTTTGTATTGTATTGTCTTACATTTAACAGCAGGATAGCCTTACTCAGTGGAATGTCAGAGCTTGGAATTTTTAATCAAAGTAAAATATTAGTCAAGTTAAATGAAAAGTGTTTCACCAAACAAAGCCACTTCTTGGTGAGTAAGTAAACTAGGATAGAAGTAACCTCTACAGTATAATATTAATAATAGTAACAATCCTTACCTTTAGTATAGCACCTTTCTCATCAGGAAGATTTCTCAAAAGCACTTCACAAGATATACTGTAAAGTGCAGTGGCTATGTGTTTTTGTGGATGAACATGGTTGCCAATTTGCGCACAGCAAAATTTATTTGGGAGATTGTTGGTCACGACACCTGGAGGAACTCCTTATCTTTTGAAATCGTGCCATGGGATCGTTAACGTCCACTGAGCACACAGTTGAGGCCTTGGGTTAATATATCATCCGCAGGACAGCACCTCTAACATACTCCAGCACTGCACTGGAGTGTCAACTTAGTCCCGACATGGAGCTTGAATTCACAATCTTCTGACTGAAGAGTCGAGAATGCTAACAGTCAAGCCAGGCTGGCAACCACATACCAAATGGTGACCATTTGGGGCTAGTATTTTATCTTTAAACCTGCCAAAAAGAGGAAATCCTAATTCCTTGCATTTCCTGTTTAAATATTCCATGGCACAATCTGAAAAGAGAAGAAAATGTATTCAAGAGATACAAAGGCAATAAGAAATAAAAATAATTTTGAACCCAATTATCTCTATTTCCTGTTGCCTTTGTAACTCTTAAATTATATTTGCATCTGGCAGTGACACCATTTGATAGGCCCACTAATGGGATCAAAAGCAACAGCTCTTATCAAGATTTTGCATCCCACCTTTTTGTTTTTTTCTAATAAATAGGATGCCACAACCATGTTCAAATCTCATTTGTACAAAATCTCAGTGCTTCCTGAATAGTTAATGCTCATTTCTGTCAGCTCATTGCATTTGTGCAATGCATCACCAAAACTCCCAAGAGGTTTGAAAAGTTGCGATTTTATAGGGGCAAAAACACATCTGTTGGATTACGAGAGATTTATTGTGCATTGCCAGCAGTGTCTAAATTGTATTTTTTTTTATATCAACTGGAAACAGATTGCATCAGAGCAGAATTCCCACAAGTCAAGTGGTAACTTTGTGGTTCTCAGAAGGAGTCTTCGTTTGTGTGAATTCCATAAAGAAATATCACAAATAAGCCTCACTATTGGTATTTTGAAACAATATCCTGTGGTTCTACAAAGAGCGTAATTTAATGGTTTCTACTAACTCCAGTTTTACTACTTTGTCTCCTTTTATTTATTATACAGTATATGGACAGCTTGCTTAATGCATCATCCTCACATGGTCTCTGTACATCAGCTCCCATCCTGACATAATGACATTTATTTTACTGACAACCTCTATCAGTAACAAATAATCTATCAGTGGGAGGTTGAATCTGGGCATCATCAATCATAAAGCACCAGCGCAGCTCTCCGTGAATATAATTTTAACTAAAATATGTGAATCAAGGATAAGGTAATGATTCATATCAACAATACAAAAAGTAGTAATTTCATAGTTTTGTACTATGGTTTTGGGCTACAGGTTAAGGAAACAAATCCCCTTGTGATAAAGGTAATAATTACAGTGTTATGGTAAAAATGTCCTGACTCCGCAGAGACGGGAGCAGAGTCAGGAGCGTGTGGGGCGGAGCCGAGGCCTAGCTGTGTGTATAAAGCATAGCCAGGTGAGGAGCCACTTAGACGGGAGCAGAGTCGGGAGAGCGCGGGGGGTGAGGGGAGGAGGCACGATTCACAAAGTGACGTCAGCGTAACTTCACAGTTAAAAAAACAATAACAACAACAACAACAATGGCCTGGCATCCCCTGGCACTGCTATCCCAGCCGTGACCACACAGCCTACGGGCTGATGCCGTCCCACTGATCGCTCGCTCCCGGTCTCTGCGTGCGCGTTTTGGCTGCCGCCTCGACATGAGCCTCCCCATGCCCCTCCACTCTAAATGTCTCTCCCCCCACCCACCTCTATTGCCCTATTCCCCCTCTGTCCTTCTCTCCCACTGCCCTCCCCGCCTTCTCTCTCTCTCCTCGGCCCCATCACTACTTCCCTCTGCTCCAGCCTGGGCATCCTCTGCCGAGCCCATCGTGACTACCGGCACTGGCTATCCCAGAGCAGCGAACCCAAGTGTCCCATCATTCACTCCCTCCGCACAAACCGCCTCCTTAAGGCAAACCCAATTTCCCCCTCCCTCAAACGTACCCTCCCCAACTCTCACTCCCACCACTCTCCACAACCATCTCTCCTGTACACCCAAAAATCCTCTCTGCATCATTCTCTCCTCCCTCTCTTCCCTCCATTCCCTTCACCTGCATTTCCCTCCAAAATGTCTGTTCCCTCTCAAATAAAGCCCTCACTATCCACGACCTGGACGGGCACCTTGACATTCTTGGGCTCACTGAAACCTGTCTCTCTCCCAATGACCCCATCCTCCTAGTGGAAGCCTCCCCTCCAGGCTACACCTTCCACCACACCCCCTGTCCAAACCAGCGTGGCGGTGGGGTGGCCTTCATTTCCAAAGCCTCCCTTGGTCTTACTCCCTACTCCTCTGGCTGCTTCCCTTCCTTTGAGCACCTCTCGCTCTTTCACCCCTCTCTCCCATTGAAAATCTTCCTTGTCTACCACCCCCCGGCTCCTTTCACATAGACATCTCTACTCTCCTCTCTTCCCTGTCCCTCTGCTCCAAGCGCCTGCTCATAATGGGTGATTTCAACCTCCACCTAAACTCCCCTTGCACTACTTCTGCCGACTTCACTGCCCTCCTCTCCTCCCTAAACCTCACCCTTCATATAAATTCACCTACCCACAACCGTGGTCATGCCCTTGACCTTGTTAACACCCACGACCTTGACATTTCCGACCTCAGCATAGTGGACAAGGCCATCTCGGACCACTTCCTCATCACCTTCTCCTCTCACATCCCTCTCTCCTCCACCAAGCCCTCAACCATCCTCTACCGCCCTTGGAAAAGGCTGCCCCCCTGAGTCCCTCACAAAGGCACTCGCATCATCAAACATCCTATCCCTCTGGCCTTCCACCCACGGAGGTCCTGAAGCAGCTGTCCAGCTACTCTATGATCTCCTCTCCTCCACCTTAAACTCCCTCGTCCCCCTGATATCCAGGACCATCTCCAAACCCACCCTACCCCCCTGGTACAACAACCATCTCTGCCGCCTAAAAACCCAAACCCGGCTGCTCGAGCGCAGATGGCGGGAAAACTGGCCTGACAGTTCATCACCAACTCTGGCACGAGCATCTCCACAGCTACCGCCATTCTTTGACACACGCGAAAACGGCCTTCTTCTCCAACATCATTTTGGAGGCCAAACACAACCCTAAAATCCTTTTTTCCACCCCCACTACCTCCTCCATGCCCCCCTTAGGCCTCCTCAATCTTCATATCAAAGGCCAAGTGCGATGAGGTCATGGACTTCTTTTCATCTAAAATTCACAACATCTGCCAGGCCGCCTCATCCATCTGCCTTTTGTCACCCACTACCATGCCCTCTCTGTCCCCCTCACCCTCCCCATCATCTGCTCCTACCACCACCCTCATCCTACATTCCTTCCTCCCCATCTCTCCCTCCTCCCTCTCACCCACCATCACCTCCATGAAACCCACCACCTGCTGCCTCGACCCCCTCCCCACCAAATTGCTGGTCACCCAGCTCCCCATCCTCTGCCCACTACTGGCTGATGTCATCAACCAGTCCCTCTCCTCTGGATCAGTCCCTGGCCCCCTCAAAACTGCTGTCATCACCCTCCTCCTCAAAAAACCTTGCCTAGATCCCTCAAACCCCAGCCACTACGGCCCCATTTCTAACCTGCCATTCCTCGCAAAAGTCCTAGAACGTGCTGTTGCCAATCAACTTCTCCTCCCACTCCCTCTTTGAACCCCTCCAGTCCGGTTTCTGCGCTGCCACAGTACAGAGACTGAGCTTGTGAAAGTCACAAATGACATCCTCTCTATCTGTGACCAGGGCTCCCTCTGCCTCCAGGTCTTCCTGGACTTCTCCGCGGCGTTCAACACAGTCAATTACGCCATCCTCCTCCACCGTCTTTCCTCCGTCATCCACCTCAGTGGGACTGCACTCGCCTGGTTCGAGTCGTACCTCACAAACCGCCAGCAGTACATCTGCACAACAGCTTCTCCTCCCACTCTCACCCGGTTACCTGCGGGGTACCCCAAGGATCCATCCTTGGCCCCCTCCAATTTCTGATCTACATGCTCCCGCTTAGGGATGTCATCCGTAGACATGAGGTATATTCCCACATGTACGCGGATGACACCCAATTCTATTTTTCCACCTCTCTTTGCGACCCCCAGTCCCCAGGCTGGATGAGCGCAAATTTCCTTCAGCTGAACGTTGACAAGACAGAAGCCATACTCTTTGGCTCTTGTCAACGTCTAAAATCTTACGGCTCTCACCTCCTCCACCTACCCAACTTCCCCCTAAAACTCTCCGAACCTGTATGCAACCTAGGAGTCAGGTTCGATCCCCAATTATCCTTCCTCCCCCACATCCAGTCCCTCACCAGCACCGCCTTCTTCCACCTCCGATGCATTGCGCGTTCCCGCCAATACCTCTCTCCGATAGCTGCTGAAACCCTGGTCCATGCCTTTGTCAGCTCTCGGCTGGACTATTCTAACGCCCTCCTCGCTAGTCTCTCATCCACTACAATCCTTAAAATCCAGGTCATTCAAAACTCTGCCGCCCGCATTCTCACCCGCACCAAACTGCGCTCCCCGATCACCCCAGTCCTTGCCAGACTCCACTGGCTGCCTGTCCTAGAGAGGATTGACTTCAAGATCCTCACCCTTGTATTCAAATCCCTCCACTCCTCTTCACCCCCCTACCTTTCTGACCTCCTCTCTCCTCAAAATAGTACCCGTTGCCTTCGTTCCTCCGGGTCTGGCCTCCTCCTCATTCCCCAAGTCCTCTGCTCCACCCTCGGTGGCCGTGCCTTCAGCCACTATGCCCCGAGGCTCTGGAATTCCCTTCCTCACTCCCTTCGCCTCGCCCCCTCTCTTCCTATTTTCAAGTCTCTGCTGAAGACCTTTCTCTTCGACCGCGCCTTTGGTCACCTTCCTTCCCCTCCCCCTGGCTCGGCCCCGGGATCTGCTCCTGTTACTGTTACTGCGAAGCGCTCTGAGGCGTGGAGGGCGCTATATGAATTCAACTTGTTGTTGTTGAAGTCAGGAACACTGACAACATTTCTAATTCTGTCATTGATTGTACATAATGTACTTCTTTTTAGAAAGTTTTCCATAAATCAAATCGATACCAACAGTCTATTTTCTTGTAGGTTTCTTTAAAAAATATTTCTTTCAAACTGCAGATTATTCTTTTAATTGTTTTTGTGAAATTTATTTTATTTTCCTAGTGGCTTTACAACGTATCTGTCAATACTTAATATGATGCTGATGCAAAGCCCAGAACAAAAGCATTAGACTACATATTGTTGGAAACCTTTCACTTCTGGGCAGGGCATTTGGTCTGTACCTTTTAGGAATACATTTGTGGTAACATCTGGTATGTAATATTCTTAGAGGAATTAAATGTTTACCGTGCGTTCAGTCATATTGAAAAATATATGACCTTTTTCAAAGTAGTAGTACCTCTGGAGTGATTTACCGTAAATAGAAGCCCTATCATGATCTTCCAAATGAACCTCGCAAAGCTGCCCTGTCCTAGTTTATGCTTTAATGATATTGATTGCTGTTGCTGGCATTCAGGAGGACAAGCATCTGTTAGTTTGAGTAAATAACCATGCAAACTGGCTCCCATTGGTAAGAGACACAGATGAGATGTTGGGATAAAAAATGCAATGTTCCATACATAACTCATCCCAGGTTTATGGAATGTATTAAAGAATTTGTTGTGAAATATTGTATTTTTCCATCTATTACTAAAAACTGGCATCTGGTGTGATTTCCCCACTCCCCCCTCGGAATTAGGTAATCAGGATATGTCCCTCCAGGTAGTGAGCTGTATATTCCATTCCAACAATCTATCTCTGGAATTTCCACGAGTAGGTGGGATGCATGAAATTCTCAGTTTGGTTTGGATACTCTTAAGCATGGTGATGGGTTTCCGTATGTATCAGACACCCGTTTGCCCCCCCAATAAACTCCCCTCCCCCAAAGATCATACAGCCAGGCAGTCTTTAGTATGAGGTGAAAAAAATACAATGTTTAAATAACAGATTTTATAACACATGGAAGGTGTGATGAAATATCAAAATTTTTGTTTCGCCCACAAAATATATAGTCCATTCAATTTACAGTATATTCTGTGAAGCGCTTTGAGACGTCTCAAAGATGTGATAAGGCGCTATACTAAATGCAAGGATTATTATTATTATTATAAAACAGACATGGCTGCCTGATAAAGTCTCCCACAAAGACATGTTGAACGTGTGATGTCTTTAGACTTTTTAATGATTCATAAAGTATGTGGAAATCATATGTGCAAAGATTTAAGAATCAATGTGAATTAAGTAGTGTGGGTATTCTGGAGGGTTGAAATGAGATGGGCCGAAAGTCTTTCTTCATCCAAAATAATTTTGTGACATTTTCCCAGACAGACACATACCGTTCAGCCACTATCCAGTGCTTACTTCTCAATTCATTGATACCAGACGCATTAAGGCTGTTTAAGTCAGAGTTATTTTTGTATTATATTAACAATTTTCTACTTATTAAAAATGTTCCTTTTTTCCCAATTTCTACATGGTTCATCCTAGCTTCATGACAGAAACACTTGGGTTAAAATCCTACTCAGCATTAAACTTAGCATCTTTGGTGATGAGGAATTATAATGGGGGAAATTCTACATGCCGTCAACAACGCCAAAGGCATTATACGTAACACAAGAAGAATGTCAGCTCAAGTAAGAGTTGAAATGAAGAGCAGTGGCGAATTAATTAATTGGAAGACCAGACATGGCAATGTCTTGTTTGAAGATTCTCCCTCCCCTCACCATTAGTAAAAATGTTTCATGTGAAGTGAGATTTATAACTTTATCTCCCAAGCAGAGCCATGTTTCACATCCACTTGACATCCACAATTTACCAAACGGAAATTTGCAAGAGCAACTATTATAAGAGCTAAATTACTTTGACCAAATAAGACATCAATTGGAAAATGAAAGGAAAATGATTCTCCACGCTGGTCGTGTGGAGAATCAATGGTAAGAGAGATGATTGATCTCGCAATGACTCATGACGTGCAAGAGATGATTTTATGGCCATGATAAGTACAACTAATTGAAAGCAATAGCCTTTATATACCATGTAAATTGGAGTGAAAATCAGTGACATGGCTAATAATCAGAGATTCACAACCCAAAGCCAAAGGAAAGGATATGATTGTCATTTGAGTTGTTACTACATACAGTACAATTTATACTACACAACTTATACTTGTGGAGTCCTGTAGCTCAGTGGTTAGAGCACTCGCTTTGCAAGTGAGAGACCTGAGTTCAATTCCAGGCAGGTCAGGGCGAAACCTTGGGCAAGTTTCCTTACTCCACACGCCTGATAATAATCCCTCCAAAACCAAAAACAATAATAAAATGGTCATTTTCAATCTACGACTGTTTGTGGGACATGCTGTGCGCAATTGGCTGCCGCGTTCGCCCACAAATATATAGTCAATTCACTTTACAGTGTGTTCTGTGAAGCGCTTTGGGATGTCCTCCTGACGTGAAAAGCGCTATATCAAATGCAAGGGTTATTATTATTATTACAAATAATGATCTTTGCATTGGATATCATGCCTTATGTTGTCTTAGAGCACTTCACAGTATATACTGTAAAGTGGTGTGACTCTGTATTTTGTTGAGTGTGCAGCCAGGAAGAATACAGACTGAAAGCCAGAGACACACGGGTGCTATAAAGAACCAAACCGGCTGGCATTAGCTTTGTTTTCTTGTAGAAAGTTAAGACTCTTTCATAGAATCATAGAATCCTACAGCACAGAAGGAGAACATTCACTCACCGGCCTGTGTCAGCTCTTAATCCTTACATTTGATATAGTGCATTATCGGGTCATTGAAATTTCTCAAGTGCTTCACAGAATATATTGTAAAGTGGATTGAAGCAGACAATTTGCACACAAAAGTGTCTCTGAAACAACCATAAAGTTAATGACCGTTTTTGGGGGTAGAGAGGATGTAGACCAATTTCTATTATTGCCAGCAACAACTGGATTGTTTCTCTAACAAAGGTACTGTATTCTGATCTTAAATCTACCATAGCGTAATGGTTAGCCTCGCAAGCAAGTGAACCAGGGTTTAATTCCCAGGCAGGACAAAACCTTAGGCAAGTTTCCTTACTGCACACGCCTGTTTATCTAGCCTTCACTAGGAACCTGGTTGTCAGTCAATTGACAGATTGATTTCTGAGGGTAATAATTCCTCCCCCAAAAATTGGTCATTTAATCCACGATTGTTTGTGGGAAACTGCTGTGCTCTATTGGCTGCAGCATTTCACACACAAAATACACCATCAATCCACTTTACAATATATTCTGTGAAGCACTTGAGAAATTTCAATGACCCGATATGCAATGCACCTGTGCGTCTCTAGCTTAAGAATATCATTTTTTTAAAAATTCTTTCAGGATTTAGCTTGGATATATCAATTCCTGATTAATTCCTAAACTAGTGATTTGGACTTGATTTTATCTCACATGGATTGACGCTGTGAGAATGAACCGGCAATTGATGGAGTAAAGGATTGCTGCAGGCATTTCCATTCATAGCAATGAAGCAACTCAAATTCCCTTTTCAGCATGAAATGAGAGACCTTTTGACTTCCGCTAAGTTCTTCAAATGTTTGCCAGATTTGACAATATTGCCAAACAATTCCAGTCCACATGTTGTGAAATGATTATACCCCACTATCATCTTCCTAGTGCATTATTATGGCTCCATAAAACAGTGACCATGAGAGAGTAACAGCAGAGTAACTTGCTAACATTATTTTCAATATAGAAACATAGGAAAATGAGGAGGGGGCCTTTCAGAGCCTGTTTCACCAGTTTATTAGGTATTGGCACATCGTTTGATATCACTGTTACCATACACCTTAATACCTCTAATACCTAAGCATCTTCTTACTTATCTCTTAAATTCTGCCCTACACTCTCTGGGGCAAAGCATTCCAGATCATCACAACCCTCTGTATAAAACTCATTTTATACTCATTTGTAACCATTTGATTTTAAGGTTACCCAACAAAATCCTAGTTTCAATCCTCATTCCCTCTCCTTTCCCCACACTTGTGCACCACCAGCAAAGATAATTCCTTTCAACAAAATCTCCCAGTCAGAGCCAACTATGATCATTTCATTCTATGCCTGGACTTCCTCCAGTTAGTCAAAAATCATATCACAAAATTCAGCTGACAGAAGTCACCTCAGATTTCAATAATCCTTCCTCTAGTTTTTTTTTAAATGGACTTATAATAATAATCCTTGCATTTGGTATAGCGCCTTTCATATTGGGAGCATGTCTTAAAGCACTTCACAGTATTTTTATGTGAAGTGGAGTGAACTGTTATTAATAAGTGAATACAACAGCCCATTTGTGCATAGCAATGTCCACAAACAGCCTTGAAACAAATGACCAACATTAAGACGTATTGTGATGCCGATTTTAAATGATGTAGCCAGGTACATTGATTAATAAAATCAACGTACAGAAAGCAGAACTGAGCATAAAGTAACAGAGGAAAAAGATGGAACAGAAGTAATATTTTTTGAATAGTATTACCTAGAATATTTAATATGTATTATATTCCATTCAAATTAAAATAAACCTATTCCAAACATCTCAGTGGTGTTATTAAAATAATTGTGATAATAATTTTATGTTTCAGAGTGTGTAAAGTACTATATTAAAAAAAATGCTGACATGGAGTATAAAATGCTTTGAAGATTTTTTTAAAGAAGACACAGGATGCAGCATGACAATGTAAATGAAATGGGATCGAGTGTGTGTGTTTTTTTTCTAACATGGAGAAAGACAGAAATTGTAATGCGGTTCCTTAGCCTGACTTCCTTATTAAAGAATACCATTACAATTGTCATTGACTCACTTGAGAATTAGATCACATTCCTCATTAAGGATTCTTTTTAAGAAATATCGCAAATTAGCCCCCCCACACCCTCATTTAGTGTCTTTATTATTTATTATTTGTTGGGCAAGTTTCCTTACTCCACACACCTAATAATAATCCCTCCAAAACAAAACAATAATAAATTGGTAATTTTCAATCCACGACTGTTTGTGGGACGCTGCTGTGCGCAATTGGCTGCCGGGTTTCGTCCACAAATGTACGGTCAATTCACTTTTCAGTATATTCTGTGAAGCGCTTTGAGACGTCTAGAGTGAAAAGTGCTATATCAAATGTAAGGATTATTATTATTATTATTTATATAACATTTCACAACGGCATTTCAACCATTGCAGTTGACAACAACTCCATTTGACTAAATGCTGAGACTACAATAATTTGTGCACAGAGGATGCATTTCCCAATCATATACAGTATGATGGGAATGTAATTTAAACTGTTGATGAATACTCTGACTGGAAGGAGACCGGTGATCAGTGCTGCCAAAATGCAGCTTTGGTTAATTAAATTCCTTTTGCTACTGGATTCTAATCTCCTGACTGTTACCAATAGTCTACCTCCTGTACTGTGAATAAAGCACTTTTCCATCAGTCACAGGCATGTGTTTCTTTAATCATTAGCTTCGTGACCTAGTGGGAGAGTTGTTTCACTTACAGTGAGCTCGTATTTTGCCTGAGATCTTATTAATTTTTGGTCTGTTGAGGTACTGCAAGCCAAGTGGTCAATACCTCTCAGGAATGGTTGGTTTTGAAAAACTGCAGAGCTGTATATTCTAAAAGTTGACCAGGACACCAGGAGATCTCTTTACGAACCGTGTCCTGGGATCTTTAATGCCCATCTGAACAGGCAGATGGGACTGTAGAATTTAGAGTGCAAAAGAAGGCCATTTAGCTCATTGTGTCTCTGCTTGCTCTTTGAAAGAGCAAACCATTCAGTCCTCTTTTCATGCCTTTTTCTCATAACCCTGGAACTACAGCAACAACGAGTGAATGATAACGAGGTCTAAGGGGTGGCCACAGTTGTGGGTCGAGGAGCTTATGTGCAGGGTGAGGTTTAGTGTAGAGAGGAGGGCAATGAAGTCAGAGGAGATGGGGCAAGAGGACTTTAGGTGGAGGTTGAAATCACCCATTATAATCAAGTGTTCAGTGCAGAGACAGAGGGACGAGAGGAGGGAGATGTTTGTGAGATGAGGGCCACCCTGCTGCCATGTTGGTTTGGGCAGGGAGTGTGGTGAAAGGTGTAGCCGGGGGTGGATGGGGGAGTCTTCGATCAGGGGTCAGGGTCACCAGGGGACAGCCAGGTTTCAGTGAGCCCAAGAGTGTCGATGTGCTTGTCCAGGATGAGCTCGTGGATTGTGAGGAGTTTTTTGAGAGGGAATGGACATTTCAGAGGGAAATAGGAGTGAGTGAGCTAGTGGAGGTGGGCTTGGTAGGGAGGATAGAGTGGGTTTTAAGCTCTGGGGATGTGATGACCATGGAGGGTGGAGGGGAGTTCGGAAGTATTAGGAAGTGGATGAGGGAAGGGGTGGTTGCCTTTCAGAGGAGGGAGAGGGCTGTGGTCGAAGGGGTAGTTGGGGTGATTGCTTTGGGACAATCATCGCCAAAAGCCACGATAGGCCTGGCAGAGGATGCCCAAAATGGAGCAAAGGGAGGCAGTGATGGGATCCAGGAGAGATAAGGAGAGGAGGGCAGTGGGAGACAACGACTGATTGGGAGTAACAGAGTGTGGGGAGTAGAAAGGGGAGTATTTTCAGGGGAGGTGATGGCCTGGGTCAGTTTCCCCTTGAAAGCTAATATAGACCCTGCCTCAAACTCCTCACCCAGCTGAACATTCCACACCTTACTAACTCTGGGTAAAAAAAAATCCTCCTAATCTTCCACACTGTTCATTTGCTAACTATCTTAAATGGATGCCAATTAAACACTGATTCTGTTTAATTTTAAAGACCTTTACCAAGTCTCCTCTCAAACTTCTCTCTTGCAGTGAAAATAGGCGCAGTTCCTCCAGTCTCTACATATAGGATACTCATCCCTGGTACCGTCTTAGTAAATCACTTCTGCACACTCACTGTGGCTCTGACATTCTTCTGAAAGTTAGATGACCAAAACTGTTAGTTCATCATCATCTCTTTGGGTTTATATTCTATGCCCCTATTTATTAAATCGAGAATCCCATTAGTTTTTATTCATAGTTTTGTTGACCTACTTTCCTACCTTGAAATATTTATGTATGCTAACTCCTAGGTCTCCTAAATCTTCAACTCTTTTTTTCCATTTAATAATAATACTTGCATTTGATGTAGCACCTTATCACGACTTCAAGATATCTCAAATCGCTTCACAGAATATACTGTAAAGTGAATTGACTGTGTATTTTGTGGGCGATACGGGGCAGCCAATTGTACGCAGTAGTGTCCCACAAACAGTCGTGGATTGAAGTGACCAATTTTTTTTAAGGAATAATACCCCTGGAAAAGCAAACCACTAATCGGCTAACAACTGGGTTCCTACTGACTGCTAGGTAAACATAAATGTGTGGGTAAGGACATTTGCCCAATGTTTTGCTTTGTCAGGAATCGAACCCAAGTCTCTGGCTTGCGAGGCGAAATATTTAACACTTCTACCTATTCTTTCTCCTAAAAAGCATAACTTCACACTTTTCTGCTTTGAATTTCATCTGCCATCTCTCTGCCCAATCTACTAGTCCTTTCTGTGTCCTCCTAAAGTTGCTTGCAGTCTTCTTTGCCAGGCTCCACTGATTCCCTGACTCTGAAAGGTTTGATTTCAAGATCCTCACCCTCACATATTAAGCACCCTTTAAGCACTAGCATTTCCCTATCTCTTTGACCAGCTTGTACCCCACTCATATGCTCGCCTCCTTCGCTCAGCTAAAACAAGCCTGCTCCACATCCCCTGAACCTTCTGCGCTGCTATCTGTGACCATACCTTCAGCCCTTATACCACTAACCTATGGAACTCCTTACCTCAGTCCCTCTATCTTTCCCCCTCTATCTTTAAATCCTACCTAAGACCTATCTCTTCAACCCACCTCCCCTTTCCCCTTCACCCTTGCTCGATGTCCAACCCTGCCACCATGCAACATTCAAAACGCTATTCCGTGTGAAGGCTGCTTAATAAATCCAAGTTCTTTTTCTTCATTGGTAGCTACACTCCTGTTGAAGCTATGCCCTTTACACCACAATCCAGATCATTTATATAAATGGAGAAAGCAGTGATCCTAATGTGGATCCATGGGGGAAAACACTCTTTATGTCTCTTTATTCTGAATAGCAACAATGTACTCCCAAGCTATTTTCTATCATTCAATCAACTTTCTATCCACTCCTCCACCTTTCCATTAATACCATGCACTGTTTTTAACAAGCCTTTTATGCAACACTTTATCAAAAGCTTTCTGAAAATCCACATAGATCACATCCACAGCATTACCTTTATCTGGTCTCTGTTTTTTTTCCTCAAAGAACTTTATTAGATTTGTCTAAGAAGACTTGCCTCAAGCAAATCCACACAAACTGATTTCAATCAACCCATGTGTGCTAAATGCCAGAGTGTCTCTAGAAAAACTATGATGGAAAAGTGCCTAAAAAGCTTCTTTAGTTTCTCCAACAATTTGTAACTTCTTAGAATAATGAGGTATAGTTTGCAATATTTGATAACTGTTGCCAATGTAATCTTATTGCTACGATACACAATGCTAATTGGGGTGTTTAATGTGAAGCATCTTTGTTTTATACTAAATATCTCAAAGAATATTAGGTAAATATTGAGCGTATAAATTTATACCGGTGATAGTTGCTGACTGTCACAAACATTAGCCTCTTTTGTGCTTAAATTGTTGAGGATTAATCTATAGCTTTTTAGAAAACAGTTAAGTATTTCAGAGCAACAAAAAAAAGGTAACAAAAACAACAACACATTGCATTTATATAGCATCCTTTACATCAGGAAGATGTCCTAAGGCATTGGACAATGAGGGGTTTGCACCAGAGCTGTAGGATGGTATCAGCGAGGCACGCTATGTAACTGCAAGTTGTTGTTGGTAAAATTTGTGGCATTTCGTAATGCCTGTCTTTGTGATTTGAAACATGGTATATATCAACCTACAATTTGCTTCTTGTTGGGAAACCCACTATTTTCAGAAGGGATTGTCCAAGTGAGGACCTTGAGTTGAGGTTGAACCTGATTGTTTCTCACATCCAATAATAATAAAATACCACTAATAATAATCATCGTTGTATTTGATAAATATAATAAATATATTTGAATATTATTATTATAAAGCAGCTTTAACATCAGGAGGACATTTCAGAGCTCCTCCCAAGATTCGCTTTAAAGTGTTCCGACTGTGTTTTGTAGGCAAATGCGGCAGCCAATTTGCACACAGCAATGTCCCACAAACATGCATGGAATTAATGATCAGTTTTATTTGGGGGATTGGTAACCAGAACACCAGGTAATAGAATAGAATAGCGTCCGATAATAGATAATAGAATACAATCTCCATCAACATCAGTTTTATATTTCCCTGGAGAAGGAGTCTGCTGTCTCAATGCTTCAAAGGGCTGCAGATAAAAAAACAAGCAACCAAAGTTTGAAGCTTTCCTCCATCTGGAATGAGTTAGCTACATTTAGTAGTCAAAACATCAGGAGATATGAACAAAAAAGATGGGACTTGATATTTCTCGTGGTTTATAGCCTTGATCATTATCTTTAAGTATAATATTTTGCAGAATTGTGGAATATTCATAAGTTTGGTCTTAGCCTTTGGTCTTTTTGCTACTTCAGAAAACCTCCGGTGCCCAAATTAAGAATAAATATAAGGAATCTCCACAATCCATAATCTTAAAGCAAAAACCATGAGACAACTATGAACCTCAAAAGTATTAGATTTAGACTCATTTAACCTGAACATTTTACACGAAGGGTATCAGTTCCCAATGAGAATATAGCAGGGGAAGATGTTGAAAAGATACTGTAGATGATGTAAAGTGGGGGAGCGGGAATGCTTTATATTTTTGTTTCAAAACTTGAGGAAGTACTGATGAAAGATTCAAAGAGACACTTCCATATCCAATGCACATGACATTGTCATCAAAGCAGATAGTACACTTAATATTATTTTGCCGTCTCCATTTGGTAAAGATCTAGAAAGCAGATGTTTTTAAAATGCATTAGTCATTGCAAGCTTGTGGTATAGAAAATTAATGGGGTGGGTGGATGAAGGAGAAAGGGATAAAAGGAGGCAGGCTTTCAGGACAGAATCTAGAAAATTAAAAAATTACAGAGTGGCTTTACTTGTGGAGTGGATTCAAGTCACTACAGTGCTGGAGAGAGAACTTCACTATTCATCTTAAAAAATTGGGAAATGCATTGGGTTGCATAAGTTTCACCCACAACATATACATTCAATTCACTTCACAGTATATTCTGCGAAACACGTTGAGATGTCTCGAAGACCGGATAAGGCGCTATATCAAATGCAAGGATTATTAATTCTAGCCACCAGACATATCAGAAAGGCTTGTAGCATCAAATAACTGTACAGAACTTGTGTGAAAGTGTATGATGAGAGTCTTGGTTGATTGTAATAAAAAGTTAAACGTTCATATTTTGTTAGAACACCTTCACTACACATTGCATTTTTAAGTGTTTAATTGTATACACAGAATATTAAGAGAGACTAATAATCAATCAGTCCAAATAGGTGTAGTCCAAACAAACAGCATCTAACTGTACATAGTCTGTTAAAGCCACACTGTTGTGGTACATTCGTGAAAAGTACAAGACATTTTTTACTCATAGATTTATAGAGCTTTCCAGCATAATTATCACTGGTTTTAAAGCAGTGTACGATTATGGGTATCACAAAAGGAACTAACAGTGGCTTGAACTGCATAAATTAATAAGGGACGATTAAAGTTTTAAGTTGATAACATCAATTTCTTAATACCACAAAAAAGGCATCAGAATTTGGCTAAATTTTAAGACGGACACTTTTTGTTTAACTTTATTTTATTCTTCAAATTCCGTCATTAACGCAACGATCTTAATAACGAAATGTTCGATCCCAAATTCAGTCTCCTGCTCGCTGCTCCTTATGAGCTTTAATATTCCTCTTTTTCCATCGCACTTCAGTTTTTGAAAGAATTGTTAGTTTGTGACATAGAATTGCATATTCCAACTGAATTTTATGTAAGGAAAAGTTGAATTAATTATGTTTAATGTTAATACATGTTTGAACATTTATGTTTTAATGTTTAGCTTGCTGTAAGACTTATAATAATATTATTAATGCTTGCATTTGATTTAGCGCCTATCATGTCATTGAGACATCTCAAAGCGCTTCACAGGATTATATATAAAAAAACTATCACAACCAGAGGATGTCTCAAAACACTTCACAGGATTCACTGTAATGTTCAGGTTACTTTTTAGGTCTGCAGCCAATATTTATTTATCCATCAATAGTTGTCAATGAGACTAAACGTGACCATTCATCCTGTTGTTTTCTGGAACATCACTGCCGCAAGTCAGCTGTCACATTTATTTTGACAAAATAGTCACTACACATGAAAGTATCTTTGCATGTTGAAACTCCTTTGAATGTGACAAGGCACAATGTCAAATGCGCACAGTATTAGTACGAGGTTAGAGCATTAGAATGAAGGAAATACCACTTTGGAATAAAAAAAACAAGTGGCATCTGCGTACATGGAAGGATTTTCTAAATGCATTCACACAGGGAAAAGAGACTGAAAACCAGAAAAATGCAGAAAGAAATTTCATCGCTTAACCTTGTGTAATGAGCAGTGAGACTGAATTCCCAGAGCAGATGGTGACTGTCTGAGTTGCAATTGCACACAGAGTTGTTAACAGAGCTAACACTGTAGAAAGACTGTGAGAGACACCCACTGCTGACTTTGCTGCACTAATTGAAAAACATGCAATTGTTTTACTGTGATGAAAATATATCTGTCACATAAGAGTGTGTGCCCAGAGACTGGGATTCTGTCAGATTTCAGAAGAGTTAATAATGGTACAGTTTTATCCTTTTGACAGCAGGACTGGAGAATAAAACACATTCAACAACAAATTGTTTTTATATAAAGCACCCTTCATGCTGGATAAAGTCTCAGAGCACTTACTAATTGTCAAAGCAGGAAAAAAAGGATTTGTTAACCTGTCATTCTGCCTTTAATACTGATAACAAGAACGATTTCCATTTATTTAGTAACTTTGAAGTCAACAACAACAACTTACATTTATATAGCACCCTTTGCACAGGATAGGGTCTCGGAGCATTTAGTTGAGAGAACATCTCTAAATGCTTCACACAGTTGAATAGTAGCCCAAGACTCGGGGGTGTGGGGGGGAGAATGTGACCAAAACTGAGACTAAAAAATCAGTCTTAAAGTGAGCTTTGAAGATGGAAGTAAGGAGGTGAGGTGGAGGGTCTCTGGGATGGTGTTCCAGAGAGTGGGGACAGAATGGCTGAATTCTCACCCATCGATTGTGGAGTGGATTGGATGGGAGCGAATGAAGTGAGCTGAGCAACTGGGGCGATAGGGTTGAAGATACGGTGGTGGGGTGGGGTGAGGGTATGGAAGGGTTAAGTGAGATTCAGTCCAGAGAGAGATTGAGTGAGCCAAGGCTGTGTGATTGTCAAACAAGCAGTTCATCTCAATTTCCCTGAGCAAACCACAGCCAGACACACACGAACCAATCCAACAGATACCAAATACAAAAAAATGTCTGGTATTTTATTTAAAAAACCACTAAGCTATCCACGGGGAGGGGTTAACATGTGCAACTATGCTTCCTACAACCTTCAAAAACATTCTATCAAGTGTAGAAAAAGCTTTAGCTGCACATGTGGCAAGCTTCTGTTTAGCTTCAAGCATCGGACCACATACCTATCACCTTATTTCAAAAATACCCAGAAATATAAAGTAAAATGTTGAGTGCCATTGCAGTGGCGATAAATAATTTGGCTGTGCTGTCTGACAAGGTACATCTAATGAACTTTTACTGAAAATAGCAGTGGCTAGCAAAGAGTCCTGTTTCTAAGCAGATGAGTGTGAGTTTGCATTCCAATAGCTTTCTGGTAGCAACTGATGAATCCTGTGTGCTATTGAATAACTGAGCAGATTTACTGCTCCAACATGGTTTAAAGTGTACTGACTGAAATCTTGGTGGCTTTGAGACGTCTCGAAGACGTGATAAACACTATTTCAAATGAAAGGATTATTATTGTTATTATTATCATTATAGCAAATGCAAGGATGATGATTATTATTGTTTTTCCTTAACACAATTAATTACAATTGTGGAGTCCTGTAGCTCAGTGGTTAGAGCACTCGCTTTGCAAGTGAGAGACCTGAGTTCAATTCCAGGCAGGTCAGGGCGAAACCTTGGGCAAGTTTCTTTACTCCACACAGAGCCTAATAATAATCCCTCCAAAACAAAAACAATAATAAATTGGTCATTTTCAATCTACGACTGTTTGTGGGACATTGCTGTGCGCAATTGGCTGCCGCGTTCGCCCACAAATATACAGTCAATTCACTTTACAGTCTATTCTGTGAAGCGCTTTGGGACGTCCTCCCGACGTGAAAAGCGCTATATCAAATGCAAGGATTATTATTATATTATTATTTAACCAGGTTTCTTTCTATAGTATTTACTAAAATAACTTCCATTCAAATACTAGAATAATCCGATGCACTTTCTTGGGTAGATCCTGCAGAGCATTTTAGGCCTGAAAATCTCCAAATTAAGATTGGGCAGAATTTAGGAAACTTTTTAACTTCCGTTTTAAATTGGAAGCTGCTTTTTCACAGATATCTTTAAGAATAAAATTCATTTGACAACATTGTGCACGGATAGACGATGCAAGGGAAGAAATTTCACCTGGTCTAACTTTATTTTCTTACCATTTCAGACAGTGCATAATTTAATCCCAAACATAATATTCCTTGCATTTGGATATGACAACTTTTATGTTGAAAGGATACCCCAAAGCACTTCACAGGATTTATTATAAAGTGCAGTGATGGTGTATTTTGTATTTGAACTTTTGCTATTAAATAGTCTCAATTTTGAAGCCAGTTTTCTAAAGAATTTGCAAAAAAACGACTTCAAGATGAAACCTGAATTCAGCAGAGATGGTGTCCAATGTTTCTTTTATTCCTTCTTCTCTAATCTCATTCAGGAATTATTCCCATGTATCCGCTCGCTACAAAATTCCCTGATTGCCATTGGTCCTTGCTGATGTGCAAAGCAGCGCATAATGTGCCCCAGTGACCCTTGGTGTACACAGCACCATTGCTTCTCTTCATGCTCCTGGGTATTTTAATAAGATTAATCTGAATTAATTTAGAACATAACAACTGAGAGGATTAGCAAAACCATGCGATTCAGATTGGATTTGACAGTTTGAGGTCCACTCAGAGGACCACTCTCTGGGTTACACAAAACATACCACTTTGACCATGATTTCGGTCACCGTTCCCCTCCCCCCACTCCCCCCACTCCCACACCCAGCTCAGGTGCCCATCCAGCACTTTGACTGCGCTTTGAAACATCCTTCTTAGGTGAAAGGCATTATATCAATGTAAATTGTATTGTATTATCCTGATGATTCCAGTCTTATTGCTTTACTTATTAGAGTTATTCCAGAGCCGTTTTAAGGGCAGTTAGTTGTGTAATAGATGGATTCCTGTATTTCAGCGGTAAGAGAACTCACCTCGCAAGTGAGAGACTTCGGTTCGATTCCTGGCAGCGTGAAACCTTGGTCAAGTTTCCTTATTCCATACGCCTGATAATAATCCCTCAAGAAAAAAATAATCACTCAATCTACGACTGTTTGTGAGACACTGGCTGCTGCATTTTGCCCACAAATATACAGTCAATTCACTTTACAGTATATTCTATGAAGAGCTTTGAGGAATCTAGAAGATGTGAAAAGCACTATATCAAATGCAAGGATTATTATTATCATTATCATTAATATTCTTACCCCAACAAAAAAAGAAGACTCTGCCAAAGATGGCTTCTCAGTTATAATCTGGTTGGAGAGATTTATATTTCAAATGGAACAATGTGTAATATATTTATAGCACACTGAGACTTGATTGGTTTTAGGAAGCAGGTATTTTCGCATTGCAGGACCAATTTTACACCTCAGCACATTCAATAGAATTAACTTTCGATGGCTAATTATAATAATACAATAGTAATAATCGTTGCATTTCACATAGCAAGTTATGATGTGAAAACATTTCAAAACACTTCACAGAGTGCAGTAACTGTATTTATAGGGAAACACAGCAGCAAATTTGCGCACAGCAATGTCTCACAAAAAGCCATAAAGTGAATGATCAATTTTACCTGGGGAATTGTTAGCCAGGACACCATGAAACTCCCTTCTCTTTTTAAATTGTGTCATGAGATCTTTAAAGTCTTCCTGCATCTTGGTTTAAAGTCTCATCCGAAGAACAGCACCACTGATAATGCAGCTGTGTGGGAGTGTCAGCATACACCGTGAGCTCAAAGTCATTGTGTGGGGCTTGAATCCACAACTTTCTGACTCAGAGATGAGAGTGTTATCAGCTGAGTCAGGCTGACACCTCCAGTACAGTACTAATGTAGAGACCGTCGAATGATTCAAGCAAAGTCAGCAATATTTGCTCAGCCTTCACCATAGTGTAGAGCTGGGGAAGTTCATTATGACCACAAGGAGGAATCAACTAGGAGCATGGATAAAGCTGACTACAAATGTGCTCACCTGCTCTTGAGAGAATTGCCCATTGTAAACAAGAAACAAAAGGGCCCGACAGATCCCAATGCAGTTGAAAAAATTATCTTCAGGAAAACAGCAGCATTCCTGGTGCCGTGTCACCAGAAAAGGACTTTACAATGTAAACAGTGAGCTCACAGTCTCTGGTAACACTCCAGTGCAGTGCTGTGAGAGTGTTATACTGTATTGTCAGAGGTGCTGTCCTTCGGATGAGACGTTTAACCAAAATCCCATCTGCCTGTTCAGCTGGATGTTTAAAATCATAAGTCACTGATCAAAAAGAGAAGGAAGTTTCTCCTGTGTCCTGGCTGACAATGCCCCAAATAATATTAATCATTCACTTTGTTCTGTTTGTGGGACATTCCTGTGTTCAAATTAGCTGCTGTGATTGCCTATGAAATACACAGTCACTACATTTGGTTACAATTATGTGTGAAACGCAGAGATATTTTAACAATAAGCGCACTATCAATATGGTAGGATTGTTTCATTTATTCCATCACTTCAGAGCTGAGGTGACACCAGTCAGGTTGACACAGGTGGAATTTCCTGCAGAAAAAGCAGGTTTATAACAGCAACTTGCATTATGTGGCACCTTCACCTAGAGTCACATTTTGGAGCATCACAGAACATAGCAGATGGTAACTGAGCAGGGAGGAAGAGGGAGAAGAAGAAGGTGACGGTCACAGAGCTCTTTATCGAGTGGCAGGGGAGGCCAGTAACAGTATCACTTTCCTCAGGAACTTTTTCATCGACATTGACTATCAGAGTGTTGCTCCATCAGCCACAGTAGGTAAACCAATACGATGGTTAAGATTTTGCACCTGATTGACTGACTATCAGCGGGAATTGGAGGCAGTATGTCCAGGAGCGGGTATCGAATGACGTTTGCCCAAGTAGGAATCCAATGCTTGTGTCTGGAGAGGTTGTGTGTGTACAGATTTGGAATGGGATAACATGTGTCCGGATTGGGAATCAGATGATATATGTTCTGAGTGGGAATCCGATGATGTGTGTCTGGAGTGGAAATCAGATGGTGTGTGTTAGCGCAAAATAGATTTGAGTCGTAATTAATTATTATTAGATATGCAAAAAACCTTGTTTTATACTGCCCTGGATTGCTGCAACTTTGCAACACAATATCTAGTATCTTGGAATATAAGTCTTTTGAATGAAAAGTACAAGACTTCTCACAGTCACAGACAATGCAGAAATGGTTCTATAAATTCTCATACCCATGAACAGAAATTCCAATTTTCCGCACGGAAAAAAAGTAGTGTTTGGATCTCTGCCATGTTCTGGTTTCCAGACAGAAGAGGCCGGCTTGGGTGAATTAAGCAGAGCTCTCATTGTGCTGAGCAGGAATCAGCATCCTTCCTGGTCTGGGGGCCAACAGCAATTAAGTGATTTAATTGCTGCAGTACTACACAAGGCTGTTTTTCCCAGATGTTGGAATTCCTCCCCTCAGCTTCGGAAAATCTTATACTGCATACAAAATATATATATATATATATTCGGTGTCTGAAATTGTAAACTTTAAAAAGAAAAGCGTTGGCTTCTCCAGAAAACGGTGGTCCTTTAAAAGTGCAGATAAGTTGACCATTGAGACTTCAGTGGTTTGCACGAGTGGGTCAGCTGATGTTACTTTTCACTTGATTACATTCATGCCATCGCAACAGAAGGAAACAGCAGTAAAAGTACCCAGATTGACTTCAGCAGCTCCTCTGCTCTGAGTGATGGCAGTGTTGTGAGGTGAGCCCACCAACCTCCAAAGGGGTGTTTGGACATTTCCAATAATACGATACCTTCTGTTCATTTGCAGAATGACAAGTCTCCAGGACGCTCCGCGAGCCGATCGAGCAACATATCGAAGGTAGGATATCTTTCTTGCACTTTAAGAGACAACCCAAGGACCTCGCAAAAGACTTCCTTGCAGGAATTTAAGTCACTTGCTCACAACAAAACCTCCTGGCAACTGCTGTTAACCATGCCATGCTGGTGTGGTAGACCTTAGCTGGGAACCCAGTTGTTTCGCCACATTGACAGTGAAAGGGCTTGGCTACGGTGAGAGGCTGGTGAGACTGAGGTTCTCTTTCTTACAGCAGGGCAGTATAAGGGGTGATTTGATTGAAGTACAGTAAACCTCACATAAGTTGTAGCAATTGGGACCATACATTTAATATGACTTCTGCAAAGTAGTTATGTCAAACTTGCATAAGTCGTATCATATATGACTTATGTAAAGTTACGTACAAGTGGGATTTTATATGACTTACACATAACAAATAGACAAGTACTGAAGTGGTTAGTGGCAAGGTTTCAAAATGGAAATTTTCAGACCCATCATTTTCCGGAACAACCATTTTCATGTATATTTCAATCTATTTCTTGCAGTGGGAGATGATACAAATGTGTAAATTAATTAAGAGTTGTAGGGGGGATGTTAAGAGTAATTATCTCTTAATTGTCTCAGTTATAAAGGGAGATACTTGTAGGCTTATACATGACAGGTCTATCAGGTATGCCCAAGTGGTTGTGCTCTAGTCATGACATGAATGGACGGAGTTCCCAATCATAATACATGTTGACGGGTTCCCTTCGCTCTACACGTGATCAGACAATCCCCGACCCCTTGCTCACCACTCTTTCCTGTCTCAGCCCCCAGCCCCCCCTACCCACCCGCTGCCATGTAGGATGACATTGATGTTACACACCCAGAGGGAGTGCTCAGAGAGTGTCGGGGTGAGCATGTGCGGTGTTCTGTTTGAGGTAGGCGCGGGAAACAAAGTTTGGATCTGGCAGTCGGTAAGTTCAGTAGCAGCAAGTGCAGTAGCAGCAAATGCAATAGAGACAAGTGGAGTAGTGGTGTTACGAGTTGTGTGATTGTTAATATGACTAATGCAGATAAATTTAAGTGGATTTAATAGGAAATTCAACAGGACTTCGTCAGTCTTTGGAGACTTCTATTATCTTTAGTTTGTTGTTACATTTTTTCCAAGAGTTTGCATTCATCAAGAAGGCCTCCACAGATTGTACGACACGTTTTCTGGTCATGCCATTAAATCCACATGGGAAGCTCTCCGAGCGTAATTGGATCACCTCCTTTCGTGTTTACAATACAATTTACATTTATACAGTGCCTTTTACATTGGGAGGACCTCTCACACAGTGCTTTACACTGCTGGCTGCAATCCAAGCAGAGGTGGGGGTGGAATTGGAAGACGTAGGGGGAGTTGGAAGCTGAAGAGGGGAAGGGAGGAGAAGATGACTGGAAGTGCAGTCAAAGAGGAAGATTTTGAAAGTGGGGAAGGAGGGAGCAGTTTGTGGTATTCAGATGGTTGAAGGCACCTAAGGACTGAGACTAATGTGACGACTAGCACTATGATGCTGCTATTGGTGCCCTATGATGAGCCCAAGGATTTCCATGGGAGTTACTCAGGGGACCTGGGTCAAGCAATGCTCAAGGAAATGGAAACATCTGCAGCCAATATTTGTTGGGAAGAATAATGTAACCATTGTCAGCTGGTACTTGATTTGTGCTGTAATGCTTAAGAATATCCAAACTAAGCTGAAATTTCCATGCATCCCACCTACACATGGAAATCCTAGAGACAGAATGTTGGAATGTAGGGATGTTCCAGCTTACCTAATTCCAGAAACTACTGGCAAGAGCCAAGGCTTGGGCACCCCAGAGTGTGCATTGGGGTACTGCTGGAGTCTAACCAGCTAAAACCGCATAGCTTGCCATTGATATTGCTGCCTGGAAAGCTTCCCATTGCTTGTCCAGCTAGGACCACTCTACCCATTAGGCCCTTGGTTTGCAGGGTTAACAGGAGCTGAGTGGGATGACCTACCCACAGCGACTGGTCTGCCGTTCAAAGTCCTTTTGATGAGCCAGGCTGGCTGTGTTGTCATCAGCAGTGCCCTGGAGTACTGCGAATCCGTCTTGCTCAGAAACTGGCCTACCGAGACCGCCACCGAGGGCTGGCTTGATTCCGACATTCCGTTGCCAAGCATGTCACCTTGGAGCCAGTTCAGCTCCAAGAAAACTCTGCTTACCCCCCACCCCATCCTCGAAGGTCTAATAACATTGATGTGAAAAGGGAACAAAGCCAAATCTTTTGTCACTGGAAATAAAAGGTTTGAATGGTGGCGAATAATTGAAGATTCAGAATAGTAAAAGGAAATCAATAAAGCGGATAAATAAAGTGTTAACCAAAACTGGGAATAGATATCATGAACCAGTTTAAAAAGCTGCATTCTAACTTAAAACTTCTTCCACCTTTACAGTTAGCATGTAGAGTAGAGTGCCACCTGGTGCAGTGAACAGTGACTTTGTTGGAGAATTCAATTCCTGATTCAGACACAGAACAGAGGGCCATGGGCTTGGACTAGGAAATCATATGTTAAAAAGAAAAAGATAGTCAGTCAGGCATTAAATCACGACTTGAATAATGGCATGAGCCACACAAGCTGCTCCTATGTTCTTAGGCTCTTTTGTTCCCAGAATCACGTGATGTGCTTGAAGGGACATGTAAACTCTGTCGAGCAGAAGAGAGTTCAGCAGAAATGAGAGGTCTGGTAACAGAGTCGGGACTTCCTGTGCCATTGATCACAGACATAGAGACCAGTTGGGTAAAAGGCACGACGGAAGCCGTAAGGCTGTTCCCTGGATGGAAAAGTACTTGTCCTGAAAATGCCTTTTGCTGCCATAAACCCATGTCCTCCACAGAGCAGCCTTTTTTTAATCAAATGCGCCCACAAAATGCACAATCAATTCACTTTACAGTATGTTCTGTGAATTGTTCTGACACGTCTCTAAGATGTGGTAAGGTGTTATATCAATAATAATATTAATCCTTGCATTTTGGCTGCCACAAATAGATTATTATTGATATTATTATTTAAATGCAAGGATTATTATTATTATAAATGTCTCAAGCGCTGATATTTATTATGTCGCACATTGCAATTTTCACCCCAATGAATGTCTGAACTGCTCTCTGAGCTACGAGAAGTGAAAAACTGCATTCCTCACCAGTGCAGTGAATGTTACTCACAAGACTGATTCTGTTACATGTAAAACACCTGCTTTGAACTTTTCCCTCAATAGGTACAGAATTTAAGAATGAAATAAATATGGAACTAAAGCAAACGCTTGATTGCAATATAATTTTAACGGATTTCCATGCTCTCCTGGGTGTGTATTCTCCACACTCCACATACCTGTTTAGATACTCATCTGTATAATACCTCACCCTCTAGGCTTGTTCCAAATTAACTTTTCAATAGCACCTTGAAAGGTCAGGATTTCAGCCAAGTTGACACGAAGGGAATAAAGAATGTAGGTTATCCATCTGAATATGGACAGCAATGTATAAGTTACTGACACAGAGCCTGCAGCTAAATTGCCCGGCACTGCAATCTTGTTCAGCATTCAGTGGATGTACTAAAACTAGTGAAGCTTGCCGTGAAAGCTGCCATGGACACGTTATAATACATTTAAGCGTCGGGTGAAATGGACACCTTAACTCTGCAAATATCTTCAGGCAACAAACATGTTTGGTGATAAGGAAATAACATTCCATCACCTCAGCAAAAACAAACAAGAAATCCGCTGCTAGAGTCCAACAGCACCACTTTAAGGTTTAATTCTAAATCTCTCACTAACAAATTCTATTAACATTTCAGAAGTGGAATCGTGGCTCGGTGCCTGTGATAAATGATGTAACTGTTTAAATTACAACCTCAGGAGACCAGAGATCCATCTGCATGTATCCTTCCATTTCCTTAGAGACTTTATATGTTCCTTAATTGATGCATAATTCACACAATTCTGCTTTGCGAGAACCTGCCATTTAGATAGTTTGTGTCTCAATAGAATTGTGCCTCGTGCTTGGCGTGAATGTCGAGCTGTGTCGTTTACCGAAACAATTATTTTGATTCATCAGTTGGAGCTCATTTTCATAATAAATAATCATAATAACAATCTTTGCATTTGATACAATGCCATTCGTATTGGGTTGACATCTCAGAGCGCCTGTACCATAAAATGTAATGACTGTATTTTGCAGGGAAAAAAAACAAACATGAATAATTTGGTCACTTCAATCCACCACTGTTTGTGGAACACTGCTGTGCGCAATTGGCTGCCACGTTTCACCCACAAAATATACAGTCAATTCACTTTACATTCTGTGAAGCGCTTTGAGACGTCTAGAAGAAGTGAAAAATGCTATATCAAATGCAAGGATTATTATTATATTATAGCTCGGTGACCTGCTAACCCCCTACCAACCAGTATGCTCCCTCGACTGTGGCCCATCCCCCGCCCGGCCCACCCCACCATCGGTAGTCAGGCCTTCAGCCTTTCTGCCCCCACCCTTTGGAACTCCATCCCACATTCCCTTTGCCTCACTCCCTTCTTTGCCTCCTTCAAGGCACATCTCAAGACCCTCCTCTTCGAGCGTGTCTTCGGCCACCCTCCTACCGTCCCTGCCCTCCACCCTCCCTGATCCAAACCCCCACACCCCTCTGTTTGGGTGCAAATCATTGACTGTCCAGCACCTTGGAACATCCTCCTAATGTGAAAAGTGCTATACAACTGTAATTTTGTATTGTACTGTTGCAATAACCTCAATCTCTGGAACACCATACTGATGTCTCACTCCCTCCCTCACCTTTTTCAAGGTCCGTCTCATGACCTACCTCTTTGACCGTACTTTCAATCAATTTCCACCCCGCCCCACCAACTCCATCCACCAGCTCGGGTGCCAAGCCAGTATTGTTAAGCATCTTGTGATGTCCTCACGATGTGAAAGGCACAATAATTGAATGTAAATATGTATTGTTGTATAGAACATTTGATAAGTTAATTGGACAGAGAATGACCTCTTATGCTTCGTTGCCGATTTCATTTGCACAGGGCCCCGGGTCTAAAATCACATTCTCACCCATCACTGTTCAAATTCAGCAGAAGGTTTCTCACAGTTATTTTACATGCCCTACAAAAACAGTGGTGGAAGCAGAATCCATAATAGCTTTTAAGAGGGAAATAGAGAATAAATAATTGAAAAGGATCATATAAAATGGAAATAGGGAGAAGGCAGAAGAGTGAGACTAAACAGATCACCAAATTGCCTTTTCAGTATTGTAAATGATAACAACAACAACAAAATTACATTTTGTAGTACCTTTCATGTCAGGAGGACATCCCAAGGCGCTGGACAATCAGTGTTTCGATCCCGAGCTGGGATGGATCAGGGAGGCTGGAGGGCAGTGGTAGGGGGCGGGGAAGAGAGTGACGGTCGAAGAGATGGTTCTTGAAGGAGGCACGGGAGGGGATGAAGCTGCCTGGCTCATTACGTGAGTGTTGGTTATCGTCACAAATTTGGGTGTTTGATCCAAACAAGCTTTGCAGGCTTCACACAAAACATGCTGCACTAGACTGAATAGTCACTAGGTGATAAGATCATAAGCCCTTCCCCTCCCACCCACGTTGCTGATTTCCAACTTTGAAACTTGACCTGTTGCCTGGTTCTCCAATGTTTCAGAAAACTGACTTCTAAGTTGAGGCTGAATTTAAGAATTTTTCAAGATTTGGCACAATCTTAGACATAAAGATGTTTGGCCCTTTGGAGTGGGAAGTTGTTTTTTCCTTCCTTAACCCAGGAGGGGTTGAAGCCAAACAACTATGGATGACCATGAGAACTAGGGTGATTGGAGCACCCACTAAGCTGTAGAATATCCCTAACGTACCTATTTGCTTAACATTATCCAGTAACAAAAATCTTTTAACAAGACGAGTCAGCAGTACAGTTGCTGGCATATAATGGAGTGAATTTCACATCAGTGATTAACATATAAATTGTTTGCTGTGTCTTTATAATAACAGTTCCTATTAAAACGGTGTTGTGAAGCGATCATTATTTTTAGCGATCAATATAAAGCAGACCCTAATAACTTCTTGCAAACTTAAACACTGTGCAAAGAAATATTTAGAATGTATGGTCAGAGGAGTGGGGTGGGTGGGGAGTTGGGGAGACACTATGAGAATACCCATGTGCATGTGGCAAGAAACAAGCTCTTATTGAAGTCAGTCAGGCAGACAGAGAAAAATCAATGTTCCCTAGAGACTTTGATGTTGGCCTACATTAAATCAAGGAAAAAAGACTTCATCTTCAACTGATTAAAAATATATTTTATTAAGCTCAGTGCAATTGCAGTCAGTCCTACACATTGTCTCCTCCTCCCAACCCAATTTCTCTAGTTGTCCGCGCCATCACTCTGCTTCTCAGCCTATTTTCCCTGGAGAAAATTTGTCTGATTTTATTTATTCTCTATTTGTTCTCCTTCACCATTTCTCTCCTCACAGTAGTGAGGTACACTTGGCTGTGGTTTTATGGGCAGCCATAATACTTGTTCCATACTTATTTCTAGATAATACTTTTAAGAGAAAAGTAAATAATTATTTCGGGAGGACAAGTTTGCAGGGCTATGGGGAGGGAACGGGGGAGGGGATTGATTTTGATAGATCCTTTGCAAAGGGCCAGCACAGACACGATGGGCCGAATGGCCTCATTTTATGATTCTATAAGACTAGATCTTTCTTGTGCTGTCTGAGAAGATATAATTGTTTCAATGTCTCTTATCCTAACGGAATTCTTCTTAAGAATTCACTTTTCACCTCTCATCTAATAAGCCTAAATATATACTTTTTTACAGTGCTGTAAAATCACAGGGAGATTATTACAAATTGGCATTTATCAAAGATTGAACACTCTCTTCACTCTCTGGTGCTTCTTGGTACATTTTCCCACAGAGTAAACACAATCTTCTCCAAAGTTTTCTTCACTCACTTTGTAAGTGAGTCCTGTACAGTGAGTCCTATAGCTCAGTGGTTAGAGCACTTGCCTCGCAAGCGAGAAACCTGGCTTCAATTCCTGGCAGGGCAAAATGTTGGGCAAATTTCCTTACTCCACACACCTCTGTTTATCTACTAGGAATTAGGAACCCAGTTTTTAGTCGAATGGCAGATCGCTTTTCCAAGGCTAATAATTCCTTCAATTAAAAAATAATAATAAGAGGAAATTGGTCACTCAATCCAAGACTGTTTGTGGGACACTGCTGTGTGCAATTAGCTGCCGTATTTCAGTCACAAAATATACAGTCTTTTCACTTTACAGTATATTCTGTGAAGCACTTTGAAGACGTGATAAGGCACTGTATCAAATGCAAGGATTATTATTTATTATTATTAAAGCGACTGCCAAGAGATGAACTGGGCCATGCATTTCCATCCCCAGTCTTCTCTGAGGCCGCGGTGCCCAGCCAGGCAGCAGCAGCTGCACTGTTACAATTAATGTAAGTGCCTTAACCTAGGTTAAGGTAGATACAAGGTCATAAAACAATAGAACCACAGAAATTTAAATAATTCTTGCATTTGATAGAGCACCTTATCACATCATCAAGAAACTCAAAGCGGTTCACAGAATTTACCATGTAGTGTATTTAAGTGTAGTGATTGTTTATTTTGTCCATGAACGCAGAAATCAATTGTACACAGCGATGCCCTACAAAGAGCCATAGAGTGAATGATGGATTTTATTTAGGGGATTGTTGCCAGGACACTGGGAGAAACTATTCTCTTTTCGAATAGTTGAGTGACCACATTTTTTTTAAAGGATTATTACCCCCGGAAAAACGATCCATCAATTGACTAACTGGGTTCCTGCTTAATACTAGGTGAATAGAGGTGTGTGAAGTAAGTGTGAAACTTGCCTAACATTTCGCCCTACCCAGGAATCAAACTCAGGTCCTCTCACATGTGAGGCGAGTGCTCCAACCAATACTCTACAGGCCTCAACAATTGAGGACGGAGAGAGAGAGCAGAGGCTGTAAACTAAAAATAAAGTTGAAACCTCATTAAAATTCAGAAAGGAAAGTGCTGTTTGTTTTATTTGAGAGATGTCACACATTAACCATGACACTAGGAGAAACCCTTCCCTATTTGAATAGTGCCACGTGATCTTTAGCGTCCACTTGAACAGTTAATGACTCATCTGAAGGATGGCACTTCCAACAATGCAGCAGTCCATCAGCACTGCATTGGTATGTCAGTCTAGACTGTGAGCTTAAAGTCCTAACATGGGGCTTGACCTCACAACCTTCTGACTCAGAGATGAGAGTGCTATCAACTGAGCCAGACTCAGAGCACATTAAGAGTTCATTCAGCCCATTGTGCACGTGATGACTCTTGAAAGAGCAATCCACTTAGTCTCAATTTCTTCCCTTTCTTCCTTTTCAGATATTTATCTAATTCCATCTAAAAAGCTAATATGGATTCTGCCTCAACCATCATCCTCAGCAGGGCATTCACATCATAATGTAAAAAGAATGTTCCTAACTGTTCACTTTGCTCTTTTGGTAATTACTTTAAATCTTTTGCAGTCAAATTATTGAATCACCGACCAGTGAAAATTATTTCTTCTGACTGAAGTTAACAAAACTCTTCACTATTTTACCGATTGTAATTCAGCAGGGTTCCCTTTACCTGTCACTACCAGTTGACTCATGCTAGAAAATGCTTTTCGGGGACAATGAGAGCAGGATTGGGCTCAACAGGGATGGCAACGTGCTTAAATAGACACATGATGAATGGCCATGTGGGTGAGGTATAGAAGAGCTGTGAGTGTCAATGGAACCATAACCTAGTATCAATCAATACCATTATCAATAGGGTAAGTGCAAAAATTAGTCGGCAACAAACTGAAACTCGTTCAAAGATGGTATTTCTAACAGGAATCCTTATTAAAGAATCACGTTAGAATTCCTTTCGACCTGGGTTCTGCTCCAGAACTCTGCCCCAGTCGAATGCGTCAGAGCAGTTTCGATAAGTCAGTATGATGTACTTCCCCCATATAATTAATACATTTTTCTGCAATAGCTTCTGATCACTAAGTACTATTAAACTGAAATACCTGTTTTTGCTCTAGAATACTACTTTTAGGTGGAAAGCGTTGCAAGCCAAACATTCTAGGCCAACCATTCCAAACTTGGGTGAATTGGAGTGAGAGATAAATCCTATATTGAACAATAAAGAAAACCTCCCAGTTGGAGGGAAGCTTCCAAGCCAGCTGCCTTTGAGTTTGCATCTTTGTCCACAAAACACCCATTCACTCCACTTAAAGTACATCTTGTAAAGTGCTTTGAGATATCCTCTGATATATCCAATGCAAGGACTATTGAACCATATAAATTTACAGAGCAGAAGAAGGCAATTCAACCATGATGTCTATGTTGGCTCCTTTAAGATGAATCCTTTCAGTCCCATTTTCTTGCATTTTCCCCTGTAGCTGATTCCTTTTAATGTGTTTAACTACATCCCTTTTGAAAGCCAACATGGATTCTACCTGAACCACCACTCCCAGATTATTATTATTACTAAAGACTAAAACTTCTTTTGATGCCCTTCTCCCATTTCTCCCCATTATCGCAATAAGCATACATTCAGAGAATATAATTTTCACACTTGAATTCCTCTGACGTGATTTTTTTCAGACGAAAAGTTATTATTCTGTCTCATGTCCCCTTGAGAGAAGAAGATTGAATTTTAGAATGAATCCAAGATTATAAAACAAAGGACTATTTTTCTCACTAACAGGAAATTTACAGGACTTGGCAGGATATGTTTAGAATGGGAAAATCCACTTATAGATCACCAAGTTGACACTAGGTGTCAGCTAGCTTAATTGGTAGAACTTTGCCTGAGTCAGAGGGTTATGGGTTCAAGCCCCAGGTTGGGATTTTGAACTCACATAGTCTAGGCTGACTTTCCAATACAGTATTGGGTGGGAGTGTTACAAACATAATTGGAAGTCCTTTGAATGAGACATTAAACCAAAGTCCCCTCTTAGTTGTTCAGGTGGATATTAATGATCCCATGGCATTATTCAAAAAGAGAAGGTTTTTTTTCTCAGTATGCTGGCCAACAATCTCCCAGACAAAATTGATCATTCACTTTAATAGCTGTTTGTGGAACATTGCTGTGGGAAAATTGGCTGCCACATTCACCTCCAAAATGCACAAACTGCACTTTACAATAAACCTGTGAAACGTTTGAGGTGTCCTTCAGATGTGAAAAGATGACATGTCAGAAGCAAGGATTACAGTGGAACCTCACTAATCGGGTCACTCAAGGAACTGGGCAAAAGTGACCTAACTTAGTGATGGGGACCTGATTACTGAAACAGGTCGGGTGATTCAGGTCACTGAGATTATGTTAAGGGCATTGGTAATGAGCAAGAGTGATGAACATTCAACAACCATACTTTGCAATCTCATTAAAGTAAAGGCATTGTCACATTTAAAACAAAAGCTGTCATGTATTCAGCCTACCTTTTGAGAATGCATCCAACTTGTGTTCTGCAAGTGCTATAGATCACAGCTAACTGTCTATGACTGTTGCCCTGACTGGTTTCGATTAAGTCCACTCTCTCACATAAGGACAACTCCTTCCTTGGTGGCATGTTTGCAGCACTGTCCAAGCATTGGGCACAAGAGATCAGGATAGACTGCAGGAGCCGGACAAAGTCGAATTCCCGCTTGCATGGCTTCCGCGATCCCAACACTCCCTGCACCGCGCATGTGTGACTGAGCCCACTCCGTCCACTATAGCAGCATTGAGGAAACAGCATGAGAAGCTCAAGGCCTAGCGCACTGTGTACAGGTTAGTAGCGGAGGAGGGTGTTTGTACCGGAGGAGGGTGCTTGTAGCGGTCGCAATCGATGACCGTTGTTCTGAATAGTGAGGTGCCCTGTTTACTGAAGCAGGCAGACTAACTTTTAACATGGAGAATGAAAGAGACTGTGAAAATGTGCCCACAATTGTGAGGTGGGTGGATTACCGAGGTGACTGCAAACTGGGTTTCTACTGTATTAGCTTTTGATCATTTTCTGACAAGTGGAAAATGAAACCCGAATCTCACACTCATTTTCTTGAAATTCCTAAACAAGCCTTTTAACAATTATTTGGTCAAATCCCATTTCCTGTTTAGAGGTATTACATTAGAATTGTTTTTTTATTGACAGGCAAATGAAAGGAAATGAAGATACATCATGGCTGTTAGCTATTTGGCAAAGAACAGATGTGACAAAATAGAATTGGTTCCACTTATGGATATATTTGGTACTTGTTGGTGCTCTATTGGTGTCAATATTGTACAACCGCTGTGTTTTCCCCATGGAATCAAGTGTACACCAAATGGACATGTGAGACTTTAACAAAGACATGTGTTTTCAATGGAGCTAAAGTCTTACAACTATTTGTGTTGTACAGAGGAGAGAGCCTGAAGAAAGTAATAATCCTTGCATTTGATGTAGCACCTTATCACATCTTCGCGACGTCTCAAAGAGCTTCACAGAATATACTGTAAAGTGAATTGACTGTATATTTTATGGCCGAAACACAGCAGTCAATTGCGCACAGCAGTGTCCCACAAACAGTTGTGCTATGAGAGACCAATTTTTTTTGAGGGAATTATTACCCCCGGAAAAGTGATCCACCAATCGACTAACAACTGAGTTTCTACTACCTGTTAGCTAAACAGAAACGTGCGGAGTAAGGAAACTTGGCCAACATTTCACCCTGCTGAGAATCGAACCTGCGAGGCGAGTGCTCTAACCACTGAGATAAAGGACTCCTGTAAAACATCATTTACATTGCAGGCATTGCATTGCCTGTGAGCAATACCTAAAGCCACTAGAGCACTTTTTAGATTCCACTATTTCACCTTTCACTGTTTTCAGAGTTGGTTCCTTTGAGAGTTTATTTCATGTGCTCTATGCCTTGTTACAAGCAGCATAGTGATCTTTGCGAGCCTTACAGGGTTTTTTTTGATGGAGTATTGAGCATTTCTCCAGCATGTTCAGTTAAATGTTGCAACACAGTAAGATCGTTTACTGGAAGCATTGAAGTGCGTATGTAGAACTAGTCACATTGCCACATGGGAAGCTGCAAATGGAAATGTTGGCTCAAAGTCAAGGGAAGAGAGTTGAACATGACCCTTACAGCATGTTACAATGCTAGTGGGAAGTAGCCTTGTGGGAATATTTAAATTACTGCCTTTAATAGTACAAAGTCACTTAGTATAAAAAAACTGCCATTTCTAGATGACAGATTTAAAGCGAGAGATTAATCAAGGTATTTCATGCCCGACAGTGTAAATACCTAAAACAGAAACCCAGTGATACTGCACCATGTAGAGAACTGCAGTGTGTGTTGGTCTTAATAATTAATACTGTACCACCTAATGTGCGGACTGAACTGTGCAGAGAGACAGAGGTAGATACATGCTACAAGTTCGCATGTAGCTTAGATCACTGTGATCTATAATGAATGACAGCACACTGTTCAACACTTTTGTCTTGAGATTTTTAGCAATAATATTTCAACCATAACATCTGCCGCAGCACTAATTGCATTTCTATGAGTTCGCCCAGGAAACCGCCCACTTTGCAACAGCAACTACCAGGCAGAGCTCACCTCAATCATCCTTGGGAGCTGCAAACTCACTGTCAGTTGATCTACCTCCTCCCCACTGTTTGCAGTGCTGCTATAGGACTAATGGCTTCCACACATGCTCGACCCCATTCCATATGTCACGTCACTTCATGAGAATGGATATTTCCATTTAATGGATTTTGCAACAACCTTAATAGTCCTGTCCCTTTACTCTCAACGTTGCACAATAAAAATTTGTATACTATGCATTCCTGACTTAAAAGAGGCATTGTATTCATGGAAAAAAAAGTTTGTCAAATTAGGAACACAGGAATTCAGTTCACCTTCCAACATCCTGGCAGCCGTATGCACGTCTCATGCCCTGAATGACCGATATACTGTATCCCAAAATATTATTTCCTGAAAGAAATCGAATTTGCTTTTGAAAGAATCAACACTTTCTGCTTCCACTGTCTCCAAGTAAATGGTGCTGGAGTGGAGTTCTCTTCGCTCACAATCCGTACTTCCAGCTGTGTAAGCAGCTTTATATTTATATTTATACAACTTTGATTCCTCATTAAGAAATCCCATTAACAAAAAGTGCAAATTTGTGCATGTTATGTTAGATTATTTGGGTGTCAGCCTGGCTCAATTGGTAGCTATCTCACCTCTGAGTCAGAAGGTTTTAAGTTCAGCCCACACATGGAGGCTATGAATGCACAATCTAGACTGGCACTCACAATAGAATGCTGGGGTTGTGCTGCATTGTAGGAGAAGCCATCCTATGAATAAGACATTAAACCAGGTTCCAGTTTGTCTGTTCAGGTGGACTTTAAAGATCCTATGGCATGATTTGAAAAGAGAAGGGAGTTCCTCTCAGTTTCCTAGCCAACATTCCTCATGATAAAATTGATCATTCACTTCATAGTTATTTGTGGGACATTGGCTGCCCATTTGCCTGCAAAATACTCAGTGACTTCAATTTACTGTAAAATTATATGAAGTGCTTTGTGATATCCTCCTGACAGGAAATGCACTTACATCAGATTATTTTTCTTATCTGCTCCATGTTACTGGAGATGCCTGTAAGCAATCCCAGAATTCTGAGTTGTCTTAAATTGACCAAAGAAAATCGCAGACTTAATGGACT
The DNA here is from genome assembly GCF_018977255.1 of Callorhinchus milii. Taxonomy (NCBI): domain Eukaryota; kingdom Metazoa; phylum Chordata; class Chondrichthyes; order Chimaeriformes; family Callorhinchidae; genus Callorhinchus; species Callorhinchus milii. Next base: position 21,049,394 of record NW_024704742.1, on the reverse strand, counting down.
TGTTTACTACATAAAAGCTAACTATGTGACAAATGCATGAAGGCCAAGGACAATGGAAAAGGAGTGGAAGAATGTTTACAGAACAAAGTTTCTTCAACATCATCGTTCTCGGTGGGCAGATATTGTTATTAACTTCAATGGACATAAAATAACTTCAATCTGTGGTACTAAGACTTGTTTGAAACAAGCTATTGGAATTTTGATCAAGGCGAAAAGATGTTGACAACTACGGATATTAGTGATAGGATGAGATTGATAAAAAAACATTTTTAGTAAAGCTAAATCCAAATAACTTGACAAGGTCGATGTGTACATTTTTACAAGGTATAAATGTAAGGATAATTCTCAACGAAGGCAGAAGAGCTAGTTTGGAGAAGAGAGAGATTTAGGAATGGACTAGCTACCCATAACACTAGCTATCCGTAACCAATATTTTAAAGAAAGAAGACAAAGATCAAGACAACTGTCAATATGATCAATGCACACAAAACAACAATCCTGGTATCAGTTGAAATTCTCAATGAAATGGGAAGAACTGTGTTCGGAGAAGAGTTTGAAGAAGACCTGAGTTTGTAATCGAAGAAACCAAGTGCAGTCAATCTCAAAGAAAGAGAGATATACTGCAATCAACATGGATTGACACACGTTAACAAGTATTGATCCGATCAACTCATTGCAGTGAACTTTACTAACCCTTCGTAAGCGTTAATTTTGATATGTATAATCTTGCTAATCTTTCATTAAATTTTACTACTTAAAAGGAAATTTTTCAATTCATACTTCAACTCAGGGACACGAATTTAATCGAACCCTACATGCTCCTCGACCAGAGCAAGAAATGTATTCTTCTGTTGCTCATAGAGCATTAGAAATAGGATGAAAAAATAAACTGTTCAATTAACAATTAGTTGATAACAGGTGTCATAAATATGTTGTCTGAGTCAGAGTAATAGGATATTATTTGTTCCTATGTTGCTAATTTCCACTGTTATTTAGTGATGAGCATATAATGCATTAATCTCTGCTGACCAGGAAATTGAATAACCATTAACAGTGTGCACATATAATGGGAAATTACACAGCTCAAGATAAGCACCCAGATGACTGAAATAAAAAGAAGTTAAAAACTAAAAGGTTACCTGGACCTTGCAGAGCAAGAAATTATATTTGAGTCTTTGGAACTAAGCTTTGTAAAAATGCTGGGGCCTTAAATGTCTCATTTTATTCCCTTAAAACTATTATTTTAAAATTGTTTAGAATTTTGGGAAATTCTTGAAATGATTGTGCATTTGGAAGATGATTTGCTTCCTTCTGTTAAAATTAAAACTGAATTTAAAATGTTTTTAAAAATTCTGCCTGATTTTTTAATTTTGAGACGAGTGTCATAAACCTAAGGTTTCAGGCATTTTCAAAGCCAAAAACTTGATTCCACTTACCTCTGTACCACTCTCCCTTTGACATTTGGGAATACAGAAATATTGAGATCTACTATGCTACCAAGATTTAATTCAGAATAATCAGTTAATAAAATAATCCTTGCTTTTAGTATAGTGCTTTACCCCGCTGTCAAAATATTCCAAAGCACTTAACAGGATTTGTGTAAAATGTAGTTATTGTGTATTTAATTAGGGTGAGTTATCAGAAATACGAACAGGCTAGTGTCTCAGACTGCTGGTCACAAACTGCTATAATCATATGAATTTAAAGGTACAAAAATAATGCTGACTTAGATATAAAAAGAACCTCTGGACTGCAATATCCACTGCAATTTAATATCCAATCCGAACCTTAGATTATCTAACTTGAAATACCCCCAAAAAAGGTCAATTCATTCAGTTTGTAGGTTTGAAATCAGTTCGATACTTGCAGATTGAGGGTAGTTTTGCTTGAATACACAGCTGCTGAATCTTTTTGTTGCTTTTAACATAGCACAAAGCCAAGGGTTTTGTCTTGTGGTTTTTTTCAGTCCAGCAGAAGGCCTGCTGTGTTAGTGGTTTTGGACCCCAGATTGTTACACATCCATCACAAGCTGATTAGTAAAATTGACAGAGTGTCTTTCTCTTTTATACACTGAGCGATTAAAGAATTCACTTTCCACCCTTAGGATCTGCAAGAACTTAGAGATACAATTTATATCCTGGCCACTTTTAATTGTTTTCGTATAAACACATGCAAAAATTTATGTTATCATAGAATCATAGAAATTTACAGCACGAAGAAGGCTATTCCACTGATTGAATCTACCTGGTTCTCAGAGGAAGGTGATCATTCAATCCCACTGCCCTGCCATGTCCCCATACAACTTCAAGCTTCTATCTTTCATGTACCTGTCTTACTTCCCTCTTGAAATTCAGAATGGACTCTACCTCTAACACCTTGCTGCTCAGGGCATCCCACATCCCAGGAACTCTCTGAGTAACCCTCCACAATAACTCAAGGTGCAGTGTGGGGTCCCAAAGCCTTGGCTTTTGCCAACCTGCACCTACAACCTTATGGAGTCGTGTAGCTCAGTGGTTAGAGCACTCGCCTCACAGGCGACAGACCTGGGTTTGATTCACGGAGAGCAAGTTTCCTTACTCCACATGCCTTTGTTTACCTAGCAGTAAGTAAGGAACCTAGTTGTTAGTCGATTGGCAGATTGCTTTTCCAGAGGTAATACTTCCTTCAAAAAAATAATAAATTGGTCACTCAATCAACAAGACAACAACAAAATGTAATTTATAGAGCACCTTTCACGTCGGGAGGACGTCCCAAGGAGCTGGACAGTTGGGTCAGGACCCGAACAGGGGGGAAATGGTTAGGGTGAGGGGAGGAAAGGGAAGGAGCGAGGAGGGGGGAAATTGTTAGGGTGAGGGGAGGGAAGAGAGGAGGTGAGGAGGAGATAGAGAGTCGAGAGGGGAGCTGAAGGCACGGTCGAAGAGAAAGGTCTTGAGACCGGCCTTGAAGGAGGAAAGGGAGGAGGCGGCGAAGGCACTGGGGGATGGAGTTCCAGAGCCTCGGGGCTGAGAGGCTGAAGGCCCGACCACCGATGGTAGGGCGGTTGGGGCGGGGGATGTGGAGCAGACCGGAGCCAGAGGAACGGAGGGTACGGGCAGGTAGGTAGGGGGATAGTAGGTCAGAGAGGTAGGAGGGAGTGAGGCCGTGAATGGCCTTGTAGGTGAGGATGAGGATCTTGAATTCGATCCTCTGGGGGATGGGGAGCCAGTGGAGGCGAGCGAGGGTGGGAGTGATGTGGTCCCGAAGCCTGGTGCGGGACAGTACACGAGCTGCAGAGTTCTGAATGACCTGCAGCTTGTGGAGGGAGGTGCCGGGAAGGCCGGCGAGGAGAGAGTTCCCATAGTCCAGCCTTGAGATGATAAAGACGTGGACCAGAGTTTCAGCAGCGTGAGGGATGAGGTAGTGCCGTAGTCTGACGATGTTTTGGAGGTGATGGAAGGCAGTGCCAGTTGTGGCGCGGATGTCAGGGTCGAACAGAACGCCAAGGTTCCTGACTGGCTTTGAGAGGTGGAGAGTGCAGCCTTGGATGCTGATGCTGTCAGCGCCTGAGGTGCGGAGGCGCTGACGTGAGCCAATCAGGAGGCCCTCAGTTTTGCGCACGTTGAGCTGAAGAAAGTTGTCTCTCGTCCAGGACTCGATGTCGGACAGGCAGCTGTCAGGACATCGGTGGTCATGGAGTTGAGGGTAGAGGAGGAAAGGTAGAGTTGGGTGTCATCCGCATACATGTGGAAGTTAACCCCATGTCTGCGGATGATGTCACCGAGGGGGAGCATATAGAGGGTGAAGAGGAGGGGACCGAGGACAGAGCCCTGAGGGACACCGCACGAGACAGTGCGGGGGCTGGAGGAAAAGCCATTTGTGGAAACAAAATGAAGACAGTGGGAGAGATACAACCTGAACCACTCAAGGACAGGGCCTTGAAGGTTGAGGTGGAAGGACAAGTGGTGGAGGAGGATAGCATGGTCGACCGTATCGAATGCGGCTGATAGGTCGAGGAGGACAAAAAGGCAGAGGGAGCCCTGGTCGCAGATGGTCAAGATGTCATTGGTGACCTTGACCAGGGCGGTTTCTGTGCTATGGGCACAGGAAACCCGACTGAAGGGGTTCGAATAATGCATGGGTGGAGAGGAAAGAGCGCAGCTGGGAGGCGACAACTCTTTCAAGGACCTTGGACAGGAAGGGGAGGTTGGAGATGGGCCGGTAGCTTGATAGCTGCGACGCATCAAGGGAGGGTTTTTTCAAAGTGGGAGTGATGATGGCAGTTTTTAGGGGAATGGGAACAGAGCCAGAGAAGAGGGACAGGTTGATGATGTCTGTGAGAAGTGGGGCAAGGAGGTGGAGGTGAGAGATAAGGAGTGGAGTGGGGATGGGGTCAAGGGAGCAGGTGGTGGGTTTCAGCGACAGGATGAGTTTGGTGACAGAGGGTGGTGAAATGGGGTCGAAGGTGTGTAGGGGAGGATGGGTAGGAGTCGGAGTGTGGGAGGGAAGGGGTGGGGGTGGGTGTAAGTTGGAGGGGGAGTGACTGCGGAGCGGATTCCCTTGATTCTGGATTCAAGGATATTAATTTGGAAGCCAGTTTTTCACAGTGCTTAGAAAGAACCAACTTCCAATTTCAGAATTTTTTACCATTCTGCTTATCTTTAATCTTAAGATTTCAACTTTATGTTTTATGTTTTTGGAAAGAGATGGGCAACCTGTTCAGCTGCAGTGTTATTGCAATGGCCACTAAATAACCTCTAATAGCAATAGGTTTGAGGTGTCAAATGTTTCACAAAAAGCAATCATATTGGTATATGCCAATTTATAGGTGTAAAGTGGGTCCGACACCATAAGACTAATGTCTTGCAGCTTTGTGTTATATTAATGTGTTTTTGAAGTGGAAGATTTCCTGGAAGTCAAGAATATTAATGTGTTTTATGAGTGTGACCAAAGCAAATAACCTTCATCAAGCAAGCTGAGCCATCAATGAGTGGACTTAGAAGGAAATCTAGCAGTTGTAAAAGTTACAGTCACTTTTGTCCTCAAAATAAGCAATTGTAATCTTGTGTTTATTGAAATACGAAAATACTATTTCAGGGTAGAAATTTCACCTGGGTCTAAATTTACTGTGTTAACATAGCATTCAGAGCAATTGGAATTTTTTCAAGTTCTTAAATACAACCTTAATGTTAAGATCTGTATTTAAGAATACAGCCTTAACAGTTTAAGTTCTTTTAAGGCTGTATTAAACAATTTGCAAAATTTTGAATATTTTAAAATGTTCATAGAGCAAGTCTAGACCCTCATGAAATTTTACCCCAGTAATCCCTCAGTGACTTAGTATAAACTGATATGATCAACTGGTTCAATGAGAGAGAGTCCAGTGTAATCTTATAAAGCAGGATTCTGAAGCACAGAAAAAGTTCTACTTTTCCTGCATATTATGTAAAATAGGTAATAGATCCTTATTAATCTACCACATGATGTCCTTAGTCGTCAATTAAATGCTGTTAAACATTATGGCTCCAATAATAAGATAAGTCCTGAAATACTTTTCTCCAATTACAAAATGAAAAGTGAAACAATGAAAACAAATTCCAATTACTCCAAGAAGCCTTATGCCCGCAATATGCCTGCAGCAATAAAGCTTCATAACACTTAAAATAGCTTATATACAGTACTTTAGTTATGTGCATGCAGGAAAACAGCGATGATTGAGTTCATTAAACCATGAAAATCAATGGGCAAGCCTTCAACAACACATTAAGAAAGTGCCAATTTAGCAACTGAATCCTGCTGATGTGGTATTAACATATCTGAGTAAAACACAGCAAGGTGTAGCAGTAAAAGCAGAACAATAATGTTGTATACATACAGTAAACAGTTTATTTAGGTGTTCGTATTTATTGCACAGGAGGTCGTGCAGCCCTTTGCGCCTGTGTTGGTGCTTATTTCTCTAACTAGCACTATCTACTCTAGTTTCATTCCTTGCTCTTTCACCATATCCTTTCAGTGCTATTTTTTCGAACCAGCCCTTTGTGGCGATCTCGGTAACCTTGCAACTAAACCTCTCACAGGTAGGGTGGTCCTAGCTAGACAAGCAGTGAGAAAGCTTGGCAGACAGTATTTTTCTCAAGTATACAATTCTCTTTTAAATTATTTATTTGGAGACCTGTAGCTCAGTGGTTAGAGCACTTGCCTCACAAGCAAGAGACCTGGGTTTGATCCCCGGCAGGTCGAAACCTTTAGGCAAGTTTCCTTTCTCCACACACCTGATAATAATCCCTCAAGAAAAAAAACCAATAATAAATTGGTCACTTCAATCCACGACTGTTTGTGGGACACTGCTGTGCGCAATTGCCACGTTTTGCCCACAAATATACAGTTAATTCACTTTACAGTATATTGTGTGAAGCATTTTGAGACATCTAGAAGACATGGAAAGCGCTATATCAAATGCAAGGATTACCATTATTTATTATTATTACACCTTTAAATAAGAGTAATCTGTTAATTTAGATGGAGCCATGCAATATACCTGAAAAATAGTATTTATACCAATTAACATTGCTACGAATAATAATATTCCTTGCAATTGATATAGCCCCTTAACACATCAATGAAGTGCCTCAAAGCACTTTGCAGGATTTATGGTAAAGCGTTGTGACTGTGTGTTGGAGAACGCAGCTGCTAATTTACTTACAGTAATGTTGCACAGCCATGAAGTGAAACTGTGGTGTGGCAGACAGGCTTTTTCCCATGCAAAATAAACTCTGAACAATGGGAGGTAGTGGGTACTTTATCCAATTTGTGAACAAGGCTGGGAAATCCAGATCCTGTTTATGAGTAAAAAGAAGCCAGCAAAATGCTGCCCTCTTGTGGTGAATTGACTTGAGTTTTGCTCTCCCAAGTGGGCAAAAATAAATTAAATGGACAATTGGATGGGAGGATGGACCTCGACACGTTGAAGCTGCTGAATTAGAATAGTTGAAAAAGCTTCCACTTGCCTGGATGTAATTGTGAAATTCCCGTGACTGAACTTGAAAACTATATCCTCTATATTAAGGACTCCCATGATGAGTCCCAACAATTTAGCCCCCCATTACATTGTTTCTGATGTTATTTTTATTTTTACATCTTGCTTATCTTTCTTTACTCTGTGAACTTCAGATCTGTGTGTTAGTTTGTGCTTTTCAAAGAGAGTTGGGTAATGTGGCACATGACCTTGTAAAAAATGCAATACAACAAGTAATTGGTGGGGATAACTATTAATCTCTTAGTTACACACTGTTACCAGGAAAGAAACAAAGTCCAGGTTCTCCATATGCAGGGGGAATGCATTGTATTTGGAAGAACTGATGGAAGTGTGTTTACTATATATTCATTTCCAGATTTTTTTTTGATGGATTCGTTAAATTGGGTTTTATCTGTCTTGTGATCCAGTTGGATGTGAATTAACATCCTCACCACTAGCTCACCAAAAACCTTGGCCTTTTTCTCCCACTTGTCCTGGCTTATATTTCCTCTTCATCTAAATTTAACCAATTTTGAGAACCCCACAAGTTTGAAAGAATTGTCAACTCACCTTATCGCTGACGCAGGCTGGCTCACACGTTTGTCTAATGACAACACTTATTTCTTTTCTAATTTATTTTAATATATAAAGGGCTTTGCGAGTTATTTTTTAGGTGAGAGGTGCTGTATAAGTTGGTGTCGTTGTTGTGTTACAAGAATGAAATGCTAAGAACCACCAGATTACTTTGCATATTAAACCAGTCCAGAAAAAGTATTCACTCAATCAATTGTGGTACCTCAGGCCTAGTTGGATACATTGAAGGCTTTTGTTTAAATGTTGCCTTATTCTATGTCAGTTCTTGTTAGAATTTACAAGTTGCTGGCAAAACTTACTCACTATCAGAATAATGCAAACTGCTATGAGCACTATTCCAATGAACAAAGGAAAGGATCCTCTCCAATGTGCTTTGTTTTATCAGCCAGGTTCTGAAAACCTATCGCCATGCTAAAGAGAATCTAAACCAAACCAACACTTCCACAAATGCATGAAAATTTACCTTTGTCGGTCATGTAGTGTGCACTCTCTCCTTGGAGAGACACTCATAATCTTTCCATAAACATCAACATGTTATATAAAATTTTGTTTGCTTTTTACAAGCTCTATAAATGTCAAGTGGTATTTGTAAGGTGCAGGAGTTCCTCTTAATATTAATGCATTTTGCACATTCAGGGTGTTCAGAGGGCAGTTGTTAGGATGTGGAATGCCCTGCCAAATATAGTGGTTGATGTAGGATTCATAGTTGCTTTCAAGAGGGAGCTAGATAGGTATCTAAAAAGGAGTGATTTCAGGAGTATGGGGACAAGGCCAGTAAATAAGACTGAATGGATTGTTCTTTCAAAGAGCCAGCACAACAGCAAGGTGCCAAATGACTTCTCTACTATAGCTTTCCGTACTTCTATTGTTCTTCCACTCCCAATCGCAATCAATGGGAACAATCAGTCCCTTAGATTCAAAATGCACGGATTCCAAGACATCTGCATTTACTGTCACCAGTAGTCCTGAAAAAGGTCTTTGCAGAGTCCGAATATTCCGATTTTGTACTTTTATAGATTGGGTTTTAGGGAGAGATACCTGAACTGATCTCAGTGTTATGGATGTCACTTCCATATTTTATTCCTTGTAAAGAGATACTCAAGAAGGATGTCTTTTATGTCTTAAAACTACTGTTTGTATTGTCCATGTCAATCCTTGCATTTGATATAGTGCTTTACCATGTCATTCAGACATCTCAAAGTGATTCATAGGATATTACGTGTAAATATAATGACTGTATATTTGTAGGACACTTGGGGAAACTCCATTCTCTTTTTGAATAGTGCCATAAGATCTTTAACATCCTCCTGAACAGGCAGATGAGCCTTCGCTTTATCTATAGGGCGACACACCCCAGCATTACACTGGCGAGTCAGTCTAAACTGTGAATTCAAAGTCCCGTTGTGGGGTTTGGACCCACAGCTTTCTGATTCACAGGAGAGAATGCTATCAAATGAATGCTAACAGCCAAGTTGGAATCCGCAAAATATTTCTGAATGCAGATGATGTTTTAATATGCATTTCACTCCAGAGTGTCTTGTTTTGTTTGGAGTGGGGGGAGAGGGGCATTCTGACTAGTTATCATAGTAACAGAATGAATTGGAAGTTATTCTCTTGATTTGGCAAGTTAATTATTAGCCAGGGGAGGGCATAAGAGATGTTTATTCCCCCCCCCAACCCTTGTTAATTCTGTGCTAGGCAGTAACTCATCCATTCTTTATTATGCAATTCAAAAAGATATTATTTTCTAAATATTATTATCATAAATTTCTTCCAATATTCTTTTCAAAACAGAAGCGATTTGCATTTTTAGAGTCTTATGCACAAGCTTTCCCTTACTTGCCGGCTTATTCATTGGGCAGTATTGTGAGCAATCTCATGGGGCAGAACACCAGAAATGTATAACTTATTAGGTTTATTCCTCATTTTCCATCCAAGACCTGACCTGTAAACCTAGAAGAAGCTACAGTATTGAATATATCAGTTGAGCCCTCTTATCTATTTGCTTCAGGCTAGCAATCCTGGCAATGGGAGGAGAACTAAGTGCATTAATGTATGGTAAACATCTCAACTTGTTTTGAAAATCCCCATTGGCAGAGCTGGTGTTGAAATCTTTTGTTTATGCAAAATAATTAAAACCTAGAAAATTCACAGCGGGATCTCAGTTTTGGAATAACCGTTGCTTTTTGATCAATGGAATGAACCTCATTTGGAGCACTGGCAGCAGAAGGTAATAAGATAGAAGTTGCTTTATTCACTAAATCTACATTTTGTTTATATCTCACAAGCCAAAACAGGAGACACATCTCTTTTATTCCAAGTTAGAATTGTCAGTGTAGTTCAGTTGGTAGCAGTCTCGTCGCGGAGTCAGAAGGGTGTGGGTTCTAGCCCCACGTCAGGACTTTGAACTCACATAGTCTAGACTGATGCTCCAATCCAGTGCTGGTGGTGTGCTGCATTGCCAGAGTTGCAGCCCTTTGGATGAGACATTAAACGGAGGTCCCACCTGCCTGTTAAAGATCCTATGGCACTATTCGAAAAGTGGAGGGAGTTTCTCCCAGTATGTTGGCCTCCGATACCTCAAATAAAATTGGTTCCTCACTTCATTTAGTTTGTGAGATAACAATTTGCTGTGGGACAGCAGCCACTGCGCCTAGAGTTACAATGAGTGATATGGCAGGGTAACAGACGATTTGGCCAAATTAGTTCATTGCCTATGTTTATAATCGACATGAGCCCCCATTCCTCTTATTCCCCTCTCTGGATATCCCTCTCTGCTCCCTTCTCCCTCGTTTATGCTCACTTTACAGCAAATCCTTGAAATGTCCTACCAAAGTGAAAGGCGCCATATCAAATGCAAGGATTATTTTTTAAGGGTGAGTAAGGTCTGTCCCAGGGACCACTCCACATACGACACTATGTCTTCACATTCAATTTGAGTTGCTAGAGTCAGGAATTATCAGATATTCCTCCTCTAAAATATAATAATAATCATAATCCTCATTTTTGGTGCAATGCCTTTCACATGGGAAGGACGTACCAAAGCACTTCACATGATATATTGGTTAAGTACAGTGACTGTGTTTTGTGGGCAAAATGGTTACTACTGAGAAACATTTCTGAATAACCAACCAGTTATGTTCAAGTGAAATGCAGTTCTAGCCTATGACCTTTTGAGAATCATCATTTAAACACTGAGCTGCCAGGGGATTTCTTTTAAATGAGTGAATAAGTGTCATACACATCTCTTGATTTTCAAACAGGTTCAAAGTACTTAACACAGACGTTCAAGTTGATCCAGCGGATGTGGTTGCAATGCATACTGATGACTTTCTATCTTTTTTACAGGCAAGTAGCCCTACAACAGGGAACGCTCCCAGGAGCCTGTCACGTACATCTGTCAGCCCATCTACTCAGGACATTTGCAGGTATATCAGCCTACAAAGTACAGCAGAGTTCATTTATCAAGGCTTTTACATCACTATTGGGATGTAATGTCTGGCGATTTCTAATGGTGTTCTTTAATAAGGAATCCGACTGGGGACTCCTTGTGATAACTGGAAGGCCATACGCACGTCACACTGGGAACTCCGTTCTGATAGTACAGTGTGTTGGCATGGTGTTCCTGTGATGTGATGTACATTGGCGTGATGTCCTTCTGGTTTCTTTATTAACGATTCCTGTTAGAAATAGTCCTGTAGTAATTCTCATTGCCTGGTTAGTCACCACTTTGAATTGTTTTTAGCTTCCTTGTGTCTGTTTACCTCTAGTCTCAGTCTCAGCTTGTCTTCATTTACCTTTCATTCGTTTGTTTTTTCTACTTCATTGGTTTATGCTAGCTGTTTATACGATTACTAATTTGATTTGTTTTCATTTCTTTTGCCATGTCTGTCATACTCTCCCATCACCTTCTCTTCTCTACTTTCCACTTTCCATCTCTGCATGCGTTCAGATCAACTACCTGTTGTGAAGCTGACGGCACATACTCAACTCCTGTCACAGTCCTGAGCAATCTTAGCAGGGATTCTGGTAAGAAACAAGTAAAGAGAAGAATTAGAAAGCAGAGGGAGCTCTGTGAAAGATGCGAGCTATCGCACGATCACAACAAGCAGCCAGACAAGCAGTCAAGGTCTCTTTGTACAAAAATAAATGGATTTGGCAGGCATGATTCTGAATCATCTTCAGATGAAAATCACTGGGCTCAAGTCAGGAAAAGGAGCTCAGAGAGGATGAGGGCCTTCAGGAAGGGCAGGAGGAGGAAAAAACCTCACAACGATCTGGACCAGGTGCCTGTCCCATCTTTTCCAGCCCTGCTGTCGGTGGATTCTGAAAATGACTGTAATGCAATTGAGAACCACTCGCTGCCCGTTGATAGGAATCCAGTAGCAGTCCGAGGAAGAGAAAGGGTCTCCCATAAAAATAAACGAGGAAAACGTGCTGTTCGTCCTCTTCGACGTCTTCTGTTGACACAGAAAAACCTTCAAGGAAACAGGTGAAAAGCAAAGGGAAATTCACAAGGAAGAACTCCGAGACCCCAACCCTTGTAGAAGATGAAGAAGTCATGACAAAAAAATATAGTGAGAGAAGTTTCAATGGCACTGCCCTGTCTATACCTGAGGGGAGAGCAACTTACAATTCAGAGAAAGAAGGGAGAGATAACCCTACCCAACCTCAAACTGTAGATGATTGGCCTGATGAAGGGGACGTCTGCAGGTTGGTCTATATCCACTAATGTGAGCCAGTGGTGTTAATGTGCGCATTCTGTGTCATTCAGCATCAAATGCTATTTTAAAATGTCTTTCGATCCACAGGTGAACCTGTTTGGTTTGTTTTAGAATAATTCCTTCCCACTTATTCTGAAGGCTGTATCCCGTGTGGTCTGTCTATCAGAAGACTAGCCTTGATGACGTTTCTGGAAACTGAGAGAATTTCCATGACAGTAACATTCATGTGTACATATGGATATTATACGCATATGAAAATTTTTTTTCCTTCTGGTTAATATTTAAAGGTTGTTGCCATTCATTTAAATGACCGCAGTTCACTTTGATGCAGGTGTTTCTAATGCAAATTCTGGATATACAAAGGGTGACACAGTGCTCAGTCATTCAGTGGATAATGTCACTTTTATGTTAAAGTTAAATTGCTTCAAATAATGCAGGGTTGATCAGGATCTCCCTCTTCCTCAGACATGTCTGAATTTCTATATGGAGCAGAGACAGTTATTGTTGCGTGCAGCTAATAAACTGTATAATGCTCTTGCTCTAAAGAGCAACTGCTGCGGTTAGTTCTCCAAGATCTTTAAAAGTCTTGCTACCATTAAGTGATCTCCATTAGCTAGCAGCAGATCCATCAGAATATTGCTGTCGCATTAGCCCTTCATCACTTGTGCTGGGTGACTCCCCATGTGGTCGCTCCTCATCGCTACGCTGCCCTGTGTGAATGCTGCTGGTCTGCTCTAACTGTGAGTTGACTCAAACCAGGTGCCTCACAAAGCAATGATCTCTGAATGGGCTAACTGTAGGCAATTGAAAACTAGATTTTGCTGTCTGGAGCTGGCGATATGTGCGGAGGTGGGTGGAGAGAGACTTGATCTGATAGTTTCAGAGTATTATTGCCAAATGCCACCTACACCTGATTCCTGCCCTAGAATAGGAACTTCAGGCCTCTACTAGTTTCCAGTAATACAATTTGTCAATTAATATCGCATTGACTTTGTGAACAACAACAACTTGCATTTCTATAGTGCCCTTCACACACAGTAGCGTCCCAGAGTGCTTAAACAGGGAGGGCAGGGAGTGGAATTTGTGATATAAATTGACCCATCTGGCCAACAATCCCTAAAGTAAAAGTAGTGACTCACTTCATGGCTGTGCATAAATTGGCTGCCACTTTTGCTTAGAAATACAGTCACTACACGTCACAGTAAAATCCTGTGAAACACTTTGAAGTATCTCAATGACCTGATAAGGCACTTTATCAAATGCAAGAGTTATTATTATAATATAAATATACTGGTGAACAAATGCTAACAAATGCATATGCATCCTGCAATATTCCTTTCCCATCAAAGACTTAATAAACATCAAGCAAAGGTTAAAATGACTTGTAATATTGAATCTTAAAGGATACCAGCATTTCCAATGTACCACAGGGACCATAGAATACAGCAGAGGCTTGATTTCCCCAGTTGTACTGAAAACCTACTTCACGTTAAAATTACTTTTGAAGAACAATGACCTTTTGGAAATAGCGACTTTCAATATTCCACTCGATTAAGTTCATTCACAGAGATGATCAGGAAGTTATTCAAAGTGCTAAATTTGTATTTATTGTTAGTTTCTGACTTTTCAATTGCAGAAATGTTCGTATGAAGCACAACTATAGTATGATACCCAGGAAAGGCTTGAATGGTAGTAACAAGTCACATTATACTAAAAATTATATATTATTACAGAATGAGAATCATAACTAGCAACACAAATCAAGTCAAGCCTTTAATTTTTGAAGCGGGTTAACAAAGCTTACAAACTCACTTACTGACATTGGCAGAGAGTGTATTATTCTCCACATGTCAGTAAATTTACCAGGATTGGACAAATTATGTTATAAACACACACTGACAAAGGCCATAAATCTATTGAAAAATGAAGATTATTATCCCTCCCCCCACCCCAATTCTTTCATCTTAAATGGCAAACTTTAACATGCAATGAATATTCATGGCTGTTTGTGGGACGCTGATATTTGCAAATTGGCTGTCGCTTTCACCTACAAATACGCAGTTGCTATACTTCACATTAAATCTTGTAAAGCACCTTGAGACATCTTTCCAATGTGAAAGTCACAATATTGAGTGCAAGGATTATTATTTTATTTGTATATATGTCTCTCCTTGCTGCTGTGAAGTTGTAGCGAATCTTCCTTCAGTTTCCCATTCAATTCTTTATCAGGTTTTTGAGCAGAGAGAGAAAGGGAGAACATGATTGACTGACAATTCAATAAAGATCTTTTGAAAGAATCAGGTGAACCTGACCACTTCAAGTAGATAAAAGAGTTTCTCTCGGTGTCCTTGCCGACAATTTGCCAGGTAAATTGATCATTCACTTCATGGCTATTTGCGGGACATTACTGTTTGCAAATTGGCTGCCGCATTTGCCTATAAAATACACAGTCACTACACATTGCAGTAAATCCTCCAAAGCTCTTTGAGACATCCTCCCAATGTGAAAGGTGCTGTGCCAAATGCAAGGATTATTCTTTCCTCCTTTTTCTCGTGCTGGAGAATTCTAAGCAGGAGTTGGGAAAGGAGGAACGGTGGCTTAAGTGTTGCGGTGACCTGCCATTTATTCCCTCCCTTTCTTCTTGATCCTAAAATCAGCTGATTGAAGACTTTTGCTGGGCTGCGCTCACTTAGTTTGTTCATTGCTTAGAGATTTTGCTCATAGATGAACAACTCTGTTTTTGCGGATTGTGCATGAATGAAAGAGTGAGAGAGAGTAACTTTCTAAGCATTACTTTCCAAGAATAAGAATAATATAATCCTTGAATTTGATGTAGCACTTTTCACGTCTTCTCAACATCTCAAAGTGCTTCACAGAATAGACTGTAAAGTGAATTAACTGTATATTTGTGGGGGAAACGTGGCAACTAATTGCGCACAGCAGTATCTCACAAACAGTCATGGATTGAAAATGACCAATTTATTATTGTTTTGTTTTGGAGGGATTATTATTAGGCGTGTGGAGTAAGGAAACTTACTCAAGGTTTCGCCATGCTGGGAATTGAACCCAGGTGTCTCGCTTGGAAGGCGAGTGCTCTAACCACTGAGAATAGTTTCATGGCACACTGCTCCCCTCTCACCTGACCCCAAGCCACCTGCCACAACAGCCCTTCCAGCTGAAATCACAGAAATCAGTGAGCGGAGACAGTCTACTCCGGTGACACTTCCCCAGTGATAGTCACCTCTGGAACAAACCTGCTCCTCATGATCTCCAATGTATGGGATAACATTTGCGGCATTTCATATTGTGTGCCTTTCATTAATTAACACAAGGAAACATGCAATGAAGCACCACATACTTTACCCCACTTTGTCACAATGAATAATAGACCCAACAGGAAGCTTGGAGGGAGTTCCTGGTACCTACCATCCACCTTGTGAGGACTCAAACCCACACTTGTCGGGTGTGACTATCCTCCTTGTGGGGGGAGATAAGCGGGGTCTTCTTGGAGCTGAACTGGCTCCAAGGTGACATGTTTAGCAACGGAATGTCTGTGGCGGTTTCGGAAATCCAGGTCTTAAGACAGACGGGTCCGCAGTATTCCAGGGCACTGCTGGTGACAGCACAGCCAGCCTGGCTGATCGGCAGGAACTGGAAAGGCCGACCAGTCCATGGGGGCAGGGAGTCATCCCACTCAGCTCCTGTTAACCCTGCAAGCCAAAGCTCTAACATGTAAGGTGGTCCTAGCTGGACAAGCAGCGGGAAAGCTTTTTATTCTGTATATTTTAGTTCCTAGCTCGTACTTAATGAAAATACTTCTAGACAGACTTACCCCGCCCCTGATTTCCCCCAAACACATATACACATCAGTGAAATACACTTAAGTAAGACAACTTGAAACCTGCACAGCCCAAGCATGTATCTAGGGACATTATCAAAGTCATTCCATTGTGAACCCAGCAGAGATGCATTTGAGCATTTCCATAAACCCTCTCTGGCTTTTAGTTCTGTTTTAACATACTCATTTGTTTCCTGTAATCCAATTGCACGTCAATCTTTACTAAGTCCGGCTGGACATTAAGGGCCACTTTCCTCTAAGCTTAAGGTCAGGTAATTCATTTTATATTATGTTGTTGCTATGATGCATACTGCACACGGTCTCAGATTCCCACATATTATTTGTACTTTGTATTCCCGGGTTTGGGCTCAATACTAGCTCACCCTTTTCCTCTGTATAGCTGGCACCTGTGCAATGCACATTTCTGTTGTCTCTGACAATTATGTTCTGTGATAGAAGGAAATGTAGAACACACCACATCCATTTGACCTTTTATACCTCCCCCCATCAAGATTTATTGGCATTACTTGCTACTCCTTTTTTTCTGTGATTGGGTCAGCCAGGTGTCTGCCACACATGGAAACCCATCATCATGCTAAAGAATATTCAACCAGATCGAGAGTTCAACACATGCTTGGAATCACCTTTTTACAGCACTCTGAGACACTCCGCAGCCTGATCAACATTATATAAGTGCAAGTTGTTGTTGTTGCTAACCTAATCCAAGAAAGTACCGGTTAACAAGATCCAAGGCTTGAGAACCCCAGACTGGGTAAGGGTACTGTTGGAGTTTCACCATTTAAAACTATACAGATTGTCCTTGAGTGTTGTACACAACTGTTGCAACCCGCCCAGCTTGTAGCAGGCACAGAGGAAATTCAGGATAGGGCTGGTGCTCGAACCTGTGGCCAATTGGATAGGAAGCGACTCGAGAGCTATCAAACAGCTAGATTCATGATAATCCAAATCACTCAGGGATAAACATGTATATCAATAGCACAACTCAAGCTTCTCCGCAGTCCAGTGACTGGGATCTGGATTGGTTTCCAGTGTGCTTTCTGCTCGGTTTGCTTGGTGTCCTCTCACTGACCATTTCTCTTCTCAGGATCTGCCACTGTGAAGGGGATGAGGAGAATCCACTCATCACACCTTGCCGCTGTACAGGGACACTCCGGTTTGTTCACCAGGCTTGTCTGCACCAGTGGATCAAGAGCTCCGACACCCGCTGCTGTGAACTCTGCAAGTACGACTTCATAATGGAGACAAAACTCAAGCCCCTGCGGAAGGTAAAGCCACCAGACATCAGAGGCCATTTGGTAATTTGTAGCAAAAAGAATGTGGTCGCTCAATCCATGACTGTTTGTGGGACATTGCTGTGCGCCATTGGCTGCCGTTTTCGCCCACAAGCTACACAGTCACTCCACTTGACAATATATTTTGTGAAGCGCTTTTCAGACGTCTCAATGAAGCGATAAGGTGCTATATCAACTGCAAGGATTATTATTAGTATTCGGGAGATTTTCAGAAACGGCATTGGGAAGATGATCCAAACAATAAATGGTAATTTTGGGGTTTCATAACAGGTTTTGCACGTGGGGCTGGCTGGGTCAGTTTATTTCCGTTCAAACCCTCCTGGAAATTGTACCAATTGTTCTGACGTTTCCACCTGAAGAGGTTTAACAATTTTCTTCAAGGAAAATCCTCTCAATTCCCATGAAACTGGAGAGGCAATAGCTCGCTCACTTAATAACCAGATTGACCCCAGTGCTTCTCCCGTCTGCCTGCCACTATTGGGAATATTATCATTCCTTAGCCTTGAGACAGCTCCATTCATCCTGAACTACATATTAGCCAAACTGGATGCTTTCTATTATACACCTCATTGCATCCCACCAATCAAAACTGAGACAAAATGACAAGATGCTTTGGGGGAGAAGTGCCATCTGGGTCTAAATTTACTCCATTTTCTTAACATTTCAAAACGTGCAGAATTCAATCAAGTCTTCATTTTGTAGCTGGTTTTCTGTCGTTTTCCTGTTGTTGAAAAAGTACAGAAAACCAGCTTCAAATTTAATCTGATTTGGCAAATTCGAGACGTTCTGAAATGCTGAGAGAATAGAGTTAGTGTCTATCCAGGAGGAATTTCTGCTCAGGTTAAAACAAATGTTTTGAACAGCTTAATGGTCACATCCCTAAGGGCTCTCTAGACACTCAGGTTTACTGGCTCGTAAACCCACAGTGTCCTGTCGCGTGCACTGTAATTGAATGATTTAGTTTAGCAGAAGAGAATGAACACTAGAGTGTCGTAACCTGCAGGGGATCTGGAAAAAATACAGTCTGCTAACTTCAGTACCCACCAACCAGGAAACAATGCGGTTCCCTCACTGTTGCTACTTTATGGCTCGAATGTGAATCTGTTAATAGATGGTCAAGTTAAATGTTGTAATATATGTTATATACACTTGGAAAGAGAACATTAGGTATCAGCTACAGGAGCCGAGCCACCCAGAGCCCATTGGTGATATTTTACCACCAGCGCTGCACATCAATTGTTGATGTAATTATAAATGCTCAGACTTGCTGCTAATAAAATACGTGGCTCAGGTTCCCAGGCGGAGAGTTCTGTTTCCTTTCAACTAGTTTTGCAGCATGGGTTTCATTCTCTCTCATTACGCTGGTATCTGTTGATTAGCAGTGCTGGTTTACAGTGCTGAACCTGGTCATTTACTTAAAGGGGAAAATCTCTTGCCATCAAAACCAGTCATTACTCTAAAGAACTCTTGAGATGTTTTCATGTGATAAAGCACTTCCAAAAGCAAGCTCCTTCTCTTAAATAAAAGTCAGTTAATCTTCTTTGGGTCTTATCTTTCACTGTGTTTCTGATTCTGATGTCAAGCCACTGGACTCCCAGGGATTGATTTAGAATCACAGAACCACAAAGTTTTACAGCACAGAAGGCCATTTTAGTCCATCATGTCTGTGCTGCCTCTTTGAAAGAGTGATCCTACAAGACTCTGTAAGCCTCACTCAGTTCCATTGACTTTCCTTTCCCCAGCAGTCGAATTCAAGATCTTTCCTTCTTATCTTCAAATCCCTCCATGGTCTTGACCCACCCCTCCACTGTGACCTCCTCAAACCTTATGGACGTGGACACTCCCTTCGCTCAGTGAACCTTGACCGGCTTCAGGTCGCACGCCCCATCATCGGCAGGCGAGCTTTCGGCCATTCTGTCCTCGCTGTTTGGAACTCCATCCCAAAGTACCTCTGATGTGGTCCTTTCCTCACCTTGTTCAAGGTCCATCTCAAGACCAACCTCTTTCAGTCATTCACTTTATGGCTGTTTAGTGGGACATTGTTGCATAGATCGATTCCCAGGTTCACGGAAAAATCACCTGTAGTCACTCCATCATTCCACTTTACAGTATATCCTGTGAAGTGCTTTTGGGACATCCTCCCGACATGCAAGGTGCTATACTAGATGTAACGATTATTATATTCTTCAGGTTTCATATCAGACATTGATTACTAAGATGTTACAATAAATCTTTGTCATTTTATAAGCTATGACCATCTGTTACCCTGTAGAGTCCACTGACATCTGTGTGTCTTTAATATCACGTTTCTGCTGAGAAAATGCAGACAACACTGTCCTCAAGTGGTGGGTATGATTATGTCACCACATACTAACATTGCCATGAAGGGAATGAACGCACAGTAACAGCCTGTTGCGTTTTTCCATTCAAAAGGACATAAAGTGCATGGAGCGAGAAAAAGCTACTTATCCAATTGAGACAGCTCTTTCTCAAAGGCCAGGCACAGCCACTATGTTGCTCAGTTAGTTAGCTCAGTCAATCTTGCCCCTAAAGCAGAAGGTTTTGAGTTCACATTCCATGTTGAAGTTTTAAATACTGAACCTGTAGCCCACAGCCTAGCCTCACTCAAGTGCGGATCCAGTAGAAGCACTGTATTCTTGGAGGTGTCTTCTTTCAAGATGGGGACATTAAACTTGTTCAGATGGATTGTAACAATCCCAGCACTATTCGAGAAGGGAGCTTTGCCCAATTTCTTGGCCAGCTGTCCTCCAAACACATTAGTTATTAACTTCATGACTATTTGCAACACAATGCTGTGTAGTCTTTATACTTTTCTATCATACTTGGTGCATTAAGTTACTCTACCATGTTGTCCCAAAGTGCAATATATAGCTATATACATATAGCTATATAAATGCAATTTGTTGTTACTGTTGAACCATGTTACGGGCATATTCCTATAGTTTTGAGGTTCCCAGTTGTGAGATCTAGTCTGCTGACAGCCACATTAGTTATAATCAAATTACAATAATAATCATTGCATTCGATACAGCACCTTATCACATCATTGAGATGTCTCAAAGCGCCTCACATATATTGTAAATTGAATTGACTCTGTATTTTATGGGCGAATGCGGCAGCCAACTGCGCACAGCAGTGTCCCACAAACAGTCATGGATTGAGTGACCCAACTTTCTTTTGAGGGTTTATTACCCTCGGAAAGCGGTCCACAAATCGACTAACAGCCAGGTTCCTACTGACTGCTAGGTAAATAGAGGCATGTGGTATAAGGAAACATACCTAAAGTTTCTCCCCGCTCAGGAATCAAACCCGGGTCCTCTCGCTTGTGAGGCGAGCGCGCTAAGCACTAAGCTACCAGTTCTTTCCTCTTATGGACTTGCTGCAGAATGTCAGTAGCAACTGTAGTGAGATGCAAGGGTTATCATACTCAGTCATGCTACAGCACAATAGTGCCATGAACTTGTATAGGGATTTTCTCTAAGTAAGTAATCAGAAATTTGCAGCAACAACAACAACAAATTACATTTCTATAGCGCCTTTCACGTCAGGAGGAAGTCCCAAAGTGCTGGACAGTCAGGGATCCAAACCCAGGTTATAAACAACAACAACAACAAGATTACATTTGTATAGCGCCTTTCATGTCGGGAGGACGTCCCAAGGCACTGGACAGATTCCAGCATTTCAGACCCGAGCTGGGGTCCAGGGGGTAAAAGGGAGGGGAGGGGAAGGGGGGTGGCCATTGGCATGGTTGAAGAGGAGGGTTTTGAGGCGGGACTTGAAGGAGACTAAGGAGGGGGCGAGGCGAAGTGACTGGGGGATGGAATTCCAGTGGTCGCGGGCAGAGTGGCTGAAGGCTCTTCCACCAATGGTGGGGCAGGTGGGTCGGGGGACGTGGAGTAGGCCAGAGCCGGATGAGCAGAGGAAGCGGGAGGGTTGGTAGGGGTTAGGAGTTTGCAGAGGTAGAGTGGGGTGAGGCCATGGAGGGCTTTGTATGTGAGGATCAGGATCTTGAACTGGATCCTCTGAAGGATAGGGAGCCAATGGGTTGGGCGAGAGTGGGGGAGATGGGGTCACGGAGTTTGGTGCGGGAGAGGACACGGGCTGCAGAGTTCTGTATTATCTGCAGCCTGTGGAGGGAGGATTTGGGAAGGCCGACAAGGAGGGCGTTTGCATAGTCGAGACTGGAGGTGATGAAGGCAGGAGCAAGAGTTTCAGTGGCCTGAGAGGTGAGGTAGTGATGGAGTCGGGCGATATTACGGAGCTGAGGGAAGGCAGAGCAGGTCATGGCTTGGATGTGGGGAAGAAAAGCCAGTTGAGGGTCGAACAAGACACCTAGGTTCCTGACTGGCGGTGAGTTGCAGTGAGCAACCATGGAGGTTGATGCTGCCAGAGCCTGAGGTGCTGAAGGCGCTGGCGCGAGCCAGTCAAGAGCGAGCGCGAGCCAATCATAACCGGTGTATTGTAACCCTCAGGGGGAATGGTTTCCATGTTGCTAATACAGTATCAAAGGGGCATTGTATTCCTCCTTATTCAACCATAATTTGTGCCGCCAATACTGAGAAGGGTCACTTCAACTCGACTTTTGGTTGCAGACGGGCTCGACCACAAGTTGTTTGGAGGGAAACTGGTCAAACTGCAGCGTCTCGCCCACAAAATACACAGTCACTATACTTTCCGATATATTCTGTGAAACGTTTAGAGATGTCTCAACGTCTCAAATGCAAGGATTATTATTATTATTAATATTATTATTATAAAGTCTGCGTCATTGACTCAAGATCTATTCAAAATATCAAATTTGGAATGGAAAAGTAAAGACAGGGTTCAATACACTGCAATAATAGGAGGACTCAAATCGACACCCATAGTACTCCACGCACAACCTGATAGGATTGATGCACTGCACTAATAGGAGGATTTGACACACCACATTAATAAGAGGACTCAATACATTACACTAATACGAGGATTCGATTCACCAGATTAATAAGAGGACTTGATACACCACACTACTAGGACTCAATACAACACACTAATAGGCGGACTCACCCACAACAACTTGCATTTATTCAGCGCTCTTCGTCCAAGATAGCATCTTGGAGCACTGTACAGTGATGGAGTTGGACAGTGACTGAAACTGAGGGGAGTGGGAGGTGACCATAGCTGTGGTCAAAGAGGAAAGTCTTTGGATAGGATTTGAAGTAAAGAGGGGACCAAGGGAGGGATTGGGGCAAGGAGTTCCACAGATCAGGGGATGTAGTAGCTGAAGGCACAGCCAGCTATGGTGGTGTAGAGGGATCGGTGGTAGCCCAACAGGGCTATGTTGGCTCAATATAGTGCACGAATGCGAGGACTTGTTACACCGCACAAATAATTAAGATACTCTCCCACCTGCTTCACAGCAACTAGGCAATGACAAGATAAGCCCACAGAGAATGCATACTCTGCCATCAATTTAATTTTATAAGTTCAAAACCTTCATCACCTCCCCATCCCCCCACCCCCAAGCTCATGTGCCCAGTCAGCTGTGTAAAGCACTTTGAGACACGCTCCTGATATAAATCTAAAGTGTACTGTATTCCCTTCAGTCCACTGATACCAGAAATGTTCAGTGAAAGGTATAATGTGTAGTTTGACATGATGCCGCACGATGGCAGTGCTGCACTTTCATATGCCTGAAAGACTATAGCTACTTGGGTATATTTTA
Organism: Callorhinchus milii; assembly: GCF_018977255.1. Classification (NCBI taxonomy): domain Eukaryota; kingdom Metazoa; phylum Chordata; class Chondrichthyes; order Chimaeriformes; family Callorhinchidae; genus Callorhinchus; species Callorhinchus milii. Next base: position 21,026,206 of record NW_024704742.1, on the reverse strand, counting down.
TTGTGAGCAGTGTTTGGAAAATACTTAACTGGTTATTGCTTCCTAATGATATTGTAAAGTCATAATAATATAATGCATATAATGTATAGGAGCTCTATGTGAAATGTTGTGCTCTTTCCCCTTTTTCGGATGATTGTCAGCCTGGTTCAAAATCATAGAATCGTACAGCACAGAAAGAGGCCATTTGGCCCATCGCGTCTGTGCCAGCTCCTAAAAGAGCAATCCAACTCAATCCCACTGGCCCGCTTTCTCTCCATAGCCCTGCAATCCTGTCCTCCCCGAATACCTATCTACTTCTCTCTTTCCACTCTTGAGTCAGTTGCTAGCACTCTTGAGTCAGAAAGTTGTGGACTTCATTCCCAAGTCACGACTTTGAACTCATAATCTCAGATGACACTCCAGTATAGTGCTGGGGTCGCGTTGGATGTGCTGCCATTTTGCTGAGACGTTAAACCAAGGTTCTGCCTCCAAGTGGACGTTAAAGATCCCATGACATTACTCGAGAAGAGAAGGAAGTTTTTCTCTGGTGTCTTGACTGTAAAGCGAACTTCGGAATGTTAGCGACTCTCAGCACTTGAGCTGAAGTCAACAAAACGATTTAACAAAAACCACACAATTTCTGTCATAGACACTGAGCCCAGATCTGAGGTGATAGCTTCCACATTGTCCAGGCAAGGGCACGAGAGTCAACACAAAGTCCTGTTATCCCCATGTTTTTTTTCAACAGTGCACTGACTAACAACTGAAACATGTGGCAGAATGGCGATAATTGTATTTAGAAGTACTTCACTGTATTCAGTACAAGTGTTTAACTGTATTTAGACGTCCAGAGGATCAGTGTGAATTTGAGCGCCATCATTTTCATGGCAGATAATGATCCGTCGCCATGTTTGGTGTCACATCTTCTGTAACATGGATGGAGTGATGAAGCGAAATGCACCTCTGATGGCTTGTTTCAGCTCCTCCGTAGACTCATATTGTTGTTTTCTAACAGCGGTTAAGAGGATTTAGTGGACACCCTGTAGATTGGGAAGCACATTGCTCTAGTGCTGGACTCGAAGCGATCAGTTTAAACAGGGCACAAAAACCTCTTCATTCTAAAATGGCAAACACCACCAAAGCCTATGTTATCTATTTAGGTTCATTAACCAGCACGACAATTGCCGGCAAATCCTGTAACGATTTTGTGTCATTCATTGGCTTCCTGTCTGATGTTTCATTGACGATCACTAAAGCTCCTTACTTCAAATTTCACTGATACAATTAACTCATCTGTCAGTCACTTTGACATTCAGCACCACTTGGTCTCAAGGTTACTCAGAACCATAAACTAATTCTCTCTATGTCTCTTTCTCTCTCTCACTGTCTTTCGGTCTGTCTACTTCCAGTGGGAAAAGCTGCAAATGACAACGAGTGAAAGGAGGAAGATTTTCTGCTCTGTCACCTTCCACATCATCGCCATCACTTGTGTTGTGTGGTCTCTGTACGTCCTGATCGACCGAACGGCAGAAGAGATCAAACAGGGTAATGACAACGGTAAGAATCCAGTTGCTCACAAAGTCCTGTTACCCCATGTTTTTTTTCTATCATGCACTGACCAACAACTGAAACAAGTGGAAGAATGAAGATAATTGTAATTAGAAGTAAATAATTGTATTCAGTATACATGTGTTTAACTGTTTTTAGATGTTCAGAGTATTGGTGTGAGCTCCCATCATTTTCATGGCAGATAATGATCGGTCACCATGTTTGGTGCGACATCCCCCATAACATGGATGGAATGACGGGGAAGTTACTGGCATCAGACTTTGTTACAATCGACTCATCTGCGACAAAAAATAAAAATTCACTGTAAGAAAAAAAACCTGGGAGTAACAGAAGTCGCTGAGAACACGCAGCAGGTCAGGCAGCATGCATGGAGAGAGGAAAATGAGTTATCGTTTCAGATCTATGACCTTTCGTCGGAACTGGGGGATTTGGAAGGGAGCAGATTATAAGGACAAGCAGAGAAGGGGGCGGGGAAAGAAAGACAAAGGAAACGTTTTTAGATCTCTACCTCATCATCTTCTGTTCCTCCATCTAAAAATGATTCCTTGATTCCCCAGTTCTGACGAAAGGTCATAGACCTGAAACGTTAACTCATTTTCCTCTCTCCATGGATGCTGCCTGATCTGCTGCGAGGACTTTGTGAACATCCTGTGCACTCCCCTCAGCCTCAGGCAATATTTGGACTGTTTACTTTTTATTTTGCGGTATAAATATGGAAGAAAATCAATTTACTGTTACATTAGTTACATAATAATATATAAATAATTATATGGTGCTAATGATAATTATCATATCAAACACATTATGAAAAACACAAAGTTCACCTCATAAAGCTTACATGATTGCATTTCTCTGAAATAACCTTTTAGAAGTTGTTTCAGGAACCCCAATGAAATACATATTGTATCTCTCACAAGCTACTTTGGAGCAGGTTGGATATTACTAATGGAACAGAGACTGATGAATGTGTTAATACGGTTCCAAATTAATGCAGGTTCAAAAGGGTTCAAACACAAGTAAGGAACACTCCTGTATATTTGCTCATAGAAAACAGCTGCAGCAGTGTGTCCACACTTTTCCTCTGGCAGGCTCCTGCAATATGAGCTGATGTAAATGTTTTGTAGCATTAAAGCCTGGAGGTTGAGAAGCCATATGCCAAGGATTCAGAGTTTGCAACTCCCAGCATCTTCCATAGAGTTCCAGGTCTTGCAGTCTGCATAAAAAGCAATAACACAATGCTTCAGGATGTCAGTGACATCTGCTAATTTAGACAACAAACAAATCCAATTATTGAAACTAAATCTACTTCAGATCTCTAGTTCAGTCATTCACTAAGGAGGGCATTGCTGATGATCTTATATTTAATGAGACACTGAGTACCTCTGAGTTTGTGATTGTGATAGATAGATGTGACAAGTGAAATTTCACGTACTCTTAATCTGTAAAAACCATTGGGTGTAAAAGATTGGGCAGAATTTGGGAACAATTCTTAAAATCAGTTGCGGTTCGCAAGCCGGTTTTCTGCAGACCTTCAATAGAATTGGCTTCCAAAGCAGGAGTGGATTTAAGAATTTTCCAGAGTTCAATTTTAAGGGAAAATGGTTTTACAGATTACGACTGGATGGAAGTGTGGATCTCTGAGATGTGATGGGTTTCGAAACGAGTATTGCATCCGGCTCACGTGCAGTAGTACTGGATGAGCTGTCAGCTGTGCAACACTAATTGGAATCTTGTCAAATCCAAAGTGTTTCCAACCATGAATACCACACTTTAGACACAGAGAATTGCCACTCAGTCTTCCTCTTTGCAAACACCAGCAAACATGTTGCATTCAGAATGCACTCTCCAAGACCAAATTCTGTAGAAATAAATGAATGTGATTCAAACGTAAATGAGACCAGAACGAAGCATTTTCTTTCAGTGAAAGAAAGCTGATTGCTTTATAGATTAGTAGCAGTCCACTGCTGGAAACACAGCTGTAGACAGACGTACAGAGATACAGATATTATAGATATACTGGACAGAGAAAATGCACAGCTATCCCTGATTCTAAGCATATTTATTGTGACAAGAACGCAGCTGAACTGGCTGCATTAGGATCATTAAGTGTAATTGACTTGCAGACACAGAGAGTTACATTAACATACAAACTGTACCCGCAAAAAAAAGCAAACTGTAAAATGTTTGGTTTTCCATTGGAATAAAACTCAGCAACAAACACACGGATGGCAATAGATGTGTAAACATGCGACACTTCATAATAGGATTCCAAATGGAAGTTCGGTTCACAAATCCATTACAAAGTGTCACAAAGTCACTCCCAGTGAGGTGACATCAATAATAATTTAATCACTTAGTCCATGACTGTTTGTGGAACACAGCTGTGTGCAATTGTCTGCCGCGTTTTACCTACAAAATATACAGTCAATTCATTTTGTAGTATATTCTGCGAGGTGCTTTGAGACGTCTAGAAGTCTCGATAAGGCGCTATATCAAATACAAGGATGATTATTATTATTATTAAGAGAATGGAAAGGTGACTGCAATGAAATGAATAACCAGGAGTAACTTTTGAATTTTAACAGGTGTCCTCGAGTGGCCCTTCTGGACAAAGCTGGTGGTGGTAGCCATTGGATTCACAGGAGGTCTCGTGTTCATGTACGTCCAGTGTAAAGTCTACATTCAACTGTGGCGAAGGCTAAAGGCATATAACAGGGTGATCTTTGTACAGAACTGCCCAGACACTGGCAAGAAGATTGACAGGAACACTTCAACCTGTCAATACTCAGAAAACAGAGACTGCGTAGCTGTGCCTGTGTCACAGACAGAAACAACCTTACAAAGGGCTCCCCAGATGGAAGTGGCAGTGCCTGAGGTGGCACCCGTCTGAGGCTCTGTCTCTGCTACCGCACACATTCTTGTGGATCACTTCCTTTCCAAAGTATAGGAAACAGCCGGAAAAACTAGTTACACAGACCTTTTTGGAATCCTGCAAGAAATATGGATCAAAAGTGCACCTGAACAGCAGAACAACCTGTAGCTGTGGAATCAAAGTAGTGGCATATCAAAGTGGTGTGGGACATGGTACACGTGGTGCAGGCAGCACTGCAATGATAGCGTGCAATGTCATTGTTAGGAATTTGTAGCATTTTTTAATTTTTCTGCTTTTATGATAAAATGTTTTGCTATAGTGAGGGCCTGTTTGAAAATGTTAATCTCAGAGAACCAGTCTTGATGGTGTGACAGGTGCTGTTTTACCCTTTGAGATCACTTGTTAGTCTAAGCTAGTCTAAGTTCTGTTTAATGAAGGAGGAATCTGTTCTTGAAAGGGTCGAATGGCACCCCATTGCTGCCAGGAATAATAAAGGGCAGGATTTGCATTTCTCATGGGAGTTTCTGACAAAACAGTTTTCATCTCAGCGTCAAGACCTAATCAACCTTCTAAGATCCAGCTAACTTCCCATCGTCATTATAGCTAGGGTATGTGTTTATTACTTTTTATTTGTTAAAGTGGAGAGTTCTGAACCTGAAGTTGACCACTGTTTCATGCGGATTCTAGGAACATTTGTCAACGAACTAGAATCTATCTGTAGGAAACCCTTTCATCAAACTTAATCTACTGCATGTGTTGAGTACATTAGAATCCATACATAGTTACACTGAAAATCAGCCTTACACATGATTATAGACAAAGGATGTACCGTGTTTTATGCAATGATAAAAATATAAGAACAGGCACCACAGAGAGGCAGGTTTCATCTAGCAGTTAATGTCAGGTAATCATCATGCTAGTGACTGATGTGTTGACAGAAAAACTATTTCTCTTATTGAATAATGTGGCTGCTGCATCCAGCTGACTGTTCGAATGGACCATCAGGAAAGAACCATGAGAAAAAAGGAGAAGGGCTTCATCCCTGCACAGTACTGCACCACAAGGTGCTACTCTGCGGAATTCCCCAGAAAATCCAGCACATACAGAAAAGATTACATTTATTTATTCAACGACTTAACTTGGATAATTTACCAAGGCCTTGTAGAATGGTAACCTTCTTATTGAGTAAACTGCAATTCAGTCACTCACACTTGTCAATCACATTAGCCCTTTCCAAACACGCAGGTTATCCCTGTAAATCCTCCAGTGAGGGCCCTTTTGGGTTGCACTTCAGTCTATTATTGGGCCAGCTAATCCCATAGCTCTACAACCTGAACTGGCTGCCATCAGTTATAAATCTACCACGAGTCTTAGAGTTGGCTTTTGTCTTGCTTTTGTATTATTAATACACTATAACTCGGTTTGATCCGAAACTTTTAAAAATGTCTGGGGATTAGAGGATTATGTTTAATTGAATGTCGGCCCTATCTGGCACAGACAGTGCATTAATTGGAGCATTTATGAATTTGTACCAAAATGTTTCATGACCTTTCAACATATCAAAAAGCACAGGATCAAACTGTATTGCAAACCTGATGAATGGACTTAACAGGAGCAATAAAAGGTTGACTGCTGTTTGTTGTTGCACTACAGAACCATATTCCCACTTCTTAAGAACAACTTTGCTTCAGCCCAAGATTTGATGTGTTGTGTGGAGAAATGACTTGGGTGCAATAATTTAATGAATGTACAACCTACACCCAAGCCCAACAATATCACAACCACAAACTGGAAGAGTTGTAGATATTTTGCTGTCTTTTGTATTGAGATGATAATTCTTCCTCCCATCCCCACCCAAACTAGAAGACATTCGATTTAGAGCATGAAAAAGGGTCACTACTGTGGATGTTTTAAACAACACTCTGCTTTGGCAGAAATTATGGAATTGCCGCATTCCAGGAGGGAATGCTAATATTTAGCATTGAGCTGCAGGTTTGGACAGGAGGATAAAGTGGCTGTGTTTCAATCCTTCTCTCTGTCTGGAGCTAATATCAATCTATGATAGTGCTCAAGAGCAAAGACCCACACATATCAAGCTTGTCAAATATTTTACTATATCAACATTTTCCCATCACAAGTGTGTGATGTGATTCTTTCCCCGCCGCCCTCGCCCCCTCCTCAATTCTACTTCTTCATTCAAAAATTACCACATTGATGAATAAAACCTTTTGAGCCCCACTTGTATATTTCTTAATCAGAAATGACTGTGTAGTTTTTAATTTTGTCCAATTCTTTAGCAAGATGAGTATTATGTCTGTGAAGTAATTGTATATTTAAGATAGGAAATGGATGAAATCCAATGGAATTATTTAAATATTACATGTTTGTGCAATATATTTATAAAATAAAAGAAAAATCATAATCCTGTGAGGTAGTTATTGACTAAAATCACAAGAGAAAAAAATCCACTCTGAAGTCCACATCATATGTCACGCATGCACACATACATATATCATAGCCTGGCTCAGTTGTTTGCATTATCAACTCTGAGTCTTAAGGGTTGTGGGTTCAAACCCTACGTCAGGACTTGGAACTCATATAGTCGAAGCTGACACTCCAGTGCAGTGCTGGCTAACTGCTGCATTATTGGAGGTGCCGTATTTCGGATGAGGTAACGATTCATCTGCCTACTCAGTTGGACGTTAGAGATCCCGTGGCTCTATTAAAAAAGAGAAGTGAGTTTCACCCGGTGTGCTGGCCAACAATGCCCCAAATAAAAGACCTTACTGTGGAAATTAGCCTCCGCATTCACCCACAAAGACACAGTCACTCCATTTTATAGTATATCTAGAAGACATGAAAAGCGTTATATCAAATGCAAGGATTATTATTATATCCTGTGAAGTGCTCTGTGATGTTTTATCATATTATATAATATTAAAGATGAAGGAACAATTCCATTAGATGCAGTTTAAGTTTGATTTGAATGCTAATATTTTGGTGAGCATAAAAGCTAAATTGGAACTTGCATTTTCTATGCATAGTCTAATAGATTTAATAATAATAATCCTTGCATTTGATATAGCACTTTTCACGTCTTCTAGACGTTTCACAGAATATACTTAACAACAATAGCTGCGTGAACATGATTTTATCTCTGTGCACGAAACATTTGGTTTATGGTACAATTCAGTCTTGTAACAAAGGTAACTCAGCAGCTAAAAAAAGGTACAAGGAGCAACAAACAAAACTGTATCATTGTTGTTACTGGCAGGCTTACAAAGAGGATAACACTGAAACACAGTAGTTACGGAAGAAAAAGTTAGGTGACTTAATAAATAAAAGCATGGTTTTACCTTTCCACTATTCAATGACTTAGACAACATTCTTAACCCCAGAGCATATTGTGTGCAATGGAGTATTTCATCATTTTCCAAACACTTTAGATTACAGTCATCTTTTGAGGTTAATTGAACAGATTGAACAAACAGGCAATTTAACATCATATGTTCGGTTAAGAACATTCGTGATTGAACTGAACAATGCAGTTTTGTAAAAAAATTGAAACCTCGAATAGGACTGTCAACCAGTATAGAAAGATCTATACAGTCAGGCCATTAGAAGGTGTTTGTTTCAAACCCCACATCAGAATTGGAGATCATCAGGTCCAGACTGGCTCTCCAGTGCAATACTATATAGGGCATATTTTTGGTAGTCAGGTGTCTGACACACACAGAAATATATTACAATACTAAACCAAACCACTGAAAGTCCACAAATACATAGAAATTGAACACAAAATACTGCAGATGCTGGAAATCTGAAACAAAAGCAGAAGTCGCTGGGAACACTCAGCAGGTCAGGCAGCGTCTATGGAGAAAGGAAAGTGAGTTAATGTTTCGGGTCCACGACCCTTCGTCAGGTTCCATTATTTATTTGTTTAAAGTCAGCCTGACCTGCTGAGCGTTCCCAGCGACTTCTGTTTTTTGTTACATAGAAATTGATCTTTGTTGGAATGGACTGTGTACTCTCTCCCTGGAAGGATAACAACAACAACCACAACTTGCATTTATATAGCGCCCTTAATGCAGGGTAGAGGGGTAGAGTCCCAGAGTCCTTAATAGTGGTGGAGCCCGACACTGAGCCATGCGGTGGGGAGATGACCATAGCCACAGTCGAATAGGAAGGTCTTGAGGCGCACCTTGATAATGGAGAAGGTACAAGATGGTCTATTGAAATCCCAATGTTTGATGAAGGGGCAAACCTTCAGAGATGCCACATCGTAATATTGCTGCTGACCCCATATTTATTCGTTTAAAGTATTACTTTCACCCCAGCTTTAAGTCTAAGCATTTAAACTGTGAGCCCAATTCAGAAGTGAAGGATACATCAACTGGTCATTCTCTACTGATGCTCTACAAAAGCCTGATTTACATCAATGAGTTAATTTGCTCCTCAACAATTGGCAGTTGGCTTGGCAATTGGCCATTACAGTTAATTAACATGGTTTGCATGATCTCAGATACAAAGTTAATAGATTTTCTGACCAGCGGTGAATTAGCAGATTGTAGTTAATTTTCCAAAATTTGACACAATCATAGCTTAAGACAATGCTCTTAAGGACAAAACATGAGTAAGTTCAGGCCTCTGATTCACTCTCCCACCAAATTCAGCATTAACAGTAAGCGGTTTTACTAAACATCACACATTTATGATTCATTGTTCAGGTTGTATGATGCAGTGGCAAAGAGACTCATTAAACATACTAAAATCTGACTTTTCGTTTTGGTCAGCCAGGATCTGACACATGCGGAAACCCATGCTTAAGAGTATCCAAACTGAGCTTGAGTGTTTCCTGCATCCCACCTACACATGGATATTCCTGCGATGTTTATTGAAATGGTATGCACATTCTCTCCCTGATGGACACATCCTGCTTACCTAATTCCGTAAAGTATAAGTATAAAAGTAATGATATTTTTGAAATCAATGATCTGTATCAAATAGTGATAGTATAGGGTCATTTTGCTTCTTACTAAAATCATTCACATTAAATCTCTAGCTTTGTGTCCGCACTCAGCATGGGCAAATTTCCAAATCAGGCAGTCATGAGAGCATTTCAATAAAAAGCCATCAAAAAGTCATCAATAAAACTTTTAACAACTAAAATTCAAAATCGGACGACATAAATGGGGTTGAACCAGAACAAAATTAAATACAACAAACAAATTGGCCTTTATACCATGATTAAGTTACAAAGTTTCAGTTTCTCTAGTTGGTTAATTCACAAGGGTATGTTTGCTTGCACTTTAATTCAAACAATGTTGACAAAATCAGAAAAAAAACATTCCTTCAAGGAAAGCAAGGCTTCTAAGCTAGAGAGTTCAGCATTCTTTACCATCATAGCTACAAGGCTGTTTCACAGCATCCTGATTATCTCCGGCCACTCACACAGTCCAATAAAAACAATCCAAATTTTGTATCAACGAAAACTATATGCCACTGCCATTGCAACTTGGCTATACAGGGTACACATTGATATAATTTATATCAGTATAGTTTAGCACAAACAGGACATTACTGTATCACATTTCTTTCTGTCACACCGTCAAAACAACTATTTGTTAAGAAGTACATTTTTAGCAAATCACTGAAACAAGCCATTCTGGCCTCTCCAGACTGAAGTGCTCTTTCAATAATAGATTGTGACAATGAATTTAGAATAAGGGATATTATACTTAAAGACATGTTCTTTCATTGGTTTGTGTGGTGGTTTACAAACAGAACCAAAGCCATGAATAGACCATTCCATAAACATGCTGTGAATTGATCATAAGGTCTGTCTATACTAAGTCTATGTGTAGATGTATCCAATGCAACACTAACTTTTGTGATGCGTTACTTTTTTTTAGTACAGTTGAATCAGTGATATCATTGTGAGGTCAATCTGGTCATTCCTCATAAAATTTCGAGGGTCATTCTTGTCTGTTCCAGATGCTCTTTAATCCATTTCTAATTAATTATTCATGTTGCAAATGGTGTCATGAACAAGTGAGAAGGACCAATCATTTGATTCACAATTCACTGTGCCATCTCTTCAGCCTAAGGGTATCACTGGAATAGCTGATGAGGAAACTGAGGCTTAAGACGACAGCGTCTGGGTTCATGAACACACACTCATATATACAGGATTGGACATCCACTTGGATTGGTATTCAAAGAACTAAGCAAACTCCAAATGCCAACTGGGGGAGTTATCATGTAATGGATAAGGGATGTGATTCCGAGATGTGGACACAAGGATGGTATGAGGAATGCTCTCACACATTTCATGCTAAGTTATGTTGCTCACCAGAGGGAGTTTATGGCATCTACTACCCACAAAGTAAGGACTAGGTTTTCCAATGGCATCAAATGACCAGCTAGTGACTATCCTCTGTGGGGGAAATAAGAAGGATCTCTGGAGTTGAGCTCACTCCAAGGAAATGTGCTTGGCAAAAGAATGGTGGAATCAGGTCAGCCTCCATGATGCTCTCTGTAGTCTGGCTCCTGAGATAGGCATGTCTGAAGTACTCCAAGCCACCAATGATGACCGACCGCCAGCCACAGGACTTTGAGGTGACAAGCAGCAGGAAGCTTGCCAGACAGTACTCACATCGGCATGTTGTGCATTTATAAAATGGTCAAACTTCAGAAGCAGCCCCGATACACACTCTGGAGACCCCGCACTTCGGCTCACACTAACCCATAAAATAAATCAAACCACCTTACAATATATGCTGTGAAGCACTTTGAGACATCTCGACAACATAAGGTACTACATCAAATGCACCAAAATAATATTTTATTATTATAAATATTCTTATTATAATTTATGCCTAATACTTTCTGGAATTAGGCAGGCAGGCTGCATCTCTTTGGGGGGAGAGTGTACATTTTATTCCAGACACAGTGATATTTTGATGTATTGGTGGCATGCGGATCTGTATTGGTTTGAATACTGATAGGTTTTTGGGTGTCAGACATCTGGCTGACCAAAATAAATTCTTGGATTTGATATAGTGCCTTATCACATCATCAAAACATCTCAAAAATCCTTCACAAGAGTCACTGTAAAATGTAGTGACTATTTACAATAATCCTTACATTTGGTATAGTAGCTTTCATGTCAGGAGGACATCCCAAAGCACTTCATAGGATTTTATTGTGAAGTGGAATAACTATATTTATAGGCAAACGTCCATTTGTAGACTAACGCAGCAACTGATTTTCCTGTTCCGGTGGACGTTAAATGTAGCATGGCACTTTGAAAAGAGAAATGAGTTTCTCCCAATGTCCTGCCCAACAATCCCCTAAATAAAATTAGTCACTCACTCCATGGCTGTTTGTGGGACAAGGTTGCTTGCAAATTGGCTGCCATGTTCGTTGACAAAAATACGCTATTTTGTGCAGCATATACCAGTCACATCATTTTGTGAAGCCACATAAGGCACTGTATCAAATGCAAGCATTGTTATTATTAAGAGGTAAATACTCTATTTTATCTGGAAGATTCGTGGATAGAATACTGGGAGAAATTCCCTTTTTTTGACTTCTGCCACAGGATCTTTACCACCACCTAGACAGGCAGACATTGTTTTAACATCTCATTCAAAGGATTTTTGAAGCCTCCAACAATGAAGCACATCCTCAGTCCTGCACTGGGGTTAACCTAGTCAATGAGCTCAAATGGCTTGAACCCACAATTTTCTGACAGAGGCAAGTATGTTAACATGTTAAGTCTCTGTGGTTTGTAACCAATTTCTCCACTGAAGTTTTCTGATTAGTTTTATTGCCAGATGCAACTTCAGAATAGATGGGGAATCAGATCTGAGGAATTGTTGCTCGTGGCTGTTCTTTACGTCTGCGTAGCTTATTGTTGCTCACAGGAGAGTAAAAACAGGGGCAGCCTTAGATATATAGGCTTTTGTAAGAAAGTAGTAATGTTTTCTTATTCTTCTTTCAATATGTAGACAAATTTACAAATGAACAGCCAGTTCTCAGTCTAGATATCTAAGCTGTTTTCAAAAATAGCAATCCAAAATGGCAAGTGTTTCACAGGAAACCTGCAGCTAATGCCTTGTAATGCTTCATGGAACATTAATCTTGCTAACAATCCTATTCTTCGCATAGGCACAAATCTTAGTTATATTTTTACCCACCCAACAAACTATTATAATCTTTGTGTCAAGATTGTTGGGCGATTAAACTTTGACCTTTTTGACCAGCCTCTTAACACACCATTTTACCTGCATATGCTGCCTTTCAATTTCAGCAGTCGTTAAGGTTCTGAACTGGATTAGTTCCCAGCCAGACTACTGGAGGGAATGGTTGTACTCTTGCAATACATACTCTGACAACAGTACACCCAAGAGAAATACTTGGTCTGAATTATCCTGTCCCATACATCACTTGTAAAGCTGATGTCAGTTAAATACATTAATCTGCTTGGATTGGAGTACATTGGTAAAATGATGAAAAAAGCTTTCTGACACACAATATTTTTGTCTAGACTCTTGTGTAACTGATGAGGTCTATTCACAACCTCACCCCAACAATCTCACAAAGAACAACTGATAAGACAACATAGTCAACAGTAAATAACAGAACTCCTTCTGGAACCCTTCAGACTTATTTTGTCTGTATAAAAACTATGGTCTATAGTTAATCACTGGAGCAAATTCTCTAATCCAACCTCATTCAAGTAGCAGGAATAGTTTACATCGTCCTGTATACTCCCAACTGAAAGCTAAAATTTAGTACCATTCTCCTTTAGAGTACGCAAAGAGTTGTATTAAGTGAATGTCACCTACAAAAATTGGGGATTTTTTTTGAAGGGACAGAAATAAGCTGTCAAGAACTGTCACTTTACAATAAACCTTCCATTCATCCAGGAGACAGTTGAGCAATGCTCATTCTACACCATTTTCAATCATGTGAATTTATCATTGCTACCACCAGTCCCCCTCAAGTCACTTATTCAATAATATGGCTCAAGTGTTGCACCTTGAATCTGAGTGTGAAAAATTACAACTGAGCTTTGCAAGCACCTTCGCAACAAAGCTTCAATGATAACACATGCAGTACAGCAACTCATGAGAAAGCTGTAAACTACATCTGCAGGATATCGAAAACACAACAGTACTGTTAAAGAGCTCTACAAGGAGACACCTGCAGCTAGCTGTACATCTAACTGGAATTACCAGTTAGCAGAGATCTAGACCAGGCAAAATAAGATGCTCTGCAGGTTAAAGGCGAGTTCACATGTAAATTTGTCCTACAATCTACACCAATCTACATCAAAATGAATTTGTGGATTCCTACTAGGATTTCCACAGCCATGGTCTAGAACACAATACTGTCCATCTTCCCGGCTGAACTTAAAAAAAAGAACCGCCATAAGGTTGTGTTGTGTGGAAAAGGGAGGCATCACTAAATCAGTAAAAGGAGCTGGAAGCTGAAGCTGGGATATTGTCTAGACAGTCTTTACTGAGTTCCAAGCAACATCAAGCTCATCTTGAAGCTCACTAACAATTACTCGATGGTGCTACAAGAGATTTCATTTCTCAATCATGTCAGCTTGCCTGCCTGATCTACTCAACTCTGCTTTGGCATACACAAAATATTTAAAAGGCATTTTAATTTCTGGCCATTACAGCATTGAAACAATTAAAGGCTTGAACATCTGTCACTCTTTTAAACACTCATACAATTAGCTATTTTACAGACATCAGTTTGACAAGCAGTCCAGCTTGTAAAATAGGAACAGTAGTTTAAAATGTGTCTTGCTATTTGGAAAGGTCTGTACAACTTAACTTATTTTGTTAATGTTAGTTTCAATTGGACTATATTAATCCCTCAGGTCAGCATGAATAATGAGTATCTGGGAAAAAAAGTAATTCTTGTCCCAAGCACACGTTCAAAAAAGATACTTTATTCAGAAGCAGTAAAACTTAATTTTACATTCCCAGTATTATGTCTCCTGACTGCTTCTGGCAATTCCTGCTGAAAAGTGGCCACGTATGAAATTTAATCAGTCAGGATTGGGCTTGGCTGTGATGTCCTAATGCCTGAATTTTGCAAATGCTCACTGTCCAGTTGCATACATTATCTTGCAAAGGTTACTTGAATAAAGTATTGTCCTAGAAGCTAACTGGTACTTATAGACCCTACCCAAGCACAGATTAGTATATTTAAGCAAGAAAATTGAGGGGGAAAGAGCAAGATTAAAACAAACATTGGTGTTTAGTTCTTTTGACAAATCAGAACAGTTAGCTACAAGTCTGACATATATGGCTCCTCTGCTTCTCTAGCTCATAAAGCACTTGGATGTATTCTGAACATGTAGCAAGAAACTTCCATCTCAATTCGCGAGAAGAAAGATTGGTTTGATGTCTATCCTATGATCTGATCACTCATTCTCAATTGTAAGCCTAAAATTTGAAGCCTCCATGCACACACAATAAATGTTCCAAGAAAATGTAAACTGGAAAATATATCCATTTGCTCCTGGCTCCAGAACTGTAACTGAGAATAGTCAGAAAACTTTTTATCCTGAAGAGCTTGATATTTGGCCAGTGATATTCAGCATTTACATTGTAGAAGTTGATAAGCTCTGCCCCACCGTTGAAATATATAATAGTCCTTTTCATAAGGTGCATTTGCTATAGCACCTTATCACATCGTTGAGAAATCTCACAACCCTTGACAGAATAAATTGTAAAGTGGATCGACTTTGTGGGCTAAATTTGTACATCCCAGGCCAAATCAGAGCTAATGCTCTAGGAAAGGAAAGCAGGTTCACAACATTTGTCCTGTTGAAATCTCAAAGTTGATGTTTTTACTGGCATAGTTTCACTAGGTTTTGTACCACAAGCAGTGCAGAGGAGGATACCAATCAACACATGCAAGTGATCTCATACAGAAACCAAAATAGTAAAGTGGATCAAGAGATCCATCAAATAAAGCAGAACAATATTGTATTTATGATTAATATTGAATACTCCCAAACTCCCATTTCCCAGTAGGAACTAAGGCATGGGCAAGCTTAGAATATGTGAGAGGTTGCAGACTGCATTGTACTATCCACACCATATTAAGGCTAGGAATAGCAAGTTAATATATTCTGGTATGTAATAATAATCCTTGCATTTGATATAGCGCTTTTCACGTCGGGAGGACGTCCCAAAGTGCTTCACAGAATATAAAGTGAATTGACTGTATATTTGTGGGCGAACGCGGCAGCCAATTGCGCACAGCAATGTCCCACAAACAGTCGTAGATTGAAAATGACCAATTTATTATTGTTTTGTTTTGGAGGGATTATTATTAGGAGTGTGGAGTAAGGAAACTTGCCCAAGGTTTCGCCCTGTCTGGAATTGAACTCAGGTCTCTCGCTTGCAAAGCGAGTGCTCTAACCACTGAGCTACAGGACTTATACAAGATGTTGATCTGGCTCTCCTGGAGGCAATTATTTGTTGCCATGACAAAGGGAATATAGGATTATAGCCTACCACTGTTCCATCACGGATGTCAATTTCCAGCTGTTATCCTGCACTTCATTCAATATTTCTACCAACTTCAATATCATTTTTTAAAAAATGACAAATTAACATAGTATATCTCCAGAATACAACTAGTTTTAGGGAAAAACATGTTATAAACATTCAACAGAATTAACATTGGAGAGGGAAGAAATAACAAAAACTACATCAGAAGATATTTTATGCATAAATTTATTAGTATTTCAAATATTTCAAACTTTATTGGCAATAAATAGATTTTCTTTGCAAATATGAGCACTTCTGGATACCTTACAAAAGGTTAGGTTCATTTATGCAGGAGCAAAATATCTCAAAAATATATTTTCACCATTGGTCATCTCAAGCGTTTGAATGCATTGCATCAGGTTCAATTTAAATGGCTTCTTGCAAGGAAATTTTGGGGTATTTCATAATTCTATTCATCCTCCTTTACTACAGACTGCTTGTCCTCAACGTCCTCATCCTCCTCCTGTACGCTTTCTGTCACGTCAGCATTTTGGCTTTCTTTCTGTATACAAGTTGAATCCTTTAAAGATATTTTTTTCATTTTCAAATTGGGAAGTTTTTTCAGATTTCCATCCCATTCTCTGAAGCAGAACAGAACAAAAGTGAGAAAAACAATCAAAATGGAACAATTGAGTTTTGATAATACATTGCGTTTGCTGTGGATTCTGTTCCTATGACTTGTGTGAATATCAAGCATTGAATAGTTAGTTGAAAGGACACAACTAGCGAAGGATGGATTCAGATTCAGGTCCCCAAAATAATGCCCACTTTTTCTATACCCTTTTCACTGTAAAAATAGCTGATGCAGTGCCTTGGGACATCCTCCCGACATGAAAGGCTCTATACAAATATAATTTTGTTGTTGTTGTTGGTTGATTCATTTAACTAAATTTACAAATTTGTCCCTGAAATTTATGCAAAGTTACAGCAAATACAATAACACCAACTATCTATGTATATATTTAGTATAGACAAGCCATCTAGATAGTAATATATTGCAGCACTTTGAGACGTCTCAAAGACGTGATAAGGCGCTATATCAAATGTAAAGATTATTATTATTATCCTCACAAATTATTTAATAAACTGGGGAGTGCAGAATAGAACATGACAAGCACATGAACATACCTAAAGATTTTCAGGTTCTTTGGATTGATGATATCTGGAATCTCTGCAGAAAGAAAAATAACAATCTGAACAAAATAATTAATATGCTTTCTGAAACAAAAAGGTCATTTTCTAATGCTCAGCATGATAGTAGTTGATTAAAATATATTTTTCTAAGACAAATGGCTTGTCCCTAATCTGTGTTCTCGTTGGTAATTACACAAAGTTACCCTTAATAGGGCACAAAATGTTTTGGACTTTTGAATTGTCAGAGATGCTGTCCTTCGGATGAGATAATATGTTAAACCAAGGTCACATCTGCCTGTTCAGATTGACATTAAAGATCCCAAGGCACTACTCAAAAAGAGAAGTATCTCCTGGCATCTTGGCCAACAATCCTCCAGTTATAGCTGCTTCATTGCTGCTCGTCACATTGGTATGTGCAAATTGACTGTCATGTTTACGTTATATCCCTTGAAATGCAGCAACACAGACAACGTGATAAAGCACTATATTTAAATGCAAGGATTATATTATTAAGCAAGTATCTTAGCATGAATGATGCCTCACCATCGTCATCTTGCCCATGCCCATAAAGCTAACATTCTCTGAATACTCAATGTCCTATTGAAGGGTGCTCAGTCTGTTCACACCATTCGAAACGCTGGCTCATCAGCGATCTATACAAGGTGTGAACAACAGTCAGTAAATTGAATTTAAATAAAAAGTAATTATCGGTGTATTAACAAAAACTCTAGCCAGGTTTCAGAAGCCATGATTAATATTATGGCTAATTAGAATTGAATTTCATAGTATTTCAGAATATTCTGCATTTACTGTAAACAAACATGCTGAAGTTAGCACTTCGGAATAAAACGGAGGAGTATTCCCATTCTCACCATTGATTAAAGGACTGCAAATAAACGGATATTTGCATTCTAACATTTAGACCAGCACAAATAATTAATCAGATGCCACAATATAGATACACATCTATAATAATTTCAATTACCCTGAAGGAATGGATCTGAACCTTCAATTTTCTGGTCTGCACAGCTTGATTCTGCACTTTATTATAATGTAGTCCTCTGGGTGAAAAACTTGGGAGGACACATTATTAAAGCAAAAATAATTATTGTTGACAGAAAGGTGTCAGGTCAAAATTTATGTCATTTTTTGAACTCTGTGCATGCACACAAAGTGCAAGCAGAATCACTGACGTCACTTTCTTCACAAAGTGACAGCAGCAGTAACTTAACCTGGAAGCCGGCTTGTCAGCAGTAAAGCCAGATGTATTATGCTTCCAGTTAGCATGGGTCAAAGGATATCAAGCCTATAATCAAGGCAGCACTTGATTCCCCTGAAGCATGTAAATAATCTTTGCATTCTGCTAGAACCAGCTGTGTGGGTGTACTTTTGGTTGAGAGCTGAAAAGGAAAAATGCAAAATGTTTAATTAAACTTTTAAATAAGAACGCTTTATACGAAGTACTCATACCCATTCCATTTTCTTCATATAGAAATCTCTCACGTTCAATTGTGTGTTTGAGAATTGCCTCCCGAGACGCATGCTGTCTTCCTTGCCTGCCTTTGATACTATTCGCTAATTCAATCTGATCCAGCTCAAGATCGAATCTTTGCAAGTACCTGAAGTGGGACAGAAATCAGATTTGCTTAAACAGTACATGAATCAAACTCACATAAATCCCAAATCATTACTTTGCCTTAAATTCCTTTAATATCTTAAAAAGAAAATATACTGCTGATTGTTTAAATTCAAATTTGCCCACAAATATACAATCAATTCACTTTACAGCATATTCTGTGAAGCGCTTTGAGACGTCAAGAAGACGTGAACAACGCTATATTAAATGCAAGGATTATTATTATTATTACTTACTATATTATTATGTTATTATTTTATATATAAAACAAAAGGTTAAAAAAGCCAAAGATCTGAGCACCTATTTCAGTACACAAGCAGTCTAAAACATTGCATCCAACACAAACCTAAACTTTTGTTTAAAACTTCTAGTGTAGCAGGTTTCTAAACTCAAATTGAAAACTAACTGCACATTTTGGTTTGTCTTCCTCTTACAGTCCAGGGCAAGAGCCATCTATAAATTCAGTTTACTGTAAGATATCCCTCTTTTAAAAGAAAATGGATAGAGGGTGGTCACATTTCTTATCCTGCCCCCAGCTCCAGCCACGTGGATTTAAACATTTCCTTAGCAGATAAATTGTTAATAAGCTTATATTTGTCAACCTAATTAGCTTGACTCTGACCTGAGTCTGTAGCTTAGGTAAACACTTGCAAGCGAAGAACTGTTCAATTCCTGTTAGGAAGTTGTACCTATAGAACTAGTTGTTCAAGGAAATATCATTAATCTTCTGAAAACCCTGACATTGCTTCTGACACTTCTCGCCACTCAACTTGGCCTGTGTAACCGGGGCTCAAACAACAGGCCCGGTTGTGGGGAGGAGGTGAAAGGTTCCGCCTCTCATTTATTGACTAAACTCCTTCCCCCCCCCCACCCCCACCCCACCCCCTCCCCCACCCCCCCCCCCCCCCCACCCCACCCCCTCCCCCACCCCCTCCCCACCCCCCACCCCCCCACCCCCTCCCCCACCCCACCCCCACCCCCACCCCCTCCCCCCCCCCCACCCCCACCCCCTCCCCACCCCCCCCCCTCCCCCACCCCCTCCCCCCACCCCCTCCGCCTCAAAATAAACAGTCAATTAAGAACCATGTTGTTTCCCGGTAAAACTGCCCACGGGGTGTGTTCATGAACCGGACCGCGCAGCTGACCCGTCCGCCCCTGGGATTTAGCAACACCACAGCTTGCGTTTGTACCGCGCCCTTCGCGCCCTTCGCGCCCCCTGGAGTTGGACGCGTGCAAACCCGCGCAGTCGCAGGTGGGCCGGCGGCGGCAACAACAACGACGACGACGAACGACAACCGTGACGACAACCCCCAGCTGCGTGACTCGCTGACGTCTTGTCTCACCCGCCGAAAACCCATTGAAGTCGCCTCACCTCCCCGCCAACCTAACCCGCTCGGCCAGGGGGCCGCGGGGCGGGTGGGGTTTTGGGGGGGGGTCATGGTGGATACCTCACCGCAGCCAACACAGGTCCACACCAGCCGCCGTCCAGCCACTGACACGTCCGCGCGCTAAGTTTGGTGGCTGGGGGGTCGCTGCCGGTTTTCCCGGTGGCCTTCAGTAGCGGAGCCCAGCGCCGAGCTGGAGGAAGAGGGAGGTGACCATAGGAATGGTCGAAGAGGAAGCTCTTCGGGCGTGATCTGAAAATGAGGGGTACACGGCGGAGCGACCGAGGGAGAGAGTTCCCATGTTTAGGGGCGTAGTGGCTGAAAGCATGGCCGCCAATGTTGGAACGAAGGGGACGAGGAATATCAACAACAACAACTTGCATTTATATCGCGCGCTTTATGCCGAACGGAGTCTGGGAGCACAGGAGGCAGGAGCCAGCCGAGCGGAGATGGCGGGTGGTGAAGTGGGAAGTAAGCAGATCGGAGAGGTAGAGAGATGCCAGGACATGAAGGGATTGGTAGATGAGTGTTTGGATCTTGAATTTGTTTTGTTCTGTGATACGGAGCCAGTGGTGACGACTGGAATAATGAGCCACAGGAGAGGAGACGTTGATGGGAGCCAAGGAGTATGGTTTCTATCTTGTCGACCTTCAGCTGCAGAAAGTTGGCCCTCATCCCGGCCTTGATGTCTGACAAGCAAGAGATAGAACATTGATGGACCTGGAGTTGCAGCTGGAGGAGAAGTCGATTTGTGTGTCATCTGCATACATGTGGAAGTTAACTCCATATTTGCAGACGACATCACCGAGAAGAAGCACGAAAATGGCGAAAAGTAGGGGGCCAAGATTGGACCTTTGGATTACTCTGCAGGGGGTGGGAGGAAATCATTTGCAGAGACAAGGTGATGGCAGTTGGTTAAGTAGGACACCAACCAGGAGAGTGCGGTCCCACTAAGGTGGATGATGGAGGAGGGGCGATTGAAGAGAATGGCATAATTGTATGATCGCCATTAAATTGTATTTAAATTTAATTTGACAGCCTTTCACATTTTCCAAACCAATATAAAAGGTAATATAAAGTGATGCTCTTGGTCTGGAATTGTTTGCTAATGTCTTCACCCTCATCTATAAATCTCTTCATACCCTAGCACCTCCCTATCTCTGTGATACTCCTCTTTACCTCTGCTCGACCCTCCATTCGACTAACTCTGGACTGCTGTGCTACCATTAGTGGCCCAGCCTCCAGTTACTACATTCATAATCTCTGGCTCAGCTCTATATGTCTATCACACTGGCTCAGCTTTATATGTCTTTAACCCTATCTAAAAACCTATCTCTTCAACTACTCCTATGGCCATTCTCCCCTATCGTTTAGCAGCTAACCTGTGACGATCCTTCTTGGGGGGAGGAAGTACGCGGGGTCTCCTTGGAGCTGTACTGGCACCAAGGTGACATGCCTGGCAATGGAATGTCGGAATCGAGCCAGCAGTCTGTGATGGTCTCGGATGGTTCCTGAGCAGGTCAGGAGTAATCCAGGGCACTGCTGAGGACACCACAGGCAGCCTGGCTGATCAGCAGGACTTGGGAGGGCACAACTAGTCACTTGAGAGCAGGGAGTCATCACACTCAGCTCCTGTTAACCCTGTAAGCCAAAGCCCTAACGGGTAGGGTGGACAAGCAATGGGAAAGTTTGCCAGACAGCAATATCAATGGCAAGCTATGCCGTTTTAGCTGGTTAGACTTCAGCAGTAACCCAATGCACGCTCTGGTCCCCAAGCCTTGGCTCTTGCCATCCTGCGTCTAATACTCTCCGGAATTAGGTAAGCAGGACATGTCCCTCCGGGGAGAGAGTGCCCATTTCTCAATGTCATAAAGTTCAGACAAGTTAGAATACCAATTCCTCCCTTCTTATGTCTATTTTTGATGTGATAAATTTGGAAAATAATAATGATAATCCTTGCATTTGATATTCTCCTAATTTACCGCGCCCCCAAAATCCTTCCCCACCTTCATCTCTGACATCTCCACCCTTCTAGCTTCCTTCTGCCTCTGCTCCAACCGCCTCATCATCTTAGGCGACTTCAACCTCCACTTCACCCCCCACTTGCTCCACCTTCTCAGACTTCTCCTCTCTCTTCTCTCAACCTCTCCCTCCACACGCACTCTGCTACCCACGTTCATGGCCACCCGCTCAACCTGGTGATCACCCGGGGCCTCAGCATCTCGGTTGTCACCATCACCGACAAGGCCATCTCTGACCACCATTTCATCTTCCTCAACTCCTATATCCCTCTCCCCACTGCCTCCAAACCTACCACTATCTTCTACCACCTGTGGAAAAAGATCTCCCCGCTATCCCTCTCTGCTACTACTCCTCCCCTTCTGATCCACCTCCCACACCAACTCATCCTCTGCGTTTACTCTCCTCCACAGCACCCTATTTACGACACTTGACACCCTTGCCCCCTCAACTTCCGAACTGCCTCCTATTCCCGATCCTCACCCTGGTTCACCAGCCATCTCCGCTCGCTCAAGGGACAGTTGTGGGCTGCCAAATGCACTCAACTCAAATCCAGCCTTACGGTCCACCAGCACATCTGGCTGGACCACATCAAAACCTACCGCTCTGCTCTCACCTCGGCCAAATCGTCCTTCTACTCCAGGTTAATCCTGGAGGCGAAGGGTAACCCCAGGCTCCTGTTCTCCACCACCAACCAGCTCCTCCGCCCTCCTTGCCATGCCTCGCAGATTCTTTTCTCCGACTCCCACTGGTCGGAAATGCTGGACTTCCTCGAGTCCAAAATCGAGGGAATCCGCTCAGCTGCCACTGCGCTCCCAACTTCCATCCCCTCCCTACCAACCCCCACACTCCGACAGCTACCCATCCATCCTTCCACACCTTTGAACCTGTCACTCCCTCCTCTGTCATCATCACCATATCCTCCATGAAGCTTACCATCTGCTCCCTGGACCCCATCCCCACCCCTCTCCTTAAATCCCAGCTCCACTTCCTTGCCCCACTACTCGCCGACATCATCAATTCTCCTTGTCATTTGGCACTGTTCCTACCCCCCTCAAAAGCCACTATCATCCCCACCCTGAAGAAACCTTCCTTTGACAGCTACGGTCCCATCTCTCACCTCCCTTTTCTGTCTAAGGTCCTTGAGAGAGCCGTTGCCTCACAGCTTCGCCCTTTCCTCTCCTCTCCTCTCACTCCCTCAATGAGCCCCTCCAATCGGTTTCTGTGCTGCCCATGTGTGATCAGGGCTCCCTCTGACTCCTTGTCCTCCTTGACCTTTCTGCCGCCTTTGCTACTGTGGACCACTCAAGCCTCTTCTACTGCCTCTCCTCCCACCTCAAACGTCAAGATTCTGTCCTTGACTGGTTCAGGTCCTACCTTTCACACCGCCTCCACTTTGTCTCAGCAAATGGCTTCTCCAGCCCCCACACTGTCTCATGCAGCATTCCTCAGGGCTCTGTCCTCGGTCCCCTCCTCTTCACCCTCTACATGCTCCCCTTGGTGACATCATCCGCAGACATGGGATAAGTTTCTACATGTATGCGGATGACACCCAACTCTATCTCTCTGCCTCCACCCTCAACTCCAGGACTACTGGCGTCCTGATTGACTGCCTGTCTGACATCAAGTCCTGGACGAGGGACAACTTTCTCCAACTCAACATCAGCAAAACCGAGGCCCTCCTGATTGGCTCACTCCAGCGCCTCCGCATCTCGGGCGCTGGCAGCATCAGCCTCCACGGCTGCACACTCACTCTCACTAAGCCAGTCAGCTCCCCATCCCCCAGATGATCGAATTCAAGATCCTCGTACTCACTTTCAAGGCCATCCATGGCCTTGCCCTCTCCTACTTCTCTGACCTGCTGATTCCCTACCATTCTGCCCGCTTCCTCCATTCAGCGGGCTCTGGCCTGCTCCATGTCTCCTGCCCGACCCACCCTACCATCGGTAGCCGGGCTTTTAGCCTCTCTGCCCCCACACTCTGGAACTCCATCCCACAGTCCCTTCGCCTCGCTTCCTCCCTTGCCTCTTTCAAGGCCGGTCTCAAGACCCTCCTCTTCGATCGTGCCTTCAGTCGCCCTCCTACCGCTCTGCCTTCCCTCACCCCTGCCCCACCCCTTACCCCATGCTCGGGTCCTGATCCCTGACTGTCCAGCGCCTTGGGACGTCCTCCCGACATGAAAGACGCTCTATAAATGTAATTTTGTTGTTGTTGTAGTGCCTTATCACGTCATTCAGGCGGCTCAAAGCACTTCACAGAATTTACTATAACCTCAAATAAACAAGTGTTTAAGTGATTCAGATTAATAAATTTATTATCAGCCACTCAAATGAAGTGTCCTGATCAATGTCAGAAAAGGGTGTGAAAGGTAGAATCTGTCACACTGGAATAAGAGCGGTGGTCCTGAAAATGCACCTCCTCGTGAGTCTTCTCCCTACTCCACTCACTCTGTTGATTGTGATAGATTCTTAGTTCAGCCGCAGCGCACACTGTCTATGTATTCTCACACTGTAATACACAGTAATGTTTCAACAGCCCACTCACCACTCTGGCATTCACCTGAACCTCTTTACTGCTGAGGAATTGTCTAAGGCTTTCAGTGTTGTTCTTCTGGAACTTTTGTTGCCATGGGCGACAGATGTCTGACATTATTTCTAGTGAAATATAACTGTTGTTTGTCACTTAGTTGGTTCTGTGGAGCTACGTAAATCGTGACTAAATTGGAACTGCAGTACTGTATATTCTGTTATCCCTGTTTGATTTGTCTGGGTTTAGAAATAAGATCTACATTTGTTTGCTCATACAATTCGCACTTAATAGAACCATAGAAGTTTACACCACAAATCAAGGCAACTATTTGACCAATTGTGTGTGTCTGTGCTGGATCCTTGAAAGAGCAATCCACTCAGTCCCATGTTCCTGCCCTATCCTTGCTCTCCTGCAAATGACTCCTTTCTGGACATCTATCCGTTCCCTCAAGCAAACCAACATTGATCCTGGTACGACCATCATACCCAGCAGAGTGTTTATTCCATATTCCCAACAAGTCTCCGTGTGTAAAACAAAATTGCCTAATCTTCCCCTTTGGTAATTATCTTAAATCAATGTCCTCCAGTCATTGACCCACTGACCAGCAGAAATAACTTTGCCCGTCGTCGACCATCAGAGCCTCTCACAATTTGACCCCCACTCCCCCCCACACCCCCTCCCCATTATATATCAGTCTGGGTTATTTAGTAGCACTCTCACTTGAGGATCAGAAAGTTGTGGGTCACAGCCCACTTCAGGGCTTTGTGCTCAGACTGTGGGGAAGCATTGTTGGAGGTGCAGTCCTTCAGATGCGCTGTTGAACCAAGATCCTAACTTACTGCTCGTTCAAATGGACATCAAGAAACCCGTGGAACTATTTGAAAAGGGAAGGGAGTTTTTCCAGATTAATTGTTTATTCAGTTCACAGTTATTTGTGCACCACCCCCTCTAACTATTTTTAAATCCCACTTTAAAATCTATCCCCTCCACCACACCTATGCTCACCTTTCCTCTCCTTTCTCCCTTGCTCAGAATCCAACCTCAGCACTGTGAAGCACTCTGAGTCTTGATCCTGTGCGAAGGCTATATAATGCAAGTTGTTGTTGCCACATTTGTCCACAAATACAACAAAATATTACACCAAGAATAAATGACAAATGAATCATTACTTTGAAAGAAAAGTGTGGGTGATATGATATGTACACAAAGAAAAAGAGGCTACACTGTTCAGTAGAGCTTACAGTGGAAGGTACCACACGCTAATGCTGTTTCACACTGTTCTCTTGAGGAAAGAAAAACTATTTCTGATAATAACTCTTGAATTTGATATAGCGTCTTATCACATTGTTTTGACGTCTCAAAACCCATCACAGTAAAGTAAAGTAAAGTGGATTGATTATGTAGTTTTGTGGGCGAAATCCAGCAGCCAGTTGATAGCAAGGTTTAAAGCATCCACTTCTTCAAAGGCTCTTATATTGATTAACTTTTTGTTCTCTGTAATTCAGTCAATCACTATCTTTATCTGTCTTGCTTATCCAATGTGATTATTTTAAATAACCTAAAAATAATTCTGGAATCCTCTTCATTGGTCATTAGTTATGTAATTAATGGAATCTGCAATTCACTTTGTAAAAATGTGTTTAAAACTCGCAAAATATTACTATAATATCGTGTGATTCTTGACAACCCGCTGGTTCAGGTGATACAGAATTTCCTGGTCAAGTCATCGCTGCAAGGGTTGTTGTCATTAGTTTTGTGGTAAATGCAATAAAATTTCACACTTAACATTTACAACCCAAAAACCTTTCAATCTAACATATGAATGAATTTTTGCATCGGTCTCTCTCGACCATAATCATTATTTCCTTTTGTATATATTTTTAAATATTCTGCCTAACCCCAAACAGATTGGGAGGTGTGCTTGGTGAGGAGCTTCCATAGAATCATATGTCAGATGTGCTGTTCTCCCATCACCACATAGATACCGCCTTCACCTCCAAATCAATACAACACAGGACACTTTGTAAATATTTCTGTATCATTTTTCAGAAACATAAAGATCTTACAGGAGCATTTTGCAAATATGTTCTTTCTGTCTAATACAGTGCTGGCGTGACTTTTGTTATAAAATGAAATAGAACTAATACATACGTAAATCGTATTTTAATTTAATTTATCTTGGACTAAATCTTATTCCGTATGTAAAAGCAATAGAATTTTCCTTCCCATGTTCTTGTCATTGATTTGACAAGCGCCTTCATTCAATTTTCCTATATCCGGATGAAAGTAAGTGAGACAATAGATTTGAACCACCAAAGAAAAAAACGAATGTGTGTTTAGTGTGAAATGAAAAGTATCCCCAACAAAGAGTTGAGATCAGAAAAAAACATAATTACAGATACTATTGGGATGACTAAAAGATTTTCATTTCTCATGTGGTGCTTTTCTGCAAAATTGCCCCCTCAGTCCTTAGAGAGTTTATTATTATGCTGAGACTCTGATGTATATTGCTGTTACACGTAATGAATTTTTCTTGTACATCGATTTATTTTAATGAAATGACAACATAAAAGCAGTGTAAGTTTCATAAACTTAATTTTAGTGTTCTGTTGCAGAGCTTCTCATAATATTGTCACAGTTATTGGTTGATAAGATGTACTGAGGAATAATGATTTTGGATAGCCAATAAAGAAGTAGAGCAATTGCGACTTGGAGGTTTTTGTTTTTGAAGATAAACAGTTTTATTTGGATTTTTTTTCTATCTACAACAGCAACTATCTTCTTTTTTCTTTATATCTATCCATTTGTCTGCTGTCTGTCTGTCTGTCTGTCTATCTTGTCTGTCTGTCTGTCTGTCTGGTGAACAGTTCCATTGGCAATAGCCATTATCTGGGACATCATGGTGTCATGGTCAACAATTCTTCAGATAAATTTGTCATTCACTTCATGGCTGAATCCAGACATTGTTATATGCATATTGACTGCCACATTTGGCTGCAAACACACACTCACTACACACCTGTTAAGCGCTTTGAGACATTTCAACATTATAGTTGCTATATCAAATGCAACAATTATTATTAATGGTAGACAGCAGGGTGTTAGCAGACGATTTTGGCCATAGAAGACAACACAGCCAAGCTTGGTGCTGTCTTTAATCAAGTTTTTGAAGCTCGTTTCCTGGCTTCCCCTACTATTATTCAAATAGGGGAGATAGACCCAAAAATTATAATTGCAGCTCATGCAAGCGTGAAATTCTCAACTTTATCAGGTTACTGAAGGAATCACATCAAGATGTCCATACACATGTGGAAACTTATTTGGCAACAGGCAATCCCTAGAAGTGTGTAAGATATGTGAAAGCTTCTGCTTCATGTTCAGTACCAGTTTTCATCACTACAGAACCACAGTTTCAAAGTGTCATCAATTTCATAATTCTTCTGTCACTAATCCAGCCCATCATTAGAATTATGATTTTTACAAGGTTAAAATGTTCGAACATTTCAGTGAAATGCATAATGACCATACTATAGTAATCCTGTGTCAGTTGCAGACCATTTTTAACAACTTTTGATGGTCTAACCTTTACTTTTTATAGTCCCATACAATACTGTTTTTGTCCTTTGTCATCGCTAGTATCACAGAAGCTATTTGCGATTATTCTGTAAGAACCAAGACCATTATCCTGTTTCAGTTCGCTGCTTGTGGGGCAGTTAATTTCATTACCAGAAGTATAAACCTCTTTGCAGTTTAACAGCAGGGTGAAATAATCCTCATTGATTGATACAAAATAGATCCTTGTAAAAGGAACATGCTTTGTGCCATATTTCTCAAAAGACAAACTGAAAAGGGTGCTGAAATGACTGTGTTACATATTTGTATTTATGATATTTGTATAACAGTTTCATGTATTTATTGAACTATAGTTGAATTTTAGTATCAAGAGTAACATTCAGAAACCACTGAACTGCATGCTAATATCTTTGAAATAGATGCTTTGTCATATTGTGGATTTGGAGCTCAATGAATGCTTACCTGACCTTTGCAGATTTAATATTTCAGGGGTGGAGGAGGAAGGTAATTTAGTCAATTTCATCAGTGAGTGTTGCCGAACGAGGGGTGAATCTGTCTTTGTGATCTTTAAATTGTATTTAAATCCCATACAAAGAAAGGAATAGTAGAAGTAGCAATATGTTTAATGATTTCCCGTCATTTCTAAGCCAACATTCTTATCTAGCTTTTCCACTGCGGGATCTCATTGGTCAGACACATAATGAAAGATCTTTGAGGATGAGGAATGCTGTGAGCATTTCTCATTGTATCATTTAAGGGGATGATAATAATATCATAATCCAAATGTTTTTGTGAAAAACAACAAATTGCAAAAGCCTTTTGAAAGACGCTAATCATGCTGATATTAATGCGTGCTGAGAATTAATCTTCTGTAAGATCTTACAGTAATTTGAAAATTCATTTCCCTACCATGGTTGGCTCCACAATTGTTCTCTCTGGAAGTAAATAATAATAATAATCTTTGCATTTGACATAACATCAAAACGTCTCAAAGTGCTTCACAGCATTTACTGTAATGTGCAGTGACTGTGTATTTTGTAGGTGAATACAGCAGCCAATTTGTGCACAGCAAAGTCACACTGACAGACATGAAATGAATGATCAATTTTATCATTTGATGTTGTTGGTTTCGACACCAAATTAAATTCCCTTTTCTTTTTGGGATCTTTAACATCCAACTGCCTGGGCATACAGGACCTCAGTTTAATGTCTCATCTGAAGTCTAGCATCTATGACGATTTTATGCTTTCCCAGCACTGTATTGGATTGTCAGCCTAGATGCTGAGCTCAAAGTCGTAATATAGGGCTTGAACCCACAAAAATCTTATTGTCACTCAGTTACATCCCTTAAATACCAAATTCATCTGTGTTTATTGGCACAATGTTCTTTCAAATAATCAAAATCTTACTGCCTGCAGAGGTCCCTGTGACTCATAATGTCTCTTTCAGACTGCAAGGGGATTTGAGTTATTCTCATTTAGAAATAACTATTGCCTCTGATTCATTATATAGCATCATATTTTTCTGCTGATTTGGTTGCTGATTCCATCCAAAAGGAATAACCTTCTAGTTATGACTGTATGTTTTGCTACCAGTATTCATGAGCTATGGATTTGTGTTGAAATATGACATGGTGCTCTGTAAATCCAATGCGGATTCGTCCTGGGGCTGAACTGGCTTCTAAGAGACATATGTGGTAAATCCATGCAGGTTTACAGTATATTGATGGTATACTAGACTGCCTGACTCATCAATGAGACTTACAGATATAAACTTTCCCTCAACCATGTAAGCCAAACCATGAAAGGTTGGGTGGCCCAAGCTAGATAAGTATTGTGCTGCATGGTTAATTTAACTGAAAAATCCTCTGACTCAACAACTCGGGCTTTTTTAAGGCAATCACCAGTTAAATATAAACCATTAAATAGTGTTCTGTTATCTTAAGATTATTGTGCAATATTGATTTGGAAAAGCAACAGTAGTACTGCTGACATACAGGGCATAGTGCAGTTATTGCATGTTGGATTCAGCTAAATTCACACTTTGTATGAAAACGTATCTGGCAAAAAATAAATGTTTGACAATAAGAGATGTTTACAAACTTAATCTACTGCTTGCTGGTAGGTCATTAGGAATTTCCAGTCTCCCTAAATTGGTCATCTTTAAAAAGTTTTCAATTGAAACTGGAATAAATATTAATTTCTCAGATGTCAGGATTATGTATTATTAATATTAACACCATACTATTACAATACTATTAAGTAATTTCATTGTCATAAACATTATTATTATGAACATTACAATTCATCCTTCTAGTTTTCCCCAAATTCTGGAACTCATTGCCCCAATCTCTCTGCTTTGTTTCCTCCTTTCCCGTCTTCGGCTGAAAACCTTCCCTTTTAACTGTGCATCGTCACCTTCCTGCTCCCCACCTGCTCGGCGTCAATCTTGACCAGATGCTACCCAGTGTGTAAGGGCATTGTATAAATGCAAATCATTGTTGTTGTTGTGTTTTTTTTGTATAAAGAGGAACACTTTACTTTCCTTAACAACAACAGAATTGTTAACAGTACTTTATTGTCGAACATTTCCATAACAGGATTAAAGCTTTCCAGTGATCCTTTTTGCTTCAGGACAGTTACACTCATTTCTTAATACTCCCCTTTTTGATAATTGCTTTGAAGTGGATGGTAGCGACTAGAATAACTTAGCAAATGCGGAATGCTTGCTACCAACCAAGCCCCCAAAAGATTCCTTTGCTGCAACTTTTCCCTTTATGTAAAAAAACAGGATTTTTTTTTGGTCAGCAATGTGTATGACACTTGCGGAAATCCATGACCGTGCTTAAGAGTATACAAACTAAACTGAGAATTCCCTTCAACTCAACTACACATTGTAAATTCAAGAGACGTTTATTGGAATGGAATGTGCACTCTCTCCCTGGCGGACGCATCCTGCTTATCTAATCCCACAAAGTATTAGACGAAGGTTGGCAAGAGCCAAGGCTTGGTGACCTCAGAGTGTACGCTGGGGGTATTGCTGGAGTCTAACCAGCTAAAACCGCATAGCTTTCCATTGATGGCACTGAATAGCAAGCTTTCCAAACTGCTTGTCCAGTGAGGACCATCCTACTTGTTAGGGCTTTGGCTTGCAGAGTTAACAGGAGCTGAGTGAGATGACTTCCTACCCCAGTAACTGGTCTGCCCATGAGCCAGGCTAGCTGTGCTGTTATCAGCAGTGCGCTGGAATACTGTGGACATGCCTGACTCAGGAACCGGACTATCGAGACCGCCGCAGAGGGCTGGCTCGATTCTGACATTTCGTAGCCAAACATGTCACTTTGGAGCCAGTTCAGCTTTAAGGAGATCCCAAGGAGGACAGTTGGTCTTTTGACATCTGAGCACTCACTAGGTAGATGGTAGGTACAAGGAACTTCCTGCGAGTTTCCCGGTGGGCAACACAGCTCAGCATGAAATGCACGGGAGCATTGCCACCATCTTCCTGTCCGCAGCTTGGGCACATGTCCCTTCCCATTGATCAATCATTCCACCAGTTGGAGGTGCGGAGTTTAAGCAACAGTCTCTCTGCAGGCAAATCAAAATGGATTTCAGGCGCTGGACGTACGAAGGTGTGTTCAGAAACTCGTACTCAAGGTAACTGCTCCAGCAACTGTCACCCTAAACCTCAGAGTTTCCTCATCAGGTATCTGGTGGGTATCTGCCATCAGGGTGGTTGGCAGACCACTACAGGCCAGCTTGGGACATGCCAACCACCTTGATTTTCTTGAGGTCCGGATTCAATGCTGCATACACCAGGTTTACATAGCACAAACTGCTTAATCCAGGGCCTCATGCGAGGAGCCTTGGCAAATTGCATGCCCATTGTGAAGCCAACTCCACCTCCAGAGTGTTTAGTGACAGGTCAGTGTGACAGATCACCTCTCTGAGCCCTCCCTCTCTGCGGTCACTTCCCATGTTTGCCACAACTCCACCTCACTGCTTGATCTTGGACTTTGCAAGTGGAAATCTTCTGCGCTGCATCCCCAGAAGCTAGGATCCATAAAGGAGGAACATCCAGGAAATTTATCTGCTATCCAGCTTCCTAAGAGATCCTTCGACATATCTGACTCATCGTCTAATAATCCTGAATCCATTTAATTTGAAAAAACTTGTCTACCTTCTCTTAGGTTCCCTGTTCCACCACCTGCGTTCCTTGTGACTCTCACCCTTATTGTGTGAATACATCAGTATCTTTTTAATTTTTTAATTTTGTGTAATATCCAATTTTGATCTTATTTCTGCAGCCACGATAATGTGGCATATTAGCAATCTAAGAGGATTGATTTCCCAGAGAGTATCACTGACATCATTAATAAGATTACCACCTGGATGGAAATCTTAATATTATAATCTGGTCTAAAAAAATGGAGGATCAGACATCTCCTGCTGTACTGTAACATGATTTGCACTGTTCAGTCAAATTCAGCTAATTTTCTATAAAGGTGAAGCAAATATTAATTAATTAAAAGTAATTGTAATCTTTTGGCAAATTTCACAGGAATGACATTTTTAGAGAGTTAAATCATTAAGTTATATCTGCGTATAAAGGTGGCTGTTACAGATCCTGTGGTATAATTCGAAAAGAGAAGGGAGTTTCTGACAGTATCCAGTCTAATGATCCCCATTCATTTCATGACTGCTTGTGGGACATCAGTGTGAATAAATTGTCTGCGAAGTTCACTTACAATATACACAGTCTCTACGTTTCACAATATACTTTCACGTGCACTTTAAGACATCCTACAGTCAGGAATATGTTATATCAAATACAAGGATTGTTGAGGATTTTATATTGTTTCAGGCTTTCTGTCATTGGATATACATTTATATAATAATCGTTGCATCTGATACATCGTACCAATGAGACATTTCAAAGTGCTTAACAGTATATTCTGTAAAGTGATATAACTATATGTGTTTTGAGGGCAAAACATTTATTATAGTAGTTGCTCAGGGACTTATTGAACCTTTTTAAATCATAAGAAATTAAGTTTATACAATATTCTGTAAAGTGGTGTTACTGTGTGTTTTGTAGGCAAAATTGTCGAAATTGTCTGGTGGCCAACTAACCCATGTTAGGATTTATTGAGTCATGTAGCAAGAGTTGGAGGCTCAGAGACATTTCGTTTTATTGAGAAAAACCTTCTGAATTTAGAGATGACATGGATCCAATCTGCTCATGGTAATGATACTGCCTGTTTATTGCACTTAGAATAATTGTTCTGCATTAGTCCAACTTTTGGGGCAATTGTCACAAATACAATTTTTGTAGTCGAATTACCAATAATTGGAATGAATTATCTGACAAAGACTAAAGCTGCAATTAAATGATTGTTAAAAGGCAGGCACGGCTAAAATCAGCAAAGCAGCCATTTTGTACAGCTGATCCCTGTATAACATTCATGTGCGATAAGCCACACTTGAAGTATTATTAACTAACTCTCAGCAGTGATGCATATCCCCCTTGAAAATGACCCCCCTCGGAAAAGATCTCACTCCTCTGAACTAATTTTGCCTCACTCAGCCCACCAGTGTCCATAGAACTAAATTAATGTATATATAACCATATACTTAAGACAATCATTCTAAGCTCCTATATCACTATTTGTAATATAAAAGCTTACCGTAAGCTTTCATATTAAAAAATTGATTGTTGGCCAGATACAATACAGATTGTTGGCCTGAACACCGGGATAAATTCCCTTCTCTTTTTAATAAGTGCCATGGGATCTTTAACGTCCACCTGAACAGGTGGACAACTCCAACAAAGTTGCACTTCTGATAACATTGAACTGGAGTGTCAACCTACAATTTGAGTTGACTGTGACTTGAACCCACAACTTTCTGGTACAAAAGTGGGACGAGTATCAACTGAGCCATACTGACACAAATACTGAGAGGCATGAATAATATAATCAAGAATATGTTATTGAACTTAAGCAATCTTTCTAGGACTAGAGGAGAGGTGAACACAAAATTAACTTCAATTGAAAATAGGGAATTAGCAGGAACCCCTCCCCCACACACATACTAACACACATAAGATTAAATATGTGAACTTAATTCCACAAGTGATAATCAATGCTATATTGATTCATTTATTTTTGAAAACGAAAGAGTGGACTGAATTTCTAAAGAAGAGACCTGAATAGAATAAAGTTAAGTACAAATAGACAAGATCAAATGTTTTCAGAACATGATGATCCCTGTTCTCTGAAGTCATATTTGTCATTTGTTGCATGCAATTGCTCTGAGTTCAGTAAGGTTACATTTATAACCCAGAATATGTTAGTTTACTTTGGAGGATTACAGAGATATGCTATAATTTTTTATTGAGTTGAAAGTTTTACCTATTCACTTATCCCAAGAGATGAAATGCATTGGGTAGAGTGCATGATGTGATAGTGCAAACTACATGATCTGTTGGAATAAATAGGCTCAATTACCCTGCTACATGACATAGCTTCTTCTACGAGCTCCATCTTCCAAAGATGTTCTGTCTTGTGAGTTAAAGAGCCTCCAAGTGATCATCTAACTGGAAAAGACCAGCTAGATGACAAATCCGGATATATGTCAACACTGCACAGAGCATTGACCTGCCTTTACCTCCTGTTCCATGAGTTGTAGCTACTCGGTTCACATTTTGCACAATGAGATATTGGCCCACAGTAACCAAAACTGGGCAAGGACCTAATCCAGCAAGTACAACACACTCAAAATGTTTTTGATAAATGAACTTGCTTTTGGCAGTGTCCACGTCTGTAAATTAATTGCACCTCAAATTATGAACTTGGTTAAAATTCATTTATGATAATTTTGATACATTTACATCACTAAATAGCTGTATTACTTCTTTTCATGGCTGTTTGTTGGATATTGCTGTGCACAAATTGGCTGCCGCATTCGTCTACAAATTCAGTCACTGAACTTTACAGTAAATCCTGCAAAATGCTTTGAGACATCCTGCCGATGATTTTTTTGTTTAACATTTAGAATTGATTCGGAGCAAATATCTCTATTTATGATGACTGGTCAACCATTCAAAATCACGCTCAAAATCGAGTAAATCAATCATGTAGAACTTCCAAGCAAAGGTCAACACCTTAACTTCACGGCAGCGTCAAGATAATTATATTTCAGGTCATGCATATTAGATACTAGCTGTTTGCAGTCACAGCGGGTAAAAAATGTTCATGTCACCAACGGGTGGAGGAATGACGATTGTTATCAGACATCATTAACATCACTATATTTATTGACTAATTATTGACCTTGTGTCCTACATATAACAATGTCGTTCTATGAAGTCTGTTTTTTTGGTCAGTAGAGAGGCTGATATGTTCGTTCTCTGAAGATGTCCCTCAGTAAAGGCTAAGAAGAATCTATTTTCATTTCTTAATTTGCATGCCAGTGTTCAATCTTTCACTTAAAAACAAGCATAATAATAATAATATTTGATATAGCTCCTTTCATATCAGGAGGATGTCTAGTACTGTTAGTTGAATCTGAGTAACAGATGTTTTATGGATTCCATGTCTTCATTTTCAAGGTGCACCTACTTCAAACGTATAGCAAATGTCTGACATTCAAGCTAACTAGGTGTGTGAATGATATTCATTGTGATGAAGTGCCTTTGATCTCTTGATCTACCTCTGAAGACCTATCTATGAAATAATTCCCCCCTTCTCTGCCACTACTGGGACTGCCAACACCCTCATCCAGTTTCATCTAATTCAGGCTCAACTATGCTAACCGGCTGCTCACTGGTCTCCCCAGCTCTTTTTTACACAAGCTACAGGTTATTCAGAACGCCACAGCCCATGTCCTCTCACGACTCAGGCTCTGCATCCTCTGTCTTCATCCGGTTCCACTAGTTCCCCATCTCCCCACAGATAGAGTTCAGATCTTAATTCTGTAGTGGAGTCCTGTAGCGTAGTGGTTAGAGCACTTGCCTCACAAGCAAGAAGACCTGGGTTTGATTCCTGGACAGGGCGAAACGTTGGCCATGTTTCCTTACTCCACAAGCCTCTGTTTAACCTAGATGTAAATAGGAACCCCAGTTGTTAGTTGATTGGTGGATTGCTTTTCCAGGGCTAGTAATCCCTTCAAAAAAAATAATAATTTGGTCACTCAAACCACGACTGTTTGTGGAACTCTACTGTGCGCAATTGGCCGCCACGTTTTGCCCACAAAATACACAGTCAATTCACTTTATAGACTATTCTGTGAAGCGCTTTGAGACGTCTCAAAGACATAACAAGGCGCTATATCAAATGCAAGGATTATTATTATTAATTCTCACCTTCAGATGCCTCCACAGTCTCACCCCAACCTACCTCGGCAACCTCCTTCAACCACACTTACTCAGCTACAGCTATCCTTTGCTCAGCAAACACTCTGTAAAGCATGGTCAAAGAGGTAGATTTTGAGACTAGCCTTAAAGGAGGGAGGGAGGGAGGGATTTGGAAATCTCTGGGATGGAATTCCAGAAAAGAGTGGCAGAATGGCTGAAAGGCCACCGACTGATGCAATGGCAAATAGGGTGGATGACATAAAGCAGGCCAGTGCTCTCTAACAGAAGACACTGAAAGATACGATGGGCTCAAGAAAGTACTTTACAAGGTTAAAGCCCTAAGAGATTGTGAAGGAAGAGGGGAGATGAGAAAAATGTTGAGCAATTGTTTTCTTTCATGTGGAACATCCTTTGGCTTCCAATAGCAGGAGCTATAAAAAACGAACACCATACATTCAATTAAACAGATTTATTGGTAATACAATTTGCTTTATTGATATATTTTTAATGAATCAACAAAACATTTGGAGAGAAAGATTTTAAAAAGACAATTAGGAAGGGAATCTAACAAATAAACAAAGGGTGTATTTCTGGAAACATGAGATCCAATGGACTGAAGGGGTTTTTTCATGAGAATCTCTCTTGTTTTCTTTTGAAGTAAACTATTAACAATCACCTACTCTATAAAACTACAAAATTGGCTGAAAATATATGAATAAACAACAGATTGGATTTTTTTTTAAAAAGAAAGATCTTGAATTACAGGCTTGACATCTAATAATGACATTTCTGATTTTCCAAGCATTGATGGTAAACTACACTCATTTATACAAAAGAAAACAACTTAGCATAGTCTTCTTTAAATATTCACCTATGAATAGGTGTCCTGTCCTCGTTTCATTTCCACCATCACATTATGCAATGGATGCAGCCAATCACACCATGTGATAACCAGTTATCTCATCAAATGCATCTGGAATGTGGACTGTACTATGATATGTGAGTTGAGAAGTTGACTGGTGTTACTCTCCCGTTAAACTCTGCCAGTTCAGGAAACTGCAGTAAATAATAGAAGTTTTCCCGTGTAGACTGTCTAACCTCATTTTACTCTGCTCTGTGGAAGAAGGAGGAACATCGAACCCAAACTTCCCAGTAAAAGGTCTGTTTTAATTTTCTTCAACAAATTAATATGAAATTCTAAAAAGTATAACCAAAGTAACTGAGGGGAAGCTTTGCCACCAATCAATTGTCTCATCTCCTTCCTTTGTGGAATAAACAAATAATTTCCTTTGCGGTAACATTTATGTTAGTCACTTCAGTGGTCCTAACTGATAAAACTATAATAAACAAAAAAGCCATGCAAATATTGATGGACTTTCCATACAGGTG
Source organism: Callorhinchus milii (assembly GCF_018977255.1). Classification (NCBI taxonomy): domain Eukaryota; kingdom Metazoa; phylum Chordata; class Chondrichthyes; order Chimaeriformes; family Callorhinchidae; genus Callorhinchus; species Callorhinchus milii. The sequence continues at coordinate 20,988,181 of NW_024704742.1, read as the reverse complement.
TTTGTTTTGGCAAACACAAGTGCGAGAACCAACATTGCGTGGTAGAGAGAAGAAAAGCTAATGGAAATCTGGAACAAAACAGAAAATACTAGACATGCATAATTGGACGTGCCACCATCAGAAAGAGAAAGGGGGTTATGCTCCCTCAGGCATGTTCCCACACCTGAATCTTATACCCGTGAACTGCCTGTTAAGTAAGATTAAATTTATATATGTTTGAAATACATATATTTTCTTAACATACGTAATGGTTTTCAAATTGCAATTCAAGTTGGAAGAGCAATTTGAGGCACTGGCCAGCGTCTGAATCTTCTGGCAGATGTGTGTGGAGATCAAAATTAATACTGTAAAAATCAATGTTCTAAGTATACTAAGAGTTTTACAACACTGCAATAGCGAATACGAGCATTGATATTGATTCTACTGATCTAACTGATCATAATATTTTGGTTCTAACACCCCCATGGGATATTGTCTTATTCTTAAAGTCCTTGGACAGATGGATTTTTTTTATTAAACATTTCATATTTATTAACTACTTTCAATATCAAACATAATAGTGTGAGGAATGTACAGCTAATAACTCACAAACAACCCAGGAAAGCAAACAGTTCCAACTTGATTTACTTTTGGTTTTAAATATTTATAAAACATTTTAATATGATAAGAGATACAATGAAACAGGAAATAAGGCACATTTAACCTAATACAAGCCCCTGGCTTTACATGCAGTAATGCATAATTAGATTTCAAGCTCCCATTACAGTGTGTTAGATAGATCAATCCCTACTCTTTTGAAAAATAGAGACCAAGTATTTACTGAGTTCTCTTTATCAATTACACTGAAAATTAGAATGAAATGAAAACTCCAATCTATTACACATAAGGACATTCAGAAAATTCCTGTTCAGCCCTCACACACGTATGTCAATTATTTAAGAACAATACAACATCAGTATATGAAAGAAGTGATGTTGATTTTGTGAGTAGGCAATTTCATCCTTTGTGATTTAAAAATTAATGTAATGAATAAACTCTCAGTGTTTACTAGTCCGCTGATACTTAGCACAAACCAACTCTAACATTACTGTACATAGTATGCTCTTAATACAATGAACCTTTGTAGATCCAAGTGCATATGTGCAATTGAATCCCTACAAAAAATGTTGGTGTTGCATCGATTAACTTGCTCAAAAAAGAATTGGATAACTATTTCCTTGAAAGCATCATTAAAGGTTTTAGGTGCAGATTGAGAAGATACTTCACACTTCACAATATTTTGGTGCTGCTAATGACAGGAGAGAGGTGGAGTGATCACTGTAGAGAGGAGGCTAGGTTTGAGAAGTGGAGATGTGGGTTTATCTGACTATTCTGATATTTTCGTTTGGTTACTTTGAACATCAGATAGTGCAGAACATATTATTATTATTATTAACTTTGCTCACGTGGTATAATGGGTGAAGTGGAGTAGGTGTTGCATGATCTATCAGAGGTCCAAGCCTTTTATTGTTCTGTGTTGGATTCTGCTCTCAACCACTTTTGGGGTCTTCCATAATTATAGTCAAAATCACGTACTATTTATGCAATCCATACAAAGCAAAATCCTGGCAATATTCTGATGTATTCAAAATTGTTGTACATTGTAGTCAGTAAAAAAAAATCAAAAGGGAAAATGTTGGAATTGCATGTAATTCAGTGGGACCATCAATCCTGTTATATATGAGTCTGCTTATGTGAAACCTATTGTGTTTCATATAATAGCCCATGGGATATGCAAATCCTTTGTAATCTAATTCATCTGTTAAATCCTTCAATGTCTATTTATATAAATTAAAACCTCTTTAAGATGTAGGAAAAGGGGCAATTGATGTGATTTTGAAGGCCTTCCTGACACAGCTGCTGAGACAAGTGATTCTTCTGATCTGTGTGGTAGAACATTATTAGTTTTTTTTGGTCAGCCAGGTGTCTGACACATGCAGAAACCCATCCTCATGCTTAAGAGTATCCAAACTAAACTGAGAATTCCATTCATCCCACCCACACATGGAAATTCCAACAGTCTCTCTACCACACATATCAGACTTATCACCTACATAATGCTCCAACATTTCTAAAAAGTCAAAAAAGTAGATTAATCAATATTATTATAAAATGTACCGAAGTGGCTGATATTACGATCTCTTCAGTCAACAGTGAGCTGAGATTTGTATTGTTAGGATTGATCCTCATTTGCTGGTTGATTTAGTTCATATGTGTGTTCCTAAAATGAGATCAGTACTAATACGGGTGTCACACCTGGATCCATCCTCAAAATAATTGAATTATTGTTTTTAATTCATAAGGATAATGAAGAGTCTTATCTCAAAGGTATAGTTTTCAATCAGTCAGTTCACATAACTAGGCAAATGCATGTATGTCACAACACTTCACCATTGATACCTGCTGTGGCTGTGTTCTCATGCCACTTCCACTCAGCTCTTATCAGTTAATTCCATCCATCAGATTTGGCCTTCCAAGCAGTCTTCACACCTCTGTTGTATGTTAATAGTTTTAGCATCAGTTTGCTGGAGTCGGAATGTGAGTTAAAACAGACTAGTTTCGCAAACTAATTTAGGCAAACATATCGGGATGGATTAGTTGAGTCAGCGTGAGGACCATCACTGACAACTTCAACTTTCCAGACAATTGTTCTGCATTCTTATTGTACGTGCGTTCAAGAGCAATTTCTTGTTTGATCCGGGATCCACTTCTTGTCAGTTCTTCTCCCTTGAAAGAAAGAAACCTGTGGTGGAAAATAGAGACCAGCACACTGTGCGTACATCTGAATCCTGTCTCTCTCCCCCAGTCAGCTTGTACCAATGCAAATGGCATTGCAACTATGGTCTCTTGCTTGTACTGCCGCTAAAGTATTATTAACATACATATGGGGAGAAATTCCAACTGGGTCTAGATTTACTCTATTAACATAACATTTCAGAGCTTCTAGAATTTGGCAATATTTTTAAATACAGCCTTAATTTGGAAGCCAGTTTTCTGTAAATTCTTTTAAGAAACAGCAGTGTAAAAAGAAAGAAAAACATAGAAATGGAACAGTGCATCATTTCGTTCTCTTTATTTATCACTGAATAAACGCGCAATTTAGAGATTTACAGGATATTATTCTTTGTTACAATAATAGAAACAATGCGCACACTTATAAGGCAATTCAATATCCAATGGGAAAACACTTTTTTTCAAGTCTGGGTCAGCTTGAATATTGGATCAGTTTTGACAATCAGCCATTTCTTAACTCTGACTTGTTCATTTTGAAAATCTCCTGCCTTTTCTCCTGTGTGCACCCACTGGAGACATGCTTGCCATTTGACAGTTGTATATTTCAGGCAGTAGGTCTTATCAAATTTCTGCAAATCATTGTTATTAGTGAATGATATCAGCATACAATATCTTATGGCGCAGGAGGGAATAGCCCTCACAGGTAACCTCTTGATATGGAACCCACACCAGATTCCACCTGTATCAACTCAGGACCCTCATGTATTGATTGCAACCATCATACCTATAGTAAAAACAAAATCTTTGTCTCAATTTACTAAACATTTTCAGTTTATTATTAATTTTATATTTCCTGTGGATAGCTCCCGTGTAAGTCATTGTTTTGAACTGTGCAATCACACCGTTATTATAAAACTGTAAAAAGTTTTTTCTTAAAGTAAAACTTGTGAGATTACAAATCCAATACAATTTACAATAAAATCTCCATTGCTATAGCGCCTTTCATGTCAGGAGGAAATCTCAAAGTGCTTAATTCCCAATCTTAGTATTCTATGACAAAATTGTAAAATGCTCTAACCTATTACTACATTTGGTGTTAACAACAACAACAAAATTACATTTGTAAAGTGGCTTTCACGTCAGGAGAATATCCCAAGGTGTTGCATGAAAAACAATCAATGTTTTGTGTTGCATGAAAAACAATAACAATTCTGAGTAGCTGATCAAACACCACATTCCAGGCATATGTAATTCTTTACAAAGTTATAGTAAATCTTTTTAGAAAATCCAGCATTGCAATACAATAATGACTTCAGAATAAAATATACTTTTTCACAAAAAACAGTTATTCCATTCCCAACCATTGTAACGGAACAGTGATGCAACACAGTGAGATACCAACATTTAAGGTGCACTGTCTCCATGAAAAAAATGTTGGGCTAATTATATTTTGCTTCTAAATGGAGAAGAGCCCGAAAATATTATTTTCATAATACTCATGTCACAGACAAGATATGCTGATATGTTCTGATGTCATTTGCTTTCTCATGGCATGTGTTTGCGGAAGACAAGAGCCCCTTTAAGAACATTTTCATTGAATACAAGTATAAAGCAAGAAGTACTCAGAACCTTTCAACACTATATAAAATATCATTTAAATTATCGTGTATATACATCTATTGTTCCACTTATCAGTATAGTAACTATCATTTTCTGTACATCAATCATACCAGGTTTCAAACTGGGACAATCTTAAAAAGTAGGGAAAGGAGGAATCTTTAGTTTGAAAAGTCCATTTGAGACCATGAACAAGGCTACTGTACTTACAGGGAAATCATTCTGAAGTGTGTGTTTGTGTGGGAAGAGGGTGGAGGAAGATGAAGGATATATACCAACCACTGTCTGAGGTTGTATCTCCTTTTCAGGTTCATAGGCTGTGATCAGGATCAAGATTGCAATTTTTAAAAATAATTTTTAAAAAAAGTTTGGGGAAACATCAGAAGGCTAAATTGTAAACTGTATTCTGTATTAAATTAAAATGCACTAACCTGTCTCAAAACACTTGCACTGTACAAACAACAAAAGTGGGATGATCAGCTTTGAATACACTGGAGTCCAAATTGTCGGTTTTGTTAAATACCCATGTGCATAGTTTGCACACTAGGTTAACCGCTACCAAAGATATGTGCAAACAGAATTAGGAATGCCTTAAATTATGTGATTAATACCCAAGGAAATGGCCTCCAAGTGATTCTATAATTCAAGGTTTGCATATGGTGAGCCCAACTCACAGATTATGCACTTGGTTTGTTAACCCAACCCACAAATCGTCTCCAAACGTGCAGATAAAGATATTTTTNCAGCATCAGAAAGGACTCAAAAACTCATTAAATAAAATCAGAAAATGCAAATTGCTCTTTTCTGCATCATTAGTTTCCTAACGTTCATGATATGGGTCCAGCAAATAGTTTGCATTAACTTTAGCTCAAAAGTGACAAATTATAATATAAACAAACACAATTTTGTTTCCCATTTAGGATTACAATACAACAGATCAAAAGTTTCTATTTGTTTTGCCAGTCAGGCTTCACCAAGCCCAAAATCATCTACTGACTTTTTAAACAACACATTTGGGAGGGAAAATTGCAAGAATGATTATAGGTGAATCAGGAGAAGATATTGACTCACTGTCACACAGAATGCAAATATTCAGAAATCAACTGCACAAATGATTAACAGACTTGCTGTGTAGTATATACTTAAAGACTCCAAATTGTTCAATGCAAATATTGCCTTTTGTAGACATCATCCCACGTGAAAGCATTTAATCAAGGATTGCAAACTGGATTTGATACCATTGTTCAAGAACCCATACAATATGGGATTCAGGCAACAGGACAACATTCCCAATAGGTGACAAATGCAGTAAACCAGCTTGAAGTGCCTACTGGAAATCAAGTTGCCATTGATGTCCGTCAAGAGGATAAAAAGGTTCAGGGGCATCCAGCTGACAGCAAAGGCAATGATCACGATGGTCAGTCTGTAGAAAACACTGCGGGATCTTTTCCTCAATCTGGTGACAGATTTTGGGGTCACATAAACATGCTGTGGCTCTATGGCCTCTTCAGCTGCTGTAGCTTTCATCTCGAAACATACAGGTACCCCAGGAAGAAAGGAAGTGGGCAAAGGCTGAGTACTCTCAGAACCAGGAGTCACTAGAAGGTCATCACGAGTGGGCTCATTCTTATGCACTTTGACCATGGCTGGCACAACACTGGCACACTTCCTGCTATATCGCTTCTTGTGTTTCCTCACAAAGGAATAGCCCCAACCTTGCATCTTTGACAGTTTCATTCGAGACTGATTTTGCGCCGGCTGATGTATGGTTAAATTTATCATTTCATTCTCCTCGAATCCGCTCTGTTTGCTTGGCATGGCGGCACTGACTTTCCTACAAACACTGGCATGGCTGATTGTGAGACAAACTATCGGCAAAATATACTGGATGAACAACAAGGAAATTGTGTAGGCAATTCTGTAAGAATTGGATGGCCATGACTCAATGCATAGGTATCTAATCTTTAAGGATTCTGAGTCAAAAGTTTCATTCAAATGTATGACTTTATGAAAGATGGGTAAAGGTGAGCAAATTGTGAATCCAATAATCCACACACTTCCCAGTAACATATATCCTGTGTTTATGGTAACATGATTGGAGAGTGGATGATTTATCATATGATACCTGACCATGGCGATTGACATCAGCATTAATGTAGAAACCATGACTGACACGCACTGAACAAATGGCACAATATAACACATGACTTCCCCAAAGATCCACTGATCCAGAAGGAGACATGTCAGTGTAAATGGTGTACAGAACAACAGAATCAAAATGTCAGATAAAGCCAAGTTGCCAATCAAAAAGTTAATCATTGACTTCTGCTTCAGGTTTTTATACAGTGCAACTAGGATGCAAAAATTTCCAAGGATCCCAAGAACACTTATAAATATATAAATCCCAACGAGTAAATAGCTTATATCGTGTATACTTCCACTGTAGTCATCCCAGGAGGGGAAACCTGGGTCATATAAGGTAGTAGTATTGCTATGATGCAACAAAATTGCAATATTACTTTTATTTTGAGTTTCAAGATCCATTTTGAACTGCTTTTCCTCCATATATTCAAATGTTTAACGTTTATGAACATTCACATGCTATGTAGTTAGAAAGAATGAAGTGATAATAATTTAACTCGTTCGTTCAGTGAACGTAAAGTGTGCATGTTTTGGACTGTCGTTGCATCTTTGATTTGCTCTCAGTGAGCAGCAACGTCAATGCATTGAAAGACATATGTTGTTGCTGCTCCGTACATCATTGTGGAATAAGCATCACATTAATACAGAATGCACCAGTAAAAGATGGGCATAATGGGCTCTCTAAAGTTAGACACTACTGAAGTTCTATGACTGTGAATACAGGGTACCTTAGAAGCAGCATAGGCATGAGTCAAGTTACAGCATAATTATGACAACCCAGTTAATTCAATTCTTCAGTGCACAGTTGCAAATCTGTCCATAAGAATACAGTATAAATGACAACCAAGTTGGCATTGGAGGTGGTGCAATGAGAAAGGTCTCCTTACTCTTGATGCTTTTTATAATCTTCTAGCAGTCGAGTGGAATAAAATCATGAAGGTATTACTTGATCAATACTGAGGAGTCCATTGGAGTGGAAAGAAGTGCAGTCTAAAACTGGCATCCTGTGTTATCTTCAGGCAAAATTTCTAGCAACAATAGCAGGCCTTAATGCTGTGTGTAAGAAAATAAATTGCAGGAATATAATACCATGCTAGAAGAAATTGTAATCATTATAATTGTTATTGCAATACAAAATAAACGTCCGCAGTTGCTTGATAAACTTAAGATCATAGATTAAATTACAAACTGTAACATTAGGAAAATTAAACTTTACCTTTAAATGCCTCTTATTATTTTGATACTGACACGAGTTAAATCACTATTTTTACAAAACTGTCAAACGTACACCACATGAACAGTCACCAACTAAAAAAACAATTGAATTAGAAAAATAATGAGCTATTATTTGGTAGCTGAAATGCAAGAGTATTGGATTCTGGAAGACTTAATGTTACTGAAGCACATTGGAAAAATCAGGCTTTTGCTTTCAGCTACTGCAGTAATAATACGTCATAGTTTCACAAATACAAGACAGTCAAATATGCATGAATGAACGAACGAATGAATGAATCGATCGAATGATGAGATTTTGAACAGATACTAGTTCTATAGGTTTGCCTACAAATAGTCACTTCACTGTACAGTAATTCCTATGAAGTGCTTTGAGATGTTTCGATTATGTGTTAAGGCACTGTATGAAATGGAAGGGTTATTGTAAATACTAGAGAAAATGGACCTGTTTTCAAGTAAAACAAAAAATATTGAGAAGAGATGTGATCGAGGTGTTTAAATTACGATCAGTATTAACATAATACATATTACATTTATACAGTACTTTTAATGTCGGGAGGACCCCCCCCAAGGCATTTAACAGTCCTAGCTTGGCACCCAAGCTTAGAGTGTGAGCCAAGGGGGGCTTGAAGAGGAAAGATGACCAAAGGCACGGTCAATGAGGAAGTTCTTGAGGTAGACCTTGAAAGAAGTGCGGTAGGGGAGCGAGTCAGTCAGAGGGACTCCAGAACGGAGGCAGATAGGAGGTCACAGAAGAAAAGTGGGGCAAGACCATGAAGGGATTTGAAAGAGAAGACAACGATTATGAACTTGATCTGCTGGGGGCAGGGGAGCCAGTGGAGTCAGGCGAGGATAGGGGTAATAGGCTCACAGAGCCTAGTGTGAGCTGCAGAATCTGAATGATTTGCAGCTTGGGGAGGGAAGAGATGGGAAGTCCAGTGAATGTCGATGTAATCAAGCCTGGGCGTGATAATCGCATGGAATAGGAACTAAACAGCCTAAACGAGAGATAGAGTGGCGGAGGCCAACAATACTATGGAGGGAGGGGAAAGCTGAGTGTGTCAGAGCATGGATGTGAAGTTTATAGGACAGTTGGGAGTCAAAGAAGACAAAGAGGTTCTGCACTGGCTCTGTGAGGCTGAGCGTGCATCCATGTAGATTGATGCTGTCAGTCCCTGAAGGCAAGAAGGCACTGATGGGAGCCAAGCAGAGGAGCCTCAGTCTTGTTGACATTCCACTGGAGAGTTAGTTCTCATCTGGGACTTGATGCCTGACAAGCAATCAGTCAGGACAGCAGTGGTCCTGGAATCAAGGGTAGAGGCAGAAAGACAGATTTGGGTATCATCAGTTGTGGAATTTAACCCTTTGCATGCAGATGACATCGCTGAGCGAGAGCATGTAGATACTAAAGAGGAGAGGACCGAGGGTAGAGACCTGAGGAACGCCACACATGACTGTGTGGGGATGGTAAGAGAACCCATTAGCAGATACAAAGTGAAGATGCTGGAACAGGTAAGAATAAAATCAGAACCGTGAAGGTGGATCAGAGAGGAGAGGCAGCAGAGAAGGACAGCATGATCAACAGTGTCGAAGGCAGCAAAAAATTTAAGAAGAACGAGCAGCCAGAGAGCCCTGGTTACAGCTGGATAAAATGGCATTGGTGACTTTACCCAGGCGTTCTTGGTACTATAAGATGAGCAGAATAAAGTATATAAGGAGAAATTGTTTCTATTGGTCAATGAGGAGTAATTTGAATGTGAGATTATTAACAAAAGAATCATGCGAGAAGTTAGTATTTGTTTTACTTAAGGGTTTATAAGCGCATAGAGAATTCTCTACCAAAATAATTGATGCAGAATCCACACTAGCTTTTAAAAGGGAATTAGACAAATACTTGAAACAGAGAAATATTAAGGTGGATATAAAGCCATGAACAGTTTTGTTTTTGTGGGTATGGTTATGCCCTACTACAAAGTACGCACTTTACAATATATTCTGTGAAGCGCTTTGAGATGTCTCAATGACATGACTTATCTATATCTATATCTATATATGACTTAGCTATATCAAATGCTAGGATTACTTCTCCATGATGGTGTTTATACTTCACGTGAGCCTCCACCTGTTTAATATTACCCCCAGCCTCCCCCACCCCCCTCTATTCTGCTCCGTAACTTATGCACAAATCAAACACTTTCAATATTTTTATGTTATCCTATATGAAAGGTGCTATACCAGTACAAGTTATTGGTAATAAAGAATTTTGATAATGATTGGGGTATCTTTGCCATGAAAAGAAACCTGCTAGAAATACCTACAGCATACACAGCCACTACACTTAAAATCCTGTGAAGCACATAGAGATGTTATCCAGATGTGAAAGTTGCTATATCAAATACAAAAATTATTACAATTAAAAAATGTTGTCACTCAATCCATGACTATTTGTGGGACACATGGTGTGAGTAATTGGTTGTCATGTTTCTCCCACAAAATAAGGCAATCTACTATACAATATATTCCGTGAAGCACTTTGAGACATCTTAATGATGTAATAAGGCGGTTTATCAAATGCCTATTATTTTATTATCTATTATTATAACTCAAAGCTAGGTTGTCAGATGTGTATAATGGCAGATACCTTTTAATAAGTGGCTTGGCATTTTAAAGTTTATATTACATTTTCAGGGAGGGAATTTGAAAACTGGATTACAAAAAGTTCATGCTTGTTGCACCATAGCAATAAATAAGTTTTTTAAAAAAAACTGGATCAGACCTAATGCAAACATTTCACAAATATAACATCGCTTTGAACACTTTGAATATTAATCCATTAAGCAGAGTTGTAATGGAATATAGAAATGAAATAGTTTGATATATTTAATAATTAACTGGAATGCGAATTTATGATTCATTGACTTGCTGGCTTCCTTTATACAGACTTCATAACTTGCAGCACTCAGAAGCAAAATCAATCAACCAATCGTTATCTGCTTAATAATAATAACAATCCTTGCATTTGATATAATGCCTTTCATTTAGGGAAATTGTCTCAAAATGCAAGATTGACTGTAATGTGTAGTGACTGTGTGTTTTGTGTGCAAATGATTCAGTCTTAAATCAATTCAGTCAAATCTGTTCAATGGAGTCAGATATGAAATTCTCACAGCTAAGAAATTAATGCCCAAAATGTGCAAACTGCACCCGCAGTGTTAATTACACAAAACACTGAATAATTCAGGGAAGAATCTGTAATTTAACCTTTAATTCCTAATATACTGTTGTCTTGATTTATACCACCATAACAATGTAACTAATAATTAAAGATGAAATTCTAATAACCACCTGTCCATCATTCATGTGCAAAGGATGTGTAAATAAGGTTTTATCAGGTAGGAATTTTTGGTGGCTTGCTGTGTGTATATGTTGTGTGTGTGAGATTTTGGTCTGTGTATAAACCATTTATGTAGGAGTTTAGAGTTGCCATCTTCTTCAAATTCACTCCTGACCAAGGAGCGGGCAGAATTTACGATAATAACATTAAGCCTTATAATAATAATAATAATAAGCCTTGCATTTGATATAGCATTTGATCACATTGTCAAAATGTCTCAAATACTTCACAGTATTACTGTAAAGTGCAGTGACTGTATTTGAAGGCAAACATATTGGTAACATGGATAGAATTCTGAAAGTTAATTGGATGATTAAAACTCAGTGAAAATCCTAGGTTCAGACAAAAAGTCATCGACCTGAAATATGAACTCACTTTCCTTTCTCCATAGATGCTGCCTGACCTGCTAAGTGTTCCCAGCGACTTCTGTTTTTATTTCAGATTTCCAGCATCTGCAATATTTTGCCTTTCGAAAATCTTAATTATCGGTGCCTTCACGGCATAAATCACTTATGTAAACAGGGTTTTATATTATATTTGAAAAACAAATATTCTCAGCGAGGGCAGTGTCGTTCATCTCTTACAATTGGTCTCTGTATCCCTAGGCCAAAGAATACAAAAGTCAGCCAGAATTCTGGCTCCTGTTCACTCTGTGCTAGAAAGTGATTATGTGGGAATCGGGCGAGGACAGAGGCAGGCTCTGCTGTAATGCTCCATGATTCAACAGTTGGTTGGTTTACCATCAACAACAACAACAGCTTGTATTTACATCAGCCCTTCACGTGCGGAGGCGTCTCAGAGCGCTTTACAGTTGTGGAGCCTGACACCGAGCTGGGGGGAGGGAGGAGGTTACCGTAAGCATAGACGAAGACAAAGGTCTTCAGTTGCGACCTAAAAGAGGGGCAATACGAATGATTGTGGGAGAGAGATCCAAAGCTTTGGGGGTGTAGTGGCTGAAAGATATACAAGTGATATTTCAGTGATGTTAGCAAAACATTCTAGAAATGAAAACATAATTCAAGCCAACCTAAACACAAAACACATCAATCACACCGTAAATCAATGTAAACCTAATACTCGACAAGCTAATCTGAAAGACGGGAATCAATCTAAACATCACATGCATCAATCTTACAAAATACGAGCTAAAGTAAGCAAACAGTACAATCTAACCTAAACATAAACTTAATCCGAGAACACAATATAAATATGAACATGCAATGTGAAAAAACTCAGTACAGTTCAACTTAAATGCACAGCATTAATCTGAGTAAATAGGGTATAATAATACAATGGTAAACAAGTGAATTGGAGGTGTGGTGGGTAGTCAAGCACTGGCAGAATTATACTATATTAGAAACTTTACGGAGACAAAGGATATATGGGTGTGATGATGGTCTTTTAATCAATAGTATCTGTTGCTATCTATAAACTGCAATGTTTCATTTGATGCATTATTTAAGTAGGCATTAGATTCATTGTTTTTTACCTTGTAATGGCCATGAAAACTGACCACCAGTGAAAAACAGGCCATTGATATACTGTAGGTTTATGATGCAGAAGTAATACTTGTGGCATCATTTCTTCAAGTGTATTGAACAATAATTTTCAAATCTGTGGTTAGTCATTATGATGATATTTTAAAAAACAATTGAAGAATTTCAGAAGAACATATTTTAATGTTCAAAATCTATGGAGAAATGTCAATTTGTGCATGTATTATGAATCGCAACAACTCACAGCATATCAATCAGTCATTCAAGTTAAACCACGCCAATTTGGAAGAGCTGTATGTCTTATTTGGTCTGTGTGAAATACTTTGAAATTCAGTGCATGAGTCACATATTCACCTTTCTTTTAATCATCTGCAAGCTTTGGTACAATTTCTTAGGTTTATTTCAGCGTACACAGAAAATCAATGATTGACAAAAAGGAACAATATTGTAAATAACAGGAGAGCAATTCTCAGATTGACTAGGAGCCAAATAATTGAAAGGTATTGAATAATATCTCATGTAGGGGATACAGGATCCACAGGTTGACTTGCCAGCATTTGGTTATTCAGCTGACCAGCAGAAAAGTCATGAGTTCAATTGTTCTGCATCCACTGTGCAAAAAAACTGAGCAGTGTCCAGCCTTATAATTGCATCACTTGAGAGCGTGGGCAGGGAATCAGTGCCAATACAGCTTTTGATCTGTCTGTCAGAATGTGAGGGAAAGGTAATCAAGCACTTATACGCCAATATAGACCTAAACACGAAAGTAATTGCTACAATCCAACTGCAAAGGAACAATGAGAGACACAAACAGAGAGAGACAGATGAGAGAGAGAGAGAGCATGCAGAGATTCCTGAACTGAATCAAAAAAAGATACGACACACTAGGGGTGAAATAATTTGTCAGATAAATATCCTACGTTCTGAATCGGATTCAAACGTACTAAAGTGAACATGTTTACAATAAACTTGGGCATAGTGGACCTGTACATCTAATTTCAGCACCTTGGGATGTCCTCCCGATGTGAAAGGCGCAAAACAAATGTAATCTTGTTGTTGTTGTTGTCCCAGTTCACTACAGTGCAATGGTCGGAATGATGCTCCTGACAATGAAGATCTGAGCACCTATCTCCATTTTATCTATAGTTAAGCAGTAGTAACACACATGTAATAGATAGCCTGGTTGAAACTGTGCCTTCTGTCACAAAAGATTTTATTTGTTTATAAACTGCCTGGAATCTCTTAATGGCTTCATTTTAATTCAATTGATTGCAAGTAGTTTCAAGAATCACCCTTCTTTTGGATCAGTATGAAGCACTCAGTTTCCTTCCAATCAAAACTCACAACCTGAATGAAGGTGGTGGGGTTGCAATTGAGTCTGATATGTGACATTTTTCAACATTTTTTTTAATAAGGAAACTGGGAATCTGTCATTGTCAATTCATGGGAACGCTACTCAAACCTGATTTACTTTGAGAGCAGTTCCCTTGAGCCAGTGTGCCATGCATGGCAGATATCCAGTGACTGCAAGAAGTCACCACTCAGTTTTTCATTGAAGGATTCCATTAGGAATTGCCAAATGTTAGCACAGTCACTTGTGAAAGATTGATATCTTTATTAGACTTTACTAGTCCAAATATCTTTGACTAATCTTTGAACAGCGACAACTGACCCCCCCAAAAAAAACAAATCTTTGTTCAATTCAGTTCAGGTTCTGTTTCTCTTTTCTTCTCTCTCTGTTTATATCTCTTGCTCTTTGTTTCACTGTAGTGTAATTTTTTTTTTAAAAAAGTGGATGAATTGACAAAAAGAAGAATCAAATGCTTTGGTGCTCAAAGAATGTGAAACTTAAACATCTGAAATAAACACAGAGGTGTTATAAATCCCACAGTAGGTTCAATAACCATTGAAAGAGAGGGAAAGGTTTTAATGTTTCACATATGACCCTTCATCGGAACTGAAACATTAATTTGGGGAGACACTTTGCAGAATGGCGGAGGGCAAATAGAGCAAGTTTATTCCCTTATTAAATACCCCTCTCTCCTTTGGCATTGAATAGAAACAGACCATTGTCCACTGACAGTTCCCTGTTGACAGCCCATTCCATGTTGGAATGGAAAATTCACCCTTTCTTATTGATGTCTCATCTTTACTTCTTGTGTTCCCTCTAAACCTTCCATTAACAAAATTTCACAAGCTGTTTTGGCCCATCAGCTGCTTCTTGGTGCAATTTGTTTTTTTTCCTAATGTGACTTGTCTTATACTTGTGCTATTTACGCTAACCTATTCTGCATATGAACTCCCCCCTAGCCACCACTTCAACTGCGGTGAAAGATCATGTCTATTTTATTATTTCAGATGGCAAATAGCCTGCTTGGATTTTCTATGTATTTCTACATTTACTCTGACAACAAAGTTGTATGTTTAGGGTACACTGTGAAAGGGACTCTAGGAAATATAGAGCAAGACCACTTTTCCTGTGGTCAGCTGGACATTTCACAAGGCATCTTACAAAGCTAAATAATGATGCTTGATACTTAGCAATATACTTAAATATGCCAAAGACAGATGGGCACCTGTTCAGAATGGTGACTGGCTAGTTTTAGGACACACATCAAAACATATTTATTCGCACCGGAGCTGAGGGTTTGGAATGAAGAGGGTTTGGAGGACAAGATCGGATGGAGTGGGAGGAGGACCCTAAAACACACACAGTCCTGACTATTTCTGAAGTGGATACAGATCTGCTTGGATTTAATAATAATAATCCTTGCATTTGATATAGCGCTTTTCACGTCTTCTAGACTTCCCAAAGCGCTTCACAGAATATACAGTAAAGTGAATTGACTGTATATTTGTGGGCGAACGCGGCAGCCAATTGCGCACAGCAATGTCCCACAAACAGTCATGGATTGAAAATGACCAATTTATTATTGCTTTTGGAGGGATTATTATTAGGCTCTGTGTGGAGTAAGGAAACTTGCCCAAGGTTTCGCCCTCTGCCTGGAATTGAACTCAGGTCTCTCGCTTGCAAAGCGAGTGCTCTAACCACTGAGCTACAGGACTCCATCACAAATAACTCGTTCATTTTGCTTCTTTCAAAATATTAATGTGTTGCAATTTTACATGGGAGCAGGGAGGAAGGGGGGGGGGGGGGGGGGTGAATACCAAAATAATATATTTCCTTCGCAGCCCAGGGAATGCTCAGACCATTTATACCAAATAATTCACCATCCTGCATATCACACACAGCCACCTGCAATATCATATGTGGAGTCCTGTAGCTCAGTGGTTAGAGCACTCGCTTTGCAAGTGAGAGACCTGAGTTCAATTCCAGGCAGGGCGAAACCTTGGGCAAGTTTCCTTACTCCACACAGAGCCTAATAATAATCCCTCCAAAACCAAAAACAATAATAAATTGGTCATTTCAATCTACGACTGTTTGTGGGACATTGCTGTGCGCAATTGGCTGCCGCGTTCGCCCACAAATATACAGTCAACTCACTTTACAGTGTGTTCTGTGAAGCGCTTTGGGACGTCCTCCCGACGTGAAAAGCGCTATATCAAATGCAAGGATTATTATTATTATTATTATTATTATCATACACTATACACTTATCTATTCATTGATTCCGATACCATTTCGCCTCTTGGCTTCCTTAGCTTCTGGTTTGACTTATGTGTTTGATTCTCTGTTACTGTTTTGTGTTCTCTTTCCAATGACATTATTATTATTATTATATGATGATGATGATGATGCCCTTTCTTGCTCTTAACAGCAGATGTGGTTGGGAGGGAAATGGCCATTTTCAACTGCGTTCAGCAATGTTGTAAAAAGATTTGAAACAAGTAAATAATAAAACGTTTTGAGGTCTAACACGGTGGGTGGGGGGGGTGGTGGGGGGAGCATTCATAGCAGAGACAGGGACTAAGCGCTCTTTGACGCTGCCCTGAGTGTAGGGCTCTGCGTAAATGCAAGTTGTTGTTGCTGTTGATGATCCATTGCACTATTTCTTTAAGCGAACTTCAGATCCGCAATCAAACAGCTCAAGCAATTGATTCTACAGTGTAACGTGTGTTTTCCCATCTCTCTCTCTCTCTCTCTCCCTCTCTCCCTCTCTCTGGGAATGACTCATTCACTGGATCTGATGCAGTGAACACTGACCAGTTTGCCTCCTCGTAGCAGTGCTTTTACACACCCACCGATCCCGTTGTACTTTCCAGGTACTGTCCTCCAGATGTGTGTTGATCCAAAGGAAAATGTCAAACGCCAAATGTTCCCCCAATCGATCAAAAAGCACAAGTGGTGATCTCCTCACTGCGGTCTGACCGGTAACAGATACATAGGGTATATAGGATATATAAGATATATAAGACAGCGCAGCGCCCCAGTTATCATTGCAGACTTGATCTGCCCTGAGCTTATGCTGATACAATACGTCGATACAATTGCAAACTTTGCAGACAGAGACAACTTGACCCAACCATTTGCAGATGTCGTGGGATAAGTCATCCTAAGAGCGACCCATCCGAAACGACAATTCCCCCCCCCCCCCACACACCCCCCCACACACCCCCCAAAAAAAAATTGCATTCCCTGATGAATGAATGAGTGAGTGAGTGAGTGAGTGAATGAAGGGATAAATACATGAACGGATTGAACGAATGAATGAACGACAGTCAAGATAGCAATCAGACACGATGCGACTTCATGCAACGTTTTTGCAAATGTACCTTTTCCCCCCATCACCCCTCCCCACCCCCACCCCCAACCCTCCCCCCCACCCCCCACCCCCCCAGCGAGGAGGAGAGGTTCACACGCGGATTGGGAAAGGTCTCTAAAAGAGAGCAAAACACATGCAGTACCTGCGAGGCTGAGCGAGGAAGTCAATCGTCCTGCTCTGGAGCTGGTGGTTATGCTCACTCCTTCCCCAATTCCCTCTCCCCCCTCTCTCCCCCTCTCCCCCCCCCCCTCCCCCCCCCACTCTCTCCCTCTCTCCCTCCTCTCCAAACGCACGGAATACAGCAGGACTTTGCTCACATTGCGCCTGAGATCCTCACGCAGTTGCACTCCAGAAATATTAAACTTGGCGTTGAGATGTACTGCTGCTGCTGCAGCCTTTCCCTCTCCCTCTCCCTCTCTCTCTCTCTCTCTCTCTCTCTCTCTCTCTGTCTCTCTCTCTCTCTCTCTCTCTCTGTCTGTCCAAAATGCTCTTTTCTCCTCGGATCACAGGGCTGGTGTTGCCATATGTTTATTTGCTGTGTGTGAGAGTGAGAGTGAGAGTGAGTGTGCGAGTGTGAGTGTCGCTCTATCATCTCTGCTTCAGCGAACCCTCTCCTCCTCCTTCCACCTCCAACTCGCCATCCATTTGGGACCCCTCTGTCTCTGCTTTTTAACACCGATCCCCTCCGGACGCTCTCTTCTTCACATCCACTGATGAACTACGCCGTTGAAACACCAGAGACAGGAGACGCTCTCATCGACGCTCAGATGACAAGTGTTTTCACAAGTGCATCAAAGCAAAGCAAAGCAAAGCAAAGCAAGTCCCTCGCAGGGTGTAAGCGTTTTTTTTATTAAACCAGGCTGCAAGGCACCCAACAAACCCTCTTTCTTTCTTTTTTCTTTTCTTTTCTTTTTTTTTTAAAAAAAGGGGGGAATCATTCCAGTCGATTGCATTGCATTGCATTGCATTTTTACTTGCAGTATATCCCAAAAAAAAATGCATTTGTGGTGGGGAGGGGAGGGGAAGGGAGGGGAGTTGGGGGGGGGGGGGGGGTTTGCAGAGGAAGAATTGGAAATGCGAAAGAGAATGGGAAACGGTGTCATTCTGATCCTCCTCGTAAGGTTATCACAGGACCGAGTGTCTCTGGATGTGGGACATGTTTTGCTGGTTGTGTTGGCGATGGCAGAGCGACCTTCACTCAGTCAGTCACCCACCCACACCCACACCCACCCACACCCACCCACACACACCCACCCACACCATGGTCAGGCCAGTTCTCACCAGCATCACGTCCAGCAGGCGGCAGCAACCAACCAACCAACCAACCAAACAACCAACCAACCAAGCAACCAACCAAGCAACTGGCCAACAGCCTCAAATGTTAGTTAGCAAACCCAAGCAATCGCAGAGACAAGCCAAGCCAAGCCTGGGCTGGTCTGTGTATGTGAGTGAGAGTGAGAGTGAGTGCAATGCTTTAACTTTAACGAGGAGACCTTTGTGTTTTTGCAGTTTTAACCCTAGTCCCCCAGGAAAAGTGTGAGCAGAGCAGTGAGTGACACTGGCAGCCCAGGAACCAGGCAGCAGTGTGATTTGACAAGAAGTTCAGCACCAGGGATCCGCCTCCACTTTATAAGACAGCGGGCAATGCAACTGGAATAACTGGTAAGTTATTCGCTGAACAAGTTAAAAGGGTGGGCACACTCTGCACTCTTCCCTTGTCGAGGTGGGTGGAATTCCTTACGGTGTCTGTGGGTTGTGTGGGGTTTTTTTTGTTGCATGTGTTGGTCGCAGAAAGAAGTTGCAACCAGTCTTTTGTGTGGGGGAGTGGGAGAGAGAGGGTTGGGGGGGGGTTTGGTTTGTATTGATGGTGCTGATGTGCTCAGAAGGCTATTTAACTGACTCGGAATGGGAACAGTCTTCTGTTTGCTGACACGTTTGGGGTCAGGAATTGTTGTCAGATGAGATGGGTAACACGACTGTATACCTCGAATCTTCTTTTTTTTTGCTCTGGATTCTGTCAGCTAAGCAGAGCTTCAGTGTACAGTGCTTCAGCACTGACTCCTGTTAGACATCCCTCTCCCCCACCCCCCTCCAATTTTATTGATCAGTTTCATGTAAGGATTATTATTATTATTATTATTATTATTATTATTATGTTTGCCACCTATTCCCCAAAAGAATAAAATATAACAAAACAAAGCAGCCGCAATCAACTCTCAACAAGTCAACAAGTTTGGGAGATGGAGCCGAACAGTTATACTTTATTCTATTTTTCCAGAATAACCAAACTATCTTTTTTTTCCCCCTGCTTCCAAAAAAAAATGCTTCTAAAACGCATGTACTGGTAAGTTGTTTGCTGTGTGGTGTTCTCTACAAAGGCATCTCGGTTTTCTAACCACTTTCTTGAGCTCTGTTGCATTCACAACTGCGGCTGGTTGTTTGATGCGAAAAAAAAGTAAACGAAAGCAACAAGGATCAATTTTACTTTAAATGCAGAGTAATTTATTCTACTTTAATACTAATGTTAATGGGGCTGACGGTTCCTTCCTATGTAAAGTGTTAAACCCAGTGTAGATGTGATTCTAATTGTCACACACAAAGGGTTAAAAAGATAGTTAGTATCTCTATGTGGTGGTTTGATGTTTTAGTTTGGTTCTAAGGATCCAATGTCTGGCTTTGTTGCAGAGTAACTTTATTGTGGTGCAAGATTATACTCTTATAATAATAATAATCCTTGCATTTGATATAGCGCTTTTCACGTCGGGAGGACGTCCCAAAGCGCTTCACAGAATACACTGTAAAGTGAATTGACTGTATATTTGTGGGCGAACGCGGCAGCCAATTGCGCACAGCAATGTCCCACAAACAGTCGTAGATTGAAAATGACCAATTTATTATTGTTTTTTTGGAAGGATTATTATTAGGCTCTGGGTGGAGAAAGGAAACTTGCCCAAGGTTTCGCCCTGACCTGCCTGGAATTGAACTCGGGTCTCTCACTTGCAAAGCGAGTGCTCTAACCACTGAGCTACAGGACTCTTCTTTCTCTCCAAAGCACTGCCTTCAAACTCTTCCTTGTGGGTTACTGACCCGCACCTTTCTGTTTTACTGTGATCCTGTGTTGCTGTGGGCAGACAGCCAGGGCTGTGGGGACCAAGCTTCTGTGTGGTCTATCTGTGCCCTTGCCACACAGCTCGCTCCTCTTACTGTTCTCTAGTGCTCTTGTTAAGTGGGTGTGAGTGCTTTCTTTTAGGTAAAAGAAAGAGGCGATACATTAGAGAGAGAAAGAGCTAAGTTGACGAGAAAGACATTTGAACCTGAGAACGAGTGCAGAGACAAAGAGAGAGAGAGAAAGGGGGTTGGGGAGAGAGAGGAGGGAGAGAGCTGAGGGAGAGAACTGGGTGAAAGGGAGGGGAGAGGGGGAGAGCTGAGAGAGAGAGGGGGAGAGCTCAGAGAGAGGGGGACAGAAACAGGGAGAAAGGGGGAGAGAGGGAGAGAAAGCTGAGGCACATAGAGGAGGAGAGGGATGGAGAGAGAAATAGGGGATAGGTGAGAGAGAGGGGGGGAGAGGGGAATGGGTGAGGGAGAGAAAAAGGAGAGAGAGGGTGGCCGTGAGGCAGGGAGAAGATTCAGAGACAAAGAGAGAAGAGCCAGAGTGTAAAGTGTGCTGAGAAAACAAAGCTGAGCTGATGGGGATGAGGGGGACAGACAGGGAGAATCCTGAGCTGAATCTGACAGCCAGTTTGAGAGGTCAATCGCTGATCCATACACAACTGTAACTGAGAGTTACACCGTGTGAGAGACAGTGAGGCGAGTTTTCTAAGCAAACTCAGAGCAAATTTTGTCAAAGGGAGAAATGAAAATTATAATACAAGTTCGATTTCTGTCACAGTAACTTTACCTCAAATCGATAATATCCTAGGACCAGTTAGAGTCAAGAGCTTGTCTTAACTCATGGTCAGCTTTAGTAGTGGTTAGATCCTACAAAATACACAGTCAATTCTATATCTGGTGAAGTGATTTGAGACGTCTGGTAATTGATAAGGCTTTGTATCAAATGCAAGGATTATTATTATTATCTTAGTTATGCACTTTTGTTACTAATGACCTAAATTTATGTCTTGTTTCAGGGTTATGTTTCTACCAGCAAAGCTTGAGATTTAGCAAGTAAACTTCCTACCTGACCCCCACAAAGCAGATGGATGTGTGTCTGAGAAGCAGGTACATTGTCGTTAGTTCTGAACAGGAAATTTAAGGGCATAAACCCTTTGAAAAAGAAACAAAGAAATTGTCCACTGTGTTCTATTGTGTTTGCAGATTTCTTCATCGATTTTAAAATATGCAATCATGTATATAAAATGTATATAAAAAAAAGTAATTTCATATAGTGTCAAAATATTTCAAAGCACAAATGACACAATGTGCAATATTCGCAAAAGAGTGTGTAAATAGGGCAGGAGGCCAAAGCACAGAATTTCTGCAGAGTGGATGGAACCCACAACTGCTGGCAAACAGTTAAATAATTGCCCACCCTTCAGTCAGTGCAAGTGGAGTCCTGTAGCTCAGTGGTTAGAGCACTCGCTTTGCAAGCGAGAGACCTGGGTTCAATTCCAGGCAGAGGGCGAAACCTTGGGCAAGTTTCCTTACTCCACACGCCTAATAATAATCCCTACAAAAAACTAAAACAATAATAAATTGGTCATTTTCAATTATACAGTCAATTCACTTTACAGTATATTTTGTGAAGCGCTTTGGGACGTCCTCCCGACGTGAAAAGCACTATATCAAATGCAAGGATTATTATTATATTGTTATTATTATACGTTGGCGCAAAGCAAAGAATGAGAAGGCACAAGAAAAAGTGGTAATGCAGAGGACTGGGAGAACTGCAAAAGGCAACAAAGGGTCACAAAGAAAGTAATGAGAGGAGCAAAAAGGGAATATGAAAAAAAAACTTGCAAAGGATATTAAAATCAATAGTAAGAGCTTTTATAAATACAGTATATTTAGAGAAAGAGAGTAGTCAAGGGAAATGTGGGCCCATTGAAGACAACTATAGGTGAGACTATAACGGAAAATAAGGAAATGGCTAACTTGTTAAATAAATACTTTGCTACTGTTTTTACAGTAGAGGATGAGGACAAAAATACCAGCCAGACAGGGGAACCTAAAAATAAGTCAAAGTAAAATGCTTAATAAAATTAATATAAATTAATAAATGGCAATGGAGAAAATAATGAGACTCAAAATAGACAAATCTCCAGGAGCTGATAGTTTCCACCCCAGGGTGTTAAAGGAAATAGGAGAGGAAATTACAGGTGCATTTGTCATAATTTTCCAAACATCATGGATTTGGGAATTGTGCCTATAGATTGGAAAATTGCAAATGTCATTCCATTATTTAAGAAAGGAGGGAGGGAGAAATCGGGAAACTACAGACCTGTGAGCTTAACGTCAGGTGTAGTGAAAATACTGGAATCCATCATCAGGGATAGAGTGACTGAACACTTGGACAGGTATGAGCTAGTCAAAGAGAGACAGCATGGATTTGTGAATAGTTGGTTGTCTAATCCAGTTGAATTTTTTGAGGAGGTTGCTAAAATGGTAGATAAGAGAGTGTCTATGGATGTCATTAATATGGACTTTCAGAAGGCATTTGATAAGGATCTACACAAAAGTTTATTACATGGAGTCGGAGGTAACCTTGTGAAGTGGCTTGGCAATTGGTTGGGAGGCAAGAAACAGAGAGTAGGGATAAAGGGAACATTCTCTGATTGGGGGACATGACAAGTGGTGTCCCCCAGGGGTCTGTACTGGGACCTCAACTTTTTGCCAAATATATAAATGACTTGGATGAAGGAATAGAAAGTTTTATATCCAAGTTTGCAGACTCTACTAAACTAGGAAGCTCAGTAAGTTGTGTAGATGGGAATAGGATGTTACAAAGGGATTTAGACAGATTAAATGAGTGAGCAAAACTGTAGCAGATGGAGGTCAATTATCCACTATGGATTGAAACAAGATAAAGCAGAATATTTTCTTAATGGGGAGAGACTAAGAACCAAAGAGGAGCAAAAGGGTTTGGGTGTCCATATCCACAAATTCCTAAAAACGATGCAAAATGTAATCAAAAGGGCAAATAGAATGTCAATCTTTATCTCAAGGGGCCTGGAATACAAAGCGGTAGAAATGATACTTCAGTTGTATAGAGCATTGGTCAGACTCCATCTGGAGTACTGCATTCAGTTTTGTGCACCTGACCACAGGAAAGATATATTGGCCCTGAATGGGATGCAGCGCAGGTTCACTAGAATGCTACTAGCCCTTAAAAGTTAAGTTACGAGAAAAGGCTGCATAAACGTGGATTGTATTCCTTTGATTTTATAAGGTTGAGGGGAATTTGATTGAAGTGTTCAAGATGATAAAGGGATTTGACAGGGTAGATACAGAGAAGTTATTTCCTCTGGTGGTAGTCCAAAACAAGGAGGTGTAGTCTTAAAATTAGAACCAGCCATTGTTAAGAGTGAAATCAGGAAACTTTTTTTACTCAAAGGGTGGTAGAAATTTGGGACTGTCTCCCCCAAAATACTGTGGATGCTGGATCCATCCACATCTTCAAGAGGTGAGTTAATAGATTTTCGGTAGGTCAGGGTAACAAGGAATATGGGGAAAAAGCAGGAAATTAGAATTGATAGGATTAGTTGAGGTACAGATAAGCCATGATCTAATTGAATGGCGGAACAGACTCAAAACGCTGAATGGCCTATTCCTGTTCCTATGTTCACAGGATCAGGATTGTATTAGGCTATTTTAGGTCAAACATCAGTGAGAGGGGAAATTACACCTAGATTCAGATACAAACTTACACTATTTACTTGGTGTTTCAAAGCGTGCAGAATTTGGTAAATACTTAAATACATACCTAATTTTCAAGCTGGTTCTCGAAGAATTTGGAGAAAACTTGTGTTTACCAACTTCTATATGCTCTGAAATACTAAGAAAATCGTTCAAATCTGGACTCAGGTGGAATTTCCCTCATGGGAAGTACTTCTTGATGAGTCCATCAAGAAATACTGATTCCAGGAATCAGCACCTGGAACAGTTACAAGAAGAGTGCTTTAAGAGTGTTTTGGATTCATTTAAAAACAGCTTGATGCTGTATTGGAAAAATGACTGGGTAGAAGGATGATGTTAAATGAGCTAAAGCGGTTTCTTCATGCAAACCTCTCTTGTGATTTTGAGATGTTTGCTCTAAA
This sequence comes from Callorhinchus milii, assembly GCF_018977255.1. Lineage (NCBI taxonomy): Eukaryota > Metazoa > Chordata > Chondrichthyes > Chimaeriformes > Callorhinchidae > Callorhinchus > Callorhinchus milii. The sequence continues at coordinate 20,963,550 of NW_024704742.1, read as the reverse complement.
ATTGCACTTCATAGCCATAAATCTGTGAACCTTTTTGTTCTGCTGTCTTGTCTTTTCTGAAAGTGCTGTCCCATGTTTGCTTTTACTATACCATTTAGCATCTTAATAATCTTTTAAAGATCCTATCTGAGATTTCTTTTCAAGGCTGAAGAGCCTCATCTAGTCGTTTCTCATCTGTCAAGCACAGAGCTGCTCTACTGCTGGAAAGCAATTATATTGCACTATTCCAGCAAGACAATAAAGGCAGAAATCATCCAAAGTTAGTATAACGGTGTCTACTTACAACAGTAATAATAATGAATACTCTACCCAATATTTCCCGTAAATCATCTGATTCACCTTCACTATGAGCTTTTGACCTACAAGATAGAGTCTCTCTCATACTTGGGTACTGACATGAAAGCAACATCTCAGGTTGAGTGCAATGAAGCAAGTTATGGTGGTTTCCCATTATACTGGCTGTGCACACAGGGTTGCTATCATTCTATCCACAATTTTGTAGAGCAGCAGGGGAACTCATACAGATGCAAATAAGATGGTGCAGAAGCGAAAAGTATTAACAAGTTCCAAGCTACCACATTGTCAACAACAGTAATGAACCCATGCTAGTATGCATTATTGCAGAATTAAGCTTTGAAGCTTTGGCAAATGATTGATCCAATGGTACAATTTAATAAATCATTCTTTGAAATATTAACACTTCATTTCATTTTGTTATTTTTGTTATTTAAAAAAAAGAATGCAATGTGTGTGCACTGAGTGATCCTTGTGGTGATGGTGGTTGGGGGTGGGGTGGTCAGTATGTGAAAGAGAAAATCAAGCTATTGTTACATCTGTAACTGTCCCTTTCAATCCTGGCTGATCTGTTATGAATTTCCAGCATTTGCTGTTTTTATTTCAGATTTTCAGTGTCCACGTTTTTGTATTGAGTCTCTTGTTATGACAGATAAGGGATAGAGAAAGTAAAGGTAATGTATCTGTGTGTGAAGGAGATTGAATACAACATGATCGTCCTTCAAGGTATTCCTTCTTTTACATTGTAACCACTCCATGGAATGACAGCATTGAACAAGTGCCTATGGGCATTTTATCGCTTTGGTGACTAAGAAATCTTGCAAAGCTACAGCATTTTGCAGAGCTCTCGTTACAAATGACTGAAGAAAGAAATTCATCAGACAGCCTGGATAGGTGAAAGTAACATTTTTGGTGCTGCATTCAAGAAGCTAATACAAATGTACTTTAATAAAAAAAGCATATCTGATAGGACTTCTGGGGCCCAACATTCCTCTTATTAAGACTTGCAAAACTATTTCTTAGAGTTAATGATCATTCTAAGCTAAACAGGCGTAACATCAGTCTTCGCCTGGGGCCGAAAATCTACAATTTTGCAGTTTCAAAAAGAAGTGTGGAAAATCAGCTTCCAAATTAAGACAAAATTTAAAATTGTTTTCCATATTTTTCATGGTCTTAAATTTTAAGACAAGGGTCTTAGGAAGAAGAACATGGAAAATATAAAGACTCAAATCCCTAGAAGTTATGGTCAAACTATCCTTGCTCTGCTTAGGCAATACAACAACTTGCACTTACTCACTCAGGGCAGTGTCCCAGAGCACTTGATATTGGCAGAGCAATACTGCATACAATTTTGGTCCAGAGAGAACCTTATAGAGCAATATATGTTGTCAATAATCATAATAACCCTTGCATTTGATACAGCGCCTTATCACGTCTTCGAGATGTCTCAAAGCGCTTCACAGAATATACTGTGAATTAAATTGACCGTATATGTTGTGGGCGAAACGCGGCAGCCAATTGCGCACAGCAGTGTTCCACAAACAGTCAAGGATTGAGTGACCAAATTATTATTTTTCTTGTTTGTTTTTTTGAAGGGATTTATTAAATCGTTTATTATTAAATCCCTGCAAATGGGATAGAGAAAGCAAATCCAAGGCAAAAATAAAAACAAGGCAAACAGGATGCTGGGCTGTATTGCTAAATCAATTGATTTGAATTCCCCAGATGTCATTCTCAGGCTGTATAGTGCTCTGGTCAGTCTCGAATACTGCATACAGTTCTAATCACTGTGACACAAGAGGGCTGTATAGGCCCTAGAGGCAATGAAGAAGAGAGCAATGAGGATGATACCCAATGATAGAGGAATGAGCTTTGACCAATGATTAGACAAGTTAGGGCTCTTCAGTCTTGAGAGAAGACAACTCAGAGGGGAATGCATAGAGGTGTGCAACATTTTAAATGGGATTGAAACAGTAAATCCAAATCAATACTTTAGGATGTATCATAACAGTAGAACAAGAGGACATAGGTTTAAAGGTGTAAAGGGAAATTTCGGACTAGATAGCAGCAGGAAGTATTCCTTTACGCAGAGGATAATCAACAACAAAAACAGTTTGCCAGGAAAGGTGGTAGAGATCAGGACACGAGATTGATTTTGAAGCAGCTTGTTGCAGTGATGTGGGGAGTCCAGTGTGGGTGATCTGGAGGGTTGAGATCAGGGCCTTTTTTATCCAGACCAATCTTGTAATATTGTCAATCGTTGAGATACACCAAGTCAGCAGAACAGGTTTAGGATTGTGACGGGATTTTGTTTTGCACAGAAGCTGGTCAAAAGCTGAAAATGATTACCAGGAAGGATGATTCACACTGATGGACTCATTAAAAAAACAGCTTAATAATAATAATAATCCTTGCATTTGATATAAGCACCTTATCACGTCTTCGAGAGATCTCTAAGTGCTTTACAGGATATACTGTAAAGCAGATGGACTGTTTAATGTGGGCAAATGCCGTAAATGAAAGATAGCAGGCTGGATATTCAGGACAATCTTTTACAACCTGGCCAACCTTGTCATTTTATAATCTTACTTATCCTTATGGTTGTGAGTTATGCATTCTTTAATTGTGGGTAATCTAGTGAATCCTGTTGAGAATAGGCTGAATAGTCTTTAAAAATGAACTCACCAGCAGTCAACAGGTTAAAGTTCCACAGAAAAGGTGACAGTTTGGCTTAGTTAGTAGCACTCTCGCCTCTGAGTCAGTGAACTGTGAGTTTAATAATAATAATAATTCTTGAATTTAATAGAGCGCCTTATCAGGTCTTTGAGATGTCCCAAAGCACTTCATAGAATATAGTGTAATGTGAATTGACTGTATATATTTTGTGGGCAAAACGCGGCAGCCAATTGCACACAGCAATGTCCCATAAACAGTCATGGATTGAGTGACCAAATTATTATTATTTATTTTGAAGGGAATATTGCTCACAGAAAAGCAATCCTTCATTTGTTTCACAACCGGGTTCCTACTTACCGCTAGTAAGTAAGGATTCTTCTCCAACGTTTCGCCCTGCCAGGAATCAAACAATGGTCCTCTTGCTTGTGAAGCGAGTGCTCCAACCACTAACCTACAGGACTCATGCCAGGTCTTTGAGCTCACAGCCGAGGCTGACGGTACATTATAGTTCTGAGGGAGAATTGAATTGTCGGTTGTGCCATCCTTCGGATGAGATGTTAATGTGTCTGTCTATCCATCCGTGTCTGGCGGTCTGACCACAACACTCTATAGCCTGAGAATGACATCTGGGGATCTCAACTCAATTGATTTAGCAAAAAGCCCAGCTTATTGTTTTTGTAGGTTTGTTTTCTATATCCCATTTGACATCATATATAGCTCCATAAAGTTCTCTCCAGGACATCTGTTTTTGAGACTCCCTAAATTATCAAATTGTTGGTTGTAACTCATTCCTCTAACATGGTGTATCAGACTTGTTCTTCTTTATACTGCTTCTAGGATTCAGGCACTATATGTCACAGGGACCCAAATTGTATGCAGTATTCTAGGTGTTGCCTGAGCAGATGGATTTTAAAGATCCCATGACTCTATTTGAAAAGAAAAGAATTTCTCGCAGTGACCTGGGCAACAATCCTCCAGATTATATTGTTCATTCACTTCATGGCTGTTTTGGGGATATTGTTGTGCGCTAATTGGATGACATAGAATCATAGAATCTTACAGCATGTAAGGTGGCCATTCAGCCCACCATTTCTGTGCCAGCTCTTTGAAAAGAACTAACCAAATCAATCCCACTCCCCGCTCTCTCCCCATAACCCTGCAAACTTGTCCGGCCCAATAATTATCTACTACTCTCTTAAAAATTGTTATCGAATCGGCTTCCACCACCCTTTCAGGAAATGCATTCCAGATCCAAACAACTCGCTGTTTGCTTACCTATACACAGTCACTATACTTCACAGCAATTACTTATGAAGCACTCTGAGATATTATGACACTATAGCTACTATACCAAATACAAGAATAATTATTAAATACTCTGCTGTCAGCAGCCATTTGGCCCATTATGCATATGCGTCTCACAGGAGCCATTACCTCCTATATTGCTTTACCTCCTATATCTTAAAATGTCTTCAAATCAAATTTCCTTTCCCAGAAGATGTATTGTTTTATTGGAATTGCAAGTGTTTCTCTCATCTATAATTTCACAGATTGTCATTCTGCAAGCGTTTTGTAACTCAGCAAAATCTCTACCTGTCTCTGAGAATGTGAAAATCCAGTTCTGTGAATGGAATATGAAAAAAAAGTCAATACAGAAATATGATAGGTGCAATTTTGATTCTAACTGTTGTGGCCAGAAATTATGCCCCTAACCTCTGGAACTCTCTCCCTCCACCTCGCTTCCTTCTACCTCTCTTTAAATCCCACCAATACAGCTATCTGTTGTCTTGCACCCACAGGCACCTCCACCTTTCCTTTCCTGTCTTGCTTGGCATTCTAACCCCATCCCGACAAAGAGCTGGGAGAGGTTATCCTATCTGAAATCCGCTATATAAATGCAAGTTGTTGTACCAAAATCTAAAGCAGAATGTTAGATGACTCAATGACTGGATTTTGCACAATCTTTTGCCGGTTTGTTTATTTGCGGTTATTTTTTTCACAGCCAATTGTTATTTGTAGAAATTTTACTCATAGCATTATGGCAACATTTTGTTTCCGTGATAGGAAGATCTCCCAGAAAGGACAGCAGCAGTTGTGATCAGCACAGCATTCTCTGTGGGACTCGGCATAAGGTGAAACGTGAGAAAAACAGTTTATTGACCAATCCATTTTATCCCAGGAAAGAGGAGGACCAAAAACCTTGTGATTCTCCAATCACTTTACTTGGTGAAGAGAGACTTGGGACAATGGATAGGACACCTTGGGTTAATGCTGGAAACCTTTCCGTCCGCTTGAATTTCTCTATAAGTAATTTTACTTTCTTAGACTTCGACAAATATGAACCCTGCCAAGCTCCCACTGCCGTGATTTTCACATTAGCCTTGGCTTACAGTGCTGTCATCATTCTGGGAGTCTCTGGTAACCTGATGTTGATCACCATTATCATGAAACAGAAGGAAATGCACAATGTCACCAACATTCTCATCGTCAACCTGTCCATCTCTGATCTGCTCATTACTCTCATGTGCTTGCCTTTTACATTTGTCTACACCTTCATGGATCATTGGGTCTTTGGCAAGGCCATGTGTAAGATGAACTCCATGATCCAGTGTATCTCCATTACAGTCTCTGTCTTCTCCTTGGTGCTGATTGCCATCGAACGCCACCAGTTGATAATAAATCCCCGTGGCTGGAGACCCAACAACAAGCATGCGTATGTGAGCATTGCCACCATGTGGGTGCTGGCACTGCTCGCATCTCTGCCATTCCTACTTTTCCAAGTTTTGACTGACGAGCCTCTCCAAAATGTGCCCAACTATTGGGAGAATTTCGCTGGAAAGTACGTGTGTCTGGATCAGTGGCCATCGGAAAACCAAAGGCTGGCATACACCACATGCCTCCTGGTGGTGCAGTACTTCGGACCCCTTTGCTTCATATTCATCTGCTACTTAAAGGTAAATAGTAAAAGCCTTTCATTTGTGTTATTGGTAATGTGATTATTTCATGCATTGTGAAAGCTGGTTCAGTTTTTCAGGTACCTGGCTTCCTGAATAGTAGATATATTTTAATGGGATGCAGTATCAGAAGGGCCATTTTCTTCTCTCAGATGAGCAAAGAAAGTAAGTTATGGTAAAAGATTCATACCCAGTGTTAGGAACATTGAGCTACGAAGAACAACTAGTGTAAGTAAGTGCTGTGTAAGTAAGTGCCTAAGAAAGGATCAAATAGAATTATATAAGATGTTAAATGAGATGGAGAAAGCAAACCCAGAAATATTCCTTGAGTTTGTCATGATGTCCGTGCAGCAAGACAAGATTGTTCAGGATTGGAAAGCGAGTATTTTTTTACACAGAGGGTGATCAGCAACTGGAACTAGTTATCAGGAAGGGTGGTTGGGACTAGGTCACTGGACACGTTTAAGGAAGTATTTGACGATCTAATTGGAAGAGAACAGAGTGGATATGATGGAAGGAGGAAATCAAATCTTGACAAAACAGTCTTCATAGATTACCAAAGGTATTAGCAGTAGCTGTCCAAAATATTAACTAATATGAATGTATTTTTTTAAAATGAATATTACTTTGTTTAATTGTATGAAAATGATCATGATTGAAAAGATCCTGCTAGTGTTAAAATCTTGACACTACGTTCGATAGTTCTGATTTCATAATTGTTAACGTCAGGAGTATGCATTCCTGACGTGAACAATTATGAAATCAGAACTATCGAACGTAGTGTCAAGATTTTATGGATTCGGATGAACCAACTAAGTCTGGCTCACTTGGTAGCACTCTGTCTTTCACGACAGAAAGTTGTGGGTACAACCTCTGTGTTGGGATTTTGAACTCACAGTATCAGCTGGCACTCCAGTGCTAGGGGATTGCTGAATTATCAGAGGTGCCATCCTTCGGATGAGACGTTAAACCATCCCTGTTTAGGTGGATGTTAAATATTCAAAAATTATTATTATTTTGGTCGGCCAGGACTCTGAAACATGCGGTAGTGAATCACCATGTTGAGAGTATTCAAACCAGATTGAGAATTCCATGCATCATGTGTGCCATTTCCATGTGCCATCCCCTTGTCTGGCTGGAATGATATACAAATTCTCTCTCCAAAGGGCCCCATCCTGCTTATCTAATTCTAGAGAGAATTAGGCACAAGCTGGCAAGAGCTATTACTTAGGGACACCATGGTGTACATGAGGGTACCGCTGAAGTTTAATCAATTTGACTCTAAAAGCATTAATCAAAAAGAAAAGGGAGTTTGTCATGATGTCCAGGCCAGCAATCTCCCAGGTAAAATATCATTCACTTCATGGCCTTTTGTGGAACTTGACTGTGTAGAACCCTTTCCCACAGTCCTTCCGCCTCAAAACCCTCCTCTTCGATCATGCCTTTGGTTACCCTCCTGTCCTCCCTGCCCTCCACCCCTCCTACTCCCAACCAAGGGAAGGTTGGGAGTAGGAGTGTATTACTCCATTTGGCTCATCGTGTCTGTGTCGGCTCTTTGAAAAGCCCGGGTGCGGTTCTCTGACTGTCCAGCACCTTGGGATGTCCTCCTGTTGTGAAAGGCGCTATACAAATGTAATTTGTTGTGGTTGTTGTGTGCAAATTGACTGCCGTTTTTGTCTACAGAATACACAGTCATAAAATTTACAGTAAATTCTATGAAGCTCTTTAAGATATCTGCTTGATGTGAAAAATGTATCAAATGCAAGGATTAATATTATCATTGGAAAAGGACTGTGAACAATCATGTGAACATCAAAGATGGATATTCTTGATGTGAAAGTATCCTGAATTACTAAAAGCAGACATTCTATCTGAAATATAATTTGATTTTATATAGGAACTCTTAACCATAATATTTTACACTGCAGTGAATAAGGAAGAGTTAATTTGATCTGAGTTGGTTCATTCACTTTGTATGGACATTCGTTGTGAACTTGGACTAGAATACTTTGTGCAACTGGCTATCATGTCCAACAGTTCAATCGGCTGTGAATGGTATGAGAAGGAAAAACATAACAAAAGCCCACTGACATTTGTGTCATAATAAAACCTAATAGACCCTGGTATTTGCAGTGTACAAATAATGATACCCTTGAAAGCTGCAATACTAAGCTACTGTGTCAACCAGCCCAAGTGTATTATGATACCAAAATTTCCTTGCTATGTTTTCACTCTAGCAAATACCACAATGTCTTTGTAACCATGTGAAAACATGAAATATCATGACAGTGGGCTATTTACGATTATATAATGTTAACTTTTTTTTTGTCTGAGGTGGTTGTCCAAGTAGATGGCCCAATGTGTTTGGGCTCCAGTGTAGCTACAAATATGGAGCTGTAGCTCAGTGGTTAGAGCACTCGCTTTGCAAGTGAGAGACCTGAGTTCAATTCCAGGCAGGGCGAAACCTTGGGCAAGTTTCCTTACTCCACACGCCTAATAATAATCCCTCCAAAACAAAAACAATAATAAATTGGTCATTTTCAATCTACGACTGTTTGTGGGACATTGCTGTGCGCAATTGGCTGCCGCGTTCGCCAACAAATATACAGTCAATTCACTTTACAGTCTATTCTGTGAAGCGCTTTGGGACGTCCTCCCGACGTGAAAAGCGCTATATCAAATGCAAGGATTATTATTATTATTATTATTATTATTATAATATCAATATTTTCAAAATGGGAAACCTCACTACAAATAAGCAACAAAAAGATTGCCTAGCAATAGCTTAGCTGGATGATATAACATATCCCATTTGGTTCTAATTTGCAGTATATCTTAATGGAATGTCTCAATAGAATCAGAGCAGACTTGCCATGGGTCTGTCGGAACAACTGAAGAAACTTCAGCAGAGCAATGGCCAAAGTAATATTGATAAAATAAAGATAAGAAAGATTGCACTAGAGAGAGTGAAATTGTAGGCTTTCTCTCCTCCCTTTTACTTTGCTCTGTTTTCTCCCCTATTCTTTATCAGCCAAGCACACAGATTACTTCAAGGCTACTGGTCATGCCCCTGCAACTAACAACTTGCATTCATATGCAGTACTGCCTTTCATGTGGAAGGAATGACTCAAGGGGCTTTACCAAATGAAATTAATTAGAAATAATGTGAATGTTGTTATGGAGACACACACAGACAGCAGCCAATTTGCGCCACTGACAAACTTACAAACAATGAGATGAGAGGCCAAATGAATTCCAGTTTTGGGAGTGAATTTGGATGAGAAGAAAATGTATACCAAGATAACAGGGATCACTTTGTTTTAAATCATGGAGGGGGGGAGTGGTCTTCACGTCTGTCTAAATCACAAGGCAGATGGGGCTTTCATTAATAACTCAATCAAAAGGTGATGATCTGGAAATAAATAAACATTAAATAAACAGAAGTATGTTACGCAGACAACATGGCAGTCAGTTGTGCCAGCAACGTCACACAAACAACCATCACTGACCAGGAGGTGCTAAAGATTAGCCAGGCATAACTCTTCCCCTATTGGATCCTCAATCTTTCTTCCACCCAAGGCAAGTGCTACATCCTCAGATTGAAAAGTTATCAGAGCAGTGCTCAGGCCTGTGGCTATCCTCAATCTACAGCACAGAACATTAACGTGCTGGTGCTCAGAAATTATGTTTTAATATAACAGTATTACATAACAGCAGTCAACAACTTCAAGCATTTGCTTTAATTCATAAATGATTTGCATTGGGAAGGACTGGTATGGACACACTAAACTTACAACAACAAAATTACATTTGTAAGGCACCTTTCACGTTGAGAGGACGAACAGTCGGGGATCAGGACCCGAGCATGGGGAGGGGTGGGGGCAAGGTTGGGATGAGGGAGAGCAGGGAGGTAGGAGGGCAGCTGAAGGCGCAGTCAAAAAGGAGGGTCTTGTGTCGTGCCTTGAAGGAGGCAAGGGAGGGAGCAAGGCAAAGGGATTATGGGCTGGAAACTTAGCCTCTTTTGTACACTGTTTGTAGACTTTTAAAATAAACTGTACCAAACTGCAGGAACTATTAAGGAACTCACTTTTCAGGGTGCAGTCATTCATTCAGTGATCCTAATTAAATTGGTGTAGTTATTGTAGTGGAGTCTCTCATTGCTTTGATTTAATTTAATTTTTAAAAAAACATGCACACAAATGATTTTACTCTTATTAAGTGTTATACTTTTCTGCTTGACTGAGCTTGCTCAATATGTCTCAGGCTCACAGCAGGATTCTGCAAAATAACTAAGAATGATCATGAAATGAAGAACATTAAAAGCTGTTCAGTTTGACATTACTCATCAGAGCTTGGAAACATTTTAATAGTTGAAATGGTAATATTTCACTGTAATTTCAGTCTTCCTCATTGTTATTAAGATCGAGATTTGAAATCTAAATCACAAGGCAGATGTGGTCATCTACAAAAATACATTCCTTACATTTTACAGCAAATCCTGATAAGCGATTTGAGATGTTTCAATAACGTTATTTCAAATGCAAGAATTATTAATCTCATGCTTTATTTATTAATAAATGTTTAAACACTGTACCATTGACCAGCTCATTACAAAATAGAGTCCGACACAGTAACTATCTTTGTAGCCTGAATGCTTTGAAATTTCTTCACTCACAAAAGAAGCCTATCTAGTACAAGCAGCATTGCAAATTGTCAAATCATTAGTTTCCTCCTAGCTTCAAATATTTCCCTCTCTTTTCACATATTGTGCCTTTGCTAACTACAATAACAAGGTTGGAACCTTTTATGTTTTTGTGAACCTCCCTCTGTTGCAACCTTTATGTTTCTCTGTTTTACTCTATTAGTGCTTCTCTGATCTGTTTTCACTTGTTTCATCCAAGCTTTAAGTACACAATCCTAACTAAATGTTCTTCCTTTTTCTGCATCCTCACTATACTGAAAACGACTCATTGCATTGACTCCTACCCCACTCATTCTTTCCCATAACCTCAAGATTACGTAAGCAGTCCTTCAATCTTGCATTCCTTTTGTGATGTTAATCCCAATTTTAACAATGGAACTTCACTTGGACACATATTTCAGATGATTTCAGAAGGTGTCTTCTTTTGATCACAATCTTATTTTATAAAAGGTAGCGATGAGATTGGCTTCTAATTGGTTTCAACGGGAAGTGAAGTTCCATTGTTAAAATAATGAGAGACATCTGGGTACCTGCATCGTTTCAAGTGTAAAAATCCTTCTTTTTAAATCTCACAAATTGCCCTACCATCTCATTACTACTTGATTTAATTCAATTTCTTTCCTACTTTATGAATCTTGGTAATGTATGTTCACTTAGATTTTCATCAGCCGATCACTTAGATTTTTCAACAATAAATAATTAGAACCAAGACATTCTGTTTTTTAAGGGTTGGTATAGCGTTTCTCAACAATGTACAATTTAGATCTTCACTGGAAAATATAACTGATTGTTGTGGAATGGTGTAACAATGGGACTAAGGAAGTTAGGGAGCAAAAGTGGTCCCAAATGTATATATATATTTGGAAACACTACAGTAGGGCGTTAAAGGGAAATATCATCTCACTTTTCCAAGAGTATTGAAGTGTAAGATTAATTTTCTCAATGATAATAATAATAATAATAATCCTTGCATTTGATATAGCGTTTTTCACATCAGGAGGACATCCCAAAGCGCTTCACAGAACACACTGTAAAGTGAATTGACTGTATATTTGTGGGCGAACGCGGCAGCCAATTGCGCACAGCAATGTCCCACAAACAGTCGTAGAATGAAAATGACCAATTTATTATTGTTTTGGGTTTTGGAGGGATTATTATTAGGCGTGTGGAGTGAAGAAACTTGCCCAAGGTTTCGCCCTGCCTGGAATTGAACTCAGGTCTCTCACTTGCAAAGCGAGTGCTCTAACCACTGAGCTACAGGAACTCCACAATGACTCCATAATGATGACCTTATACAATAATCCTTGAATTTCAAAGAATGAATACAGTATTGAAATGTTTCAAAGTGCTTCACGGGGAATGCAGTGACTGTATATTTATAGGTGCGCCCAATCTGCACATAGCAATGTACCAAAAATGGCCATGAAGTGAACGACAAATTCTTTTCTGGTGGATTGTTGATTGTAAGAAACTCCATTCTCTTCAAATAATGACTTGGATCGTTAACATCCACCTGACCAGGCAGACAGGACCTTTATGTTTCATCCACAGAACCCCTGACAAACCCTTAAGATTTGCATTGGAGTATCAGCCTAGACTACAAGCTTAAGTCCTAACATGCGGTTTAAACCCACAAGCTTCTCATCCAGAGACAAGAGCGCTAATATCTGAGCCATGCTGAAACTTTTGTGTTTGAGAAATTGACAGAATGATTTTTATTGGAGGAATTCTGGAAGTAGTAATACAACATGGCCTTAGACTTAGATGTTGCATGTTAACCAGATTAAATTGCTTTGTTTTGTCTTTGAAAGATATATATACGCCTCAAAAGGAGAAATGACATGATGGACAAGATGAGGGAGAACAAGTCACGGGCAGATGAGAACCGAAGAATTACCATTATGTTGATTTCTATTGTGGTGGCGTTTGCAATCTGCTGGCTGCCCCTAAACATCTTCAACGCGGTTTTTGACTGGAAGCATGAAGCCATCACGAATTGTCATCATAATCTGATTTTCTCCATATGCCACTTGACAGCGATGCTCTCAACCTGCGTGAACCCCGTCTTTTATGGATTCCTGAATAAAAACTTTCAGAGGGACTTGCATGTTATCCTCCGTTACTGCAAATGCAGTCGCAGGGAGGAAGACTATGAGGCGATCGCCATGTCAACCATGCAGACAGATATATCCAAGAGCTCTCTGAAACAAGCAACACAGATTGCTTGAGATGTCCTATTAATTTTAGGGTGTAGCTATCCGTGCTTCAGAGAAAGGCTGTGCTCATTATTCCATCTGGCACCTGCTATCAATTGTAAGTAAGGACTGATCCCTTATCCATTGATCAACCTTGTGCTTTATAGACAAAATGACTCATGAAAAAGTCAATTTGAGGACCATATAATTTTCATTTGAATGTTACAGGAGGCTGCTTCTGATTGGTTTCTTGATATACCGTGGTTGAAAACATTTGCCCTATTTCAGGAGATTTAACAGAAAAGAGCAGTTATCAGCAAACTCAATTCAGTGTGTTTTGGAATGATTCACATTACTAAAGCATACTGTATTTAGTATAACATAAAAAAAGTATGTTTTTTAAATTGCAAAGTATTTGTAAGTGTTAATAAAACACCTTACACTTTTAGCGATGTCAGTTATGAACATCAGAGGATGGTTCCAAATAAATGCTGTCATTTTCCCACTGAAAGGGTGGAATTCCAAGGGTTAAATTAATCCGTGGCCCTCTTATTCACCTGCCAGCAACAAATTACACAGCAGCGTTCATAGAGCTTTAGGAGGCTGGTGTCCCCGCTTGATCATCGAATAGAATGTGACTCAGGAAGACGTAAACAATAAGGGAGAAATATCACTTTAATAGCACTTCAATTTCCAAGTAACTCATCCTTACAGATTTGTTTCATGTTCACTGCTAATATATGTGAAGTGGAATCTGGAGCCCTTGTGTGGTTCCAGCACTTCTATTATTTATATAAATAGTGATATCCTCATTATAGTATACTAGAAAATAGCTGTTCAGCTGAGGTTCTGGTGTATATATGATATATGACAACATTTGGAAAAAATAATGCGGTGCCAGGCAATTCCATTTCCCTATTTCCCTGCAAAGTTTTAATGAAACATTAAACTACCTATTGGCAGAATAAATTCACTTAAAACATTTCCTCTGAGCTGAAAGAAAAAAAATACTGCTTAATTTTGATAACAAACAAAACATCATAGCACAATGCCTAACATGGTTAAAAAATGTTTGCTGGTGTTTGTGCATGATTATTTTTATGATTGTGAAAATTTGGAATGCATTGCCCAAGCCCCTAGAAAGCCAGGGTGCCAAAATCAATTGGGTTGTTTTAAAGGGAGGTAAGTAGATACTTGGGAAGTTAAGGTAGTCAGGGGTGTCGAGAAAAAGCAAGCAATGGAATTAAAAGATCCGCCATGATTTCAATAAACTGGTGGAATAGATTTTTGGGGGGTCAGCCAGGTGTCTGACACAGGCAGAAACCCATCACCGTGCTCAAGAGTACCCAAACCAAACTGAGAATTCCATGCATCCCACCTACACATGGAAATCCCAGAGATAGATTGTTGGAATGTGCACTCTCTCCCTGGAGGGATGCATCTTGCTTACTTAATTCTGGAAAGTATTAGGCACAGGTTGGCAAGAGCCAAGGCTTGGGGACCCTAGAGTTTACGTTGGGGTGCTCCTGGAGTCTAACCAGCTAAAACAGCATAGCTTGCCATTGATACTACTGTTTAGCAAGCTTTCTTGCTGCTTGTACAGCAAGGTCCACCCTTCCCTTTAGGGATTGGGCTTGCAGGGTTAACAAGAGCTGAGTGGGATGACTCCCTGCCCCCCAGTGACTGGTTTACCTTCCAATACCTACCGATGAGCCAGGCTGGTTGTGCAGTCATCAGCAACACCCTGAAATACTGGGGACACACCTCGCTCAGAACTGGAATACCGAGACCGCCACAGAGGGCTGGCTCGATTCTGACAATCCGTTGATAAACATGTCACCTTGGAGACAGTTCAGCTTCAAGGAAATCCTGCTTATCTCTCCCCCAAGGAGGATAGTCACTAGATGGTCATTCGACATTCGACAAGCATGGGTTCGAGCCCTCACTATGTGGATGATAGGTACCAAGAGCTCCCTGCGAGCTTCCCGGTGGGCAACACAACTCAGCATGAAATGCGTGAGTGCATTGCCAGATGGGCTAAATTGCCTCCTTCTGTTCCTATGATTAACATTTTTGGAAGATGTTATGACAGTATTATTACTGTGGAAAGTTTTCTGGGTATCTGTATGTATGTTAGACATTACAAAGCACAGAAAGCAACCTTCTTTTCGTTTGAGACACTCAAGACGATGTGTATTTTATGTATCTTTGACATAATGCTCAATTTTCTTCAAGAACAAGTGACTCATGTCATTTCAAAGAGAGCTATATGTATGTGTGTGGGTGTTTAGTACAGTACTTGTAAAATCCAAAGAGGCTCTTAGCTTTGCTTGCTGAACTAAATTAAAATAAAAGTCATTACTTTTACCAGCACCAAACATAAAATGTTACTAATAATGGCTAACAGTATAAAAGGGAAACAAATAATTGTGTGTTATGGATTGAAAACCTCCAAGAGGTTTTGAAAATCTATATTCTCCAGCCCGAATGTCTCTAAAATATGTTAAAGCAACCTTAACATGGATTCCATTGCCTTATACTACAGGAGCTGTTTTTCAGTAGTTTCACATGCTTTGAGGATAGGAAATATTTTCTTTCACATTTTTAAGAAACCTATTTGCCTTACAGTGATCATGTTTGTTCAAAATACTGTACGAATGTTGACCATTTTGAAGTGGTTGCATATTTTTCTTTAGTGACATGTTCTCATAAGTGGCTATATATTTTCAGCATGTTCACGCTTTTCCTTGATTGTGCTGCAAACTTGTACATCATGAATATATATATATATATAACGTCAAGATGAAAATCCTGATGCAAAAGTATGGTCAGTCGTCCTTTGCGGAGTTTTCAACGGTTGTTTGTGGTTGCCTTTTTAGTGGCGTTCAAACTGGGCACTGTACAAGAATAATATGTGTGAGATCTGTTTTTATTCATAACCCATAATGGTTCAGATTGGCAACCTTGCAGATCTGAAGTAATTCATTGTACTGAAGAGCTGCTAAACAGCTGCCTCCTCTAGCCCCCTCCATGAATCTCTGGTTATTCACTCCAGGTCTTGGCGTGTGCATCTTGGCTGCCGACCCCGATCCGAGCCAACCCCCTCCACCCCCAAGTGCCCCCATTTTTGCTACTCGACCTTTGTCCTTATCCCCCACTGCCCTCTTCACCTTCTCTCTCTCCTTGACTCTTCCACCGCCTCCCTCTGCTCCAGTCTGGGCATCCTCCGCTGTGCTCATCATGGCATGCATTGATGGTCGTCCCAGAGCAGCCACCCAGACTGCCACATCAAAGTAACAAATTATGTCCTCTCTCTCTGTGACTAGGACTTCCTCTGTCTCCTCATCCTCCTGGACCTCTCCACTATGTTTGACGCTGTCAACCACGCCATTCTCCTTCACGACCTCTCCTATTGTACTCGCATGGTTCGAGTCATACTTAACCAAATGCCAGCACTTCATCTCGGCCAATGTTTTTTTCCTCTCGCCCCCTCCCAGTCACCTGCGGGGTACCCCAAGGTTCCATCCTTGGCCCCCTTTTTTTTCTTATCTATATGCTCCCCCTCGGTGATGTCATCCACAGACAACTTCCACATTTATGCGGGTGACACACAAATCTACTTCTCTTCCTTCAGCTGCAACTCCCAGTCCGCTGATGTTCTGTCAGCTTGCCTGACAGACTTCAGGGCCTGGATAAATGCAAACTTCTTGCAGCTGAACGATGACAAGACGGAAGCCATACTTTGGCTCCCGTCCACGTTTTCACTCCTACGGTTCAGACCTCCTCACCCTACCCGATCTCTCTCTAAGACTCACTGAACCCGTGAACAATTTAGGCATCAGGTTCGACCCCCAGCTATACTCTGTACCCCACATCCAATCTCAAGCCGGGGCTGCTTTCCTCCACCTCCGACACATTGCCCACCTCCATCCGTACCTCACTCCAAAAGCTGCCGAACCCTCGTCTGCACGTTTGTCACCTCCTGTCTCGACTACTCAAACACCTTCCTCACTGGTCTCCCCTGCTCCACTAATCAAAAATTACAACTAATTCAAAACTCCGCCGCCTGCATTCTCACCCGCACTAAACTCCGTACCTCCATTATCCCAGTCCTTGCCAAACTCCATTGGCTCCCTCACTCCAGCGGCTCGATTTCAAGATCCTCACTCTTGTATTGAAATCTCTTCACGACCTGACACTCCCCTATCTCTCCAATCTGCTCTCTCCCTACACTACTACCCACTGCCTCCGTTTGACTCGACTCCTTGTCCTCCGGACCCACCATCACTGGCCGTGTTTTCAGCCATTATGCCCCAAAGCTGTAGAACTCTCTCCCTCAATCCCTTTACCTTGCCCCCACTTCCCGTTTTCAGGTCACACCTGAAGACCTTTCTCTTTGGCCTGCTAGTCACCTTCCCCTGGCTCGGCATCAGGCTCCGCCACTGTTAAGCGCTCCGAGACCCCATCTTTCGTGAGGGGCGCTATATAAATGCAAGTTATTGTTGTAAACAAGAATTGCAGGCTTTGCAGTTCAGGAATATGAATGAATTCATTGTTAACATTTCTGTATAACATAGTGTTTAATTTAACCATATAATATTAACAAAGGTTTATAAAGTTATATTCAGAGGCGTCTGTTGCTTGTTGGATTGAATTAAAGTTGCATCAGGATCCATAATGACCTGGTCACACCATACTCTGGAAGGACACTTATCACTTTAATTGGCTTTCTTTTGTGATTCTTGTTTGTCCATTGTGATTCTAACCTTGTGTTATACATACTGGCTTTGAATTTGCAAATTGGTTTTAGGATTGGATTAATCATGTATTTTTGCACAAATGCAGATTGATGCAATGAATGATATAACCAACGTCCAACATAAAGAACAGAATAATCTGGGATCATTTTCATTGACTGTTAATTACATTACTAAGAGGATCTTCAATCCTCTTTGCATAGATGAATTTAGAATGTTTGTGAATTAATTCAACACAAAAGACTGGATTTTAATGAGTTATTCAACAAGTTTCTAGCAATTGGAACAGTGCAACTATCACATCTATTTTTCTTCAGAAGTGAAAATCTAGTGAGATCACTTTCTTTTATCACTTAGCACCAGGAGACACTATTCTGCATGAAAGCCAAGTTGTTATTGTTTCTTTAATGGATAGGAAATTATTACCATAACTTTGATGAGCAATCTTTACATAATCATACACAAAGTGAACTTTGTTTGTGTGTGATTACGTAAAGATTGTAAAGATCCAAAATGTCTATTTCCAGTGCTTCTAGGTGGAATGTTATGGAGTCTGGTTGTCCTTTAAGACAGTTCTTTGGATGTTGTGCCTTTATATTGTAAATGTTTAAACTTTTCAGACAAATATAGGGTCATGTCCAAATAAAAAATTCAAGAATAAAATTATATTTTAAATTCTTTTAAGGATCATGAAGGAGTTAGCGCAACAAATCATTTCTTGTTGCTAAGTGTAGCGAGTTTGATCATGTGTTGAAATGTCTTCTTTTTAGAGCTCACTTCTGAATCAAAGTTGCGAAACTTGTTTCAGCCAGGTTCAGTTAGCATTTCACCTCTGAATCAGAAGGTTGTGAGTTCAAGCCCAGTATCAGGCTAAGAAGTCAGTCTAGGCTGACACTTCAGTGTAGGTCTGGGTTGCACTGCATTGTTGGAGATGCTGTTCTTTGGATGAGATGTTAAACTGAAGTCCCATCTGCCTATGTAGATGGACGTTAAAGATCCCAAGACACTATTCAAAAAGAGAAAGGAGTTTTTCCCAGTGTATTGGCCAAATAATAATCGATAATTCAAGGCTAATTGTGGGATATAACCATGTGCAAATTGGCTTGACATTTGCCTACAAAATACAGAGCTGCTACACTTCACAGTAAATCCTGTGAGGTGCTTTGAGATGACTTCCTATTGTGAAACGCACTGTATCAAATACAAAAAAAAGCCAATGAATTTCATCCCCTTCACTTATGTCAAACCAGATACTTGAGTTCTGAGAAAGGGTCATGGACCCAAAATGTTGACTCACTTTCCTTTCTCCATAGATGTTGCCTGACCTGCTGAGTTTTCCCAGCTCTCTCTGTTTTTGTTTCAGATACTTGGGGGATTTATTAGGGGGAATTTTAAAAGTCTGACATATGAGAATTTTTGTTTGGACAGCGACATAAAAATTCGTTGTACTTTTCTGTAATAAATCTTACAGATAATGTATCTTGTGAAATAAGTGCATTGTCATATGTACCTTTTATCACTTTTAGCTGATTTCTAACACGTGAACATGTTTGCAAAATGTGAAGTTTAAACAAATATAGACGATAACAGTACTCGCAAACAAAAATAAATGTCCAAATGCTTTGTAAAATTAAAGAATTTCTGTGCTATTCGTTTTGTGTTTAAATGTATGCTATTGATGTGACTTGGTTCAGTGTAATAAAATAAGTAGTTTAAATTAAAAAGAATTGTATGTGCTGAATTTGTCAGTCAACCTGGCTCAGTTGGTAGCACTCTCGACTACAAGTTATTTCTGTTTCTGGGACATTCCTGTGCGCATATTGGATACTGTTTAAGCCCTCAAAATACACACCACTTTACAGTATATCCAGTGAAGCGCTTTGACACATATTGATAAGGCATTATATAAATGCAAGAATTATTTCTTTTTGGTTATTTGGGTATCTGACACATGCTGAAATCCATTACCATGCTTAAGGGTATCCAAACCAAGCTGAGAATTTCATGCATCCCACCTACACATAGAAATCGCAGATATAGATTGCTGGAATGGAATGCGCACTCTCTCCCTGGAGGGATGCATCCTGTTTACCTAATTCCAGAGAGTATTACGTGCAGGTTGGCAAGAGCCAAGGATTGGGGACCCCAAAGTGTGTGTTGGAGTACTGCTGGAGACTAACCAGCTAAAACCACATAGCTTGCCATTGAGAGCACTGTGTGGCAAGCTTTCCCACCGCTTGTCCAGCTAGGACCATCCTACCAATTAGGGCATTGGTTTGTACGGTTAATGGGAGCTGAGTAGAAATAGTCACTGCTCCCAGTGACAAGTCTGCGCTTCCAGGTGTTGCTGTTGAGCCAGGCTGGCCATGCCCAGTGCCCTGATGTACTGGGAACCCATTCAGCTCAGGAACTGGATTACCAAGATCGACACATAGTGTAGGCTTGTTTCTGACATTCTGTTGCCAAATATATTACTTTGGAGCCATTTTAGCTCCAAGGAGACCCCGCTTACCTTGCCCCAACAGAAGGATAGTCACAGTTGGTCATTTGACATCTGACAAGCAAGGATTTCAGCCCTCACTTGGTGGATGATAGGTACCAGGAACTTCCTGATGGGCAGAGAGCCCAGCATGAAAACCTGAGAGCAATTCCACCATCTTCCTGCCCACAGGATAGACAAACATCCCTTCCCATTGAACGATGGTTCCACCTGTTGGAAATGCAGAGCTTAAGCAGAAGCTACTTACCTCTCTGCAAGCCAATCAAGGTGGATTCCAGGCGCTGGATGCATGAATGTTTATTCATGAACTCAGACACCAGGTAATGCCTTCCAGCAGCTGTCATCCCAAGCCTCAGAGTTTCCTATCTGATGGACATCTGGCTTCAGCTTGGTGGGAGGACTTTTGCAGCTTGTGATGTATTAGCCACCTTGATGTTCTAGAGGTGCACGTCCAATGCTTACTCAGTATCAGGTGTTAATCCAGGTCCTCATGGAGGGGTTTTGGTAAATAGATATGCCTGGTGAGGAGTGGCAGATCACTCCAAGCACAAGGCATGCCTATAGCTTCAACCTGACAGTCACCCTGTATCACAGGATCAGCACCCCATCCTAGAAGGTCAAGCTTTCTGCTTCAAGGCTGCCTTCTTGACACAGAAGATAAATGGCCAGCGATACACATTAGGAGAGCTTAGGACATGTCAAGTCACTCACCACCACATGACTGATTGCTGTTCCATTCTGCAATCCACACTGATGTCATGTAATTGATGAACCTCTGAACGGAAGCAGACGGCATTGCTGTCGAAGGGTTTTGTTCCTCTTTGAAGTTCTGGTTGTGACATGTTCCATTTACCTATAAGGAGCAATGGACAGACAGAAAACCATTTTGTGAGGCTATCCAGCAAGCACCTCCTGAAGGATCTCCTTAATTCTTGCTATTTGGAGTTGTGTGTGTTTAACCCGAGTTCTGTAGCTCAGTGGTTAGAGCACTCGCCTTGTAAGCAAGAGACTTGGGTTTGATTCTCGGCAGGCTGAAATCTTTGGCAAGTTTCGTTAGTCCACATGCCTGATAATAATCCCTCAAGAAAAAATAAAATAATAAATTGGTCACTCAATCCAAGACTGTTTTTGGGAGATTGCTGTGCGCAATTGGCTGCCGCGTTTCGCCCACAAATACACAGTCATTTCACTTTATAGTATATTCTGTGAAGCGCTTTGAGACATCTCGAAGACGTGATAAGGTGCTATATCAAATGCAAGGATTATTATTTTATTATTTAATGCAGAGTTGACTTTTGTACTTACACTGCAGGCAGTTACATGATAAGCACCAATTCAATGTGGTAGAATAATTTGAAGCAGCAAATCAGTTATACTACATGTTCTGAATCATTCTGCCAAGGAAGAGAGCTGTGCACAACTGAACTCAACCTGGCAGGACGCAACGTTGCCTCTGTTCTTACTTTGCACACCTCTTTTTACCCAGAAGTAAATAGGAAAACAGTTGTCAGTCGATTGATGATCGCTTTTCCATACATAATAATCCCTTCCAAAAACATAAAATAAACAATAATTTGGTCATTCAATCGACGACTGTTTGTCATTTGGGTATCACAGTATATTCTGTGAAGTGCTTTGAGACATCTGAAGATGTGATAAGGCACAATATCAAATGCAACCATTATTATTATTATTCACTGCCATCAGTTACTATAATCTGTGAAGACAGTTTGTATTTCTTTTAATTATTACATTCTAACAGATCATATAAGCAGACAGTGTCCCCTATAATGAATCTGAACGTGCCCTTTCTCAGGTGATGCAATCTTTCCCATTCACAAAGCTTTCACCAGGCTTAACAACCTGACCTTTATTAATAATTACAATAATACCTTGGACTTTAGTAGCTCAATCTCCTTTGGTAAACCGTAAGTATTGACACAAGTGATGGGAGTGGGTGCCCTGGTTGGGAAGGAGATAGGGGAAGTAGGGGATAGATACCTGAAGGTGCACTTGAAGAGATAGTGTTTTTGGATGCGTTTTGAAACTAAGAGAGATAGGTAGAGCCAAAAGGATTTGGGGGAATTGATTTCTAGAGAATGGGGGCAAAGTGGCTGTCGATGGTGAGGCAGAGCTGGCAGGGGACATGAAGCAGGCCAGAGATAATAGAGCAGAGTTGGTGAGCTGAGGAATAAAATCACAGGTGATTGTTGAGGTAAGGTGGGGCAAAGCCATGGAGGCAATTGAAAGTAAGGACAAGCATCATAAAGGGAATATCTGCTGGGGAATAGGAACCGAGTGGAGCTGAACAAGAATGTGGCTTATGGGCCTTAGAGCCTAATGAGGGTGAGAATACAGACTTCTCTGTATGATTCAGAACTCACAGATAGTGGAGCTGTGGAGCCCAGTGAGCAGGGCATTGGAGAAATCAAGTCTGGAGGTGACAAGGCAATAGATGAGGGAATCAGCTCTGCTAGGAGTAAAGCAGTGATGGTGGCAAGTGATTTTGCAGTGATGGAGGAAAGCAGATGACTTGGTCAGATGAAAGGCTTAAGGAGAGTTGAGGATTGAATAAAATGCTCCATACAGATTCTCTCTAGGTCCCTTACAGATTCCTTGAGGGAACAAACAATCGGGGAAGTTAATATGGTTGACGCCTGAGATGAGGAGGTTCTAGTGGGAGCCAAGCAGGAAGGCATCAGTACGGTTGACTAACAACATAAGAACATATTGTAAAATATAAGTAAATAATTCTTTCAAAAACCTTATGAAAGTGGCCAAACTAACTTGAAACAAAGTTCTTGTGCATGGAAGGAAGGAAGTCCTTCTGGTGCTGGGGTTTGTGTTACCCTAGGAGTCTGTTCTCCAATTAACAACAACAACAACAAGATTCCATTTATAGAGCGCCTTTCACGTCAGGAGGACGTCCCAATTAAGATTTTGTAAGACTTTGTGACAGATTTAGAATTATTGTAATAGCTGAATGTGCGCTTTAAATTAATTGCAAAATTGAAGGGAAATTATTATTTTCAAACCCAGGATGGATTTCCTTTCCAACTAAGTACAATACTGTATTCCCTGACAATCAGGAATTGTATGCAGCTTATCTCCAAACAAAAGTTTCTATTTAATTAATTCATTGTAATTTAAAAAAAACTCTTCTTCAAGTAAACCAAACACCCTTATGGAAGTTTATATAATTTCTGGCTAATTCAAAGAATCAAAATAAAATCTCTTCATTCCCAATTTACAAACTTAGATTGTTGAAAGAAACAATAAAACCACATCTTCACATGACATTCCACTGAATGACATCTAATGAATCTGGGGATCCTGTTGTACAATGTCCCTGCTCTCACCACCAGACAAAATGGCCCAACGGTCTTTTAATCTTAGCTTCAAGCCATGGTTGTAAAGTACAGGAAAGATTCTTTTCACCTTTCAATCTAATTTTATTTTTAAAAGCTCCAGACTTTCAAATTTGTCAGTGGCAGCTAACCACAGCTAACTACCGAGTTGGCTTTGACGAGTGCTGTAGCTTAGCGGTTAAGAGTACTCGCCTCGCAAGCGAGAGACCTGGGTTCGATTCCCGGCAGGGCGAAATGTTAGGCAAGTTTCTTTATTCCACACACCTCTGTTTACCTGGCGGTAAGTAGGATCTTGGTTATTAGTCGATCGGCGGATCGCTTTTCCCGGGCTCTCCTGATTGTCTCCCATCAGTGCCTCCACACCTCATGCGCTGACAGCATCACCATCCACGGATGCACACTCCACTTTACTAAGCCAGTCTGGAACCTTGACGTCTTGTTTGATCCTCATCTATCCTTTCTACCTCACATCCATGCCGTGACCCACTCTGCTTTCCCCCACCTCCGCAACATCACCTGGATCCGCCACTGTCTCACACTGCAGGCCACCGAAAACCTTCATACACACATCCATAACATCCAGGCTTGACTATGCAAACTCCCTGCTTGTCGGCCTCCCCAACTCCTCCCCCCAGAGGCTGCAGATCATCCAGAACTTTGCAGTCCATGTCTTCTCCCACATCAGGCTCCGTGACCCTATCACCCCCATCCTCACCCGACTGCAATGGCTTCCCATCACACAGAGGATACAGTTCAAGATGCTGGTCCTCACCTTCAAAGGCCTCCATGGCCTTGCCCCCCCTATCTCTCCGACTTCCTAACCCCCTACTAACCTGCCCGCTCCCTCCGCTGAGTGGGCTCCGGTCTGCTTCACAACCCCCACCTCGCCCGCCCCACCATTGGCGAGTGGGCCTTCAGCCACTCTGCCCCCACCCTCTGGAGCTCCATCCTCCAACCTCTCCGCCTCGCCACCTCTCTTGCCTCCTTGAAGACCCATCTCAAGACCCTCCTCTTCGAATGGGCCTTCGATCACCCTCCTTCCCCCACCTGCCATGCACCCTCCCTGATCCCCGGTTTGGGTCCGAAACATTGTCTGTCCAGCTCCTTGGGACATCCTCCCGACGGAAATGCGCTATAAAAATTTAATTTTGCTGTTGTTGTTCAATGTTGGAGGCTTGTTAATTGCCTGAAACAATGCTGTTCGATCCATTTGTTTAATTTGTTTCACATCTTCTTTCAATCCTGTTTTATCAATCTTTATTTTCCTGGTACTTCATTCACTGTATATAATACACTGTAACAGGGATTGACCACAATGCTGTATTCTGATGCAAATTAATTTCTATGCAATTTTCCCATTAGGATTTTTTTCATAACATAGTTACAGAGAGAGATTCAGCAAAGAAACATGCCATTTGGCTGAACTAGTTCTTACCAGTGTTTATACAACACACAAGCTCCCACTCCTATTCCCCTCATCCATGCCTTTCTATTCCCTTCTCCCTTATATATGCATCAAGATTTCTCTTAAATGCATTGATGCTTTTTGCTTCAAACCGAGCTTCTACATTCTTACCACCCTGTGCTGGAAAAAGTTCCCCCTAAACTTCCTATTAAACCTACTGCGAGCTATTTTATATTTATGCCTTCAGTTGTAGATTCACTAAGTGGAAACAGCTATCAACACTATGCTTATTGAATCCTTTTAACACCTAAAACAGGTCTACCAGGTCCCCTTTCAATTGTTTTAGTTCCCGAGAGAAAAGTTGCAATCTCTACAAAGTTTATATCATTTCTTGATAGGTGTATTCACTCGTCCCTGGTAACATCCTTGTAAATCAACATACATAAAGGAGAGAAAAAACACAGATTTAAGCTTATTTCAGACAGTACACAAGATTTAATTCTCTCAAAGTGGTAGTTATTCAAGCGGCACTGAAGGAGATTGCCTCAATATCTCTGACAGTAAAACCATAACTGAAAGCACCACAAATAATAAATGAGAAATATTCAAATTTAAAAACATGAAAACACCATGATGGCTCTGCAATATTATTGAACAGCTGAGTAACTAGCTGAGCCATAGAGATTCTACGTTTGATCCCTGGTCTGTGCTGAATTAAGTGTGTTAACAGAGTGGTAGTGTATTAGGACATAATACACTTTATCATTATTACAGTCAGATGTTTAATAAAGATTAATTGACAAACCCCACGATATGTGTGTTTTTCAAACCATTTTGTAATGTTCAGGGCAAGAAATTGACATGTTCTCATGATGCAATACACAGGATAAGGAGATGTAGACAATAAGCGTAGTAATCTGAAGACAGCAGATCTTGCCCAGATTATAGTTATTCACTGGCTGCTGGTTGGGTTGAATGAATCTGTCTCTTACCTCGCATAGCTCCTTCCTGTTGGATGCTTGCTCAGTAATGGAGCTCATCAGTATCATTAACTATGCAGTCAGAGGCCGATCACACGCCAAGTGTGATTAGCTTCTCACTTGCAGGCACATTTTAAGGAAGATGTACGACTCTCCTGGAATATTTGGCCGCTACTTAACCAGCACAAACAAAAATTGAAAACTGACTTGCCATTAAGCCTTTAAAGGTTTGCTTCCCAGAATTAAGGGCCAAAAATAAAAGGGAGAAATCATTGAGAGAAAGAGAAGGAACTGAACTGAAATATAAAATGCGAACTTTTCATTGATAAATCTTTAATGTAGGCAGTCGAGGATTAGAAGAATTTTTCATTTATAATAATAATAATCCTTGCATTTGATATAGCGCTTTTCACGTCGGGAGGACGTCCCAAAGCGCTTCACAGAACACACTGTAAAGTGAATTGACTGTATATTTGTGGGCGAACGCAGCAGCCAATTGCGCACAGCAATGTCCCACAAACAGTCGTAGATTGAAAATGACCAATTTATTATTATTGTTTTTGGTTTTGGAGGGATTATTATTAGGCTCTGTGTGGAATAAGGAAACTTGCCCAAGGTTTCGCCCTGTCTGGAATTGAACTCAGGTCTCTCACTTGCAAAGCGAGTGCTCTAACCACTGAGCTACAGGACTCCATGTTTAATGAAATTAAACGTGGTAATTAGCACATACTGTAATTCAGAGAAAGGCAATAAATAAACCCATTGTTTAGTTTCAGCAATTCAACTCACCTCACCCTCAGTTGCAATTAGGCTAGCTCAAGCTTTGTGTTTTGACTACTTTGGGGCATTTCCGAAAACCGCAGATTTCCCTCGGAACCTTCCCTGGTGCCCATCTCTGAGTCCAGCTGGAACTTTGACTTCTGACCCAGCGGCAACTTCAGTCTATCTTCCTGACCACACATATCTGCAGGAAAGATAACATCTGAACATGGTGCTTCTCTGCTATCTTACTTCCCTGGCAGCTAGGAGATCAGTGAGTGGCTTTGTTGCCCAACAAGTGCCTTGGGGGACAGTTCTCGCCCTAGCTGAACTATCCTTTTGGCCCTAGCTCTAGTTGCAGACAGATTGGAGCTGCTGACAGATTGGAGCTGCATTTAGGGAAAACCAAGATTTTGGACTAAAGTCAAACCTGTCACCTCACTCATAGTTGTAGCCCACATTTAATGCATATCAGCCTTAAAAGGTATTTAAATTCTTTTTAGATGCGGATTTTGTCTTACACTGTGTTGTAAATTTCAGCACAAACATTTCTTCAGTGTTGATAGCCTGCGAAACAGACTGTTTTTACCATTTGGTTCCTGAGAGCACGTTCCTGCAGATAACCTGTGTGCATGAGACAACTGGGCTTCAGACAATCTTGTGGTTTATAATCAGGCTAGCAGTGGGGCCAACAAAACGATCAGAGAAATAGCAAGATAGCATAGATTTATGCCACAAATTAAGAAATATTCAATCAATGAACATTTATTTTGTTGGTCAACCAAAGAGGTTGGCCAACACTGGACTAGGGTGTAATTTTAGCACCGATTCCAGACTGGAAGGAGCTGAATAACCACGGTGAAAGGTGGAGTACTGGCACCCTGAAAGGGCTCAGGATTGTCAGCTATAATTCTTGGGGGCGCAAAAAGCCTCTGCTCATTTAAAAACTTTGCCTGGCTTACATAAAACTACCAAAATATGCTGCACAGAGGAGTAAGCATCGTGTGCCCACCGGGACACCCGCAAGTGGTGGTGGGGGGGGGATGTATTGTAGAGGTTAGTTACAGCTGAATTGGTTCCAAGGTGACATGTTTAGCAATGGAATGGTACCTACCATCCACTTAGTGAAGGCTCAAACCCACGCTTATTGAATGTTGATTGACCAACTAGTGACTATTCTCCTTGGGGTAGAGATAAGCTGGCTTTCCGTGGAGCTAAACCGTCTCCAAGGTGACATGTACCTCCTCTCCCCTCTACTCTCCAACACCATCAATTTCTCCCTTTCATCTGGCACTGTTCCCTTCCTCCGAAAAACAGCTACAATCACCCCCATCCTGAAAAAACCTTCCATGGACCCATCCCTGTCTTCTGACTGTCCTCTACAACCTCTACATGCTCCTCCTTGGTGGCGTCATCTGCAGACATGGGGTCAACTTCCACATGTACGTGGATGACACCCAACTCTATGTCTCTGCTTCCACCCTCGATTCCAGGACAAATGACGTCCTGACAGACTGTCTGTCTGATGTTAAGTCCTGTATGAGAGCCAACTTTCTACAGCTGAAAGTCAGGAAAGTCTGAGGCCCTCCTGATTGGCTCACACCAGCGCCTCAGCACCTCAGGCACTGGCGACATCAGCATCCATGGTTGCACACTTCACCAAAACACCCATAGACGTCTTGTTCGACCCTCAATTGTCCTCTCTCCACTATAGAATAATAATCCTTGCATTTGATATTGCACTCTCCACATCTTCTAGAAGTCTCAAAAGCACTTCACAGAATATACTGTAAAGTGAATTGACTGTTCATTTGTGGTCGAAATGCGGCAGCTAATTGCGCACAGCAATGTCCCACAAACAGTCGTGCAATAATGTGACCAATTTATTATTGTTTTTTTTCTTGAGGGATTATTATCAGGCATGTGGAGTAAGGAAACTTGCCCAAGGTTTCACCCTGGGAATCGAACCCAGGAGTCTTGCTTGTGAGGCGAGTTCTCTAACTACTGAGCTACAGGACTCCACATCCGTGCCATGAACCGCTCTGCCTTCCCCCACCTCCGCAACATTGCCCGTCTCTGCCACTGCTTCACCCCTCAGGCTGCTGAAACCCTCATACACCCATTCGTCAGCTCAACAACTTGGATTTATATAGCGTCCTCCACACTGGACGTTTAGGATCCCGGGACCGAGCCAGGGGGAGCGGTGGGAAGGTGACCAAAGGCGCGGTCGAAGAAAGGTCTTCAGCAGAGACCTGAAAATGGGAAGGGAGGGAGCAAGACGAAGGGAGTGAGGAAGGCAGTTCCAGAGCCTCGGGGCATAGTGGCTGAAGGCAAGGCCGCTGAGGATGGAGCGGAGGACTTGGGGGACAAGGAGGAGCCAGACCCGGAGGAACGAAGGCAACGGGTACTGTGCCGAGGAGAGAGGTCAGAGTGGTAAGGGAGTGCAGAGGAGTGGAGGGATTTGAAGACAAGGGTGAGGATCTTGAAATCGATCCTCTCTGGGATAGGCAGCCAGTGGAGTCTGGCGAGGACTGGGGTGATCGGGAAGCGGAGTTTCGTGCGGGTGAGAATTGCGGCTGCAGTTAATAATAATAATAATAATAATCCTTGCATTTGATATAGCGCTTTTCACGTCGGGAGGACGTCCCAAAGCGCTTCACAGAATAGACTGTAAAGTGAATTGACTGTATATTTGTGGGCGAACGCGGCAGCCAATTGCGCACAGCAATGTCCCACAAACAGTCGTAGATTGAAAATGACCAATTTATTATTGTTTAAATTCTGAATGAGTTGGATTTTATGGATGGTAGTGGATGGGAGACCAGCGAGGAGGGCGTTTGAATAGTCCAGCCGAGAGGTGACAAAGGCATGGACCAGCGTTTCAGCGGCTTGACGACGGAAACTCCCTCCTTCCGGCCTCCCCAACTTTTCGATCCACAAGCTGCAGATCATCCAGAACTTTGCAGCTTGTGTCCTCTCCCGCACCAGGCTCCGTGACCCCATCACACCCGCCCTCGCCCACTGGTTCCCCATCAGATGATACAGTTCAAGATCCTGGTCCTCAACTTTAAAGACCTCCCTGGCCTCGCCTCCTCCTGCATCTCTGACCTGCTGATCCCCAATTAGCTCGTCCGCTCCCTCCGTTCAGCGGGCTCTGGCCTGCTCCAGGTCTCTCTGGCCCCACGCTTTGGAACTCCATTCCACAATCCCTTCACCTCGCTCCCTCCATCCCTCCCTCCCGCCTCCTTCAAGGTACGACTCAAGACCCTCCTTTTTGACCATGCATTCGGCCTCCCTCCCCCGCCCGCTCCGTGCCCTCCCTCATCCCAACCCTGCCCCGCTACACCCACCCCCCCCCCCCACCATGCTCGGGTCCTGACACCCCAGCGTCCTCCTTGGGTCTGTGTCACGGTGTGTGTGTGTGATGGTGTGTGTGGGTCTGTGTGACGGTGTGTGTGGGGGTCTGTGTGATGGGGTCTGTGTGACGGTGTGTGTGGGGGTCTGTGTCACGGTATGTGTGTGATGGTGTGTGTGGGGGTGTGTCACGGTGTGTGTGTGGGGGTCTGTGTGACGGTGTGTGTGGGGGTGTGTCACGGTGTGTGTGTGTGATGGTGTGTGTGGGGGTCTGTGTCACGGTGTGTGTGGGGGTCTGTGTCACGGTGTGTGTGTGGGGGTCTGTGTCACGGTGTGTGTGTGTGATGGTGTGTGTGGGTCTGTGTGACGGTGTGTGTGGGGGTCTGTGTGATGGGGTCTGTGTGACGGTGTGTGGGGGTCTGTGTGACGGTGTGTGTGGGGGTCTGTGTGATGGGGTCTGTGTGACGGTGTGTGGGGGTCTGTGTGACGGTGTGTGTGGGGGTCTGTGTCACGGTATGTGTGTGATGGTGTGTGTGGGGGTGTGTCACGGTGTGTGTGTGGGGGTCTGTGTGACGGTGTGTGTGGGGGTGTGTCACGGTGTGTGTGTGTGATGGTGTGTGTGGGGGTCTGTGTCACGGTGTGTGTGGGGGTCTGTGTCACGGTGTGTGTGTGGGGGTCTGTGTCACGGTGTGTGTGTGGGGGTCTGTGTCACGGTGTGTGTGTGTGACGGTGTGTGGGGGTCTGTGTCACGGTGTGTGTGTGTGATGGTGTGTGTGGGGGTCTGTGTCACGGTGTGTGTGTGTGTCTGTGCCTCGGGACAACCTCTTGGCGTGAAAGGCAATTTACAAGTGTAATGTCGTTGTTGTTGTTGTCTGTTAATCACAGTGCTGTTTCCGGCTGCTCCCCTCCCCCCCCCCCCGGCACAGGGCCGCTGTGCTGTGCCCTCCCCCCGGGCACAGGGCCGCTGTGCTGTGCTCTCCCCTCCCCCCGGGCACAGGGCCGCTGTGCTGTGCCCTCCCCCCGGGCACAGGGCCGCTGCGCTGTGCTGTGCTCTGGAGGCGCGGCCCCCACTGTACGCGTCACTCTCGGGCCCCGCGCGCCGGCAACGAGGCCGTCACTGTGACGCGGGAGGTGCGCGCGCCGCCTCCTGCCTCCTCCCACCACCTGTGTGACGGGGCGTTTGCGTGTGACGTTACGACGTGCGCCCCGAGCGACGCCGCGTGTGGACCGGGACCGACCGCGTGAGAGGTGAGTGTTACACACACACACACACCGTCACACAGACCCACACACACACCGTCACACAGACCCACACACACACCGTCACACACACACACCGTCACATACACACACACACACACACACCGTCACACAGACCCACACACACCGTCACACAGACCCACACACACCGTCACACACACACACACACACCGTGACACAGACCCACACACACACCGTCACACACACACACACACCGTCACACACACACACACACACCATCACACAGACCCACACACACCGTCATACACACACACACCATCACACACACACACACCGTCACACACACCGTCACACACACACCGTCACACACACACACACCGTGACACAGACCCACACACACCGTCACACACACACACACCGTCACACACACACACCGTGACACAGACCCACACACACACCATGACATAGACCCCCACACACACACCATCACACACACACACACACCATCACACACACACACACCGTGACACAGACCCACACACACACACATGCACCGTGACACAGACCCACACACACACCGTCACACACACACCGTGACACACACACACACACTGTGATACACTCACACACTGATACACACATAAACTGATACCCACACACACAGTGATATACACACATACACAGTGATATACACACACACCGTGATACACACACACGGAGTGATATACACACACCGTGATACACACACACGGAGTGATATACACACACACCGTGATACACACACACACGGAGTGATATACACACACACTGTGATACATACACTCAATGATATACATACACACTGTGATACACACACACACAATAATGCACACATTGATATACACATACAATGATATACACACACACAGTGAGAGGTGAGAGTTATACACACACTGTGATACACACATACACCATGATGTACACGTTGATATACACACACACACATAGTGATATATATGTACACACACGTGATACACACACACATACACTGTGATACACACACACTGATATACACACACATACCGTGATACACACACACTGATAGACACAAACACACACTAATATACACACATACAGTGATATATATACACACACACCGTAATACACATACACATACACCGTGATACAACAACAACAACAAAATTACATTTATAGAGCGCCTTTCACGTCAGGAGGACTTTCCAAAGCGCTGAACAGTCAGGTGTCGGGGCCCGAGCATGGGGGAGGGGTGGTGTAGGGGAGAGGGAAGGCAGAGAGGTGGGAGAGCGATCAAAGGCACGATCAAAGATAAGGTTCTTGAGACCGGCCTTGAAGGAGGCAAGGGAGGAAGCGAGGTGAAGGGACCATGGGATGGAGTTCCAGAGTGTGGGGGCAGAGAGGCTGAAAGCCCGGCCACCGATGGTAGAGCGGGTCGGGCGGGAGACATGGAGCAGACCGGAGCCTGATGAATGGAGGGAGTGGGCCGGTTGGTAGGGAGTCAGCAGGTCAGAGAGGTAGAAGGGGGCAAGGCCATGGATGGCCTTAAAGGTGAGGACGAGGATCTTGAACTCGATCCTCTGGGGGATGGGGAGCCAGTGGGGTCGGGCGAGGGTGGGAGTGATGGGGTCACGGAGCCTGTTGCATGAGAGTACACGAGCTGCAGAGCTCGTGGATGATCTGCAGTTTGTGAAGGGAAGCGTTGGGAAGGCCGATGAGGAGGGAGTTCCTGTAATCGAGCCGTGAGGTGACGAACGCGTGGGTGAGGGTTTCGGCAGCCTGAGGGGTGAGGCAGTGGCGGAGTCTGGCAATATTGCGGAGGTGGTGGTAGGCAGTGCCAGTCATGGTGCGAATATGGGAGAGAAAGGACAGTTCAGGGACAAACAAGATACCCAGGTTCCTGACTGGCTTAGTGAGGTTGAGGTGCAGCCGTGGAGGCTGATGCTGCCAGCGCCTGAGGTGCGGAGGTGCTGGCGTGAGCCAATCAGGAGGGCCTCGGTCTTACATTGAGTTCGAGAAAGTTGTCCCTCATCCAGGACTTGATGTTGGACAGGCAGTCGGTCAGGACGCCAGTAGTCCTGAAGTTGAGGGTGGAGGCAGAGAGATAGAGTTGGGTGTCATCCACATACATGTGGAAATTTACCCCATGTCTGCAGATGACGTCACTAAGGGGGAGCATGTAGAGGGTGAAGAGGAGGGGTCCGAGGACAGAGCCCTGAGGAACACTGCACGAGACAGTGATACACACACACACAACAACAACAACAACAAGATTCCATTTATAAAGCGCCTTTCACGTCAGGAGGACGTCCCAAGGCGCTGCACAGTTGGGTCATGACCCGAGCAGGGGGAAATGGTCAGGGTGAGGGGAGGGAAGGGAGGGAGCGAGGAGGGGAAGAGAGTCGAGAGGGGAGCTGAAGGCTCGGTCAAAGAGAAAGGTTTTGAGACCGGCCTTGAAGGAGGAAAGGGAGGAGGCGGCGAAGGCACTGGGGGATGGAGTTCCAGAGCCTGGGGGCTGAGAGGCTGAAGGCCCGACCACCGATGGTAGGGCGATTGGGGCGGGGACGTGGAGCAGACCGGAGCCAGAGGAAGGGAGGGTACGGGCAGGTAGGTAGGGGGATAGTAGGTCAGAGAGGTAGGAGGGAGCGAGGCCGTGAATGGCCTTGTAGGTGAGGATGAGGATCTTGAAATCAATCCTCTGGGGGATGGGAGCCAGTGGAGGCGAGCGAGGGTGGGAGTGATGTGGTCCCGAAGCCTGGTGCGGGACAGTACACGAGCTGCAGAGTTCTGAATGACCTGCAGCTTGTGGAGGGAGGTGCCGGGAAGGCCGGCGAGGAGAGAGTTCCCATAGTCCAACCTTGAGGTGATAAAGGCGTAAACCAGGGTTTCAGCAGCGTGAGGGGTGATACACAAACACCATGATACACAAACACACACTGATATACACACTCACTGGATACACACATACCATGATACACATGCACACACAGTGATACACACACACATTAATACACTCTGATACACACCATGATACACACACACAATAATGCACACACTGATATACACACACAATGATATACACACTTAGTGAGAGGTGAGAGTTACACACACACTGCGATACACACACACACTGATATACACACACACATAGTGATACACATACAGCATGATACACACACAGTGATACACACACACACTGTGATACACACACACACAGTGATACACACACAGTGAGAGGTGAGAGTTATACACACAACGTGATACATACACACATGATACACATGTACACACAGTGATATACACACACACAGTGATACACACACACATTAATACACTGAGCGGAGAAAGCGAACAGGATGGTAGGAGTTAGGAGGCGCAGAAGTAGGGGGGAGCGAGACCGTAGAGGGCTTTGAAGATGAGGACCAGGATCTTGAACTGTATCCTCTGTGTGATGGGAAGCCAGTGGAGTTGGGCAAGGATGGGGGTGATAGGGTCCTGGAGCCTAGTGCTGGAGAGGACACCGGCTGCAGAGTTCTGGATGATCTGCAGCCTGTGGAGGAAGGAGTTGGAGAGGCCGACAAGCAGTGAGTTTACATAGTCGAGCCTCGATGTAATGAAGGCGTGTATGAGGGTTTCGGTGACCTGCGGTGAGAGACAATGTCGGAGCCGGGCAACGTTGCGGAGGTGGGGGAAGGCAGAGCGGGTCATGGCGCAGATGTGGGGTAGAAAGGATAGTTGAGGGTCAAACAAGACCCCAAAGTTCTGGACTGGCTTAGCAAGGTGGAGTGTGCAACCATGGATGGTGATGTTGTCAGTCAATCAGGAGAGCTTCGGTCTTGTTCATGTGAAGAAAGTTAGCTCTCATCTAGGATTTGATGTCTGACAGACATTCTGTGATATACAATGATATACACACAGTGATATACACATACACACATGAGAGGTGAGAGTTATGCACACACAGTGATATACACACACAGTGAGAGGTGAGAGTTATACACACAGTTACACATACAGCGATATATACATACACAGTGATACATACACACACAGTGATAACACACTCATTGATACACCCAGTGATACACACACAATGATACACACTATGATATATACACACACACAGTGATACACAAACACAGTGATACACACAATGATACACACACACACAATGATACACACTATGATATATACACACACACAGTGATACACAAACACAGTGATACACACAAACACACAGTGACACACACACACACAGAGATAGGTACACTTACATGGAGGTAGACACACACACAGTGTGAGAGAGAGCGATTGAGTGATACGCAGAGAGAGAGTGATACACAGGGTGCGGGAGAGTGACTGAGTGAGTGATACAGTGTGAGAAGGTGTGAGTGATACATAAAGTGAGAGAGAGAAACACACTGAAAGAGAATGAGTGAAACACATGATGAGATAGAGAGAGAGAGTGATATGCACGGTGAGATAGAGATACACACAGTGGGAGAGAGTGAGATAATAATACTTGTTTTTGATATAGCGTCTTATCACATTTTCGATACGTCTCAAGACTCGTCACAGAACATACTGTAAAGTGAATTGACTGCATATTTTGTGGGCGAGATCAGCAGCCAATTGCTCACAGCAGTGTCCCACAAACAATTGAAGTGACCAATTTTTTTTTAAGGAATTATCCCTGGAAAAGCAATCTGCCAATCGAATAACAACCGGGTTCCTACATACATACTACTAGGTAAATGGAAGCGTGTGAAGTAAGGAAACTTGCCCAGTATTTCACCCTGCCGGGAAACAAACTCAGGTCTCTCGCTTGCGAGGCGGGTGCTCTAACCGCTGAGCTACACAGAGAGAGAGAGTGAAAGACACGCAGAGCAAAAGTGAGTGAGAGCGCGAGAGATAAACAGAGAGAGCGAGAGAATGAGATACAGGGAGAGAGTGAGATACACAGAGAGATAGAGAGTGATAGTCACAGTGAGTGATATACACAAAGAGACAGCGATATAGAGAGAAAGTGATGTGAAGAGGAAGAGAGATACAGATAGTGTAATACACACGCAGAGAGAGAGAGATGCGGGGAGAGAGAGAGAGTGCAGAGAGAGAGAGCGACAGTGATTCACAGAGAGAAGTATATAGAGAGAGATACACACAGGTCCAGTTTGTATTGAGTGGAGTGTCCTCATTGCTTCTGATTTGGGGATTGTTACTAAATGTTTGCATTTTGTTGGGTTCCATTTCGTGATGAAAGTGTTAATCAATGCAGCCCAGTTCATCTCATTCTCAGTCAGGGAACATTGGTTTGCTAGCTGTAAATGTTCAGTTGTTCAATCAAGATATCCTGATGGAAGTCTTCTGTCTTAAATAAACTGCTTCAAGGAAATGTTCTGCAATATTGTCTGAGGAGCCTCGTACTGGCAAGACCACACAGTTTTTAATCAATGTCTCACACTTGCTGTTTGCTGGTTCTATCAAACTTTTCATTCTTCATCAGGCTATAATTGATTTTGCTAGAGTTTGGAAGCAGTCTGTATGAGATTCCCATTTTACATTGATTCCACAGCACCAAGCACTGCACAAGATTTTATATTTGTAGGTCAACATGGCAGCCAGTTTCACACAACAATATCCTTTGGATGAGGCATTAAACTGAGGTCCTGTCTACCTGATCAGGTGGATCCATGGCACAATTTGTAAAGAGAAGGGAGTTTTCTCCCTGGCCAACAATCCCCCAAATAAAATTGGTCATTCACTCCATTGCTGTTTATGGGACATTGCGATTTGCAAATTGTCTGCCGCGTTCGCCCAAAAAACACCCAGTAACCCCGCTTTACAGTATATACAGTATATACAGTATATGCAGTATATGCAGTATATGGATGTCCACTTGACTGGAAAGGTGCAACACCAAATATAAGGATTATTATTAAATGAATAACAAATTTTATCTGGAGAATTGGTAGTCCGGTCACAGGGAGAAACTTAAACTTTTCTAATAGTGTCATGGGATCTCAATGTTTTTTAATTGATTTTTTAAATCTTGGTAATATAGTCTGGCTGAGTTTTGGACGACAATTGCACAGACACTACAGCTTACATTTCCTTTTTGTCAATGCAATTCACTCATTACATGTGATTTACTATTTGGTACCAGCTATGATGGAATTACAGGGCAACCCAGAGAACCACGTTAAACAGAGTTGCTCAATGCTCGCACCTCGTGCTTCTAATTGCAAACACAGATAAGTGCATGTTGCTTATTTAATAATAATAATAATAATGATCCTTGCGTTTGATTTAGTGCCGTTCGTGTCAGGAGATGTCTTGAAGCACCTCATAGGATATGGTGTAAAGTGGAGTGACTATTTTGTGGGCAAATGGGTTGTGTATGAATCTCCCATGGTATCTATATATAGCATAATTCCATTTTAGAATATGGATACTACAGCCGAAGCCCTGCATTTTAGCCTTCGGTTAGGAAAATGAGATACTATAAGATGACATGCATTTTTACAAAATATCTAAGATTATTTTGTCATGGGCTTAAGATGGTCCTTTTTTTGCAGTGAATACTATTTATAAAGCAACAGTTTGTTTCTTGTTTGAATGTGTTTGTAATTGCCACACTTTTGTTTTCCAAGATTTGATGGTGATGAAGAATGGCAGAACAAGGGATTGACGCAGATATCCAGCTATCTCCACAGCCAGACACGGTTGAGAAGGGAATTATCTTAGAAAGCAGTTTGCTGATGGAAGGCAATAATAATGTGGCTGCCGAACAGGAAGACCTGCCAGCAGCCGAATCGTGCACTCAGGCACACAAAGGTGAATTAGCCTCTGTTGCTAATTTGACAAAACAGCAAGATTCTCAAGTTCAGCATCAGCTAGGTGTTCATTCTCCACGGTGCACTTCAAGTGAAATTAATGGCAACATGTCTTGCACACAATCCGAAACTGTTGAAGAGAATAGGAATGACTTTGCTAAATCAGACAAGATCAGCGTTTCGGGGAATTGTGCTGATACGGGTGTCAATGCACCTTTGCCGAGCCAGGTGCCTGAGCATGAGGAGATGGAGGTTACCGTATCTGCCCAACTGGAGACGTTATCGTTTGAAAACTCACTGCTGACATGCCATAACCGCGCTAATACAGAGGGGCAACAGTCCGAGCAGGACACGGACGTTTCACACGTTTTCGTTACTGTGCAAGCTGGTGTGGTTGAGGCGGAAGAAAATGAAGTAAAGGAAAGTGAAGATAGCTCTTCGTCTGAAGACTCTTCATCAGATAGGTGAGTGTTCATTGCAGAGAAGTTTTATGAACAAATTTCCTGATATTGTTTTTCTTGAAATTTGTTTGAATGAGTAGTTCTATCCAGTAGACACAATATTGATTTTGTATTAGTGGAAATCCGCAATTCTGGAATATTTAACTTATTTTGTGATCGAAAAAGACAACGTAATGAAATGTATAATCTTTACATTTAAGATAACCCATTTCATATTGTGTCCAAGAGCGCATTCTCAGTGCTGGGAGAGCACCTGAATTGGGGGTTGGAGAAGGGAAAGATACCTGAGAGCGTGGTCAAAGAGGTACGTTTTGAGACTTAGGTTCAAAGAGGGGAGGAGGGAGGGTGCGAGGCAGAGGGACTCTGGGATGGCTGCCTGCCGATGGTGAGGTGGAACAAATAGGCCGGTGCTCGCTGAGTGAATTTAACGACCAGGTTGGAGGCGCAATGGTAGGGTGTGGCATGAATGTAAGGTTCATTTTTTATAGTTTTCTCATTCCCTTCTATTCCTGGCTTCCTCGCCTGAATACGTTCAATCCATCTAGTATGCAGGTCTAAAAGCTTCCAGTACTTCACTCACGTAGCCAATCTACATGATGTGTTTACACATTGAATGTCTGCAGGCTGTTTCACAGTACAGTGAAAGCTGAATATAATTCTATCCTCGCCCTAATCAATATACATGTACTGTGCAGCAGGAGTCATTGGATGACAGTCGAGCCAGGAGTGCTATTGGACTTTGTTTCAAACCCCCCTCCCCCCCACCATCCTTTTTCTGGCTGGTTAATGATGCCCGAGGGATCATATAGTTTCTTATTCCATAACACATTGCTTGTGTTTAGCAGTGATTTAAGGAATACCCACAAATTGAGTGTGAAAATATTTTCTCTACATTGCTGCCTAACTGACTTTGTGTTTTATTTTCCCTGTGTATTTTTCTTATTTTGATGTGAACGATATTTCTCTTTGCAGTGTAAAGGTTGCAACTGCAGTAGATAATTGGCTATTTAGTGTAATTGCTGCATGGTTGCTTTCATTGCATGTTTTAGTAGTAACAAATTCCGCTGTGTTTAGTCCTTATGTTGTGGTCCACATCTCTAAACTCTGATGACAGCGCAGCCAGGCTTGGAGGGGTATGGATAAGGTGGGATGATGGGATTGAAATGATCCCCATGCTCTGTGAGATGGTGCAGAATCGTTGGGCTGAATGGCCTCCTTCTGTACTGTAGATCTCTATGTGTCTATGCTGTTAGTTCATTGATTTTTAAGAAGTCATTTGATGTTGATTCACATTCTTACATCTTATTTCAGTGACTGTTGCAGAAGAGGCAGTAAGTGGTTTTCTCTTAGTGACTGCAAATGCTGAAGTTGTTTCAGTTGGGATGAAGATGAAGAGTCGTTTATCTACAGACTGATTCCATCCCCCCTCCGTGCATTTGAAGCATTTTCTGTTTTCATGTTTTTATTTCAGAATTGCAGTATTTTGGAGTTTTTCTTTTTATTGCTCAGTTCATTATTATTTAGTCGCTTTCAACCATTACGACCCGAAGCTCTGGAACTTCCTCCCTCAATCCCTCTGCCTTGCCCCCTCCATCCCCACTTTCAAATCTCACCTAAAGACCTTCCATTTTGATCGTACTTATGGTCACCTCCCTCTCCCTCTGGCCTGGGGTCAGACTCCGCCACTGTCAAGCACTCTGGGATGCTCCCCTTCGTGAATGACGTTATATAAATGCAAGTTGATTGTTGTATTTATATGCACTATGCTTTGATGGTTTCATATTGCAACCGTTAGCTCTGCCTCTGAAACCAATTGTGCAAAGTTCACAATCCAAATTAAAGTGGAAAGCAAGACTTCTGTATTTAGGTATTTGAAGACTTTTATTGACTGGAGTGGAGAAGGTTAAGAGGGGATCTGGTGTGAAATCTTCAAGATCACAAAGAATTATTTTACTTTGGGTCAGCTAGGTGTCATCACATCACTATGCTAAAGAGTATCCAAACCAGACACATGGACATGCCACCTATAAATGGAGATTTTTCCGTATCTGGAAAGGAAAGTACACTCTCTCTCTCCCTGGAGTGACGCACCCTGTTTACCTAATTCCGGAGAGTATTAGATGCAAGTTGACAAAAGCCAATGTGTGGGAACTCCAGAATGGGCATTGGGGTACTGCTGAAAAAATGAATTAGCTTGCCTTTGAGAGCACTGTTTGGTAACTTGACCAGCTAGGACCACCCTACTTGTTAAGGCTTTAGCTTGCAGCTTGTCTGGTTAGGACCACCCGACTTGATCATGAACTCAGTGGAAAGAATCTCTGCTCCCAATGACTGGTCTGTCCCTCCAAGTCCTACAGATGAGCCAGATTGACTGGTCTGTTATCAGCAGTGCCCTGGAGTTGGCTTGAATCAGAGATTTCATTGCCAAACATGTCATCTTGGAGGCAGCTCAGCTCTCAGGAGATCCCACTTATCTCCTCCCACCAGATTGACAGTCACCAGTTGGTCATTTGACAACTGATAAGAGCTAGTTATGATGGGGTAAGTAGTAATAGATTACTTCCACTGGTTGGTAAAGCAGAAACAAGAGGGCACACATTTAAGATTATCACAAACTAATTTAAGGGCAGGGGAAGAAAATATTTCTTTACTCTGCCCCAGTCCTCTGACGTAAACCGTTGAATATCTTTTACACAAACGTTTGTCAGGATGTGGAGTGCTTGTTGGGCACAGTGGTTGAGGCAGAATCCATATTAGCTGTGGGAACTACAGCAGAACCTCACTAATGCAGTCACTCAAGTGACT
Source organism: Callorhinchus milii (assembly GCF_018977255.1). Taxonomy (NCBI): domain Eukaryota; kingdom Metazoa; phylum Chordata; class Chondrichthyes; order Chimaeriformes; family Callorhinchidae; genus Callorhinchus; species Callorhinchus milii. Next base: position 20,922,271 of record NW_024704742.1, on the reverse strand, counting down.
GGGCAAAAGTGACCTACTTGGTGAAGTGACCTGATTACTGAAACAGTTCAGGTGATTCAGGTCACTGACGTAATGTTTCGGGCATTGGTAATGGAAAAGGGTGATGAACGTTCAACAACCATACTTTGCAATCTCATTAAAATAAAGGCATTGTCACATTTAAAATAGATCAGTATTTAAAGTTCACGTGAGAAGATAAAAACACACAAAATGTTCATTTCTTGAATAAAGAGTCCAGCATTGTTTGCTTGGCTGCTGATTTAACCTGCACTGCCTTGGCCTGCAGCTAAACCTCAGCATCAGCCAAATTCTGCCACACGGAGAGTCCATGATCAAGGCAAAAGTCCTTCACTTGTCCCAACAAACCCAGTGCATCACCGTAAGTGAGAAGGTTCTTTGATGTTGTCGGTTGCTCTTCCTGTTCCTTCTATAGTGTGTCCTGTTCCTTAGTGTCCTTGGTCCCTGGTAGAAACTCCTTCACTAGACACTCCTCCTGTCCCACATTGAAGTCCTCAGTGGAGGGCACATCACTGTCACTGGCTGCATATTCCTCGGCACTGAGGATAGGGGTATCCATTGACGGGCACTGACTGGCCTGAGACAACAACTGGGCAAGTGGCACATTATCATCAGGGTCCTCTTCCATAGGCTCATCCACACTAACAACAACAACTTGGATATATATAGTGCCCTCCACGCTGGGTGGCATCTCAGAGCACTTTACAGTAACGGATCCCACTAAAGCCAGCCTTGGCAAAGCACTTCTGCACTGTTGATCTACGCACCATGCTGAATGAATCCAGGTGACTGCATAAAGAACGTTGATGGATTTGGCGACTTGTGAAGCCCGTACACCTTTGGCCATCTCTCCTAGGACCATGGGTAGAAGACTCCTCCTGTAGTGCATCTTGACATTCTTGGTGATGCCCTGGATGTAGGGGCTGGAGAATGGATATGGTGTTAGCTGGGAAATAACACTAACTTGACATTGTAGAAATGCTGTGAGGGTGAGCTAGGACATTGTTCAGAAACAGCAGCACATGCCTGCTTTGTGCCCGCATCTTTCTATTGAAGTTCTGAAGCCACTCCATAAAAATGGTACTGGCCATCCATAACTTTTTGTTGCTGTACCACGAGATGGGAAGCTGAGTCTTGATGTTTAAATTCCTAAAGGCATGGAGCGTGGCAGCCTATCCTATCACAGCTGTCTGTTCAAAATCTCCCTCTGTGTTGACTGTCAAAGACATGGTGATGCAGTCTTTGGATTTCTTCCCACCAGTGCAGCTATCACCACAAACTGAAAGGCTCCTGTCAGGGAGAGCCCTGAAAACAACCAGATTCATCCATGTTAAAGATGTCCTTGGGTGCATAGCCAGCTGTAATCTCAGTTAGTTTCTCCTTCCAGTTGTCAACAATAGCAGACTTAACTTCACACTTTTCACCACACGCAATTGCAGACCCAATGTTGTGTCTGGACATGAAATGTACAAGCCAGTCATTTGATGCCTTGAAGCCAGTCTTGCCAAGTGAAGCTGCAAAGCTGAGTGCTTTCTTCTGTATCCTAGGGCCAGACACAGGCATGTTGAGACCACGGGCATGTTGGAACCACTCCCATGTCAGTTTATCAATGTCCTTACAATGAGAGTTCAAACAAGCATGTTTTCTATCAGGCTGTTGAGTTTGTTCAAAAGCTGTCATGTATTCAGCCTTCCTTTTGAGAATTCATTCCAACTTGTGTTGAGCCAATGCCACAGATCACAGCTAACTGTCTATGACTGGTTACTTTTACTGTTTTTGATTAAGTCCACTCTCCCATGTCAGGACAACTCCTTTTGTGGTGGCATGTTTACAGCAATTACTAAGAATTGGCTGCAGGGGCTCAGGTTAGGCTGCGGGTGCCGGGCGAAGTCAATTTCCCGCTCGCGTCGCTTCTGCAATCCCAACACTGCCCACGCCGCGCATGTGCGACTGAGCCCACTCCTCCCACAGTAGCAGCGCCGAGCAAACAGCGTGAGAAGCTCAAGGCCTAGTGCACTGTGTACAGGTTAGTAGCGGAGGGGGAGGGTGTTTGTACAGGAGAACGGTGCTGCAGCGGCTGCAATAATGACCGTTGTCCTGATTAGTGAGGTGCCCTGTTTACTGAAGCAGACGACCCACCTTTTAACATGGACAATAAAAGAGACTGTGAAAATGTTCCGCAATTGTGAGGTGCCTGGATTACTGAGGTGACCACAAAACCGTTTTTCTACTAGATCATTAAAAAGGTTCATTTGCAGGAGGGCTATGGCAAAAGGCAGGTTAATGGGGCTGGATGGCTTGTTCTTTGAAAGAGCCAGCACAGAAATGATGGACCGAATGACTTTCTTCTATGCTGTACATTTCTGCGATTATAAACTATTAAAACAAAGTTCGCCAGTCTTTTATTAGGAAATTAGATGTTTGAAAAGAATATTAAAGAGCCCATGGATGAAACGGGATAATGAGATTAAATTAAGTGGCTAAAATGGAGGAAGACACCATCGCATACTTGGTGGGCCGATTAGTTTGTTGGTGTGCTGTGGTGATCCATCTCTGTGTTCACTGATTATAGGTCACTGTGGTTTGTTATACTGGATTTTCAACAAGTGGAACAGACAAAATTTATTTTGCAGGAACACATTGTTCAACCAAGCCAACAAAATTATAAGCTTGTTCTGTGAAATGTGTGAATCCTCTGAAGTTGAATGTTTTCACCCTGTTGTTATTCCACACCACTAGTTCAGCTTAAACATACGTGGTTGCTCTAAATGCTCTTTCAGAAGTGCTGGATCCTCTCTGTCTTTGCCATTCCCTCATCTATGTTTGATCTTTGACTGCATTTGGTCAACACTCTTAAATCTTCCTCGTTGCCTCCTTGCTTAGTGGTACTCATTGACTCTGTGAAGTGCTGTGATACTCGCATCCTATGTGCAAGACCCACACAAGTGCAAGTTGTTGTTGGTCATATCATGTTTAGTTTGGGTGTGCAGGTCATTTGTAATGGTGGTATATAAATGCAAGCTGCTGTTGTTATAGATTGGATGTAAGGACTTCTTTCTAAACACCAACTGTTGTTGTTGGACCTCAATAATTTTACCTTCAAGCAAAAGCAGTTGAATAGGAGGAAGCACAGAGCCCAGCAGCGAAGGTGCAAATTGGACTAATTGATGAGATAGAAAGAGTAATGAGGTGATGTCCTTGGTAGTTGTTTAAAGACGAGCCGTTTAATTCTTTGTTTACACAAACATTGGATGAAGCATTGTCAATCTGTGAGCCTCCATCAATTTGAAACGTTACTGTTGTTGCAATAGTGCAAAGCCATTTTCAGCTGCAGTACTAGGAATAGCTGTAGCTCTGTCCTATATTAAAATGATGATTTTGTGACATAGAGTATCAGACTATTATATCTAAAATAGAAAATGTTCCACTGACTCACAATATACAGAGTGACCGTGAATTGCATAGTAGGCTGGAGCACTTTAGTCCACAAGGAAATGAGTCTGATTCCCAGTTGTGGCTGATGTTTGAATAAAAGGATAAATTCCCCTGGGTCACCGATGCCAAAAATAACTTCTGCTTTGCATATTTTATATTTATATTTAATCACTTGTTATGAAATCAAACTGCAGCAAATGTGAGAGGTAATATTCTACTACTGTAGAAAGTCATTTTTTATTTTGCTACAGGGGTAAAATTTCAAGTTGATCTTTAATATCTGAGCGAGCCATTCAGGAGCTTTACAGCTGTGTACAGCTTTGAACAGTGACACCTCAATAGTGGCTCCTTTCAGGGTTCCCCGGGAATCATTAGAGCCCACTGATTGCTCACAAAATGTATGCAACACTGAATGAACCTTGTTTTTATTGTTTTGTTGCATTGAACATATTTTGATCCATCATTTGCTGTTGGATGTAATCATTGAATATTGATTTTCGACAGTCACTTGAGGCACAATTGTCTATTATTGTTTAGACTACTAGTGACGGTGGTTTCATTTTGGAAGGTGAATTGTGAATGACGATCAATCGGCTCTAAGCACTAACAGGAAAATTACAATGCTGTTAATTTAAAATGAGAATACTTTTGATGGTTCTGGTTGGATATTCGATGAAGTTTGCAGCTGAAAGGTTCTCGGTTATTTCAGACTTGAACCAACTTCACGTCTTCCACTATTGAATGCCCCATTTGTGCTTTCCTCACCTCAAGAGTAGTCTTCTCCAATAATCTCCTGGACTGCTGCATAGCTCTGCCCATTACAGATTCCAGCTCATTCAATGCTCTGCAGCCTGTGTTCTCTCCATCTAGCATCCCGCAAACCTATTTCTCTCTTTACCATGCTTTACTAGCTCCCAGTACCTCAACTAATTGAGTTTTAAGATCTTCAAAACCCGTTGTGGTCTTCCTCTACCTACGTTTGTGATATCCTCCAACCCTTGTATCCGCACATATCTTCCTCTTGATTCTACCCTTTTGTTCCTGTCTCACTCTCTGTCTGACCGTCTTTCAACCTCTAAGCCCTGTCCCCTGGAACTCTATTCCAGAACCTCTTCACCTCACTTCCCCTCTCTGCAATCAGAACTATCTCAAAATATATCTTTTTGACCTCAGTTTTGGTGAGCATCCTCAGTTGGCTATACTGGGTGCTCCCAATCATATTTGTTGAGTGTTTCATGGCATTTGTTCTATGTGGACGGTGCTGTATAAGTGCAAGTTCTTTTATTAATTAAAAAATGCTGCTCAGCACAATGATACACTGCAATACAGTGTAGGCATTGGAGTGCAAGCCTAATGGTGACAGGTATATAGAAATCTCCTGAGGATTAAAGCAGAGAGGGGTGCAGTGAGGTTTCTCTGCTCTGTTCCAGTCTAGACATCAGTTGCATGGGAATGAAGACACAAATAAAATGTGTTTTCTGATTTGGTGTAACCAGCAGCAATAACAGGTTGATAGGTGTGTAAACATCTGGTTGTCTGATTGGAGTTCAGGTTTATACATCAAAATAATTAGTTTAATAGTCTGATTGTTTAAAACCTGGAAGGGAAGTGTGTTGCTGCCTGTTTATACTGTTCACAGGGTATGGCACTAATGGTTTTAATTGCCCGTTGTATAACACAAGGAAACTAGGTTGCTCTTACTTGACCTTCAGGATTATTCAGGTTTCTCTGGAAATAATGTGGTGTATAATTGTGTGTGTTTGCTCGCAGGATTAATGAATTAATATGCCTTATGGATTGTGCTCCGAGATAAATTCTATCAGTTTGTTGCAGATGATCATCATTAGACTTTGGGTATCTGAGGGAGGGCAGGAGGAAGAGATAAAGCTGAAGTAGAACTCAGTTAAATCAATTTCTCACATGGAAATGAAAGGCCACAAAAGATGAAGTCGCTGGGAACACACAGCAGGCCAGGCAGCATCCATGAAGAGAGGATTTGTTTTAAAAAAAATATGTTTATTTGTTGATATATATTTGCGCTTATCTCAGGCCCATTACAACAACAACAACTTGTACTTATATAGCGCCCTCCACGCAGGATAGCATCTCAGAGCGCTCAACAGGGCGTTCTAGAGTTTTGGGGCGTAGTGGCTGAAAGTGTGATCTGTGATGGTGGAGCGGAGGTTGCGAGGGACGAGCAGGAGGCCAGTGCCAGTCGAGCGGAAGCGCCGGGGGTAGATTGCGGAAGCGCCGGGGAGTGAGGGCCTCCTTCACCGAGTTGATGATCCTCCAGCTTCACTCGATGTAGGTCTCGCTGTGAGTTCCCGGGCAGAGGCCGTGTAGCATCGAATGCAGTGGCAGCGGATCCCCAGGGACGAACCGCGAGAGCAGCCATTGTACCTATTTCCAAAGCGCCTTCGCGTACCAACACTCCAGGAAGAGGTGGTCCACGGTCACCTCGCCTCTGCAGCCAGTCCGAGGGCAGAGCTGACTGGCATGGAAGCGCTGAGAGGGAGGCCCTTTTTATCGCCAGCCAGGCCGCATCCTGATGGTTGTTGGACAGGGCCGGTGACGTAGCTGGCAGTCGCTTCAGGGTAACTCCAGATCGGGTCTGCCCTCTCCCCCTTCTAACTGTTTCAACTACCTGGGGACCGCTTGGTAATTGCGCAAGGGTCTGAGATGGTGTTCTTCAGAAATTTCTCTATGAAGGATAGGTGTTTCAGCACGCTTCAACTGTGGTGCGTTTTGAGGCAGTTCTGCCAGATGCATCCTTCTCGGTTGTAAAATAAGTTTACGACGGAGAAAGCCTTTTATTCCACTGACATTCTTTGGAAGGCCTCAGATTATGGTTGAAGGCAGGCGCTCATGTTGATCTGGGTGTTATTACTCAATTCAGCAACAAAACTTGCATTTAGAGCACTCTTCACGCAGGTTAACATCTCAGAGAGTAAATTCAGTCTGGTAAGGCAGTCAATCAAAATGGGACATCGGCAACTGATGTCACATGCTGAATCACATCCGGACATGCCACTTTTTATTCAGCACTCACTCCATCCAAAACCATTGATCCATCTCAAGTCAGGTCAATTGTAAATCGGAGACAGAAAAAACAAGCCATTTTATAGCAGAAGTTTCCATGTTAGTCAGGCTTGCCTCCGGTAAGAAACAGTATAGAAGTTGTGTTATTGTAACACAACTTTTATACTGTTTCAGTATGAAAGTATCCAGAGATCAGGGTAGGGAGAAGGGAGAGAAGGTAGAAATGCCACCTATGTCTCAATATAATCTATTTAATGTAGCAATTCAGATTGTGCAGAATTTGGCAAATTACTGAATTCAGTTTTTTTTAGTTTGAAGACTGTTTTCTACGGACTCTTGAAATAATTGAGTGGTTTCAAAATTAAGGCTGTATTTAACCATTCAACAAATTTTATACGCTCTAAAATGCTATGCTAATAGAGTAAATATAGACCTGGACAGCATTTTACCCCAGCAGTGTTGATGTTAGTACTAAAATTTGAGCACTCAGCCTTTGGGGCTTTTAGAACCAATTTTGATACAACTTATGTCATATATATGACATCTGTAAAGATCTGAAAAGGCTGTCAAGTCAGAGTGATAATTTAAGTGTATCAGATGTGCAACCCTGAAACATTGCACAATTATCAAACGCTTTGTGATTTTTAAAAAATATCATCTCTGTTATCTTGAGAAAATATCTTCAGTCAGAGATAATTACAAGCATAGAGTGAAGAAAATGTTAAAATCATAATCTAATACACAATACTTTTGCAATAGGTGATATCTCAGTAGGATATTAAGTATCAGGTATTAAATAGGATATCATATTCTCTCAGCTCTTCACTGCACTGGGAAAATCTCTACCCTCTCCCCATTCCTCCTGTGCACTATAGCTGGCTCTGCTCTGACATCTCGATTTTATAATGTACAGCGTTTCATAGATGATCGCAGCTTTCCATTGCAGAATACAACTGAACATCGGGGAGACCAAGTACAGATTGGGTACAAAAACAGAACTCGCCCCGAACACTCAGCAGGTCATACAGCACAGATTGGGTGATGGCTTTGTCAAACACCTCCGTTCCATGTGCAAGTGCAACCCTGAGCTTCCGGTTGCTTGCCACTTTAATTCTCCTTCCCACTCCCACTCTGACCTCTCTGTCCGTGGCCTCCTACGCTTTTCGAATGAAGCACAATGCAAACTCGAAGAACAGCACTTCATCTACCTCCAAGGCACCTTACAGTCCTGTGGCCTCAACATTGATTTCAACCACTTCAGATCTTAAATCACATCTTCTCTCTGCCGCCCTCCACCGCTTCTATAATGATTCACACATCCTCTGGGTCTTAGATGTATCTTTTCTTTCTGTAATCTCCCACTATTGGCTTCTTTTGTCTTGCACCATGACATCTCTGACCTTGTCATCTTCCGTCCCCCCACTTAAATTTTTCCTTTGTCTTTCTTTTCCTGCCCCCTTCTCTGCTTGTCCAATAATAATAATAACAATAATAATCCCTCCAAAAAAACAAAAGAATAATAAATTGGTCATTTTCAATCTACGACTGTTTGTGGGACATTGCTGTGCGCAATTGGCTGCCACGTTCGCCCACAAATATACAGTCAATTCACTTTACAGTGTGTTCTGTGAAGCGCTTTGGGACGTCCACCCGACGTGAAAAGCGCTATATCAAATGCAAGGATTATTATTATTATTATTATTATTGTCCTTATATTCTGCTCCCTTCCAACATGCCCCATTCTGATAAAAGGTTATCAACCTGAAAGGTTAACTCATTCTTCTCTCTCCATCACAATGATGGAATGAGCTGGCTTCATTCCCTTTGCCATTAGGATTATATAAATATTGCAAAATTAAGCCAATGTATAGAGTTTGAGGATCCTCAACTCTTGCTCTTTCCCAGATGGTTACCTTGTTGGTTGTACAGGCAGCTTTAGATGGGATAATTTGCCCAATGCAAGTGTTGAATTTATACTATGACAATTCATCAACAATAAAAAAACACAAAGATTGTAATTGGGTCAAAATGTCTGATGTGCACAGTGGCAAATTGAAACCCAATCAAGTGTTTTGATTTTATTCCAATTTACCACTGTGATTAGAATATTCTGCAGCTAGAATATGTTTGCTATCATGTTGCAATACCTGTGTGCACATTTGTTTTTGCTGTGTGACTAATCACTCATTTCCCTGTACAGTGATTCGGACTCCACATCTTCTTCCTCTTCTTTTGAGCCACCAGAGGTGCTAATGTCAGAGGGTGAAGATGATCAAGAAACGGGAGATAAAAGAAAACCCCAACATCTAAAAACAAAAGATGAGCTCTTGCTAGAGGTAACTACGCTATGTTTTGCTTATTTTTACTTATAGTATGGCAAATGTAAGATTGGTGATTACTGATTGATTCCATTGAAACAGATCTTTTGGTAGCCAAAAGTTTGAAGTGTTATGAACAGTGACTCAGCCACTCTTGGCTGATTTGGGCATTTGGAATCAGCAAGTTTCTGGCCTCCAATGCTAGTGGGACATTGTTAAGTCCTTCATGCTTTCTGGTGATTTTGATAAAATCTAAGTAAGCAAGGTCACAACAGCATTAATGGAAGCCTGGAGGCATTGTATCTTCCTCCGCATGGTTTGTGGTTGAGAGAGGCTGTGGGAAAAATAAGTGGTTTGGGGAAAAGAGGGAGGGTGAGAGGAAAGTTTATTGTATAATTTGGGAAAATAGAAATAGTTTTGTGGCCTGTGCATTATGATCATGATTGTGAAATACTAATTTTGTGAAGATATTTTATTTTTAACTATTGCTGTACATATCCAGAGCCTTTTATCTATCAGGCAAGAAAAGAGGATATAGATTATTATTTTGTCTTTTGCAACAACAACAACAAAATTACATTTGTAAAGCGCCTTTCATGTCGGGAGGATGTCCCAAGGCGCTGGACAGACAGAGTTACAGACCCGAGCTGAGGGTGGGGCTAGGGGAGGGTGGAAGGCGGGCGGGAAGCAGGGAAATTGAAAGCACGGTTGAAGAGGAGGGTCTTGAGGTGGGTCTTGAAGGTGGCGAGGGAGTAGGCGAGACGGAGGGACTGCAGGATGGAGTTCCAGAGGGTGGGTGCAAAGTGGCGGAAGGCCCGCCTGCTGATAGTGGAGTAAGCAAGGCGGGGGACGTGAAGCAGGCTGGAGCCCGCTGAACGGAGGGAGCGAACAGGGTGGTAGGGGGTTAGGAGGTCGGAGAGGTAGGAGGGAGCAAGACCATGGAGGGCTTTGAAGGTGAGGACCAGGATCTTGAACTGTATCCTCTGTGTGATGGGAAGCTAATGGAGTTGGGCAAGGATGGGGGTGATAGGGTTCCAGAACCTAGTGCTGGAGAGGACATGGGCTGCAGAGTTCTGGATGATTTACATCCTTGGAGGGAGGAGTTGGAGAGGCCGACAAGCAGTGAGTTTACATAGTCGAGCCTCGATGTAATGAAGGCGTGTATGAGGGTTTCTGCGGCCTGCGGTGTGAGACAATGTTGGAGCCGAGCGACGTTGCGGAGGTGTGGGAAGGCCGAGCGGGTCATGGTGCAGATGTGGGGTAGAAAGGATAGTTGAGGGTCAAACAAGACCCCAAGGTTCTGGACGGGCTTAGCAAGGTGGAGTGTGCAACCATGGATGGTGATGCTGTCAGCGCCTGAGGTGAGGAGCGCTAACAGGAGCCAATCAGGAGCGCCTCGGTCTTGTTGACGTTCATCTGAAGAAAGTTAGCTCTCATCCAGGACTTGATGTCTGATAGACATTCTGTCAGCACAGCAGTGGTCCTGGAGTCAAGGTTGGAGGCAGAGAGGTAGAGTTCCATGTCATCCGCATACACGTGGAAGTTGACGCCATGTCTGCAGATGATGTCACCAAGAGGGAGCGTGTAGATGTTGAAGAGGAGGGGACCAAGGACAGAGCCCTGAGGAACGCCATAGGAGAGGCGGTGGATGAGGATAGAGTGTTCGACGGTGTCGAAAGCAGCAGAGAGGTCAAGGAGGACGAGGAGGCAGAGGGAGCTCTGGTCGCAGATGGACAGAATGTCATTTGTCACTTTGACCAGGGCTGTTTCTATGCTGTGGGCGGCGCAGAAGCCCAATTGGAAGGGTTCGAGAAGGGAGTGGTGGGAGAGGAAGGAGCAAAGCTGAGAAGCAACAACTCTTTCCAGGACCTTGGAGAGGAAGGGGAGGTTGGAGATGGGGCAGTAGTTAGGGAGTAGAGAAGGGTTCAGGGAGGGTTTTTTAACGATAGGAGTGATGACAGCTTTTTTTTTAAAGGGGTGGGAACAATACCAGTGGACAGGGAGAGATTTACGATGTCAGTGAGTAGAGGGTGCTCTATAAATGTAATTTTGTTGTTGTTGTTCAAAGGTGTGGAGGGAGTGGTGGTTGGGGGCTGGGATGGGCGGAGGAGATGGGCAGTGAGTAGCAGATGCAGCGGCAGAGACAGTTGAGCGGATTCCCTCGACTTTGGATTCGAGGAAATCCAGCATCGCCCCACAGTTGGCTTTTGAGGTGAGAATGGGTGAGGCATGAGAGGAGCTGGTTCGTGATGGAGAAGAGGAGCCTGGGGTTGTCCTTAGCCTCCAAGATTGTACAGGGTTGCTGTCACACTGGAGAGTTGGAGGTGCTTGCACAGGGTAGAAATGAATATGACATCTTTGGCATTGCCATGTGTACACTTCACCACTCAGTACAGGAGAGCAGCCTGCTTTCTCCATCTTATTCTGATTTAATGTTATTAATTCTTTGTTGAGGGCCATGATCCCAAGCATTGTCTTCCTTGAGGCTAGTTTTTTGGAATACTGAAATGCTAAACTTCGTAGTGACGATGCATGGGTTTACACCTGCTTGGTTGGCTCCAAATGTTCCCATATTCAATTGTGTTTAGCTATTGTAATCCGTAAAGCACTTTCACTTGCCTCTAATAACTATGTATGTTGCCTTTTTCTCATTGGAAACAAAGAAGATATGATGAGAAATGGGGTAAACTGGCATTATATTCCATAAAGTATCTGGTGATGCTGAATAGCCAGGTGAAATCAGTGGGCTGCAAATGAGCAGTAAGCAGCATTACTGATACTACTGTTCCAAGAAGTCTTACATTTGTATTGCACCTTTCATGTTGGGCGGACATCGGAAAACGCTTAACAATGCTGGATTCACATCTGAGCTGGGGGAGAGACTCCTTTACATGGCCTTGGATCAAACCTTGGACTTTTCTTACGCTTACTTGTTTGTATATAATGGAATCAAACCATTTTTCTTAAAGATTACTCATATTTTTATTCTTGAAGCTTTAAGTTTTTGTATTTCGTTCTGTGTAGAAAAGGTATCTGACGTTTATGGTCCCTCTGTTTGCTTCTTTCCCATGAGATGCATGATGGTTGTTCAAAATGTAAAGGCTACGTACATTGCCGTGCATTTTAATTGCTATTTGCCACATTGCTTTTTAAAACGTATTTCCTAAAGCAATTTCACCCTGTAATTTTCTTGCTTTTTAAAACAATCTTCCAGCATCAGAAGAACCCATTGCATTGAATTTACTGTTTTGTGCAAAACTCCATCTTCATGTCTGTGCTTTATTTCCTCATTTCGTTTTTAATGAAAACGACGAGGCTTCTCTCGTTTCTTGTTAATATGGCATTAATGAAATTCCTCCATCGAAATGGGAGGGGATAATAATCCCTTGGGTAACAGTTGAAAGATTTTTCTTTTTTTTAAAAATCAAAACAGATGCTTTTCAATTGGAATCATGTTTATATAACTATTACGCAAATGATTAGACTTTGATTAATTACTAATTATGTAGGCTTGCATGTATTTAAGTTTAACTTAATTTTGCATGTTTTTTACGGGTTTGTTACAGATAATGTGGTATGTGTGGATTCCTACACTGTTGGGCTTGGTCTTTGAGTGATGGTATTCAGTTCTCTTGATAGAAGCCACTGAAGCTTTGTATGGTTTTTCTTTCTTCTATGTGTTGGCTTGCTGCACTGGCTGGCGTCAATGCTGTAACAGGACTTTATGGTGGATTCATATGTCACAAGAAGATTTTTTAGTGATATCTTTGATAAAATCTTATTAAAGTGGAAATAAAGACCAAATGCGGGCCTAGACTTTATTTGTTTGACTAGTAACTCATTTAAGAATGAAGGCGAATTAGGAATAAGTGCTTTGAAATGAGTTTGGACAGTCTTAGCTCATTTTGGTTTTTAGTGGATAGGGAATTACAGCACAAAGTGGTTCATTCTTGGAAGTAAATTGCTAACTCTGTATGAAAGGTCAAACCGATATTGTCAGCAGGGAGTGTACAACTTCACACTGATATAATGTAGGTGTTCTGAGGTTGGATTCTAATAAATGATCCTTGCATTTCATATAGTGCCTTTCATGTTGGGAGGCAATTCTCAAAACATCTTACAGGATATACTGCAAAGTGTAGTGAACGTTAATAGATTAGACTCATTGTAGGGACAAAATAGAGCCAGCTTTACTTTACTGGCTTTGCTGTACCAGATCTTGAATGCTTGATACTGATGCTGAAGGTTACTTCTGAAAAAGTTTGAATCAATTACATTGAAGAGGAAAACTGGTTGGTGCTGGAAGACACTCACGCTCACAGCTGGTGTTTACAGTCCACATTGATCCTCTGTAGAACGACACATAATAACAAATAATAATCCTTGCATTTGTCTCATCATTCAGTCAATGTTGCAAAGCGCTTCACATGATTTACTGTAAAGTGGTGTGACTGTGTATTGTAGGTGAATATTGCAGCCAATTTGCGTGCAGCAAGTGTCCCACAAACAGACATGAAATGAAAGACCAGTTTTATCTGGGGATTGATGGTCAGGACACCAGCAGAAACTCCCCTCTATTTTCAGGTGGTCGTCAATGTCCACCTGAACAGGCGGACAGAACTTTGGTTTGTTGTCTAATCCAAAGTGCAGCACTTCTGACAATGCAGTGCTTCACCAGCATTGCATTGCCCTCGGGTGTCAGCCAAGACCAGGTGTCTCCAACCGATCGATCACTGCTAGGTGGCGCTCTCGTGTATGATCAAAAGACAAGAGGAAGCAGCAATAGAATTTATTTGGTCCAATTGAAAACAAAGCCAGATGCACAAAGTATTATCTGCATCTCAAAATAAAAATATAAGTGTTTGAACTGTGGTAAATATCGCTCCTTCCTTATGTTTTTATTGAGCAATTGACCGGTTGGAGACTTCCTGGCCTGGACCAGGGTGGTCAGCTGACAGCCCACAGGCCCCATCTGGCCCGCAAATCATTTCTGCTCCTTCCCCAGCGATCTGTCTGGTCATGGCAACGGCAGGAGCTGGCGATCGGGAGGCTGCGGTTGCTAAGGAGACAGGTTTGCCTATACCTCACTACTGCCAGATAGTGAGCCACACAGCTGATTGAGAGATGGGGTGGGGAGAGCCTAATTGAAAGTGAGACGGTGGGGGGAGAGGCGAGAGGGGGGGAGAAACGAGAGAGGGGTAGAGAGAGGGGGTGGGAGAGGGAGAATGAGAGAGTAATTGAAAGAGCGAGAGAGTGATTGACAGAGTGGAGGGGAAGAGCAGAGTGATTGACGGAGAGTGATTGAAAGAGAGGGGGAGAGAGTGATTGAGAGAGAGAGAGAGAAGGAGAGAGAGCGAGAGAGAGCATGAGGGAGGGAGGAGAAGCAGAAAGAGAAAGTGAGGGCAGCGTTTCATGGTTCGCTGCCAAGACAGATGATGGGAGCCGGACACTGAGCAATGTGCAGTTTCCTCGCAGAAAACTTCCTCGCTCCCAATGAGAAACTCCTCTGTGGCCCTCATACCCCCTCCCCACCCTACCTCTGCGATCTCCCAACCTGTCTGTTTGCATTGCCCAGCAAACACCGGTTCGATTCATGAACCCTCACCCCATCTACCCTGCCCCCGCTCTCTGGTACTCCCATTTCCGGAGTCCCTCCCTCCCCACTTTCAAGGCATGTCAAGACCTAACGTTTTGACTGTGCTTTCGGTCATCTTTTCCCCTCCCCAGGTCGAGTGCCCAGCCGGCAGTGTCAATCGCTTTGAGATGTCCACCCAACGTGAAAAAGACGCTGTGCAAATGTGATATTTTGTTTCTGGAAAGGAAACACAAAATCATTGCTTATGCGTTCTACAATGTTTCTCAAATTCGGCATCTGGCCCTCAGCAGGTAAAAGGTTAAACCCGCTGGCCTGGGCTATGAACTCAAAATCCTGATATGGGGCTTGAATCCACAGTCTACAGACTCGGAGACAAAAGTGTGACTATCTGAGCTCTTGGATTGGATGGAAATGTATTTATCTGGTGTATAATTCATTACCTTCAAAAATAATTCCTTTTGGTTTTATTTTAATAGGGTAGGTAATAAACATGCAAGGATCTTTTACCAGGTATGGTCAATGTGAGGCTGCTTTCAACCCTGTTCAAAGAGAATTTGCTGCCATTTTCAAATGACTCAGTGTGGATTTATATGAAGCGATCAGCCACTTCAAAGATTGGGATGTACGCTGCTCGGGGAGCTCCAGTTACATTCATGCAAATATGCAATTTGTTTTTTGATGCCGGATACAGGGAAAGTTTTATGTAGAACTGATTATGAAACATTGATAGAATTGGGTTGGATTTAGGTTGTGGGAAGATTGAAAGAATAAAAAAGTTTGTTTTCTGTATGTCTTTGGGACGTCCTCCCGACGTGAAAGACGCTCTATAAATGTAATTTTGTTGTTGTTTGTTGTTTTGTCTCACCGCGCTGGTGAAAATCCTTGGATTGGAGTGGTGTATTGCCAATTCCTCTCACTTGAGGCAACCGTTCTCTTGCTTTTCACAGTCTCTGGCGGCAGACGTTGACAGCTGCATAAGAACAATACCTATTTGTTTGTGTTGCATTTCGTTTGTGATCTGACCGTTTTGACATGTTATTTATTTGTAACATACTCCATCCCCACCAAAAACCCAACAAGTTGATACATGAACAGACTGGCACCAATCTCTGTGGGGGTTTTGGCAGTCCGGTTCCTCAGCCTGGCTCATCGGCAGGACCTGGAAGAGAAAACCAGTCACTGGGGATAGGGAGTTATCCGACTCAGCTGCTGTTAACCCTGCAAGCCAAAGCCCTAAATGGGTAAGGTAGCCCTAGCTGGACAAACAGCGGGAAAGCTTGCCAGACAGCAATATTAATGGCAAGCTATCTGGTTTTAGCTGGTTAGACTCCAGCAGTACCCAACGCACACTTTGGGGTCTCCAAGCCTTGGCTCTTGCCAATCTGCACATAATACTTTCCGGAATTAGGTAAGCAGGATGTGTCCCTCCAGGGAGAGAGTGTGCATTTCCTTCCAACAATCTAACTTTGGGATTTCCACATGTAGGTGGGATGCATGGAAATCTCAGCTTGGTGATGGGTTTCCACATGTGTCAGACACCTGGCTGTACCCCAAAAAAGTTTTTTTGTTTTTTCCTCCTGGAATGCATTCACTGGGTAGGTAGCACGTTAGGTTTCATTTTACTGCTTGTGAAATCTATCCAGTCAGTTTAAAGTGAATAAGTAAAGCAAAGTCAAGTTTCAGTGTCCTGCATAGCGACATGTAAAAAGAATATCTGGGCTGATATTTTGCTTTACTTGTGCATATTTTATGCAAAAATTATTATATTTTGAATGCAGGTATGAATATTTAAGTTAAATTTCTTTGTAACTTTTCATAGTTAAAATTCACAAGGTCTTTTTTAATATAGTTTCGGCAGAATAAGCAAGAAATGCCCTTTAAAAGGAGTAAGATCTGGTCTCCAAGAAAAGATTGTGATTAAATATATTCTGTAAGGGCATCTGGCTCCCCTACCTCACTCGCACACACACAAATACGATGAAAATTACATGAGAGCTGAATGCCATGAGCAATATTCTGGATGCTTGTGTAGTTGGAAATAGAGCTAAATATAAACCTTTTACTTGGGCGGCAACCCTACAGTTTATCAGTAATGTTATGATTGCAGTGGACACATAGTAGCATCAAAGGTGGACAAAGCAATAAAGAATTCACATCGGTTCCTTGGCTTTATATCCAAAGTAATAGGGTACACCAGTTGGAAAGTATTTATATAAAACAATGTTTAGGCCACATTTGGAGTTCTTCATGAACTTCTGATTCTGCAAACAGGAAAGATATTGTAGCACTGCAGATTGCAGCATATATTTGCCCTGATGTTACCAGGGATGAGAGGATACAGCTTTCAAGAATGATTTGGTAGATTAGAGTTTTTCTATTTGGGGGACAGGATGATTCAGCGGAGACCTAATAGAGATGTTTAAAAATATGAAAGGATTCAAAAGGTGGATGTTAATAGACTGTTTCCACTTGTGTGGAGAACAAAGCAAGTGGACATAAACAAAAGAGAGGCAGGAGCAAATCTAAAAGGGAGTTTAGGAAGAACCTTTTATTCAGAAGGTGTTAAGAATGTGGAACTCATTACCAGAAACCATTTCAAGCAAAAAAATTATAGATTTTAAGAGGAAACTTGATTTGTACATGAGGGGATTAGGAAGGTGGAGTTTAAACACTGGCTCGGACTTGTTGGGATAAGAACATAAGAATTTGCTAGGCGAAAGAAGACCGAAGTCCATCTAGTTCACCTTCCACCATTCCTGGCTCTTGCTTGTCGTGTCCCAAACTATATCCTGTATCCTGAGATATTATTTTCCAGCAGAAATCTATTCAGTTTGTTCTTGGAGCAAATCACATTTTCTGCTTCCACTGTCTCCCTAAGGAGTCTGTTCCATAAGTTTACTACTCACTCACTGAAGTAGTGTTCCTGCAGATTTCTTCTGAATTTACCCCCCTTCAATCGTAGGCAGTGTCCTGTGGTTCCACTGTTCAGTACAAGATAAAACAGCTTACCATGGTCTACTTTATCTATTTCCTCCAGAGTCTTAAAGACCGCAATCATATCACCCCTCAACTTTCTCTTCTCCAGTGTGAACATGCCCAGTTTATGTAATTGCTCCTTGTAGTCCAGTCCCTCTATCCACTCAATCATTTTGGTTGCCCTCCTCTGTATCCTCTCAATTGCTGCGATATCCTTTTTTATATTGCGTTGACCAGAACTGGACACAATATTCCAAGTGGGGTCGCACCATTGGCAGGATTACCCCACTATTTTGGCTCAATATTACCCTTATAATACAGTCTAGCATCTGGTTTGCCTTACTCACTGCTACCGAGCACTGTTGGGATAGTTTCATTTTATTGTCAATAAAGCTCCTCAGGTCCTTTTCATCTTCTGTACAGATTATTTTCTTACTGTTTAAATAATAGTCCGTTCCTGGATTTTTTGTCCCCACGTGAAGCACTTTGCATTTCTCGACATTAAATTTCATCTGCCATCGATCTGCCCAATTCCCACAAATGTTCAAGTTGTCCTGTAACCTATCCTGTTCATCTTTGCAGACTACCACTTCATTAGGTTTGTGTCATCTGCAAATTTAGCCACTGTGCTTGTGACTCCTAGCTCCAGATCATTCATGAAGATGTTAAATAAAAGAGGTCCCAAAGCCGACCCCTGTTTCAAGGAGAGAAATTTTACACATCAATCATTCTGTCTATGGTCACCCTGATGCTCTGCCCTTTTTGGTAGACAGATGTTGAAATCAGCAATTAATGAATGTTTGGGATAAATGTTTATTTACAAATGTTTATAAATGTGAATATTTCCATGCTGTAAATTTCTGTGCAATTCTGTTCTGGGAAGATTGTGTTAAGACTTTCTGTTGCATTGAATGTAGCGATCTTCTTATAGAATATCAGAAACTTTCAGTTTCTTAATCTCATTCCTATTAAACATGATAATTTTGTTGCTGAAGTAATGCAATTTATATAAAACATGATTTTATATAAATACTTCCCAAGTTTCGTTACTCCACATGCCTCTGTTTACCCGGCAGTAAGTAGGAACCTGTTTGTTAGTCGATTGGCAGTTCACTTTTCCAGAGTTAATCGTCCCTTCAAAAAAAATAGAGCTAAATATAAATCTTTTACTTGGGCGGCAACCCTACAGTTTATCAGTAATGTTATGATTGCAGTGGACACATAGTAGCATCAAAGGTGGACAAAGCCATAAAAATAAAACCAGTAAAAAAATAATTTGGTCACTCAATCGACGGCTGTTTGTAGAACACTGGTGGGCATGAGTGGCTGCCGTGTTTACAATACACTTAGAAGATGTGAGAACGCATGACATCAAATGCAAGGATTATTCTTATTCTAATTAAGTTTTTTCAAATGGATTCGTTGAATGGTCAACAATATTTCCGGGGGCCAGTTAATATTTACAACATCTGGTGGCTCAAAACGTCCTGCATCACGAAGTCCTTGAATAGTAGATCTTTGCATATGGACCTTATTTTGCAGAATGCTGCAGTAAATGCTCGAAAGCGATTCAACTGTGGAGGCACTGTGGCTGATTTGGAGGGTCTACAGCAGCTCATTTACAGCAGTGTTAATTGGATTACAGTCAAGAGTGTGAATCCTTGCTGCTTTGTTTTCCTTTTCCTTAGCTTTGGGCACTGAGAGTAACTGTAGAGTATCAGCAATTAAGCAGCATTTACTATGGCCTGAGCTGGAGTCCACATTCAGTTTCAGGATATTTACAATTGCTCGTTGGTATCCCTTTTTTTTAGAAATGAGATCTGAAGCCCTGCGGCATATCTACCTTATTGTAATTACTCAAAGAGTCTGGGACTAATCAGGTTTCATAATATACCTGTAATATGATAACTTATATTTGTTTTATGAATGACAAACAATTATAGAAGACTCACTGAGAACAGTTAAGTACTCACTATTCACAACACTTAACCTTGTATTTAACTGGGTTCTGTGAAGCCTTTGAGTGGGAGCTACAGTAATTAGTTACAAGCACAGGCTTTTTTATCGAAACTTAGTGGTTAGCCTTAAACAGCTGGAGCTACAGTCAGTCTACCATATTTATTATTTTCTCAATGTGCTGTTAAAGACAAAATTTTGTAGGTATGAATGTTTATTTCAGCAGCTAGGGAGGTCCTCCTGACGTGAAAGGCGCTATACAAATGTAATTTGTTGTGGTTGTTATCTCCTATCCATTCACTGATCTTTACCAGTTGAGCATGTTTTGTCCAGAAATCGATTGCTGTGAAATTGTTAGGATTTCATAGAATCATAGAATTTCACAGCACAAGAAGGAGGCCATTCAGCGCATAATGCCTGTGGGGCCTCTTTGAAAGAGCTAACAACTATTACCACTACCCCACTCGTAACACCATAGTCCTGCAATTTTTTTGTTTTTAAGTACTTGTTCAATTCCTCTTTGAAAGCTATTGTCAGATCTGATTCCACTGCTGTTTCAGGCATTCCAGACTATACATTTTCTGGGTAAAATTTTTTCACGCATTATTGCAACAAATAAAAATGGTTTTATGCATGGACTGATGCCTAGTTTCCACTGAGCTTCTTGTAGCAATTTACCACAGAAGGCAAATTGGTGTAAATTGCAGAGACCGCTTTGAGGAGGCAAAGCATTGATTTTTTCGCCATGGCAGCTTGAATACAGATTTTATCAATCGTGTCTGTGGTCAAAAATGGTCGTTTGAAAAGTTCAAGGTTATTATTGTCATTGACCCAAGTTCGTGCATCCTGGTCACCCGAGCCGCTGCAAGTGCATTTGGGAGCCAGAAGTGGAATAACTGCTCCCAATAGCTCTGTTTCTTGGAAATGGTGTCTCATTGCTCCTGTCAGTATAAACCAGGCATAAATGTTGTTTTTAAATGGTATTTGATCTTAAACAGTAGCTCGTTATTGGGCTGCATGACCGTATATCATATTTTGGGTCAATAATTTTAATGAATTGTGTGCAGTGCCCTTTTTATCACTACCTTGCTATAGTTACAGTTTATTTTACGTTTGTGACGAAAGCCATTGATTTTCTTGGCTTGAGCTACAGCGTTCCATAAATCTATTTCCGTTATTGTACAGCAACAGCCGAGGGGAAGATTTTCACCTGTTTTAATACTCTGTAGGATGCAACTGCAAAACATTGATGTTGAGCACTGGGTCATGTGAGATTTCCGAGCAGAACCATGTCCAGCACTCACATCCATTTCCATCATTCACATCCAGCCCAGAGGACATTGCGATACGTCTCCCTTTCTGAATACAATTGAAGGTCATTTATATCAGTTGCCATCATATCTAGCTATTTATTTTTAGTTTAATCTTTTTCCCTGTTTGGAAGTGCTAACTTCTGACCTCTGCTGAGTTACGATGGAGATGATGGTTCTTCTGGTTCTTTGACCAAGGGGCCATTCTGTGAGCATAGGCAATGAATGTTGGCAGGCTGATTGACCTGGACCACTTTCCGCTACTGTTTCATGGTTTCAGCCTACCAGTTATTGAATTTAATGAATAATGGCCTTTATTTGCTTTTGTAAACCTGACCCTGATCAATGTGCTGTCCACGCTACCACTGTATCCTGCTTGAGCTAACGAAATCACTAGGTGCCTTAAGTTTTGCTATTGGATGTGCTCTGAACGCTATGTATATATTTTTTAAAGGGTTTATCGATTTTAAAACAAAAAGGCCTCTATTAATTTACAGCCCACTGCACCAATTATATGCAGTACTTTTTCTCCAGAATTGAGTGGGCTGAGGAGCTTTAATGCCATTCAGCAGCTTTAATGCCATTTTGTTTCACAATATGCATCAGTTTGGTCTGATGGGGACAGTAATAATAATCTTTGCATTTCATTTTGTCAGGAAGTCTCAAAGCACTTAGCAGAATTTCCTGTAAAGTTTAGCAACTGTATATTTGGTAGGCAAATGACTGTATATCGATCATAGTCAGCATCTTGGGACGCTGAAATGTGCAGAAAATAAATGTATTTTAATGAAAAAAATTACCTCATAGCGCCCTACCAACCTGTAGCGGGCTCCGGCTTGCTTCGCGTACCCAGCCTTGCCCACCCCACCATTGGCGGGCGGGTCTTCAACTTCTCTGCTTCTCCATCCCACAGTCCCTCCACCTCGTCCCCTCGTCTCCTTCAAAACCCGTCTCAAGACCCTCCTCTTCAACCATGCCTTTGCTCACCCTCCTACTCCTACCGTCCTAACCTTCTCCCCACCCTACAGCCCTCCTAATTCCAACCACCAGGTTGGGTACGGATCCTTGACTGTCCAGCGCCTTGGGACCTCCTCCTGACGTGAAAGGCGCTATACAAATGTAATTTGTTGTTGTTGTTGCTGCTTTTAATTGCTTAAAGTAATATAGTTTAAAAAGTACATTTCAGTAACTTTATTTTGGCAATTGTTTCAGCCTGTCAGTGCGTGGGCTGAAAATGTCCCAAATCATTCAACCCAGGGCAACAGGGATTTAACTGGAATTGCCTTTTTGTATGGTCCAGAAATATTTGCTTGATAACCTTCCAATGTCTGAACAACAAACTATTCAATTGCTTTTTCACTTTCCTCAATTAAAACTCGTAGCAATGTCATTGACTTTATGTCAGAAAACCTTTTGGCATTAAAGCTATATAAAGGATTGGGTAGTACAATGGGTTAAATCACTTTTCTTTCAAGACCAGAGTTTTGGGTTTTACACCAAGATGGCTAATATATCTGCCTACCCATAGTTAGACATCCGTATTGTAATAAGTTTGAGTGATCTGTTTCCCAGAGGATGCAAATCCAAAGTAGAAACTGACTGTGAATCATCACTTGAGCAGTTTTGCTCAGAAATAGATTAGTGTAGAAATGGAAATATCATGCTTGAACAGGGAGAGTTATCCGTCAAGATGTGAGCTAACTTTTATTTCCAAATGTGGAACGATAAACTATTTCTAGGTAGTGGTTAGATGCCTACAGCAAAGAGCAGAAAAGCTCCATTCTCCGACACTGACTTTTCATCCCACCTTTTAATGATTAAAGGGTCAGATTATTAAATTATCCTTCTACGTTGTACTGTTTTATTCTATGTCTCTGTGTCCTGTGATACCCTCACCCCACCCCCGCTTTCCTGTTTTATTTAGTCCAGGAAAATGCAGATAGAATTTGACATTGGGCAGATGGATGGTGTGGATCTTGGTGCTCAACAGACTGAGGGAGTAACAAGTCAGGGAAGTTGACTATGATCCACATCTGTTCTTTCAGTGTCATAACCTCTGTTCAGTTACAAACTTTCAGTTGCTTGACTTAATTATGACATGATCTATCCTGAGGCAACAAGTGGCAAAGTGGACTGGACAATCTGGTACATGAGTGACGTTCCTTGCAGCCTACTTTATACGATTAGGAGCAGAAATCCCATTTTTATGTTTCCTGTTCAAAAATTATATTGGCGTGGGGCAGCTGTGTATGTGCCTGCGCTGAACCTGCTCTGAATGGTGGTTAGTGTTTTTTGTTGTTGAAGAGCCAGGAATGCAACCAGGTGTTGAACAAAATTACAAATGGTCCTTTAAAAAGCCTCAACTTTGAGCAGGGGTTGATCCACCTGTGCTACCTGCTCTCGCACTGTAAATTGGGATCCTGGTGAAATCACCTCTTCGGGGTGGCTTTGGCTGAATGGTTCCATCCAGCGAGATTCACTTTGGAATCATGTGCCACATGGCCAACATTTATCCGTTTTTTTTACCTGTTGATTCAGCACAGTTATTTGTAACAAATTCGACCCAACAACGTCCCCCTTTCTGCTCGTCGGACAGCAGAGCAGAGCTCAACTCAGCCGAGCTTGATTGCAACGGTTATGTTTTTGAAGACGTGTATTTCAGGTTAGCTTCAAGGTTTGTGCGGGAGATGTGCAGTACAAAACCTGATGGCTTACCCTAGAGGATTATGAATTAAAAATGGATTGGCAAATAAATAATGAAACTGCAGTGGCAATGAGCTGAGATGTAGTATTTGGGGGAAAAAAATGTTGTACGTTGTGTAGCCGAAATCCTTGGAGAGAATTGAAGACCTCTAAGTTGAGGATCTTAAAATTTCATCCGTTGAGGAACTGTGGATTCTCTCTATCACAAATAGAACTTGTTGAAGATGGGAGCATGGTAATGGATTTGTGCCTCCTTTTGTGGTACAAACTTGGCTGTTATACCAGTCAGTGTAAGCTTCATGTCTAATTCACTTGGCAACATCTTCTCAAATGTAACAAGTCAGGAAAGCTGTTCCGCGTCAGAATTTATCTATGTACCTGTCAGGTAACACGGAAGAGGTTTATCCAATGGATTATTGGGCATTAGTGACTACATATGTAGGTGAAGCTGGTAGCCAATATGCTTCAGAGGATTGTTGGTCAGGAGACTGGGAGAAACTTCCTGATCTTTGTGAATAGTGCAATGGGATCTTTAACAGGCAACCTGGACCTAGTTTAACATCTTATCCAAAGCACCTCTAACAACGAGGCATACACCCAGCACTTCACTGGAGTTTAAAGTCTCAACCTGGGGCTTGAACCCACAACCGTCTGTCTCAGAGGTCAGAGTGTTACCAACTGCGCCAGGCTAATACTTACACATATTTGTCTGTATTAAGCAAATGTAAGAATCATAATTATATCAATGACATTTTCTAGTGATGCATTGTTTTTCGGGACTGCAGTCTGTCACAGAGAGTGCAGGCTCGACACAGACCAGCAGTGAACACAACTGATTGATGTGCCGCAGCAGTTTGATGGTAGGCCTGTTGGCTCAGTGGCTGACCCATCTGGTCCCCTGAGAACATCTGTGTTCAAAGATAGGTGGTAGGCCAGCCTGAGGCAAACATGAGCTCCTGTAGCAGATTTGATTGATCAGAGAGGTGGAAGGAATTATGCGAGGGAGAGACTATGGGTTATCAGCATAGGGCTGTTTATGTTATAGAGCCATGGTTCGCATTTCATCAACTGTTCATCAATGTAATACAGTAGAGGTGAGCTTGTAACACAGTACAAAGTAAATAATGGCTGGCTAAGTGGCAGAATTTCACAGGCACTAAAGCATTGCAATTGGGGATGTAGTAAATAAATGACAGAACCACAAGCAATGTAGCTTATGGCTGCGTGGGAGCATTTGTTGCCTAACAATGCCATCTGCACTAAAATAACATTCTAATTTATCGTATTACATTTATTTGGTGAATACATAGCAGTGAATAGTTTAATACAAGAAAATTACAAATGATAAATATTTGTTTCTATTCTTGGATTAGATGGAAGTTTTGACAAAAAACTCAGATCTTATTTAATTTCATTGATGTGGGATTCAATGAGATGTTGTTTTATGGAGCTTCCAGACATATGAACATAGGAACAGGAGTAGGCTATTCAGTCCTTCGAGCCTGTTCTGCCATTTAATTAGATCATGGCTGATCTGTACCTCAACTAATCCATTCAATTCCAATTTCCCGCTTTCTCCCCATATCCTGTAATACCCTGACCTACCAAAAACCTATCAACCTCACTCTTGAAGGTGTGGGTGGATCCAGCATCCACGGCCTTTTTGGAGGAGAGAATTCCAAGCAAGGCACCACTTTTATCAGTTGATTGATCAGTGAGTGGGAATGTATGTTGAGCAGCAATGGCCACAGTCTGGACAATTCTGATAGTTTGGCTGTGGGAAAGTGAGTGAGTGTGTCAGTGCTGTTGAATTATTTTGACTAAAGAAAATATAATGCAGAGGCAGGCATTTACAGTATATAGGAACAGTGACTGGTCCAGACATTAGAGTGTGCTTGTGCTTAAAAATGTATTTGGTTATTGTAATAGATGTGTTCAGTACAATTATTATCTGGGAGGAGTATGGGGGTAAGTAATGTGCATGGTCATGTGTACCCTTCTAAGGTTTCTGTGGCTTATCAACCAGGAGAATTCCGTGTATATCAAATTCCTGATATGTAAATGACTTTTAGATGGTAGAAGAAACATTGTCAATAGTTAGTTAATTTTACACTCACCTGTGCTAGGTTTACACCATTGCATGCAGAAAAGATAATGCAGTAAACGTGGGATAATGGAGTAAGCAGTGTATCAGCCTGGCTTAGGTTGTATCACTGTCATCTCTGAAACCGAAGGTTGCTAGTTCAGGCCCCACATTGGGACTTGTACACTCCAATTCAATGCTGAGGGCTGCGTTGAATCGTTGAGGGTGCTGTCCTTCGGGTTCAGAAGATAAATCGAGGTTTGTCTTCGAGGTGGATGTTAAAGATCTCATGACACTCTTCAAAAAGAGAAGGGAGTTTCTCCTATGCCTTGACCGTGAGGGGATATTTGGCTACTGCATTCAGAAATACACAGCCATCACACTTTACAGAATATCCTGTGAAGTGCTTTGAGATGTCTTCCCAAAGTGAAAGACGTTGTATCAAATGTAAGGATTATTATTATGCCATATTGGCTGTAAATTTGTATTGCCAGATTGCCCTGTATTAGGATTATTAGGACTTAAAATATTGTTCCACATTTTTGCTTTGTGCAAATGTGCATGGTGAAGTTATGCATGTCACTGAAGTTGCAATACTGGAGTAAATACTTGTTAGACCTGGACAGCAGCAGGAAGGAGGTGGAACAGTGGAACCACCGCAAGATATGAAGTGCTCTGGTGCCACATGCATTGCCTTGTTTCTTTTGCAAAAGCAAAACCATATGGCAAACAGCCTAACGGTGCAGCTGAAAAGGAGGTGTGATGTACAGCAGAGGAGGATCATCTATTGCCTGGGGGAAATTTTATTAAAGGACAGTGTCCCACTTATTTTTCCTTATTGGATAATGGGATATCGTATTTTTGCTATGCATTAATGTATAAATGATATTTCTATGTCTTTCTTCACTCGATTTGAAGATTGTTTCGTAAAACTCTCATGTCATTTCAAATGGTGCGATCCCACTTTTCTGCTGCAGAAAGAGGGAGTTGTGTTATTTAAGATGTGCTATTTGTGTGAAGATGTGGAGCTCAGCAAACATTGTAAGTTATGAGCCACTCAGCTGTGGTTCTTGCAGAGCAGTGAGGAGAATTTGGAAAAAGCATGTGAACATTGAAAGCACGGATTGTACAATATCGTGAGGGGCAGTAATTCATTCAGTGGTTGTTTTCCTGTATTTGTTGGAAAGGTCAAACTCCCAAGTCAATTGCATTGTAGCAAACGAGTGCTGATCCTTCTTCTTTGTTCCTGAGGTCATGGTTACAGCAACTAGGTTTATACAGTTTAGGATCTATTGAATATATTCCATAATTTAACCCGTGTTCTAAGGTCACTCAAATGGAACCTTTGCTAAAATGGAGAATAACGTTGTTGAGGAAAGGTTGAAATCTCTTGGGTCCGATTTACAATACCATGGCAGCAGCATATAAGAGCATTATTGTATTACAAGAAGAGTGTTACCTGTCCTATAGCACTGGAGGATGTGAATTTTTGACACTCTCCGGGATGTGTATTTGGAAGTTGGACAATAACTGTCGCTACCCTGCGTGAAGGGCGCTATATAAATGCAAGTTATAGTTGTCGCTGCAGTATGTTCTGTGAAGGGCTTTGAGACGTATCAACGACATGATAAGACGCTAGATCAAATGCAAGTGTTATTATTATTGTCTGCTTGCTGTCAGACATCAAGCCCTGGATGAGTCACAATTTCTTGCAGCTCAATATGGATAAGTTTGAAGCTATTTTCCTTGGCTCCCACAACGAGCTCTGATCGCCAGCTCTGACCTGGCTCAGCTTATGTTTGGAGAATTTCTGAAGGAGGGTTGCCAACGGGTTTTTGGTAGTGGATTAAAAAATACATATGTTTCAAAGAGGACCTTCAAGGGCTATGTACATTATTTGTCATGCTGACCCTGTGTTGCCAGAGTGACGAGGCATTGTATAGTGTACTTTTCAGTCATCAGTGACTAAAGGCAGGGACTGTCACATCAAAGGGATTTCAATTGTATTTTATCGTGTTTCTTTTTGTCAGGACCTGCCGGCAGTTGACGAACTAAATCTTGTTCTTCCTGAAGACACTCAATTGGAACCTGTGGGAATCGTCTCCAGCATTATTGACCAACTTGGTATGTAAAATACTTTGCAGCAGAATGAAACACAATTCTCATTCTTACCTCTCAAGTTAGTGTCCTGTGTACACCTTTTATTCTTGCTTTCCCCTTCTGCCCCATTTAGTGTCTTTGTACCTTTCCAGGAGTTCACAGAGGAACCCCACAATTGTAGATTTTTAAAATACTTTTCTGCCCTGGAGGAACTCTGGTCCAGCTTCTGTGTGCGATTAATGTAACTAATAATACTACTGTAGAATTGCATTCTTCTTTAGTAATTTGCAAATATCTCTGCAAATCCAATCACAGTGGCATTTCCTTCTCCTGGAACCAAACTCCATACCCACATCTCACCAGTTCTGGCCAGGTTCCATTGGCTCCCCATACCAAACGGATTGACTTCAAGATCCTCACACTTTTGCTCAAATCCCTTCACTCTCTGGGACATCTCTACCTCTCCGACCTTCTCACTCCCTAATCCACCACCTGGTGTGTCCGCTCGACTGGCACTGGCCTCCTGCTTGTCCCTCGCACCCCCCGCCCCAGCATTGGAGGTCGTGCTTTCAGCTATTACTGCCCGAATCTCTGGAACACTCTCCCTCACTCAATCCCTCTACTTTGCCTCCTCTCTCCCCTTTTTCAAGTCCCGCCTGAAAACTTTCCTCTTCGACCGTGCTTACGGCCACCTCCCAGCCCTCCCACCCCCACCGGTTCAGAGTCAGACTCTGCCACTGTTAAGAGCTCTGAGATGTTACTCTGCATGGAGGGGGCTATATAAGTGCAAGTTTTTGCTGCTGCTGTTGTTCTGTACACTGCAAGTTCATCAACCTCCCTCAAACCAGTGCACAACTATAAAGAAGATTGAAAGCAACTGCAGGAGGACATAGACAGATGAGTAAATTGGGTAGAGAGGTGGCATATGGAATAAAAAGTGTGAGGTTACACATTTTGGCAGGAAGCTTAGGGTGAAAATCTAAACACTAAATGATTACATTTTAAAAGGGGAAGAAGAGCAGAGAGACTGATTCAGGATTTAATGTTCATATATCTTTAAAGATGGGAAGACAGGTGGACAAAACTGTGAAGAAAGCAAATGTGATCTTATAAATGGGGGCATAAAATATGAAACCAAAGAGTATGATGTTTACCTGTATAAATGTTTGGTTTGACCAATTAGACTATTATGTCCAATTGTGGTCACCTCACTTTAATTGGATGTCAAGTCTGTAGAGTGGCTGCATAGGAGATTTACTTGGATCATACCCAGTGAGGCATGAGTGATTTGACCAGTGAATAGAGAGTAGAAGAACTGGGCCTATTTTCATGGGACCTCACCCCTCACGCTGCTGAAACCCTGGTCCACGCCTTTGTCACCTCAAGGCTGGACTATGGGAACTCTCTCCTCGCCGGCCTTCCCGCCACCTCCCTCCACAAGCTGCAGGTCATTCAGAACTCTGCAGCTCGTGTACTGTCCCGCACCAGGCTTCGGGACCACATCACTCCCACTCTCGCTCGCCTCCACTGGCTCCCCATCCCCCAGAGGATTGATTTCAAGATCCTCATCCTCACCTACAAGGCCATTCACGGCCTCGCTCCCTCCTACCTCTCCAACCTACTATCCCCCTACCTACCTGCCCGTACCCTCCGTTCCTTTGGCTCTGGTCTGCTCCACGTGCCCTGCCCCAACCGCCCTACCATCGGTGGTCGGGCCTTCAGCCTCTCAGCCCCGAGGCTCTGGAACTCCATCCCCCAGTGCCTTCGCCGCCTCCTCCCTTTCCTCCTTCAAGGCCGGTCTCAAAACCTTTCTCTTTGACCGTGCCTTCAGCTCCCCTCTCGACTCTCTTCCCCCTCCTCGCTCCCTCCCTTCCCTCCCTCCCCTGACCATTTCCCCCTCCTCGCTCCTCCCTTCCCTCCCCTCACCCTGACCATTTCCCCCCTGCTCGGGTCATGACCCAACTGTGCAGCGCCTTGGGACGTCCTCCTGACGTGAAAGGCGCTTTATAAATGGAATCTTGTTGTTGTTGTTGTTGTTGTTGTTGTGTCCTCGCTTTCTAGATGTATCTCCCCCAATTCCTTCCCTTGTACCATCTCTTCCTGCTGTCAAAACTCTCTCGATCTCTTTGACTTTCACTTCGGTCAACACCCTCAACTTCTTTCCTGTCTGCTGATTGCTCCCCATTGGTCCTGTTAAGTGCTTAGAGACCTTCGCCCTTTGACAAAGGTGTTGTATTAGTGAAACGCACTGTCATTACCTTGACCGTAGTGAATATCATGTATCCTAGCAACAGTTTCTATTGTGAGGCAACTGTATTTGTCTCCAAGGAAGTTGTGATGGAAATGATTTAAATATGTCTGGTTCACCTGTAGCACAAACCTTCCAGAAACGTTGTTTGTTGAAATGAGACATATTAACTTAATTACAATAACCAATTTCACATGCCAGTGGTTTCAATGAAACATAATCCTCAATTGAAACCAGTTTGTTTTCTTAAGCTCTACTTGTTTAAAGCTATTTTTAGTATTAGTGTTCTGGGTGCCGGCTTGGTTTAGTGGTAGAACCCTCCCTTCTGAGTCAGAAGGTTGTGGGTTTGAGTCCCACGTCGGGGTTTGAATTTACATAGTGTAAGCTGACACTCCAGTGCATTGCTGGGGCTCTCTTGCATTGTTGAAAGTGTCGTGCTTCGGATGAGACGTTAAACAGAGGATTTTAAAATACAGTCACTGCACTTTACAGTGAATCCTGCAAAATGCTTTGAAACATCTTCCCTGTGGAAAAGGCACTTTATCAAATGCAAGAGTAATTATTGTAGCATCAATAATTGTATTTGATTGCTTTGGTCTATTTAAAGAAATCCCAACGAAGAAAATAAAAATCGTACTACCAAACCATATTATGTTTTTTCTTGAATGATCCAATGAACTTACTTCATTCTATTTGCACAATTATTCTAATTGTTCATTTTAATTGCACAACTGTGTCTCTGAAAATGAGTGTATGTCAAAAATAGAAGTTTTGTGCTAAATCACAATGTTTTTTTTGGGGGGGAGATTAATTTATTTAAATTCTCACCATCAAGACTGTTTGGACGGGGCGGGGAAAAGTTTTGCTTTCCCCTATTCTCTTATTCCCCTCCCCCCAAAAACGCTGTTATTTAACACTTCTTTAACCTTTTCTCTTGAATATGGTTTTTGTCTTTAAAAAGCAAGTACTATTGACATCGTCAGGGGAACTAACCTGATTAGGTCACCGTGTGAAGGAGCTGAATTCACATGCACAAGTGAAACAAAAATAGCTCCAGCAGCTTTTGTTAATGTTGCTCCTCATGATATTTCTTAAGAAGAAGGAGAAATTTCTCTTATTATTCCCTGAGCTCTATGTATTATTTATGAATATACCAGGCACTGTTATCTCTTCACTCCCCCCACCACCACCCGCTCTCTCTTCCCCCATTGCCACTTCTTTGTTTGGGGAGAGGATTGCTTTTTTTTGTGTAATTATTTGTGCGTAAAAATGCTTATTGAAAAAAATTAGCAAAAAATCCACCCAAAGTGGTAGTTTCAATCTAGAAAATGCTTGCTTCATCCTGTGGATATTGTGAGAGAAGTGCTTAGAGATTGCTAATATACACCTGGGAATGCAACCCTGAAACTGTATGTGCAACAAGGTAAGAGCTTCTGATAGGTCGCACCTCTGACAAATTAAGGCACCATCTCTAGGAGTTATTGCAGGACATTGCTGAACCTGTGTGTAATGCTGTTTCTTACCAATGTTTCTTTGCATGATGTGATGTTGATCTCAGTTGGGCTTTCTGCACATAGCATCATAGAGAGGCCAGACATTTCCCCA
The DNA here is from genome assembly GCF_018977255.1 of Callorhinchus milii. Lineage (NCBI taxonomy): Eukaryota > Metazoa > Chordata > Chondrichthyes > Chimaeriformes > Callorhinchidae > Callorhinchus > Callorhinchus milii. Next base: position 20,890,884 of record NW_024704742.1, on the reverse strand, counting down.
CAGGGAAGGAAGAAAAATTGAAGGGCAGGTTAATCAAGACTGACCTTGTTCGCCTCCTAACAGCCAGCTAAAGAGGCATAATGCCCTAGGAAGTCAGCAGTTTATGGGCTCGGTTGTGGAACTTAAACCTACAGTAACGGTATATAAAGCTGTATGAAAATATATTTTTGACTGCTCCAATTGTGGGGAGGAAGTGAAGTTATAAACTGTGAAGAATATTCTTTGAGAGTGGGGGTGGAGTGGAACTTGCCTGAAAATTCACAACCCTTTTGCAAGCAAAGTAGGCATCAATAACTCCATGGCATTTATGGAGTTTCATAACTCCAAAGCAATTTGCCCACATAATATACAGTACAGTATATTCTGTTCAGCACTTTGAGATGTGAGACATCAAAAAAAATGCAAGGCTTATTATCAGACTTAGTGTATTGATTGTTATCCAGTAGTTCCTTAGCCATCTGATTGTGTTTCGACATTTATGGCGTTTCATAACTCAAAGCAGTGAAAATTGTTGCATTTTGTTTCCCAGCATAATGTGAATGTGTCCTGTCCAAAAGGTTTAGAATCACTGAACTCTTCCTGGATCTGACTCCCCTGTAAGCCCCTGCAATGCCACCTGTGTTTATCTTTTTGGCTGGTGCTGCTTAGCCCAAGGCAATCCAGCACAAATACTGGCTCTTTAATTTCTGCCAGTATTAGCTGCAAATCCTCATGTAGAAAGCTGTACCTTTTTGTGGACCCAGTCATTGAGCTGCAGGAAAGTATTTTTTAAGCTAGAGCATTATTCTACCGAAGAGGGTTGGCATCTTTTATTCAAGTTTGCCTCTTTCACGGCACATCTCAAGACCCTCCCCCCCCACTCCGCTCAAGTCCTAATCCCTGACTGTTCATCACCTTGGGATTTCCTCCCGACGTGAAAGGCGCTTACAAATGTAATTTGGGATTGTATCGTATTAATTGTGTCTATAAAACCACCAAAACTAAGTCAAATAGTATGGGCAGACCTACTGAACAGGGTTGCCTGACTGACTTTATCCAAGTCTACCTACTCAGTGTGCACAAAATCTATACATGAACTTCATAGGAGGATCAGGGCTTTAGGAGGACCACTAAAGGTGTCTGGAAATGAAGGTAAGACTACACTTCAATAGAGGAAGTAAACAGCTGTAACTGGGTTAAAAATATAAATAATATTATTTCCATTTGATATAGCACCTTTCACATTGGGAGGATGGCTTAAAGCGCTTCACAAGCTTTATTGTAACATGTAGTGACTGTATTTTCAGGTGAACATTGCAGCCAATTTGCACACAACAGTGTCCCACAAACATTTATTAAATGAATTGATTGAATATCTGAAAATTATTGGCCAAGATACCAAGAGAAATTAATTCTCATCAATTGGTTTCAACTAATCCTCAAGGTGCTATATTTCCCTAAGATGCATGATTCTGCCTGATTGAACATACGTATTGTGTCCACATGGTGGAATTATGTACTGTACTTTGATGGAATTAGAAATTCAAATAGTCTTTGCTTTTCTTAATTGGAAATATAAATATGTGTGTTACAAATGTCCTTGCAGGAATGGAGAAATTTTTAAAAAATTGTCGTTCCCCAGAGCTACAAATTTGTGTCAGAACTCATTGAGTGGAGTATTGCAAGATACGATTGAATAAAGATTACTCATTAACACCTCAGATTCTTCTAAACTAACCAGCTCCAAGAGCAGATTTGTGTTTCTGATTTGTGACTTTATATTAAGCTGCTAATTAACTAACGGTCAACTTGGCTCAGTTAATAGCATTCTCACCTCTGGATCAGAACATTGTGGGTTCATACCCACGCCAGAAATTGTGTTTCTAGTCCTGGCTGACATTCTGGCCCAGAGCCGGGAGAGTGGCTCATTAAATTAGGTGTTTATCCTCTTCCTCTTTAGATGGTGTGAAAGATTCCGTGCCACTGCTCGAAAAGAGGAGAGAATCTCTCCCACTGATCTATCCAGCTGTCCTCCAGAAAACATTGATAATTCACCTCATGGTCACTGCTCCGGTCCTTACAGTTTGGAAGAGAATTAAAATGGCTAATGCTAAATAAAAATGAATTTAAAAAAAACATCGTTGAACTACAGAAACAATCTGAAGTTCAACATGTCTTCAGAACAACACATAAAACAACAAATAATTTACATTTATATAGCGCCTTTCACACCTAGAGATCTTCCGAAATGTGTGGTTTAAGGCTGGCATTTCTGAAATGTTTCATACAATAATTTTGAGCATTTAGTTTTAATGATGTTTTCTCAGTTAAGTTAATTAATCGGTTGTTAGTTGTTTAGCAGATTGGTTTCCGGGGGTAATAATCCCTCCAAAAAATAATAATAATGTGGTCACTCAATCCTCGACTGATTGGAGACACTGCTGTGCGCAATTAGCTGCTGCATTTTGCCCACAAAATAGCACAGTCACAACAGTTTACAGTATATTCTGCGAAGCCTCTGGACAATGTGATAAGGCGCTATATCAAACGGAAGGATTATTATTATTATATAATAGTTCAGAACAGTTTTGGGAATTTACAGAATTCAGTTTACCTGTATAGCTTGTGATGTTTGGCATAGGCAGTGTTTTTTGGGGGGCGAGAGAAGAAAGGAGATAAATTAGAAGAATGAAGTAGATCAGAGGAAGATTAAAATGACGAACTGAGAGTGGCGTTAGCTTTCATTTACAATTAACTGCAGAGTGGTGTAATCTTGCATTCTCTAATTCAGATTAGTTTGTTTGTAATGAAGATTTGGACTGACAGCCTGTGTAATGTCTCCCTTGACATTTGTGCATAACTGGGCCAACGGAACACGTTTTCTGTCAGAAGCTATTTGGTTGGATATAATGGGTGATTTTGTGTAATTACCTAGCATCAGTGTGTCCCTGCTTATTCATATTCTACACAAACTGGGTTATATATTGTCAGATAATTTTCTCGCAAAAACAATATGCTTATTAAAATGCATTCAAAGTGGAAAAGGATGGTTACACAATACAACCATATTATTTTAAACAGAACACGACCACAAGGTAACTTGATCAGCAGCTAGTAGCATAAGATAGTATGCAATGAGCGGACAAATTGTAGGGATTACAGAGCTAGGGCGGAGCAACACTATGGAGTGTTTACAGGTGAGGACGAGGAATTGCGGCTAATTCTTGTTGGCCAAGGGGAGTTAAGCAGAATCTATGTCCAATGTCAGGAAAATCTCGAACTCTTGTATCAAATTTCAAGGGCTTTTTTTTATCATAACTGTCAAACATTTAGTGAAAAGGGCTTTTACCTGTTGTACATCACTCTAAACTATATTTACGATGTGGCTTTTATTTGGATTGACGTGCTTGAAATTTGCAGATACACATATTCAAGCTTCTGTGTGAAATACCAGTTATCTCCCTACTGTGTTGCTGCTCCAGATTTGAAGTAACGTAGGCTATTGCACAGTGTGGGAATATGATGGCACGCTGATGTAGTCATTAATGAAGGAAGTCATTAAGAGAACGGCAGCATTAGCTGCTTTGCAGACATTTCAGTGAAGTGCATTCAAGTGAATTGCAATATGATTTTTTGACACTTGCCTTTGATTTGCTACAGTTCAATAATCTTTGGCACTGGAAGGAGTGCCACAAAACAGCATTGAAATGAGCGTAGCGAGTAATATTTACCGACGGGTGAAAAGACATTTGGAATTTGCGGGTTATTCAACTAAAGGAGGGGAAAGAGGTGGAAAGCTACATTATTGTCAGATTTGTATTACAAGTTTGGTGGAAAAGCGACTATACATTAACATAGTATTGTCAAAGTGCTGTCCTTTGGAAGAGGTGTTAAACGGATGCCCTATCTACCCAGTGCTTTGGGACTTCCTCCTGATGTGAAAGGCGTTATACAAATGTAATTTGTTGTGGTTTGTTAAAAATCCCATGGAATTATTTGAAAAGTGAAGGGAGTTTCTCCCAGTATCCTGGCCAACAATCCTGTCAACAATCTAAAAGTAACAAAAGTATTGAGATCTCTTATGAAGGAATAGATATACGTAATATAAATGAAGACAACAATAAAATGTACACCTAAATCTCTGAGAGATGAGTGTACACCCAAGGCTATTGGGTACACATTCTCCATTCCATTAACCATACTTTTGTTTGTACCACATATATATGGGCTTTTAGTCCTGCAATTTTACGGACTGAGCAAATTGGTATTTCCATTATGTTCGTCTTCCTGAAAGTATAATAGCTTCTCAATTCTTTGTTCATTGTTTTTTGCAGTGACCAATATCTCCAAATCTTCTTGCATAATTACCTCCCTTGACATGCTCCGCTTTCTACCCAGTAGTTTGCTGTGCTGATGTCCTTCTAAGAATCCTCAGTAATGTAATTCATGAAGTTGAACAGGAACAATGAGTTTAGGGCTGATCCCTGTGGCATTCCACACTGAAAATAATCACTGTAATAGCCTCCCTTCTCTCTATTTTGTAACAAATTTATGCAGCTTATCACATTGCTTCAGCGTCCTTGACACCCTTATCTTCATTTGTCTACAAAAGAGGAATTTATTCTCTTCAAACGGGGGCGAAAAGTCTGAATAAATCTTTGTCGCAGCATGCAGTTTGGATCTTCCAGCCAAAGGGTAACTAATGCAATTCAGTATGGAGAGGTGTAAAGTGCAGGAGAATCATGCTATTTGGTGAGAGTTGGGGGATGGGGACCATAACTTTCAATGATCCTTATAATGAGGATGCGATCAAGAAATGACGAAAGTCAGTACTTCTTCATCACAACATTATGATCAATGACCCGTGTGGGTGGCGCAATTTCGATTTTCGATTTTCATTTAAGAAAATGTCCGGGTAGCGAACCCACATTATAACAAAGCATCTTTAAGAGATACTGTAAATACAGTAAAGACAGACAGTAATGGTAAGATACATACTTTATTTTACTTACTATAATGTACCGGTTTAATTGTAATTGTTTTACACACTGGATTTAGCCTCCAGGAATAATTCAATTTTCACCTCTGTGCCAGAGGAGCAATAAAAAGGTTTTGAAGATCTCATGTAATTTTCAATTTCTTAGTGATTTGGGAGAATATATATTGTAAAAGCTATTTCTGACAATGGTTAATCATCTTCTGTAATGGCTCATCCTTGGGGAATTGCTTTGCCTAATCCTGTTCCCATTGCAGATTCATGGCATTGCTTCATGCAGGTGAGCAACTTAGAATGGAAACCCAAATAAATTGTGTTCTGTCAAAATGTACTTACACATCTGCAGGTGTGAGGAGAGTTTTGTGAAGGTTGGGTAGAGAGAGGGGGGTGGGGGTGTGGGGGCGTTGGTGGGGAAGAGAAAAAGGGCGCCTAGCTCTGTGTGGGGGTGGGGCAGTAGTTCTGTGTTTTAAAACGTTCATTACATATGCAAGGACTCAGTTAAGGTCACTTTTTTAAAAAAATATTAAAAAGCTGAGCATGCTACCTGCTACCAGATCTCCCCAACAATTGATTAAAAGAGCCTAAGGACAGTCAGTTGAACCACCCAAGACTAAAGAGTGCCCAGGTTAGCACTCTTAAGTCTTGGGTGGTTCATCTAGCCCAGCGCTAGTGTGTGAGTTAGTTATAACATGGAAGTTACCATATGTGCAGCGTGGCTAGCTTTATGTATACAGTATGGTGTAAGAGAGATGCTATTGCTACAGTGGGCCAGATATGCATTGGTGCCATTGACATGTTCTAACCTACTGTACAGCTAGATAACCAGAGTAGCAGTTTTAAATGTCAGCAACTGTGTGAAACGTAGCTTCTTGACAGTTTGACTAAACAGCCATCAACAACACATACATTTCTGGTGGCGGGAAACGGTCTTGTCACTACATGTCACATTTAGAAAAAGCAACGTGTTTTTTTTTCTGCCCTCTGTCGGGTGAAGCTATTTGAATTGTGTTTTTCCGTTCTATTTAATTTCAGTTGGAGTGATACGCAGAGAGAATGAAACTGAGTTAAATTTATCGGATAATTTTTATAGGTTCCAACACATCGATTGGCGCATTGCGCTACTGTAGAGCAGTGAAGTGGCGGATTGTGCAGGGATGGCTGATGAAATGCTTGCGTGCAGAAACTGTTTGTATTACATAACACGGTCATCGAGGACCGAAGGCTACTCACTGCCTATTTGTAGTCCACGAGAAATAACTGAAGCCTTTTTTGATATATTTATAAACCATGTGCATCCATGAAAGTTAAAGCATCTTAAAGCCCATGTTTATGGGCCTGTTCAGCACTCTGAGACTCTACCCTGCATGATGGATGCTATATAACTGCACATTGCTGCTGATGTATGTTGTGTTCTTTAGTGTACCAAAGTTTTTNCAATAATAAGACCTTAGTTAAATTTCATGGCATTAAAATTTCAACGGAGGGAAGCTTTTACTGGATGTGATAAAGCTTGCTCATTATAAATAATAATAATAATAATGATAAATTGGTCACTTGAATCCACAACTGTTTGTGAGACACTGCTGTGTGCAGTTGGCTGCTGCATTTCGCCCACAAAATAAACAGTCACTTCATTTTACGGTATATTCTGTGAAGCGCTTTGAGACATCTCGAAGACATGATAAGATGCTATATCAAATGCAAGGATTATTATTATATCCATCTGAACAGATCAAAAAATACATACTGATCTTGAGTTCCTTGAATTTTTTTCATAAAAAGCATCTTGTTGTTATTGGTGGTAACCTGACAACCTGGAAATCAACTGTTTGTTTAATGCAGGAGGCTGGCTGGTCTGCTCCAGAAGCTGTGTAAATAATTCGACAGACGGTGGTAAGAGTATGGAGTTTATTGCATAAGATGAAACATAAAAGGCTTAACAATTTGTAATCAAATTATACTACATATAACAACACAATAACAGTACAACACATCTATGTGAGCAAAACATTTACCACACACTCAGGGGTTGTTCAATACTCCAGACAAACATGCACAAAATACACAGCAGAGATCAGCCCCTGAAAAACCCTCAGGGACAACTGATTCTGTAACACAAATACTAAACAGAGTCTGGCGTCCGGTAAACCCTCGGACCCAGCAGTACGTATCTGGGTCTCACTTCGTACTCCGGACGAACGGCACCCAAGATTATACTTTAACGAACTTCTGTGCAGAGATCAGCCTCTGGAATTACCCCTCAGATGCAACCGACTCTCACAATATCAACAATAAACTGGGACCAGCATCCGATAAACCATCGGACCCAACCAGTCACACACAACAGTAGAACTAACGATATAGGCACAACAACACACATCCAGGCACTGTTTCGTACTCCAGACTAAACAGTAGACCTTGGATCACACCTTGACATACATTGGAGAGATCACAGAACTATCACACAGAATCACAGAGGGTGGCTCCTGTAACTCAACAGAAACAATCAGCTCCTAGCCCAGCACCTCACTCGTGCTGCCAACTACTCCTCTCTCACTTTTAATGGTTACTTTCTTACTGGAGGTAAATTCCCTCGCCCTGTACATTTACATAGATATCGATTCCACTGGGAAGTGTGCTGACCCTCTACACAACTCCAAATATTTCAAAGTTACATCTTTTATGTGTTTCTGAATCCAACTCCCCTGGTCACAGAGATAGTCCCCACGGATATGGACAACCTCTGGGCAGCCTTCTACAACCTGCTTGTTTTCAGCCTTGAGTCTGAGGCTGTAGCCTTTTCTTTCTGTGCTCCATTGTTCTTACATCTATGCTCAAGGACCCAGTTGCTCATTATCTCAGAGGAGTGAACATCTTCCCAGGAAAATATGAAAATGTAATCAGAAGCTAACCTCAGCCCGTCCAGCAAAGCTACTTTTAACCATTTAACTACCAAACCTTCTGGGACATTCGGTTGCTGTTTGAAATATACCAGTGTATTCCGAGGTGATAGTCAATTTATTCCAACAGCGGGAAGTGCACCACAAGTGCACCACCTTAATGAGGTGCTTAAGAGAAGGAAGTTTCTCCTGCTGTCCTTCCTGGCCAATAAATCCCCCAAATAAAAAATGGTCACTCCATTGGCTGCTCGTGGGATATTGCTATGTGCAAATTAGCAATCTACTTCTGTGAATCGCATGGAGAAGTCAACTGGGAGGATTAGTTTTATTGAACTGTTGATTATTTCAAACACAGATTAGACAGTTTTCTTTTAGGAAATAACATTATGGGATTTAGTACATAGGTAGTTTGGGACATATGTGCTTGCGACCGCCAGGAAGGTGGACGGCGAACTAGATGGACCTTGGTCTTTTTTCGTCCAGTATTTCTTATGTTCTTATTGTATTGTCAGTTATTTGGTGGAGTTTAGTAAACTGAGAAATGTACTTTATGGGCCTGTTCAGTGCAATTTGTAGATATATAGCACCCATCACTCAGTGTAGCATCTCAGAGCTGTGAACAGGCCTGTAAACATGAGTTTTAAAACAGAGGACCCGTCTCTGTTCAGATGGATGTTAAGGATCCCATGGCATTATTTGAAAAGAGAAGGGAGTTTCTCCTGGTGTTCTGGCCAACAATCCCCCCCAAAAAAATTGGGCACTCATTCAGTGGCTGTTTGTGTGACATTGCTGTGGGCAATTGGCTTCCGCATTCATCCACAACATACACAGTCAGTCTCCAGTACAATCTGTGAAGCGCTTTGGGACACCTGCCTGATGTGAAAGGCACAATATCAAATGCAAGAATTATTAATTTCACCAGACAATTTCCAGACCATTTTCAAGTCTTTGGGTACTGTGATGTTGAGAGCCGTTGCGTGAATCTTTTTGAAGTGAATTTGTGTGATTTTAATAGACTTGTTAATTGGTATTTGCAATGTTAGCTCAGTTGCAGGACTCGGAAAGGAAATGGACAGGTTGGCTGATTGCCAATGAGGAGAAACATGAAAGTGGCTGAGCTAATACTGTACATGAATACTAGATGTGCTGCCTGGCCATTTCTCATTCCTACCCGATCCTCTTGCATCTCCTGTATCTCCTATATTAAACTATCAAGCTCAAACTCAGGTCAAAGAAAGCTGAGCTATGGGTTAATGGAAACTTGTGCTTTGTCACAGCGCATAATTATTTCCCAGGTTATAGCTCAAGCCCTCAGACTTGTATGGTACGTGCTCAGTTTCTGTCATAGCAGAAATAAAATTAACCCTGGATTACCACCAGGTATATGGAGATTCTTTTCTCTATACTGACCCATCCTAAAGATTGTTTAGCCTTGCACTGTGATGCTAAAACAAATTATAGTAATGGAATGACTCCCAATAGGATAGTGTTATGAACAAGTTTAATTCATTCAAAATAAACGCAAAAGTACATTTTTGAAAAGAATGACTACATCCACTTTTTGTCACCTGTTTTATTTCTCCGATTTTCTTTTTATTGTTATTATCTCTGCTTCTTTTAAAATACCATGTTATGCCTTTTTTGTGTAATGTGTAACTCTTTTTTTAACATTTCTAACTTCAAAAGCTTTGACGTTTCCCATTCTCCAGCTCTCACTGTGTGCTTTGGAGCAACCTTTTTGTGGAATTGATTTTCACCAGCTTGCAACTAACCTGACAGGCCAGTGTTGCAACTAATGAAGAAGTGAGCGTGAAAATTGACTTGAGTGTGTTGTAGGTCCAGCCCTGCCAATCCCTAGTTATCTTCGATGCCAATGTCAGGGATGGAAAGAAACCATCAGTGTGATTTCCTATTGGCAATCCCCCTCAGAGAAATTGAGGCTTAATTAATTCAATGTACAATACAACTATGATTTCAGTTTACAGTTCGTTTCACTGAACCGCCGTGATTTCGTTTCACGATATCATCATGGTTATAGAAGAAAAAATGGAGGAAGATTACAAAAAATTCTCTTTACACAGAGGGATTGACAATACATATCAATAGCTGTTGGTATTGAGTTTACAATATGCATTTTAAAGGAAATTTAATTCATAATATTAAAGGGTATATGGGTTAAGAGTGGCGGACTTAGCTAACACCATCACAGACAAGTCACGAAGAGTGTTTGTATATCATTTCCTGCTGTTATCTACTCTGGAGTAACCTTTTGTAAGTAACACAATTTTGCATTATTGACACCTAAATTTGTGAATCAAAAATGTTAGATGACTTTAACAGTGAATGAATGAATGAATGTGTTGATGCATCTGGCAGGAGAGGTTTAGATATGTTGTGAGCCCTAAATATAAAATCGTTTACAAAAGGAATTACGGATGCCTTTACTAATGCAATTTAAATGTTTTTTTAATAGTTATGAATTGTATAATTAATTGCGTAAGACCTATATTTACATATAATACAAGAATACTTAGCAGAATCTGAAGTGAAAACTACTGTATTCTGATTTTTATCAGCATATTTATGAATAGGGTATTTTTAAATAAATGCAAGTTGTTGTATTTCTACACCTGATTGTCCAAGGTAATTCTGGACATTATGTAGTGTGGATGGATTGATACATTGACAGCTGCGCTAAATGCATAAGAACAGCTCTGCAGGATCAGATGAACAAAGTGACCTTGATGATGTGAAAGAATATATTGTGTTGTTTGATAGAAGAAATGCTTTCTGATTGTGGAGACGCATCCTGCAACTGTGTGAAGAACCTACTTATTCTGCTACGATATTTTTCATTGAATAATTTTCATATTTTACAGGTCGACATCAAACCACATTTTTGTTGTTGGACCTACTTTTTGTATGAACCCAATGTTCCCGGTGGAGGTGGGTGTGGGGGGAGACAACTTTTCAATTCTTGTCCTACAAGAGAAAACTTAGTTAGTCTCTGCGCCTCTAACTGTGATGAAACAAATTGGAACATTGATACACGCTACCACAAACTCCAGTTGTAATGCACAATAATGGGAATATATGAGTTTGCTCAGGTCAAGGTTGGGATCCTTTTTGAGGGGCAAAACTGTAACTCGCTCACAGCTTTGCCACTTTGTGAACTGAGGGTAAAGGTTGCCAGCATTACAGTAAAATTCACATAAGTCATACCAGTCAGGATCATAACATTTAATATAACTTACATGAAGCCTGAGTTGCAGGCTAACTGTAGAAGTCATACAAAATCCGAGTTAAGCAATCATGCATAATTTGATGCAGCCGGTAAGTGCACATACAGTGATGGTTTAAGACTACATTTCACGTGATTCAATGCCTCTTGACTCGTCACTGTAAGCGCACTTACTGGCCAATGTAGGAATTGCATTGAATCGCTGGAATTGAACTTCTGCGCATGAGTCGACAGGTTAAGACATGTTATATTTCCTGCAATCCAATGTAAGTGCACATGCGTCGATGGGTATGGTCGTCATTTCACATGAATGAAGGTCTCCGGTAAGCGCGGGAGTCATAGAGGGTTGGGGATCTGTGTTATGATTTAGGAGGTGTATATGATTTATAAAAATAAGACATGCGAGTTTTACTGTACCTTCAGATTCCGCAGTGTATAATGCCTCAGACAACCTTCTGGTTGGGTCTGCAGTTCTGGTCTGGGTGTCAAGTTGCTGAATTCCTTGAAAAGTTGCTTGTTGGCACTCTTCCCCTGACATTGTGCAGGAAACAACTTGTTTAAAACACCATCATTTCCACCTTAATATTTGTGACTTTTGCACCTGCTGGAGAATCGATTATGTTTCAAGCGAAAAATTAAACCATGGGGAAAATTGTAATGATATTTCTGACTTCTTTCTCTGTTTTTCCTTTCTTGCCCCCGCCCACACACAGTTATCGTTGAATCGTTGAAGGACCAGCCGCCACTTAATGAGGAAACTGTCCTTTTCAAAAAGGATTGCAACTCGGTTGGAAAGGTAATTGTACCAAAACAATTCACTTCTTAAATATTTGCTAAGTGTATAGTATATTTAAAAAAAAGTTAAGATAATTATGTTGGACTATGTAATGTTGCAAATGCTTTAGTTGACTAATTTTTATTTGAAGTGAGACAGATTCTCCTAAATTGCTGTTGTTAACTATTTAAGATGAATCCTAGAATCAGCACAGAATCAGGACATTTGGCCCATCACATTTACGCTAATGGTTTTCTCCACATGAGCTAATCTTTCCGATTGTGGAGATGCTTGTACTTGCGTGAGGAACCTAATTTCTTGTCTGTGAGTAAATAGGTTCCTCACGTTGTTGGAAAAAAAACGAGTTTTCGAGTTCCAATCAAACACAGCTACTGTTTGCGACCAGAGTGGTGTTTATTAAACTCCAGGATCTGTCCAAGTTCCCGATGGGCGTGGGCAAGTAGGCACAATCAATCGATTCACTAACAGAACAATATTACCGCGTAATCCCTCCTCATGGTCGTCTACTTCTTCCTTCTAGTTCTCAGTCTTCCATCCACAGTAGGTATTGTCCTGGGTGCACCGATCTTGGTCGGGCACGGTGTCTTAAGCTTGTGTCCATCCAATCATGGTGCGGACATTAGGTCACCTGGCCAAAATCATGCTGGGTTCACGTGAACATCTCATGGGGTGTACGTGCCTCACACACACAAACACACTGTCCTTGAGACAGTCCGTTATCTCGTGTACATGCAGGACAGTAGTACACATCTTGTCGTTGAGACACTCACATGATCTCGTGAGTGTCAACTCATGAGTTTCAGTCCACTTGCCCCCCACACTTAACTTAAAAGTTAACCCGTTCGCAACATCTATTATGATTCTAACATTATAGAAAGAGTGTAAATTCTAACAACGTGAATTCGGTACGTAGAAGCATTTCTCTGCTTACTTCTAGTCCCCCATACCCTTCGCTATTCCTCCTATTCAAACGACTAATTAATTTCTTATTTTTGTTTACAAAAATGGAGTCTATCTCACTATGGCTTGTGACAAGAAATTCTATACTCCAACCACACTCGTATATAGAAAGATTTTCTCCCCTTCAATTCTTTTTGCAATTATAATTTTATGGGCATTCATTTCCGACTCACCAAGGTAGAATTAGAACTTTTGCTCTCTTATGCATTATATTTACAAATGATGTTTGTTGTTCACCAAATACATTACACGTTTTTTTGCTTTAGAAAATTTATTGCAAAAATGTCCACCAGAAACAAGTGGTTTCAACGTTTTGTGGATTCTAAAAAAAAGGTTATGTGCGAGGAAGGCATTTTTCATTAGTGATGTGGTGAGTGAACATAAAATAAGCATGATGCAGTACTGAGCACACCAAGATCGCTAAGGAGTTTGTGCAGTCCTTAATGGTTTGGATGAAAAGTGGCTTTCCTCCTGTGCTGAATGCAGTGGGTGGGTAAGAAGCTTTAGAGCTGAACATAGTGAAGTGGTTGAGAAGCATCAGTCAGTGAAGAGGAGTAAAAGGCTGATGTTGTTGAGTGGTGATGGTTGATCAGCAGGCGTCAGTCATTCAGTGCAGTGAAATTGTTCTGCCCTTTCTAAGGCAGCTGTTTAAAGTTGCAAGCAGGAGGTCTCCATCAGGCATTTATTAAAAATATTATTGTGAATCTCTTGCTGTTATAAAGTGAAACGAATACTGAAAAGTCAGTCCATCTGTCAACAGTGCCATTTAATACCCTTCAATGCATAAATTAATTCAATTTCTCTCAAAACCCTAAGGGTTTTTTCAGCTTGTATCCTGATAGGAAAGTTTTATAATTGTCTCCTAAATATTGTACATTTCCACTACTTCAAGGAGAAGGTAGGTAGGTTTCCTGATAAGTATTTATCTATTGAGTAATTTTTTCTGGGTTTATGTGGAACTTGTTCATTTCCATTTCTACAATGACTCGGTTAGTAGCACTTTCGCCTCTCATCAAGAAAGTTAAATGTTCAAACCCCTCATCGGGACTCTGATCTCACTGCCTAGGCTAATACTAAGTCCAATTGTTTACAATAATAATAATCCTTGCATTTGACATAGCGCCTTACCATGTTAAGGTATCTCAAAGTGCTTTGCAGGATTTTACTGTGAAGTGAAATGACTATATTTGTAGGTGAACGTGGCAGCCAGTTTGTTCACAGGAGTTAACACCTATGCAGATTTTGCCCAAAACATCTGTATAGAATTCTCTACAGAATTATTTTCCTCTTTGTATTTGGCTTGCAAAAGTACTTTTGTAAAGAATTTATCAAACTTGCCGTGACACCGTTTTTTTTCCCTTGACTTTGCAGGTGTTTGAAGTGTTCGGCCAAGTTTCTCATCCATTCTACGTTCTGCGCTTCAATTCTGCTGAAAACATCACGGTGAAGGGAATCAAGGTACACGAGACATTGTACTTTGCGCCCACAGTGAAGGATTTCACTCAGTACATCTTCACAGAACAACTCAAGAGGTAATTTGTTTTTCCCATAATTGACATTTCCCTATTGCAATTTAAGAAATATACTTCAGAGACAGAGAAAAAACCAGCTCAGTTCAGTCAACCAATATCTTGGTAAGATGGCGTTTTGCCCAGCATTGTTTCTGGTTTATTTCTGTTCCCTTATTTTATTTTTCACTCTCACTTTTCCTTGTGTCTCCTCCTGAAGGCAAGAGGCAGTGGAAGGTAGGTCAGATCGAGGCTCCTTGTTTTGCTTGTAACCAGGTGGAATTGTATATTTTCTGTTGACCCTGACCACTGACTGTCAATGGAGAACAATGGCCACTGTGCTTTCCCCTCCATCACTGATACATCAATTACTCTCTCAACGGTTTGCTACTTAAATTAGGGTAAGGGAAGCCTGAAAGGTGCAGCTGAACATTGGAAAACTGTTTTACCTGGGCCAATTTTACTGCCAGTGTTATTGAGGTAGTGGACAGTAGCAAAAATGGCAAACTAGCTTTCTGCAGGTCTTAAGACACAAAGGTATTTTGGTGATTCCCAACAAAAAAAATGAAAAATTTCTAAAAAAAAAGTCATCCATTGCACTAAGATCAGAGTGCTTTTAGAGACTACGTTTGGGCCACTTTGGACTTTGAACCCCACATTTCTTTCCACGTTTTTTGAACAGATAATAGAGCACGTGTGTTGCACTAAAAGTACAGTGAATGCAAGAGAGAGACTGTGTCAGAAACTGATGTCATGGTGTGTGTGACAAAGCCTGTGGTGGTGCAGGACTTTCAGCTGTTCAGGACATTCAAAGTGGTATTGATCAGTGGCCAGTGAAAGGAGAAACAATGCTGGGCCCTAATTCCCAGACATAAACGCAGCATTGGATCATTCCTAAGAATCTCTTATTGCTTTATCCTGTGTATCCGACTCATTATTTTTGTATCTTGCTGAGCTCTTTAATAACGTTTCCCAGGATGTCAAAATGTATTAATGACCCATTTGACTGAGTACTTTCTTTGTCTTTGTAGTTAACCACTTCTAAATTTTTTTAAAATTTCTTCCAAATATCTTTGCCTAATGAGTCTGGTCTTTCTTACCCTCCTCTTGTTCATCAATGGGCCACTTTAACGTGCACTCCATCCATATTAGTTCTGGTGGAGGCTCACACCAGTAACTTGAACCTGTCATGTTTGCTCAAACCTGATTGATGTTCTGTGCATTTTGCAGCTTTATTTCAGATTTCCAGCACTTGCAGTCTTTCTTCTTATCTCTAATGAAGTGAGATGTGTGTATTTCATGTTAAAAGCAGTTAATTTCTTACTCAGTTAGTAATTGAGTGTGGCACCTGTGAGAAAAAAATATCTAGTTTTACAGATGCTTGTCAAAGCTCTGCCAAGGTTTTGCTATTGCTGAAGGAGCGCACTGGCCTTTCCTGCTTCTGATGATCGAAAGGCAGCATCCACAGCATTTTAATCATCTTCATCTCACAAAGTAACACCATCTGGCACTGGGATTTTGATAGGCGATTGAATCGTTTAGAGCAGATTTTAAGGTTAATAACATTTCGGTAAGAACCTGTAACTTGCTCAAAATTGTGTGGTTCTTACAAATTGCGGAACTGTTGATGAGTTCTGAGACTTGGTGTCCATTGCCTTTGTGCAAGCTAACATCTGTAGCGCAATAAAGATTATTAAAGAGGGAAGAGCAGAGCTCTACAGAGGGTCTACATTACGACACTGGGTATGACGGTGAGCAAATCGGTTAGAAAATGTAACTGCTCGATCCAGTGTCAAACAGCTGAATTTTTTTTAACTGTTTATCTAGTCTTATCTCAAAAAGATGGTTTATTTCTGCCTGCAAGCATACCTACATCATTGTATACATACCTACATGTATTCATACCTTTGTTATTGTACACATTACTTATAAAATTAATTTAACCTCCGACAGAATTAAAGCCCTTTGGATATTTCCCTTGTGCATGTGATGTGCATTATTTTGAGGATCCCTGTAGCACTGATGTTTGGAATAATTCTAACATAATCCTTGTATTTGGTATAGCATCTTTCATGTTGGGAGGAGTCTCAAAATGCTTCAGGATTTTATTGTAAAGTCTAGCGATTGTGTATTTACAGATGAAGGCAGTAGCCAGTTTTTACACAACAGTGTCATGAATTGAATGACCAAATCTATCGGGAAGATTGTTGACCAGGACACTGGGAGAAACTCTTTTCTCTTTCAGAATAGTGCCATGGGATCTTTAACGATCTTTAACATCTTACAGACAGACAGGATCATGGTTTAACGTCTCATCTCAAGTACAGTTAGGACTAGCATAATGCACTTTGGTTTCTGACTTGTATTCAAATGTGCCAGAGGTGTACATTTCAATATACATCTACATGGACGAGAAAATGTTATGTAAGTGGTTGATAATTTAACAGAGAACCTTTTCCTTTCTCACCCTTGCTAATGGACATCCTTCATTGTATATATCCTGTTCTAAATGATGTTAACTTGAGTTGATGCATATTAAAATCCATCAGCTGCTTCATACTCCATTCACTTAATTGAGGCAGATTCCTTTGAATGCTATTAGTTTGTCCTCCACTAACCACATAGCTGAAATTGAGGGTAGTGTGAACACTTTTAGCTTTGCCTGGCTTTCGAGTGCTTGGATGCCCACTTTAATGAGCACAAGTAGCTTTTTATGTATCGCAGTTTGATAGCCTAATAAATCGAATGATGGGAAAATTAGATGGTTTGTACACTGCCTTTGATTTCTTTTTGACGATATTCCCTGAGGTGTTTGACAAGTGAACATTTTGAATTTAACAGGGTATGTTTTCACCCTCACTCAGATGTTTGCGTGCTATACAGTTCCATGGGAGTTGTCTGCCCTTTGCTTGTGTACTCATCCTTCATATCTGAGCCTAATTTGTGGTAGTACCTGGGGGAGGGAGAACCGTAGCTGAGTCCAATCCTGTCCTCACCAAGCATCCATGTACATTGCATTTGCATATGGATCATTGGATAACAGTGAAGAATGAGAACGTTGGCTGATTTCTTTTTTCTGGTTAAACCCAGTCCACCCCATCCTCGCGCAGAATTTTTGAGTCCTATTGTAGCATCTGTTCCCTTCCCCCAGTAAAACAATGTACTAAAGATTTCTAGCTGCATCCTTTATAACTGTATTTGTGAAGTGGTCAGGCTCTCAAGAGTTAGCAGTTACTGTGCAACACTGCAGAGAAAGGGGCTGGCTGATCTTTTGGTGTTCTGTGTTTTGATAACTGAGTTTAATGTACCTAAAAAATGATAACGTTGAGATGTGTAAATGCCCTCTAGATTTTATTGTCTGTGCTTTTACAATGAACCAAAAGAAAGCAAGTCAACCAAAAGGGATCTTTATGATTTTTCCGAGCTGAATAAGCACCGCAGAACTTGCACAATTTAAAGTTAATAAGATTCCTATTGAGATATGAAACACGGAATTGTATATTTAGAACCTGCAATTTATTTAAAATAATTCACAGCACTGTTTTAACTGTGGTAAATTTTTAACTTTTCAATAGCTATTTATATCTTCCCTCCCCCATCCTACTTCTCCTTAGGTTTCCCTGAAACATACCGCTGGCTGGAAAATCAGCAGTTGATCTGCCAACATTGTGCTTTATCCAGCCTCCAGGAACTATTCAACCATGGGTGATTTGCCCTCTCGGGTCCCGCATCAATACAGTTTCCCTCCTTTCAGTGTTTTTTCCTTCCTCTCCTGAAGGCACTGACGCACACTGGGATTGTCATATGCGGCAGGTGAAAATAGTCTTCGTGAGGGGGGCTGAACTGAGTTCTCTTATATCCTTATTGCACTTCGCTGAAGTCTGCAGAGTGCATGTGTGTTTCTGTTTGTCTGTGTGTGTGTCGGCACTGGATCCAACTCCCATTCATTCATTCACGGATTGACTGCTACACTCGCTTTATAATCTAATAATAATAATAATCCTTGCATTTGATATAGCGCTTTTCACATCTTCTTGACATCTCAAAGTACTTCACAGAATATGCTGTAAAGTGAATTGACAGTATATTTGTGGGCAAAACGCGGCATCTAATTGCGCACAACAGTGTCCCACAAACAGTCGTGGATTGAAAATATTGTTTTGGTTTTTTGGAGGGATTATTATTAGGCGTGTGGAGTAAGGAAACTTGCCCGAAGAATTGAACCCAGGTGTCTCGCTTGCTAGGTGAGTGCTCTAACCACTGAGCTACAGGACTCCACTTCATGCTTTACTTCATGTCCTGTTACAACAATGACTCTCTCCAACCGCCTCTCAACATCCATTATCCCAAACTGGAGAAACGTTGGTGAGCTGGTAGATATATTTGGGGAGGTGGGACTGAGCCCCCTCTAGACCCAACCATCCTGTGGATACAGTTGCAATAACTGCTGATTGACCTTCAGCACAAGAGAGGACCGAGCCAGAGCCACCACCAACATGAGAGCTTTATAAGGCAAGACTTGGGGCCCGAATTGGTCAGACATCATTTTGTAGTCAACGGATCTCAACATAGTTTCTGAAAGACTCATTTGCAGTAATTGGAAGCTTGTGATACGTTAGGTCCCAATATCAGTGCAGAAGTGCAATCTATGTAGTAAATTTATATGCATTTACTTATATTTATTAAAGGAGTCCTAGAGGACACTGAGGAGGATCTTGTTGCTAAGGAGACCACCGCTTCTTTTGCTCACTGCTCCTGTTGCTTGCTGGTATCATAAGAGCTTCAGGTGAGCTGCAGGGAAGAATAACACTATAGTTGAGTGTTCTAGTTGTTTTCATTGAGTAAAATCAGTACCAAATGTATTGCCGACCAGTATAGTTTTAGTAAACCTTGAAAACATTGGTGGAATGATGGTTTGCTACAAATTGGGTGCTTTGTTTTATATGAATGAGAGGTTTTCATACAGCAATTAAAATGTAACGTTCATTGTTTGTCGCATATTTTAGTTATTCGGATACGTGAGGCCCAATTGTCAGTGCAGAAACACAATCTATAATAAATATATATATACATTTAGTAAATTTACATATATTTATAAATTTACATATATTTATAAATTTACATACATTTGCTAAATTTAGAGACACTGAAAAATGTATAGCAAAGAAAATGGCCCAGAGGGTTATCAATTCCACTGGCTGGAAAACTCCCCATTCCACCTCCTACCCAATATAAGTATATTTCACTACTGTTTTGGGCCATCCTGTGCACCCTCTTCCCTTTTTTTTCCGGAAAAAAAACAACACAGAAACAACTTCTTTTTCACTCCCCCAGGCTATTTGCAGGTTGGGGTTTGTTTGGGTGTGTTTGGGTGGGAAAAGGTCAGTGGAAAACTTGTCTTATATTCCACCCCTGCCCCCCTCCCCTGGCAACATTTACTTCCAAATTCAAATTAACTGGTTCTTCATCTCATTCTTTATGGGAAGTCATTGGCATAAGATTGGCTAACATAATTATCTATATAATGACATTGACTTCATTTCTAGTCCATTATGTGGAGTCCTGTAGCTCAGTGGTTAGAATACTCGTTTTGCAAGACCTGGGTTCGATTCCCGGCAGAGCGAAACCTTGGGCAAGTTTCCTTACTCCACACGTCTGATAATAATCCCTCAAGAAAAAAGATAATAATACATTGGGCACTTCAGTCCACGACTGTTTGTGGGACGCTGCTGTGCGCAATTGGCTGCCTTATTTCCTCCACAAATATACAGTCAATTCACTTTACAGTATATTCTATGAAGTCCTTTGAGACGTCTAGAAGGCGTGAATAGCGCTATATCAAATGCAAGGATTATTATGATATTTTTAAAACTATTATTACTACTTGAAAAGTGCTAAGTGCAAATTAATATTTCTACTTTTGACACGTTTTACATCAGCAGGTAGTCTGGAGGGGAGGAGGCTGATCGGGTGTGAATGTTAAAGAGCAAGATCTCAAAATGATTAATTTTGGATATCATTGTATATCATTAGACAGAGAATTAACATCACCTCAAAAATGGTCTAAGTTGACGTGCACCAGTTCAATCTGTTCAAGTATTGAGAGAGGTTTATCCCGGTGTCTTGGCCAACAATTCCCTGAATAAAATTGGTTACTCACTCACTGCATGGATGTTTGTGGGGGACAAATTGGAAAGCAAAATATGGTTACATTCTGTATATTGCTGTGCGCAAATTTACTGTTGAGTTTCCCCACAAAATACATAGAGACACCACTTTACAGTATATCCTGTGAAGTACTTTGAGACCTGATAAGACATTATATGAAATCCAGGGATGATTATTATATATTCTAACTGAAGACTCTATGAAACACTCTTTTTCCAGTCCAAGACAGAAGATTGGAATTGTATTTTGCCAGTATAGTGCAACATTATTCAGAACCATAGTGTGAGAGCTGAAACGGCTCCTTTAAAGCCATCCTCATTATTGCATTGCACATGGATTCCACAGGCTTGAAGTCAGTTTGATCTTGACTCAAAGGAAAAGCAATTCCCCTTCACAATGGAAACATTTTTTTTGAAATAGAAATCCATTCAATCTCTCTGACAATATAATCATATTTTGCTTTTCCATCATCCCCTCCCTTATAAATGGTGAAAGAAAACGGAGAATGTGTTAACTCAGGAAACTAGTCTATTGGTTTAAACTCAGTCTGTATATTGTGAGGTTAATCAGCCAAGTGGCCCTTTCATGCTCCATGCATTCCTATGTTTTTTGTTCAATGTGAATTCTCTACATTGTTCAAGTATGTTAATAATGTTGTTCGTTAGTTCCATCATTTTGGAGCTAGAACCATAGAGAGACGTTTTCCAAAGTGATAATTCATGCCTTGTTTACCCTTCTCTTCATGGGAAATAAGCTCAGTGTAAATCTGACTTCACTAGCATGCTTAGGAAAAAACTCTTGTTGGAGCCTCATTGCTGACAAAATCTTTGGCAGGTGGTTTCAACTGGACTCCACTTGCCCCACTGCAAATTCAGCTCAAATGGAAGGAAACAGATTCAAGTCAAATCGTCTCTTCTCTCAAGTAGTTCCGTAAAAGTTTTTGAGTGTCTTTTGTGGATTTAAATTAGGGTGATTATCAACAGAGCACCAAATGCATGGTATTTCATGGTTCAAATTCATTTGCAGAAAAGTCAAAGGCAAAAAATGTATAAATTTTGACATCTTGACCAAACCTTGGTCAGATTTGTTGAGCTGTTTTCGCAAACGTGAATTATGGATGAGTGCAGTGTCAACTGTATCATCACATAAGAATACTCAAGCATGCTTATTTGTCTTTTGGAAATTGAATCACTAAAGCATTGTGTCTACAAACTTAACACTTCCTACTGATTGAACAAGCAACTGAATTGGATTTGTCAATCTCGTATTTCATTTTAAATATTTTTATTCGAGGAACAGTTCATTAGCTATGACTAGGTCATTGCTTTTGTCAGCTAACACATTTAGTCATATAAACTAGGACAACACAGACATGGCTCAATGCGCACTAAATCATTCATAATTTTGTTTCACTATGGCATCAAGCTATAGTTTGTCTTCATTGAATTTTCACTTTTCAGTTCTGTTTGGATTAAGTCTTTTTTTTCAAAAAGTGTAATGGATTGCAGAAGATTTGCATTTTAAAACAAATCATTTGTAAATCAGTGTATTTCCTTGAGTACGCAATTATATTGACATAAGGAAGAATCTGCCTTTTATAGATGCTTTCTAACTGTTGCAAAGTTTGTTTCTGCAGTAGAAATTCATTGTTAAGAATGATTACATTTATATTCACTAGAGACTCCCAAAGACTTTTCTTGAGGTCCACGAAAATCAATAATAGAAGTCTGGATTTGTTCTCAGGTGGTTTGGCATTATTGCACAGTTTGTTATTTCCCCGAAATATCACAATAATTGTTTGAAACATTACCAAGATTAATGTCTTTGTTAGAGATGATAGCAGTTATCTGCTTCCTGCATCATATCAGCATCAATGATTCTGAGATCAAGTCAGGAGAGATGCAAAGTAAAGATGTTTCTATTTAACCTTAGCCTAAGATGGTCTTATACTAGATCATACTTGAAATCCAATTATTTATTTCAGATCCTAACAGCATGTCGTGATGTTTTAGTATTTTGTTTTCGCATTAGTGGATGGCATTTTTTTGGCAAACTGACTGAAAGGCCACTTATTCTGTGCCACCAGGGTATTGATGTAGCATTTAATAATTTATTCTGTGAGATTTTTGTATTTTCTGTAGTTGTAGAAAACTATGGCAGGGTGTTACTAATTCAATGGGGGAGTTTAAGAAAATACCAATCACAAAATATTGAGCAGAAGTACCCTATATCGGAGCAAATTATTTGAAGTGGTAATGTATTTTTTCTTTTTGAGAAAATGCTAAATATCAGATGGCACTTTATGGTACTTGGTGAAAGGCGGATACAGGATTTCACGATGGCAGGTTCCAACCTGCAACATTTATTACAAATGTGAAATGTTACAGTATTAAAAAAAATTAAGAAATGTTAAAATTGGTAAAAAATCAAGAGCGAAATATCAAAATAACTATTTCAAGTCTAAAATCATTAAAAGGTATATAAACGTATACACAAACCGTTGACTGAACATATTCACAACAATGAAGAGGAAAATAGGTTACTTGCTTGTTTTTTAATAAATTTATCGACAACTTAATCAACATCTATATTCATATATATTTTACGTATATTTTAATTTCCCGCAGTCTGCGATGATGTTCACTGCATCTCCATGCTATCATTATTTAAAAAAGCAGCAAATCAAAATCAAAATTAAAATCTTTGGACTGCTTCAGTCACTGGCTGACATGGATAGACACGGGCTCCCATACATAGAGGAAACCTCAGAGGATATTTTCAGTTTATTTTTGTGGCTTATTTCCTGCTGTTTGTAATGACGCCAATACCCCCATTCAAAACATAAACTGAAGAACCTTCTGTGCTACTCTGTATCCATCAGATTATCTGTGTGTCCCTATTACTCTTTGACTGGGACAGACAGAAGAATAAAGAGAGGCAAATGTTTACATTTATTTTTTTTGAATTTGCCACTGTCTGTAATATTGCCACCATTAGGGATACCATTGAGACTGCGGGAGAAAGTTGGTAAAGGTTTAGTAGGTCGCAGAGGTAGGGAGTAACAGGACTATGGAGGGCTTTTAAAGGTGAGGTTGAGGATGTTGAACTCATCCTCTGGGGTATGAAAAGCCAGTGGAGTCAGGGAGGATGGGGGTGATCGGCTCACGGAACTCAATGCAAGAGAGAACACGAGCTGCAGAGCTCTGAATAGTCCGTTGCATGTGGAGGGAAGAGTTGGGAAGTTCGGCGAGCAGGGAGTTAGCGTGTAGTCACTCTAGCCCCAGTCACCCGCCTCTATGATCAAACCAAGCATAGTTGTTGAACAAAACAAACTTTATCAGGCATATAGCTAACAGATCACGTAAACCACACGTGTGGGGTTCACAGTAAGGGATGTCAACTCCCTGACCTGCTCCTCTACAGACTCTTAGCTCCTGGGAATGGCAGTACCTCTTTTTTGCCCCTCTAGGTTCCTTCCCAAGAACAAGCCACAAGCATTCTTTCCGCAGGGGAGCCTGAAGATCTCATTGGGAGAGCCTGCTCCAGGCTGTTGAGGGCACTGTGCTGGGGGCTGATAACCTCACTATCCTGGAGCTGGTGGCTGGTGCTGCTCCGAGCTTCTGGCTCCATCCTCTTTATTGAAGTGGAATCCCTGTGCTGCCCAATCCTGATTGGGCACGTTCCAACCTCCACCGATTCAAGCTCAGAGGCTAGAAGTTCAATGGGAGGAATGTGGTCCTGGCTGGCCTCACTCCCAGCCCAAGCGTGGTACAGAATTTATACTGGGTTATTGTTCAATGAGGGAAGTCAGTTGTGGCAAATAATGTTTAATGTGTGCTGTCCAACATGTTGATTCATTCTCCTCTATAATCCATCTTAATATTCATATTTACATTCCTGCTGCTTACACAATGTTAATCAAAAACATTGACTTTGAAAATATTGTTTCAATTTCAGTAACTGCGGTTACTTTGTGAATGAATTAGTGCTCGAAAGACCTATTGAGACTAGTGATTTACTGCTACGTAGCATACTGTAAATGGATTTTCAGATGGAACATAAAAAAACAGCATTTCTTGAACCTTGTGGTAGGAATTTTAACAGAGTAAAGATTCAATATCGATCTAAATAACAAACAGAAATGAATTGGCAGCATTGCTGTCATGCTTTTAGATAGAGAAGGATGAAATTTTCTAAAACTAACTAACTTTTGGGGCCTGTGTCTTAGCTGTATCAGATCAAATTGGTATGTGTGAAGCAGAGGTTATCAGTGTCTTTTGACCAGTCCCTCAGATATACAGATTAAAAAAGAAAACACTATATACAACAGTTACTTCCAAGTGTTGTCTATTTTCACTTCTGCCCTACCATACAATATAAATTTGCATTCACATAGTGCCTTTCACCTCGGGGGGATGTCCCAAGATCTTTAACAGTACTGCCTTGGCACGAAGTTGGGGGTATTATAATGTTATACCATAGTGTTATTCATAAATAATCTTGTTTAATGGCAAAAGGTTATAGGATGGAATTTTTAAAAAAAACTATTATTTGACTGGAATTCTGTGTTGCCTAATGCATATGCTTGTGCTTTCTTAAAACCATGTGCAATGAGAGAATTCCATTTGGGCCATCGCGACCATCGTTTTCTGTGGCCATGTTGGATTAGGAAACTGGCACTTGCCACTAGCTTGAGACCTAGGTTTGCAGTGCTAATTAGCCATCTCAGGGAGCTGAGGTTTCAGTATCAAACTACACCATTGTGAGAGTCCTGAAATCATTTGGCTCTGTGACAGGAAGCAAATGGAGTTTGACAAGGACTGGAATATTGGAGATACAGAGTTTAGTGCGGGTGAGAATACGGGCGCAGAGTTTTGAATTAGTTGAATTTTGTGAATAGTGGAGTGGGGAGACCAGCGAGGAGGATGCTTGAGTAGTGGAAATACCAAGAAAATGCCTCATTGACAGTCTGTGCTGGTACTTTCAAAGATGAATTCTTTCAGTGCCATTTACCAACCTTTCCCCATAGCCATAAGGAACATGAAAAGATTTGTCACCTTTGTTTATGGGGATCCTTTTATTTTATATGCGTTTCCTATTACCTCTCTGGATTCCCTTAGAGATTGGAAGCACTGCAGAATGAATTTTTCAACAATTGTTTTTTTTCCTTCGATGAGGTATCAAGCCAAGCATTTCTTGGATCTCTTTACAGTAAACGTTTCAGTGTGCCGTCTAACTCTTACTATAATGGCTACTGATGAGGAAATATGGTTTGGAAATCAAGTGTGTAAAAAGAAAAACGTTTGCTTCTTCATTTTATGTTGAACAAATTCATAACATTCTGCAGATGCTGTAAGTTAGTTGACAGATAAAATATTTTGACCTTGCAAGGGAATGGATATTGCGTTTCTGTTGGTGTGTTTGTTGGACACGGCTGGTAGCTCGCTGGGCACGACTTGGTGCAATTGGGGTTGATATTCATGCATGTCTGAGTGATCAGTGAGTATGTGTGGTGTATCTGTGATTGATTGTTGCTGCCAATTGAGTGATTTTTGAGGGTTAGTCTATCTTGTTCCTGGAAGTGTTAAAGTTGGTCATTTTACTGAGCAGTAGTGAATTCTGCCTCAAAGTAATGATGATAATGGCACTTACATAATTGGTTGGATTTTTTTCACCAACATTTTCTCGTAAGGAACAAGTGGTAATAAACTAAATTCATGCCAGTAGTACTTAGCCTTTCGCATGAATGGAAGTTTAAGATGGCTGTTGTTTATTAACTTTTATATTCTAGTTATAACCCTCATGTGGTGTCACAACTATGGAAACACAAAAATTGTGTTTCCAGTTGAGACCAGAATACCCTGGATTTGTTTTACTGTACTCTTTCCCAAGTACTCAACACTGGTACCAAAAGCAATTATCATTACACATATTCTGTATCCAGTCATTGCACAAGCAATCTTATTTTTTTNAAAACTGTGATAGGGTAAACATGTTTTAATATCCTCAGAACAACACCAAACCACAAATACATGACAATACAGAACAAAAACAACAACTTGCATTTACATAGCACCACTCATGCAGGGTAGCATCCCAGAGCACTTGAATCATTACTACACAGAATGTAACTCAAGACCGCATTGGGGGGAGCAACTTCCTGGGGACCAAAGGCAATATTTATTTTAAAATAAAATAAAAAGGCTCGACTATGAAAATGAACATTGTGAATCACTTGATAGCAATCAGACCCACAGGCAAAGTAACTATCAGCGGTCAGATGAAGGGAAGGCCTGGTATCTGGAGAAATAGTCCAGCCTAGCTTCCTTGCCCACAGCAGTTAACGGGGAAAATTTAGTACCTGATGAGGCATGTATTTGGGTCAAGAGGCTCAGGATTAGTCATCTGGCTCATGATGTGTTCACGTCTTCCGGCTTGGCACAGGCTTTCAGTGAAACAGAATGGCTTAACAGGTCAAGGTCAATAAATCTACTGACCAGGGAAGAAGATTTGCTCACCAGGCAAGAAAATGTATCGAGCGACCGGCAAGCAGGAAATCACCGCATGGAACTCAGGAATGAAAGTGCCAGAGATTTATACACATGTGAAGCAGAAAAGAAAAAAGACAA
Organism: Callorhinchus milii; assembly: GCF_018977255.1. Lineage (NCBI taxonomy): Eukaryota > Metazoa > Chordata > Chondrichthyes > Chimaeriformes > Callorhinchidae > Callorhinchus > Callorhinchus milii. The sequence goes on along the minus strand of NW_024704742.1, from coordinate 20,863,707 downwards.
GTCACATCGTCCAAAATGTGCAGCTGCAATAAGGGGAGATTCGCATTTCAAATTCTGAGGCCCCAAATATCTCAAGTTCTTTCCCTTTAAGACCAATGCCTTGAAATTTAAAATTGTGTAGAATTTTTTTGCAAATTCTAAAATTCAGTCTTATTCTGCAGCCAGGTTTTTTTTTGCAGTTGTTAAAATAGCTTCCCAACCTAACCTTAAGAATTTTCCCAAAGTCTTTTAAAACACCAACTCAGCCTAAGCCTAACACTGTATAAAATGTCCTGGTCGTTAATATTTAATAGAAGTGTTTGTATTAGTTACAACAATAGTTTTAGTACTTGGGAGAGGAAAATAGATTTTTGAAAGCAAAGCAACTTGTAAACTGTGCAATTACAGTAACAAGGTATTTTTTAAAATATGTGATTCTCAGTATGAAATGTGCATCAGTCAAGTGATATCACCCCATTGATGCACTTAATGACGTCACTGTATATGGCCTCTGGTAACCTGCCCTGGTTTGGATGAAAAAGTGGGAGCAAAAACCACATGACTTTGACCTACTTTTGAATGCCGTCTAACCAGTTAGCAAATAAATGGAACAGACTTGTTACGAAAACAATTTAATGATCGATTTAACTCCCAACAAGAAAAAGAACTGCATGTCATTCTGGTTGAAACTAGCAGTGGAGATAGATTGGAGTAGGTAGAGACCAAGATGAACAAATACGCTCCGCAGGACCCAATGATTTCCGTGCCAGTGAGATTGGCATGCCATCTGTGGAAGGGAAGGTTGCTGGGGTAAATAGTGGAGATTAATTGGTGAATATTCAGCTTTTTTTTGCTTGATTACTTTGTGAAGTCCTGTAGCGTATCGGTTAGAGCACTCGCCTTGCAAGCGAGAGGACCCAGGTTCAATTCCCAGGCAGAGTGAAACCTTAGGCAAGTTTCCTTACTCCACACGCCTCTGTTTACCTAGCAGTAAGTAGGAACCGGGGTTAGTCGATTGGCAGATTGCTTTCTGGGAGCAATAATCCCTTTTTAAAAAAAAATCAAAAAACAATAGTTTGGTCACTCAATCCATGGCAGGTTGTGCAACACTGCTGTGTGCAATTGGCTGCTGCATTTCGCCCACAAAATATACAGTCAATTCACTTTATAGTATATCCTGTGAAGTGCTTTTGAGACATTTCAATGTGATAAGGCGCTATATCAAATGCAAGGTTTATTATTATTCATTTTGGTTTCATAAAATATCTGCATCCTGTTTCCCAGGAGATCAAACAGGTGGGGGTTCTTTGAATAGTGTATGTTTTATCCTGTTTCCCATTACACTCTCTGGCCTGAAATTATTATAATAAATAATTCTGCATTTGTCTTGTATCCAATTCCGTTCTTTCCTCCTCTTGTGATCCTTGTACACGCCCTACAGAATATTTGCGATGGAACACATTCAAAGACTGAATTGAAGAGTGTCTGAGGTAGGAGGTTACAATTGTGCTTTGTGGAATAAATCAGCAAGGATGAAGGTGGTAAAGGATAAAAACATTTAACAACACTGGAGCAAGAAGCTGAATTTAAGTGAAATTAGCTGGCAGTTTGTTGTACATCTTACCTATTGAAATTTTGTTTTTGTGGGGTGGGAGAACCATTGCAGGCACTGTAAATAACATCTTGAAAATCCCTTCTATAGCTGTTGTAAATTTTGCCATACACAAAGCTTGTAAGAAGCTCGATCAAATGGCTACAAGCTGTTCAAACTTTACATGGTTATATTAGGAAAGATGGAATATGGGAGAGAAATCAGCAGCAGACAATGCTAAAATATGTAATGTAGAATGCCGACATCTACAGATTGAATTTCACCCTGTGACTGCACAAAGAAGTGGCTTGAAAAGGCTGTGCAGATGAGCAAACAAGTGGTTCATGATTGCTCTACTGTGCTAGAGTGGTATGTACATTTTTAAATGGAAATCACGCAAACATGTTCTCTGCGAACTACATTCCAGCACGAAATGTAATTTACATTGCGCATAGCTTGAGGCAGCACTTATTATATGTGGTCTTATAAAGGTTAAAAATAAACATCAATTTACCCTGAACAAAATGCAATTAAATTGGCTGTCAATTAACTTTTTAGCACAAGGCTTCTGATGATACAGCAAAAGTATTGTTAAAGCAGAGATTGAAGGATTCAATGAAAATGAAATGTGTTCAGTTTTTTTTGTGGTGGCCAAACAATCCTCCTGATTAATTGGTCATTTGCTTCATGACTGTTTTGTGGGATCCTGCAGCTGCAAATGGCTGTTATGTTTGCTCACAACAAAAACACTTGGCAGTAATTATTGGTGAAGTACTTTGAGACTTTTTGAGGTGATAGGGTGTTATAAAAATGCAACAAATGTTAATTAAAAGAAGATGCTCAGGAAGATGAAATATAGGAGATAATCTATCCAAGACATCACGTGTCCCTGCTTTTCATGGTAAAATTAGATATTTTGGCGTGCTCATTCACCAACAATGGTATTTTCATCCCAACTCCTTTTGTGCGAGAGAGCGATCAGTCAGGCTGCCACTGAAGATGCCAACACTTCAGATGAAAACAACAACAACTTGAATTTATATAGCACCCTTCGTGCAGGGTGGCATCTCAGAGAACTTAAAACAAGTTGCTCCACATAACATCTGAATCTACATCATTATTTTGCTTACATTTTGTGCTTCATTTCATTCTTATTGTGTTGTATTCAGTCGATCCATTATAAATGCTGCAACACAAGTTGTGTTCTGTTCTGAATATTCAGCATTTGTATTGCTGGGGGACCAGAGTCTGATAGACTGATTAGGGCACCAACTATTCGTATCAGATGCATGGACAGGTTGGGCTGCATTGCCATGGTAGGGTGTGGGGTGTTTAGTTAGCGCATGCATTCTTTGCTTCCAGATACACAATTTTAGTTTAGTTGTGTGACTGTGATCTGGCGATGTATAGTAACTGTTTGTTCAGCAGTTTGTTACAGGCACAGGGTACAGTTAAGAATCTGAACGAGAGTCAGGAGAGTCAGCGAGAGAGTGAGCAGACACACAGTAAGAGAAAGCAAAAGAGGTGAAGAGAGAAGTAGAAAACTAATTTGTATTTTGTGTTATGACAAGGTACCTGCTCTGTCAATTTTCACATCTTGAATGGGGACCTGTGCAAATCAGTATAGGTATTAGGCTTGCTGCTGTAGGTATTTTTGTTTAAAAATGTTTATTAAATTCTGTTTAAGCATCCAGTAAACAATAGTGCTGAGTACTTTGTAGACATAAACAGAAACCAAATCTGCAAGCTTGACTGCTATTTACAGCTATAAACATTGTGAATTATGCACATGAAATTAAACTGGGAATTTAAGTTCAGGTGAATCTACCAAAGCCCAGGTAGATTGGGTTGTCAACTATTTGTGCGACACCAGGGTCTAATTTATGTGTTGGGTTAATTGTATATAAAAACATGTAACAAAATTTTTCATTTTGTGTGAAAACATGTATACAGATGGAATGACAGATGCTCTTAATTATGTAATTAAGAACCGATGGAAAGGATTACAAAGTGATTTCAACAGAGATCACTGAACAGCAAGCACTCCAGCAAGTTGTTAATGCCTCTGCTATCTACTCTGCTTTTTTAATTTTCTGTGGTCGGAGGGAGACCAGGCAATGGTCCAAGTAATTGACAAAATGGTGGTGGTGAGAGCGTGCAAGACAACAGTAACTTTACTTCTATATAGTACCTTTCACATCGAAAGGAAGTCTCCTAGCGCTTCATAGAATCAGCACAATACCAATATCAGAGGTGGAGAAATCTGAGGAAAGAGGGGGTGTCCAAAAACTTAGTTGAAAAGAAAGGTCTTCAGATGGACTTTGAAGGTGGGTGTGAATGGGGAAGTCTTGCTGCAATTGTATAGGGCTTCGGTGAGACCGCACCTGGAATATTGTGTGCAGTTTGGGTCTCCTTTTCTAAGAAAGGACAAACACACCTTAGAGGGGGTGCAACTTAGGTTCACTAGTTTGGTTCCTGGGATGAGGGGATTGACCTACGAGGAGAGTTTGAGTAGACTAGGCCTATATTCTCTAGAATATAGAAGAATTAGAGGTGATCTTATAGAAACCTGTAAGATTCTTAGAATCTTGATAGGGTTGATAGTGTGAGACTGTTTTCTCTGGTTGGAGAATTTAAAACTAGGGGTCATAGTCTCAAGATTAAGGGTCAGCCCTTCAGAACTGAGTTGAGAAAATATTTCTTCACTCAGAGGGTAGTGAATTTATGGAATGCTCTACCCCAGAAACCTGCGGATGCTCAGTCATTGAACATACTCAAGACTGAGATGGATAGATTTTTAAAAACTAAAAGATTTAAGGGAAATCTTTTAGTTTTTATGGGGAGAGGGCGGGTAAATGGAATTAGGTTAGTAGATCAGCCATGCTCTTATTAAATGGCGGGGCAGGCTCGAGGGGCCGAATGGCCTACTCCTGCTCCTATTTCTTATGTTCTTATGGGAGGAGGATGATGGAATGGGAAGTCAGTTGAGGGGGTTGATGGATTGGAGATTCGTGGGGGGAGGTGGGTTATGAACTGGGAAGTCATGGGGTGGGTGGTGGGGGCTGATCCGCTGGGCAGTGAGTAGGGGTGACTTATGACTTTGCTAAAATTCAAGGCAATGCAAATGAGAGCTTTTTTTTAAACAAGCCTTGATACATTGGAGTCTGGCTCAGATTCTGACTTTAGGTCAAAACTCAAACAGGTTGGAAATACAATTGGTAAAAATCAGTCTTCTATCTGTCATTGCGTCTGAAACGCTTATTTTTCATCTTTGGTATAAATCCACCATATCTCGGCCTCCAGTTTCATTGCACATATTTACACTGGGGGTTCTTTTTAAAAAAATCATACTAACTTGTAAATTTTTTAAACCCATTTTCAGATGGTCAGAATGAATTACTTGTGATTCTACACATCGACTATGACTCCACACAACAGCCATATAAAATTTATAATAAAGGTTAAGCGGTTATTTAATTTACTTGGTTAAAGCAGGATTTTATTTTAAATGTTCCCCGTGATCTCTTTCAATGTTCGTCATGAGGCTTTCACTTTGGTCATCTTTCCCAATCCCGCTTGGCTCCCACCTCCAGCTCGGGTACTGCGCTAGGATTGTTAAACTCCTTGGGATATCCTCCCAACATGAAAGGCGCTATATAAATTTGCATTGCATTGTTGACTTGGAATCCCGTAATATAGTGGTTAGTGAGAGACCTGGGTTCGATTCCCGGCAGGGCGAAATGTTGAGTGAGTTTCCTTACTCCACACGCCTTTTCTTTACTAAGCAGTAAGTAGGAACACATTTGTGGCTCAATTGGCAGATCACTTTCCGTGGATAAAAATGTTAGGGTGAGTTTATACCTTTTTTTAACTTTAATTATTATTTTTAATAATCCTTGAATTTGATATAGCGCCTTTCACTTCAGGGCTGTGTATTTTGTAGGCAAATATGTCAAACAGTTTGCGCACAGCAATGTCCCAGAAATAGCTTTGAAGTGAATGACCCTATTTTATCTGGCAGATTGTTGACCAAGACACTGGGGGAAACTCCCTTCTTTTCAAATAATCATTTGAATTTGTATTCGTCTCCATTCACACATCAGCATTTTTGAAAAAAATATAAAAGTGACTTATATCGATGTATTTTTAAACAGGGAGAAAGGATCAGATGCGTCGTGGAGAAATGACCAGGAGCCACCACTTGAGGTGAGTGTGATTGCACAGCTTGTCTTGTTTTCTTCTCAGGTCACAGGGTAGTGATTTTCCAGCTCATAAATATACACTACATGACTCAAAATACAAAGGTAAAGTATGGTTCAGTCACCTACATTGACTCCTTGTTGTTATCTTCCTTGAACTCTCCAATTCATTCAGAGAGAGGTGATAAACCTGAGTAACAGCTCATGGTCTTTTACATAAGGCCAGACCACATCTTAAGCAATGCATAGTTGTCTAAGCCCGTCACCCCAATTCTCGGGAGGCTTCTCCTCAGCCCCACATATAATACTACTACTACTACTAATAATAATCCTTGCATTTGATAAATATAAATTTGATAAATCCCTTCAGGCATTAACACCTCCCTATCTCTCTGATCCCACATGATCCCTCCATTCAGTGCATCCCCTGCCTTCTCTACGTCACCATCATTAAGCCCCTAACCTCTGGAACTCTGTGTGTCTATTCCTCCAACTCACTCTCTATCTTTAAATCCCAACTTAAAACTTCTTCAACCGCATCTTTGGTCACCTCGCTTGCTCGGCATGTAACCCTGCCACTGTGAAGGACTAGGAGACATTATCCTACTTGAAGGTATATATAGTTAAAATCCATTTTTAAACAATATACAACATAGACCTTCCATGAACACTATTTTGCTCACTTTTCTTTGCTATTCTGTAGCTCAGTGGTTAGAGCACTCGCTTTGCAAGCGAGAGACCTGGGTTCAATTTCCAGCAGGGCGAAACCTTGGGCAAGTTTCCTTACTCCACACGCCTGATAATAATCCCTCAAGAAAAAAACAATAATAATTTGGTCATGCAGTTGAGGGTTTTAATCCATTTTATTTTCTGTCCGTAGCGGATCAATAGCAACTTGCATTCAGGTAGCACCTTTCACATAGAAGCACATCTGAAAGCACTGCATGGAATGAGAATAATCAGAAATTCCCAAGTGTAATCTCTAAGAAAATAAATAACTTGAATTTTAATAGCATCTTATCACATTGAACTTCCCAAACGCTTCGCAAGTCATTTTTTGTCAAATACATTGACTTGATTTAAAGACAAACACTGCAGGCAATTTGCGCCAGCAAAGTCCTTGAAGCATGAAGTGAATTAACAATTTTATATGGACGATTATTGGCCAGGGTATCTGGAGAAACTGTCTTTGCTTTTCAGGCAGTCCCAAAATGCTGTGAATATTAAGTTGTAGTTATTTGTCAATACCGAATATTTTATATTCACTACCTGTCCAATTTTCTGTCTGTGTTAATTCTGTACCCCCTCAGCGTTATGTCAAAGGTAAGGGAAACACTTGCTCTGTGCTGGCATATCATCAGGTGGCCATTTTAAACATAGTCACTTTATGAATTATGCATAAGTATTAATGTGGGCTTCATTTACACACAATGGAGATGAAATGGAAACATGGGTGTGAGATATAGCTGGCTTGGTTCAAACATGGCGTTTTTTTCCTGCCTGTGGTACTTGGAACACATCACATGGAAATTATAATTTAACTCAGTGATTATATCATATAATGGGAATTGGTGACTACATTACAGCCTCATTATAACTCTCTATAGCGCAGATTTGTTTACACAAATGTTTATGTTGTAATGTGCGGCATATGCAAAATGGCTGACTTCAGAATCATTAGTTTGCCACCAACATCATTTCCTGCACACGTAGGAAGCAATCTGATGATTAGCCATTTTAGCTCCCAGTGCAAAAAAATATGCGGTATAAATGTGGCTATGTCTTGCTGTTACTAATCTCACTATTTGTGCTGTTATTACTGCAGGATTTAGTACTGCAAAGCCTAACATTTGTGCGCCGTTCATTGTATCTACTGTGTATTTTGCTTTTTGCTCCTTCCTCTGATGTTCTCATCTATCTATACTCTCACAGGCTTTTAAGTTCTTGCAGTCTTACATTCTTGCAGTCTTAATGGCTTGTTTTTCACCAGTTGGCTGCTGCTGTGCGATATCGTTAATAATCACCTTTAATTTAATTAGTTCAGCTAAATCACTTCAATTGTCTGTTGTCTGAGAGATCCAGGGGGTGTGTGCTTTTCTGCCTTGATGCTCTGTTTCCATACAAATCAAGCAAGTTGTTTTGTCACACGTATTTCCGTTGCACTCACAAATCTGTTACTAAGAAATGCTGTCAAGTAAACTAACTTCAAGTTGTTTACCGCTGCTCAGAATATTGTGATTAATATAAAGGATGGCAACAAACAAATAACACATACAATAGCTCTTTTCCAGTTGAATTCAGATTGGTTTGGGCACCTTTCTATTCTTTAAAATATGAAACATGGCAGAAAAAAATCATAAATTTTTGGACTCCATTTTCATGAATTGTAAATGATAGAAGCAGGAAAAGCAACTGCTTCTACTGGCAACCTTGAAGTAAATCAGTTGAGCTTTTTGTATCAGCATTCATCTTTTGTGGGAATAGGGCTTGAACTTACTTGAGTGAAAGTTAGCTGGGATGACTGTTGTAGTGTGTTACTGGAAATAATGTGTTCATTTTACAGCCTAAATCCCTGCACGATTGAATCCCTTTATGCTGTTTATTGATGATAAAGTGGATCTGTGAAAACCACTGAAAATTCTTAGTTTTCTACGAGTTCAGAAATTAAAACATTTTCCCAACAACAATAATAATAGTAATATTTTCCCAACAATAGCAAGAATGGTATACAATATATATTTGCACCAAAAATACTATCATGCAGAAGAAAGCAAAGTATCCTAACTGTTAGGTTTGAAAAATTAAATAAAAAATACTTTTTTAAAGGAAGGCAAACAAATGTGAGAGATATTTACACCCCTAATAATGTGCTTGCCATTAACAATACAGAGGTACCCTATTGAAGCCATTATAGAAGCAAGGAATAGGTCTAGAGACTTTAATTCATCTCTCAATAGAAACAGAATATCTGATCCGACATAGCACCAGCCCCCAGAACTTCTTGCCTTACTCTCTTTGGGGTTTGAGCTGTAGTTGGAGGGTCCACCATCTGCACCCCCACCCCCAACCCCTCCCCTCATGTCGATTCAACCGTGCACCATCTTCCTCTGAGGAGAAAGCTGCACATTGATTTCCTCATTGTGCTCGCTTCACTATGTCTGAGGACACATGCGAGACATGAATGTATTAGAACCCAATGTTCTTTTTGTCTCACCTTTGCTTGTGCCTTCAGCTCATTGAAAGCAATAATGTTCTGGCAGGACCATCTTGAAGCAGAGGCAACATTGACCTGGTGCCTTTGGCCCTAGGAAAGGAAATCCTGCTATATTCTGTGACACAGGATGCTTATGCCAGTTCTCCACCACATTTCAGTCTAATCCCCCTGCCCCCTTCACTAACATTTCCCATTGAAATCTGTGTTTCATGCAATGCTGCCACATCCTTAATGTCACAATTGAGGTAATTCTCACCTTCTTGTACTTTTCAAACTAGGATCGGAAACTCTTTCTGTAAACTACTTCAGGTCAGCTACAGTTCCATTAAAGATTGTGACCCTGTTGGAGACTAACACTGAAATAATTGCAAATTTTATGTATTAATGATTTATTGATTTTTAACAAAAAGATCACCATTCAGGCCCCTTTACTTACGAACCTTATTCTTGATGCAATCTCCAGCCAAAAGACTTTGTTCTTATAATCATAATAATAATCCATGCATTTGATATAGCGCTTGTCTCAAAGCGCTTCACAGAATATACTGTAAAATGAATTGACTGCATATTTTTTTGTGTGGGCGAGACACGGCAGCCAGTTGCGCACAGCAGTATCCCACAAACAGTCGTGGATTGAAGTGACCAGTTTATTATTTTTTNAATATTATCAGGCGTGTAGAGTAAGGAAATTGGCCCAAGGTTTCACCCTGCCGAGAATCGAACCCAGGTCTCTCGCTTGCAAAGCGAGTGCTCTAACCACTGAGCTGTAGGACTCCACAGGACTCCACTTATTGCTGCATCCAAAGATTGATAAGTTACCCATAATTCACATTTGCACTGCAAAGGCTTTAGGGAGGCTGTTGCTCATGCTCTTATTCATGTCCATTTGTTTTCCCTTCTTTTGTCCCTCTCTCCCCGCTCACCCCCGTCCCCCCTCTATTTCATCTGCTCTTAGTTTGATGAAAATGTAATATTAATCTGGAAACTTGAGTCAGGGAAATCATCCAATGGTTTTATCTTTGAATAAAAATATAGTATTTTATCTCTTAATTAGCATTGCTTATGTCAGTCATAGTGTCCATTGCATTGAAATAAACAGTGCCTTGTCCCACTTGTATGACGTTTGCAATGCTTTGTGTCGCATTATGTTAAATTTTCGAGAGGAAAACATTTGTTAGCAGCACTTGGGAGGGGTCTGTCCTGTCCTTGCAGTGTGACTTTTGATCTGATTTATGTTCACTACAGTGTAATCTGGTTACAGTGAGTGGTGGTGGTGCTCGTGTCAGGCAGCACAACTGGATGCAACCACAGATTGCTTTCAGCGTGACAGATGTCACTCAAATTGTACCGTAGTGCTTGTTGGAAACATTCAGAGACTTGGAGGAACTATTCTGCAACAGATTTGTCGCAGCCTAATGCTGTGCATTTAAGCTTATGAATGGAAGTGGTTTGGAATCAAATGTTAAATTACAGTTTATCGCGCTGTATCAAATGCAAAGATTATTATTATTATTATCAATGCACAAGTTTCCTCTCTTTTGCTGTAGTTTATCTGCCTTGTGTATCCCTTTCAATCCCTCAAGCCTATCTTTGCCTGACTAAAGTCACTGTGATATTATGTCATAGGCTTTAATCACTCATTTAAAAACTTCTAAGAGGTACTCATTTAATATTTTTACTTTCTTGTTAGCCTTCATTTTGAACTCCATTTGGGTTCTATGGAGACTTAACTTCTCTGACTACCTACTTGCAATTTATTAGAAGAATTGCTTTGGCAATGTGGTTTACATCTGCTTTTATGACCCTCTCTTGCCTCCCCTAATTTTTTTTATCAGCTGCTGTATAATCTTGTGCTTGACGCTCCCTCTCCCTGCAAGTTGTAAATCTTCCTCTATTTCTTAATATTGCTTTTAATTTTCCTGCTGCATTTTAGTGATTTCTCTTGTTTAATTTGCCTTTCCTGGCCAATTCACTGACAATCCTACAGATAATTTTTTTTTAATTAATTTACTTGCTGTTTGTCAGACTGCTGTGTGCTAGTTAAGTGCTACATTTTTCTACAAATACACAGTTACTACACTTGCAGAGTTACCTGTGAAACACTCTGAGACACTTCAGTACAATAGGCAGTATTGTTATTGCTAAAGGCAGGTATAAAATACGAACATTGTGGGTGGTGACAAGTAAAGACAAGGTTTCCACTCTTAACGACAACTTAACATGAAACTGCTTTTGATGTGCAGTCAGGTCTTCGTTAAATTGGAAAGATGTGCGGAGAAATCAAATGCTTGGATCAGAGCACTTTGTAATAGGAGGGAACGTGAATGTTACATTAGATGTGTGTACTTGGATGGAATATGTGATTATCGAGTTTTGACTGTAAAATAGAATTGTGAGCCAAAGCTATTTTCATTCATTGGCATCCTAAAAAATCACTCTAAGGGTATTATCACTCCATGGACCAGGGGTTAAAGATAATCTGCAGAAAAAGCTGTGCTTGTGACACAGGTCCTTTTTCAGACATCGTTACTCCTTGTACAAGATACTGATGCTGCTCTGTGAACTAGTAATTACTTTAAAATAACACTGGCTTCCCAGTATTTAGATTCACATTCGTTTAATTTGAGCTGCGTTTTGCACAGCACTTGAGTACATAGGAAAGTCGGGGCCAAATTATAAACTACTCTAAAAATACAGTGGGGGTGAAATGCTGCTGACGTTTAGTAAATCTCGGAGTTCATGTAAAAATAAACCTCTTTTACTTTGCTGAACCCCTTATTTTCTGATATTTTTAATTATATTTATCCACAACTTGATAGGGCAATATAGAATCCCAATTCTCTCTTCCTCGTCCCTCATACAAACACTAGATTTTGTTCCAGCTGTTCTAGTATTGTTATGAATTATGATTTATGTAGGAAATTGTGCGCAATTAGCTGCCACGTTTCCCCCACAAATATATAGTAAATTCACTTTACAGTATATTCTGTTAAGCGCTTAGAGACGTCTAGAAGATGCAAGGATGATTATTATTATCATAAATGATGCCCATCATATTGCATATCGTTTGTGAGACTTATCATCTATGCGCCTAATGTTCTTGTGCTAAATGTTCAAGAGCAGTAATAATGATAATTATAATCCTTACGTTTGATATAGCGCTTTTCACATTTTCTAGACGTCTCAAAAAGCTTCACAGAATATACTGTAAAGTGAATTAACTGTATAATTGTGGGCGAAATGTCAATTGCGCACAGTAGTGTCCCACAAACAGTCGTGGTTTCAAATGACCAATTTTATTATTTTTTTCTCTTGATTATTATCAGGCATGTGGGGTAAGGAAACTTGCCCAAGACCCAGGTCTCTCCCTTGTGAGGCGAGTGCTCTAACCACTGAGCTAGAGAACCCCTCAGTGTCATTAAAATGAAATTAAAGGGATCTTTAGATAATGTTTAGGTTTAATGCCAGTACACGTGGCTGTTCATTGCATTTCAAAGTGTGATTCGCAGTTACAAAATTAGAATTAAGAATTGGATGAAATTATTCCTTGGTATTTTCCAGGCTCTGGATTTCAGTGATGACGAAATTGAGAAATTAACAAAGAAGAAGAAGAAGACACACAATCACGGAGAAAAAGCTACCAGGCTCGGTGAGTCACTGCCGGCCAAATTAACCAACCTTTTTATTTACACTTCACAAACCCAACTTCGATCCTGTGCAATTCAATGGCTCAGTTGAAAGTATCAGCTGTTATAAATGTCCCGCTTGTCAATAAATCCCATGTTTTAACGATTTAATTCTTTTTATGTGCGGAAACATTTGTTCTACTGCAGCACAATCAGTTATTTTGCTACCGTAATAAAAGCATTATGTCTTGCAGCTAAGCAATTGCTGAGAGCATTTTGCAGTCCATTGGCAATAGTAGCCTCCTGTATTTTGTTCCTTCCTCATCCAAAACCTGGATAAAGTAGCTTCGATCTGAAGCCTTGCAGAGCAGAATAAGGCAGCAAATCAAAGACTTTGAACTCACAGGACAATGCAATGCTTATAATATTTTGTTCCTGAAAGTAATTTCAGTATTTCATCTCCACGTGAAGACTTAGAGCTCCGAGTCGCCATCCAGCGTGAAGGGCACTATATAAATGCAAGTTGTAAGTTTTAAAATATAGGTTTTCCCTTAGATAGCTATGATTTTTTTAAAAAAATCATTAAAGACATACTGTCAAGAGATTGACGTCTGCTATCCCCGAGCTGCTTCTGACTGAAATACATGTTCAGTTAGATTTGTCGACATCAATGGATCTTCGTAGAAAAAAACATGGAATTTAAAACACTTTTGTCCAATCCTGCAAACAATTCAAGTGTCGGTGGATTTTTCCAAAACATAAGAAAAGCTACTTGACAGAAGAGTCACTGTAAAATAACTACAAAGCACCTCAAGAGGAATATTATAATCTTGTCATATTTATTATGTCATTTTGTATAAAACTAAAGGAAAGAGATCGGGATGAAAGTTTTGAGTCCAGTTTTTTGCTAGAGTTTGCATTTGGCAGTACTGTGCCATCTTTAACTGAAGTGCTGTACTTTTAAGTAAGCAATCTGAGTTTGAACATTAGTCTCAATATTGCTACATTCACAGCTCTGAGAATTAAAATCAACCTGTGTTGACTCTTTTAAAGAGGTATTGCTCTTTCACCCGCAAAATACAGGCATTACAATTTAGAAATATATGCCCTGTATGAAATGTTATATTATTATTTAGTCCCACTTCCTTCCCCTTTCCCCTCCATACCCTTATATTCAATTTTAAAATGTTTGTCCAATTACCTTTTAAAATATTCCTCATCAGCCATCGTTTGGGTGTGACGTTTTCCATGTGCTAATAAGGTGTGCAAAATAAATTCTCCTAACCTCTCCCTTAGTATCAGCAAATATCATATTCTTAATTCTAAGTTACTGACCAGTTACCAACCTACCAACAAGTGCAAATAGCTTCCATTTTTTGACCTTATTAACCTCAGCTGACCTCCCCACCCCTCCCACCTCCCTCCCTCTCTGCTAGCATTTTGAACACTTGCATAGATCTCTTCTCATCCTTCCCTATTCTGTGACAACAGACCCAGTTTCTGTAGTCTCTCCTCAATAAATCAAGCCCCTCATTCCTGGAATCATCCTCGTGAATCTAATTGGTTCCCTCTCCATGGTTCTGCTAGGAATCTATTGATTTCTCTGTGGAAGCAACCGCTCACTCACTGGTCAAGCAGCATCCCTTAGCATGTTGGTCAAAATGACATTAACTAGGGTTATGGGTTCCTGTTCAGCCAGAATAATAATAATAATAATAATAATCCTTGCATTTGATATAGCGCTTTTCACGTCGGGAGGACGTCCCAAAGCGCTTCACAGAACACACTGTAAAGTGAATTGACTGTATATTCTGGACCCCTATTTTGTTATTCAGTAGGCCTTTGGGGACTTATTTGTAACCAAATAAATGTGTCTAAAACAGGCACCAAAGTGCATTGTCTAACTTTTCCGGGCTTCGCAATCCACCATTCACAGAACCACTAACTGAAAGGGGAGAAAATATCCGTAAGCATGGAATATCAGAAGCATGGAATGTACAAGGTTAACTCGAGAGAGAGACCGAGATAGTCGACAAAGTCGATGTTACACATCAATAACAATTGGAGATTGAAAAACTTACAGCCAGATCTTTGATAACCAACCCCCCCACATGCTTTCCTGATAGCGTCTCAATACGGTGATACGTAGAGGTTGTGGAAACTTGAAGGATCTGATAATGACTTGAGGAACCGTAAGACTGATATCATCTAAGATCAGACAAGGGGTTTTTCGTATCATTTTCCTCTCGTCCTTGGAATATTTAATCTCTGTTTCAAAAGAGGCCACAACGTCATCCTAGCAGCTTTTCAGCCAGATCTGATCTATGAGACTGCAGAGTGGTGCAGTGCGGATTTAATAATTCTGTCATATGCTGAGCATTAGGTATGATTTGTGCCCAATAGCTCATTCTTTAATACCCATCTCTCCAGCAGTGTCTGACGCCAGCAATGTGGTTAAATCAACACACAAAATGGATGCAATAATGATCCTCAGAAACTGCTGGCTTTTGCAATCTGAATTACAATTACTATTCTTCTGATAAGAGTTTTAGTTATTTTTTAAAATAAAGGTTTTAATCTTATTTTTTACGGATATTTTCTCCCCTTTCAGTTAGTGGTTCTGTGAATGGTGGATTGCGAAGCCTGGAAAAGTTAGACAATGCACTTTGGTGCCTGTTTTAGACACATTTATTTGGTTACAAATAAGTCCCCAAAGGCCTACTGAATAACAAAATAGGGGTCCAGGCAGTAACAGAATATGATCTGATTCAGAAACTCATGAACCTGGGTATCGGAGATAAGAGATGTTAGTGGCTTTGTAGCTGGTTAAAGGGAAGGAAACAAGGATTCTTGGTAAGGGGTTTAGGTTAAAATAGGGGAGAGGTATTGACTGGTACCTGAGACCGGATCCTATTTTGTTCCTTATACACATTAATGACCTGGATTTGCAAACTTCCATCCATGCAAGGTTGTTAAACAATGATGGAAATAATCTAAATATTGCAATCTATTAATAATAATGTGGTCACTCAATCCATGATTGATTGTGGGACACTGCTGTGTGTAATTGGCTGCCGCGTTTCGCCCACAAAAATATACAGTCAATTCACTTTACATTATGTTCTGTGAAGTGCTTTGAGACGTCTTGAAGACGTGATAAAGCACTGTATCAAATGCAGTGATTATTATTACAGTCTGATTTGTGGTGATACATCACAGGAATAGTTAATAGAAGGGTAAGTTTGTCATTTTTCATAGTAGATTTGATCTAATAACTATCAATTTCAATTTCAATTTGTTATGAAATGTCACAAATTTAGCCCCTAAAAGACCATAAATGGGCACGCTCTGCACCACAGTGCTCGGGCATGGATCAGGATAAACTCAACACATTGTGAGACAGTAATGAATAGATGCACTACATTCTCAGTACAGTTGAGTTTAGATCCCCATAATTCAACCTGAAGCTGTGCAATGCTCTGGTCAGACCACGCCTGGCAGTAGTGCGAACACATTTCCAAAGTATTTTCCTCCTGACTAGGCACATGATGCAATAGTTTGTGCTCTGACTGCCCTCTGATTATATAATAATAATAATCATAATAATAATGGGGTGAATGTGCCTCCTGTCACTCATTATGACAATCTGCAAAGAAATCTGCTGATAAATAGGCCCAATTAGAGTGTGCAGGATAAGTTGCAGTTTTCCGAAGTACTTCTTTGCAACCCTGGGTAAATATCATTTAACAAACCAATAGAGAAAAGGCAACAAGAAGTTGCCTATAAATGTTGTTATAATTAGCAGTTAAACCAAGGTCACCATTGCATTGAACTAAACGTACCCAGACATGAGGAAAATACTGTGGTAATGCACCCAGACAAGAGGAAAATACTGTGGGAATACGCTTAGTCTCATTTAAGTGTGGCTAAAGACTTATTAAATCTTTATTTAATGGGTATTTTAGATTTAATTGCATAATATTTTCTTGATAATCTGTTGACAAGTATAAAAATGTCACTGAGCTAATATTGCACTACTATAATAATTTGTGGTTATATAGCGCCTTTGATGTAAAAAAATAAACATCTTAAAGTGCTTTACAAAATATAATTGATTAGAAATGAAGTGAATGTTGTTATACAGGCAACTGCAGCTGCTAACCTGTGCCAACAATATCCTGTAAACGACGATAATCTCTGCAGCCCTTACTTGAGTGTTCAATTTGTGTCGGTACATTCTTATATATATTGCTATTTCAATATTTTGGCAGTCAAAGCTGTGCTTAATCTTACTTCTGTTTGGTCAGAATCTGATTTATCAGTATACACAATATTTGTCCATACGATCACAGGTATTAATTGTTCAGTACAGAGGTTAAATTATCACTGATCCTTTGTTATTTCATAAACTCTCTGTTTCTATTTTGGAAAGAGCCCATCACTCTAGTCATGCTGTTATATAAGTATTGATGGCTGATTAGAAACATTTTAACATAACGTAGCTTGCATGATGATCCTGTCAATTAGATTCTTAGATCCTTTGAGCATTTCATTTATCATCAAAATTGATAACTATCTGTCCTTCCACTTTTATTGTCTTAAGTGTTGTGACATTGTTTCTATAATGATAATAATCCTTGCATTTCATATCACGTCATTGAAATGTCTCAAAGCGCTTCACAGAATATAGTGTGAAGTGGATTGACTGTGTTTTTTGTGGTCGAAACGCGGCAGCCAATTGCGCACAGCCATGTCCCATAAACAATGGTGGATTGGGTAACCACATTTTTTTTGAGGGTTTATTACTGCTGGAGAGTGATCCGCCAATTGACTATCAGCCGGGTTCCTACTTACTGCTAGGTAAACAGAATTGTGTGGAGCAAGGACACTTGCTTAAGCTTTCTATTAAGCTCTTCAGGTCTAACCTCATTGCAGAGGTTTTGT
This sequence comes from Callorhinchus milii, assembly GCF_018977255.1. Classification (NCBI taxonomy): domain Eukaryota; kingdom Metazoa; phylum Chordata; class Chondrichthyes; order Chimaeriformes; family Callorhinchidae; genus Callorhinchus; species Callorhinchus milii. The sequence goes on along the minus strand of NW_024704742.1, from coordinate 20,846,154 downwards.
GTAACGTTTTAATAAATTCAGTCTCATGATCATTTCATTTCAATTTCAGTCGCTAATTCCGTTCAGTTGCTGGCACAAGAAATAGAATGGATATTGAGTCATACTTCTTTCATTCTTGCTTCTGTTTCACTTTTCAATTCAGTCATTACTGTTCCATCGCCAAACTCTCCAAAGTCGCTATTTCAAATCAGGGGTAAATATGCAGTTTCATCCAGTGGAGCCCCTTAATCAGTGTCGCTATCACAGTAGCTAAATACAGTGAAAACTGTGCTTCCCATTTAAATTGTTCAATTATACCTGAAGTTCATAAGCTATAAAACCATTACAAGTCCCGTGCTGGGCTTTTATCATTGTGGTATTATTCGCTTACATTCAACTCGTTGGTACAATTAAGTGTCATTAAAGGACCACATTTTGTGAAACGATTGCATGGTTAAATACGATAACAAGCTGTTTAATATAGTAGGAGGCATCAATTATATTTGACTCAAATTCACTTACAATTTTTCAGTGTGCACTGTGAATGCTATCATTTATTTTACGTGAATTTGTTGAAACATTATGGGTTATGGGTTTTCATAACTATTAAAATGCTATCCAACTTTCTACAGCTAAATGTCAGGAAGACCAAGGCTCTCCTGCTTGGCTCCCGTCAGTGCCTTCTCACCTCAGGCCTGACCCCATTCACCTGCATGGATGCTCACCTCACCTCATGGAACCAGTTTGGATCCATGGTCTTGTTTGATGCACAACTGTCCTGTGCGTATCAACAATAACAACAAATTTGCACTGATATAGCATCTTTCACATTGGGAGGAGGCCCCAAGACACTGGACGGTCAAGAGTTTGCATCCAAGTGGGGAGTTGAATTTGGGAGGGCTGGGGGCCTAGGGGGAAGCGGGGAAGATGACCGAAGGCACGGTCAAAGAGGAAGGTCTTTAGATGGACCTTGAAGGAGGTGAAGAAAGGGGTGAGCTGAAGGACCTCCAGGATAGAGGTTCAGGGAGAAAGCCTGAATGCTGCTGGTGAGGGTTGGCAGGGTTTGAGGAGGTTGCAAAGGTGGGGCAAGAGGGATTTAAAAATGAGGACGAGGATCCTCTGGGGGGTGGGGAGTCAGACGATGGGGGTGATAGGCTCACAGAGTCTGGCAGGAGATAATAATAATAATTCTTGCATTTGATATAGCGCTTTTCACATCTTCTAGACGTCTCAAAGCGCTTCACAGAATAGACTAAGGTGAATTGACTTTTTTTGTGGGTGAAATGCGGCAGCCAATTGGCAACAGCAGTGTCCCACAAACAGTCGTGGTTTGAAATGACCAATTTATTAATCTTTTTTCTTGAGGGATTATTATCAGGCATGTGGAGTAAGGAGACTTGCCCAAGGTTTCACCCTGACACGAACTGAAGAGTTCTGAATGGTCTGATAGCCTATCTTCCCCTCACCCCTCCCATCCTCGCTTGGCTCCACTAGCTCCCCATTCCCCAGTGGATCGAATTCAACACCAGCTACTTGTATTTATATAGCGCCATTCGCACGAGGTAGTGTCTCTGAGCGCTTAAATTCAAAATCCTCATCCTCATTTAAATCTCTCCAAGACCTCACTTTCCCCACCTTTGCAACCTCCTGCAAACCGTATCACCTCAGCCACTCCCTCCACGTAGCTAACATCAGCCTGCTTCATGTCCCTCAACTGATCTGCCCCACCATCAGTAGGCAAGCTTTCAGTGATTCTGCTTTGGGATATCCTCCCGATATGAAACACTGCATTAATGTAAATTGTTGTTCTGTCTATCAGTCATCTTGTAATAAAGGGAAATGACAGGCCTAGATTACTGGTGGTATGTGTTTTGGGTTCAATTAAAATGTGCTCATCATGATGCTTTTACTAATCCTTTCTGAAATTAGTCATCAATTGTCCTTAATTGTACAAGGTTTTAGTCCATAATCCCTTGTACTGGAATTGCACAGTGATGTGTTATTTTTACGCTTTATGTTTTGACTTTAAAAAGTCCATTTGCTGTTATAGGTTATGTTAATAATGCCAGTATATCTGTGTGATTGGTATCCATTTAGGAGGAAGTGAAGAAGGACAGCCTTGTCAGCAAAATCCAGTTTCTTCAATGCACAGGAGAGGCTTTCAACGCAGAGGATTTGGCCCTCGTCCGTCAAGTCATCAAAGGGAAGCCTACGGACCACCACTATTTAACCAAAGGCCCCCATCAAGACCACCAGTTAATATGATGCATTCTCAACCAATGATATCAAATCCAATGATGTCATGTCCTTATCCTCCACCATTTTGGCCCATGAACGTACGTGATATGTCTCCTTTCTCCACTCCCCCACCTCCGCCCCCACCTCCAATGTACAGTAACTGGTCAGAACCTAACATGGGGTACCCGCCTTGCTTTCCAAATTCTCACACATCTCGATTTCCAGGTGGTCCCTCTTCGCACATGCCAAGTCCTCCGTTCCCACCACCACCGTTGCCTCCACAAGGTTCTGCCTACAGACCACGCTATTAGAGAACCATTCATGTGTAATTGTAAAACTGTCTGAAGTGCCTCAATTGCATGGAAACAATCAAGTAATATTTCCCCTGAGGCAACAATTAGATCCAAATGTCTTCCAAATACCAGACTGTATTTAGAAATAACACACATTTTACGGTGTTTGGATCTATAAGGAGAGAGTACTGCTAATATAAAAATATAACTTTGGAGATGATTATGATCGGAAGCAGCTCAGAGATGCTCATCCCTCCGTGCTGCCAGTAGTCATTTTACATAACAAAATATTACTATTGTCATTCGTGTTTTTTTGATTATGTAAATAGTCATTAGGAATAGTCTGTTGCATGACTGTTTCTCGCACACGTTCGTATTTGCTGATTGACAGCACATCACTTGGGTAGCGAAGGTCAGACAGGTGCTTGTTAGGCCATGATTGAATCACGTCCTTGGAACGTATTATTGGCTTATTAATTCATAGCAGCTTTATTGCTTTCACTTACACTTGCCATCACTGAAATTTAAATTAGAAAGTAATATGTGTAAAGAAACATAGTTGGTATCAATGTGTTTGTGTTTATAAAATTAAGTAAAAGTCTTAAACTGTCCTATCCATGGTGTAGATGAGTCCTGGCTGGCAACCCCCCTACATACACACACACACTTCCTTTCGCTCGCTCCCCCCACCCCACCTGCCCCCACCAAAAAAANTTGTCAGTATTTGTTTGTTTGTGATAGGAAACTCTACGGCTTAAAGAATCCTAATGCCTTTTCTTGACCTAAAGTAACAATGAGTGAGAAAAATAGGCTGAACAATTTATTTTTGCTAAATTTTAAAAACCTGCTGAATTTTGTTTTTGTCAGAAATGCATAACATGGTCCTTTGACGTTTGATGCATAATAAACTCCGAACTCCATTTACAACTTTAAGTGTGATCTGCCTCACTGTTTCTCCTTATTTGCATTATTTCCTTTCCAGTTTATTTGTGCTCGCCACTTTCAAGACCCACCTCAAGACCCTCCTCTTCGACCGTGCTTTCGATCTCCCTGCTTCCCCAACCCCACCCTCCCCCCTCCCACACCACGACCCTCAGCTCGGGTCCGTAACTCTGTCTGTCCAGCACCTTGGGAAGTCGTCCCGATGTGAAAGGCGCTATACAAATCTAATTTTATTGTTATTGTTGCTACTAAAGTCTACTCACACTCTTAAGTTCTGTTGCAATATTCATGTATTTACATTGAGCCCAATCTGCAGCTTTAATATTGTAGCATGTACCCCCCTCCCCGGCCAGGCAGATACGGACGCACACAGGACTTCTGGCTAGAACAACATGGGTTTAATCTCTCAGGGGGGATCCGGGGAACCAGTAATACAACACAACAACATAAAATGTGGGACGGTGCAGGAATCTGGGCACTGAATACATGGAATAAATAGGCTTTGCCTTACCCCGCTTTCAAGAGGGAAGGGCTCAGTCCACTGGCGACCTTTGCATGGATCTTGGAACTGGAATACACATTCTGAATAAAATCCAGGATTTGGCCTTGCACTACCATGGCTTCCCGTTTCATCATGAAGGCTTCATGAGGCATTAGATCAAAAGCCTTGCGGAAGCTGAGGAATGTAACAGGTTTCCCCTTAGCCTTACAAAGTTCTGCGATCTGTGAGATCCCATTAGTTCTCGGTCTCACTAGGGTCATCCTTGTTGACAGACACCACAATTACACTCTGGAACGCTGATGGAGTGCGTGCCTCAGAGACAATCCTATTGACTAGCACGAGGAGGGCAGCTCCAAGGCGAGTTGGAGGTTCCTGCCTTGGATTCGTAAGATCCTCACCGATCTCCCATCTTCTTCCTCAGAGCAGCTTTTAGAAGTTGAGCATTAAGCTGCCTTGCCATTAGCAAGGCCCCACTGTGCGAAATCCACCTCCTCCCAATGGATTGGGTCGTTAAGGCTTTCAATCTGTTCTGTGTCTCCCGGCAGATCCTTCAACCCCCAATGCAGATGGATCTTTGCTATAACCTGTTGGATCAGCTGTCAACTCAGCGTAATCCCTCTAGACCTCAAGAATACCCTCATGGGTCTGTTGTCGAACCAGAATTGTCCCAACACTGGCACGAGCCCAGAGGGGCCCTTCCGGACATGACTGACAACCACTTCAATATTATTATTATAACATAGTTACAAAGTGGGTCCATTCTTGAAAGATTTGGGATCCCAAGTCATACTATGTCAGATCCTGTGGATGTGCCACTTTTCTTTTCCCAAACCTCAATGGTGGATGGAGGGGGATGTGTAGGAAAGACCAGCCAGAGGACGGTTGGGGTTTATCCCAGTGCCAGGACCCACCCAAGGAGCACATTACCAACTCATGGTAAGTCAGCAGCACTTTGCCCTCTGTTGGTTGCAATTCGAGCAAATGGAATGTTATACAAATTGAGCCCCATCTCCGTATGGTTGCATTTGCAAGCACGGAAACCATCCTGTGTTAATTAACCCAAGGTCATATCTGGCTGTTAAAGTGGATGTTGAAGATCCTATGGCAATATTCCAAAAGAGAAGGGAGTTTTTTCCAATGTCCCAGTGAACAATTCCGCCAGACAAAAATTGGTCACTCATATTATGGTTGTTTGTGAGATATTGCTGTGTACAAATGACTGCATTGTTTCCTCTACAAAATACAGTCAGTAAATCCTGTAAAGAACTTTGAGCAATCCACCTGCCATGAAAGTCGTTATCCAATGCAAGGAATATTATTTGAATTCCTGCCACTTGCTCTTGTTCTTTGCTGAAGGGAATGCTCTGAGGGCTCAAAAATAGACTTTTAAACCACGCACAAGAGTGCACTCACTCGTATATTAGAAGAAATAGGTTGTGAATGCAGTCATAAAGAAATGATTGTACCTGCACGTGACTTTTCCCAGTTGTAAAAAGAAGCAGGGTTTTATTTCAAAATAAAATATTAACTGTTTCAGGCAGGAATACACCATTCATCCATCTAGCCTACTCATAAAATGTCCCAAAAGATTCCATTGACACATTTTTTATATATAATAACCTCAATCATATCAAAATGCTCTCCTAAATGAAAAACCTACTGGAAGTAACCCCATGATATTCCCTACCAGCTCTTGTGTGAGCATGGAGTATGTGATATGATTATTTTTAAGGAGCCCTGATCTTTTAGATTACTTTTTAATGCTAGTTTCTCAGTTGTTAAGAAAAGGATATAGAAGACTGGGGCTGCTTAGAATTATACATGTCAGGATTTATTTTTAGATTGATTATCCCATGGCAATCGCAAGGAAGTTAAGATTTGCTTAGGGAGATTAGTAATAGCTTTCAAATTGACTTTGAAATTACATTTCTCTAGTTGTCTGATTTGTGCTTTTTTTTTCCCCTTTAAGACTTATTGACAGTTATGTTGCCATCACCTGCCCACTGAGGAAAAAATATCTTGTGAATGCAGTCATAAAGAAATGATTGCATTTGAAGTGGGTAAGACGATAATTCTAATAAGGCACAAAAAATCATATTCATGAAACATTTGACTTTGAGCAAATGAAGGGAGTGCAGTACGAGATCTGCCTATTGAAAAGCCTATTGAAAAGACAACATTTCTGCCTTTTCTGCAGATTCTTTTTCCACAAAAAAACTTCAAAATTGTTTGTTTGAACCCACAGATATTTGCCATTGTAGAGTGGGCTTAACACTCACTCCATAGATGGATTCTATGTATCAATCCGTTAAATAGAAATTTTAAGCACAATCGGAGGCCGTTGTTTCATCATGATTGTTTGCTGTATTGGTATTTTAGTCATCCTTCTTTAATCCCACTTTTTAGCTATTTCCCCCAAAATCTCATGCTCTATTGACTGAGCTGTTGCATGTTCTTTCCCCTCGGTAGTGGGTGGACAGAAAACTTACTACAGTCATGGAAGCCTAGCAAAAGTGTGCCTATAGAGCATATCCGCAGATACCCTCTACCCTACTCTCGTCTGCTTTCAGTCACTGCTCTGTTAGTCTTCCAAGTCTCAGTGCTTCCTTGTCCTGTGAGTGGAGAACGTAGAAACTTAAAGCCATCACGTTCATTATTCCTGGGCTGGGCGAAACCTGAGGCAAGTTTTCTTACTCCACATACCTCTTTATCTAGCATTAACTAGGAACACGGTTGTTACTCAATTGTCAGATCACTTTTCTGGGGTAAAAATCCGTTCAAATAAATAAAAGGAAGGGAGGAAGGAAGGAAGAAAGAAAACTAACTAACTAACCAACTAACCAACTAAGTCACTCAATCCACGACTGTTTGTGGGACACTGCTGTGCACAATTGCCTCCTGCGTTTCATCCGCAAAATATACAGTATACTCTGTGAAGTGCTTTGAGACGTCTCAACGACGTCATAAGGGCTCTATATCAAATGCAAGGATAATTATTATTGTGTTCATCAAAAGGCTAAACGTGCCATCTGAATTTCTTTGGATCATCACATGTTCCATTCCTCATAGAAGGATTACTTTCTTTTCCACCATTGCTTTCCCCCACACCTTCCTCAGCTCCATGCCACGATACTCAGCTCATCCTATCATCTGGCTCTGTGAAGCACTTTGAGGTGTCCTGATATGAAATGTGCTATATAAATACAATGTCATTTTTGTTTCTCTTTGTAGTGTCAATAAACGCTTTCTTCTTGTTGTAACTTCAGATGTATGGTAAATACTTGCTACCCGTTTTCATACAGTCTCCACAACCCCTGCTCTGCTCGTCTCCTGACTCAGCCCCTTCTCCAAATTGCCACCTCCAATGTATGTAGAGGTCTTTGCTGTATTTGCCACACCTTCGTCCATTCCGGGCTGGACTATTCCATTGCCCTCCTCGCTGGTCTCCCCAGCTCCACCACACAGAAAATCCAATTAATTAAAAATTCTGCCGCCCGATACTCACCCGCACAAAACTCCGTACCCCCGTCCTTGTCAGGCTCCATTGGCTCCCAACCTCCAAACGGATCGATTCCAAGATCCTCTTGCTTATTTTCAAATCCATTCATGCCCTCACACCTCCCTACCTATCCGACCTGCTTATCCCCCCACTACGCCTCCACCCGCTGACTCCACTCGGCTGGCTCCGGCCTCTTGTTTGTCCCTTGTGCCCTCCGTTCCACCACCTTCAGCCACTACACCCCAAAACTCTGGTATTCTCTCCCTCAATCCCTGCACCTTGCCCCCTTCCTCCCCACCTTCAAAACCTGCCTAAAGACCTTCCTTTTTGATCGTGCTTGCGGTCACCGGCCCCTTCCCTCTTTCTCTGGCTCACTGTCAGACCCTGCCACTGTGAATCACTCCGGGAAGCTAACCCGCATGAAGGGCACACTATAAATGCAAGTTCTTTCCTCTAGCTCAGCCTTCTGTGCACTGTTGTTGATTCGGAACCAAACCTTGAAATGTATGATGAAAAAAGATTGACTTCAACAAAGGCTAAGTGTACATAAGTCTGTAAATAGACGGTGAAATAAATGAGCTCCCACGTCTGCTTCAATGCATTTGTGATGACCTTGCTGCTTATTGCAGGTTCCATTCGAGTCATTTGAGATTTCCAATGTGTGGACCAAAATTTATAAACAAGAACTCAGTACCTTTCCCACATGATATGATAATCCTTGGGTGCCTTCTGCATTCATAGTAAATCGGAATACAATTGATACGCCAAAATTTAAGGAAGGTCAGGAAAAGATAATTTTGGGAAAGAAAAGGCCAAATGTTTTTCTTTATCTGCAGGAAACATTTAACCCATTTGTAAGGACATGGAAACACTCTGAGCCCTGACCAGAGTTAATCTTCTTGTCACTTACTGGGAAACCTTCACGATTCATTTTTAGTTTTAATTTCAATTACAATTTCTGATCTTGTTAAGGGCAAAGGACAAAAATAAAATAATATTTGCTTGTGATATAGCCCCTTTATCGAAACATCTCAAAGTGTTGTGATTCATAGGATTTACTGGAAAGTTCAGTGATTGTATATTTATAGGCGAGTAAATAATATTTCAAATGCATATGAGAGAATAGAATATATTCAACTATTTAATATGAATATATTTTGCCAAAATAATATGCTTCACTGAATAACATATTTTTGTCACATCTTGGGAGGGTGAGATGGGAGTGTTGCTTGCGAATGATTTCTAATGTACTGGAAAAGATTTAGTCTGGCCATTCATATAGTGCATTGCCCCTGAAATGCTACTCTGCTGGGAGTCAGTGTTGGTAAAGTGAACTGCTGCTTACTACCTGAGGTTTTTAAGTTTCAAAATAGGAAGCGAATTTGATCCTGAGTGTTAATTAAATTTGTTATTCATTAGAAAGGTTAACAGTAAAAGTGAAAAGCTGAAAGGCGATTGGTCTTCCTGTTGTTTGGGGAGAATAATAAGATCATAGACTGATCCCATGCAGTTATTTAATTAACTTCAGAGCTCAGGTTTCAAAGCACGTCGAATGTAAAGCATATTAATATGTTAATCTATTCTCGCACCTCACACAAAGTGAGGCATATCAGTGTTGAAAGAACGGAGCATTTTTCCACTCTTTGCTCACTTAGTGCTGATGTTAGGCATTTTGGAATTGGTTCCAACATGGTTCACATGTGGGGTGAAGCTGTTGCACTTTCCCATTGAATTTATCATCTATCATCAGCAATGTGCTGTGTTCTCACACCCGCTACCCTCATGGGTGCTAAGTGAGACTGCCTGTGTGGTGCTGTGTCATAATATATAATTATCACTGCATATGTTATCCTGTTGCTTGTCCAGCTCAGACCATTCTACCCATTAGGGCTTTGTCTTATGGGGTTAGTTGCCTCTCCAAATTATACGAATCAGGCTGGCTGGTCTGTCAGTAGCAGTGCCTCGGAGTACTGCGGACCCACCTGACTCAGGAACTGGACTATTGAGACCACCACGTAGAGGGTTGACATGATTCTAACGTTTTTTTGCCAAACATGCCACAGTGGAGCCAATTCAGCTCCAAGGGGACCCCCAAGAGGGACATTTGCATTTGACATAGTATCTTTCATGTGGGGAGGAAGTCTCAAAGTGCTTCACGGGCTATACTGTAACTTGTAGTGACTGAATTTTGTAGGCAACAGCCAATTTGGCACAGCAATGTCCCATAAACAGAGATGAAGTGGATGACCAATTTTACTCAGGGTATTGTTGGCCAGGACACGGGGAAAAACTCCTTTCTCTTTTCGAGTTGTGGTTTGGGATCTTCAATGCCCATCTGAACAGATAGATGGGACCTTGGTTTAACTTCTCATCCGAAGAATAGCACCTCTAAAATGAACCTCACAGTCAGCATTGTACTGCAGTGTCAGCTTAGACTGAGTTTAAAGTTACGACTTGGGGCTTGAAACTGCAACCTTCTGACTCAGAGTGGAGAGTGCTACCGACCGAGCCAGGCTGACACACTTGTGTGTCATTAGGTATTGTATATGAAATCTCGCAATTACTGTGATTAGAATCCCTTTCCTTGCAGAAACTAAGAGATCACGTTAAAATATGCAGACATCGAAAGATCAACATAAACCTTAACTTAAAGGGGAGGGGAGAGGAAATTCCAAAACCTGGAGTCACTAAATGTGACATATGTCTTTGGATCATCCTCTCGACGTGAAAGGCGCTATACAAATGTAATATTGTTGTTGTTGTTGTTGGATCCGAACACTATAAAGTACATTGGCGTATTCAGTGGTTTCCAAGAGCACTGATCTGCCAGCTGTTCAAGCTCAATTGCTCTTCCCTGAAGCAAAAAAATGCATATAACTAGGTTCTTCTGTCCGTTAGCAATTCACTAATATATTTGTGAGAAACAAAATTACTTGCCAACCCCCCGCCACCCCATCAATCCCTACACAGTACATAGATGGTGCCGTGCTGCTTTCACATTTAAAAAGATTTGATTCACCTAGATTTAAAATGGTTGCTAAAGGAGCTACTCTGCTGATGAATGATCATTTCACAGCTTCGCTTGTTAATGTAGGACAGAGTGGAAAGGTTTTGGATGGTTAGGCTTTTGTGGTTGTATTGCTCTTGTGGATGCCACTTGCTCCCTCCTGCTGCTAAAGTGCTTCAAGCTGTGAACCTAGAGGTTGTTCATACAGAATCACAAAATTGCTAATATGCTCATTTGTTCTTATTTTGATGCTATGTCCCTGTGTGACTGAATGTAGTCTGATTTTGCCTTTGTACATTACTTTATGTGAATAGCATTATAAATGCAAATAGTTGTCATTCTGGCTCAGATTGTTTGGATCCTCAATTGAGTGCACATTGAGTTTTTCATTATTTGTTACTGTTCACAATTTGGTGGTAATTTGTAAATCTCGATCTGAGCTTTATTCAGTTGACTATTAATAATAATAATGATCCTTGCATTTAATATAACGCCTTACCACGTAATTGAGGCGTCTCAAGGTGCTTCACAGAATATACCGTAAAGTGAATTGACTGTATATTTTGTGGGTGAAATGAGACACAAACATTCGTGGATTGAATGACCGAATGATTATAATTATTATTACCCCCAGAAAGAAATTCGCCAATCAACTAATAACCAGGTTCCTGCTTTGCAGGACAAACAGAGGCGTGTGGAGCAAGGAAACTTGCCTTGTGATGTGGTACAATTCTCTACGAGTCCTCTATTAAATGGAGTATCACAAATAAAAATAATATATTTTTGAATGAATTTGCTGCATTGTATCCATTGTTGCATCCCTGTATAGTAGGTCTGTAACTTCATCAAAGAAATCCAATACATTTATTGAGCACAATCTCCCAATCCTAACTCTGTGCTGTCTGGCCCTGATCAACCTATTGCACTTCAAGATGTTCCCTTGTCCTATTTCTCATCGATCATTTTAAAGTCCCAATTGTGTTTAAATGCTTTTACGCAGCAAGTTAACCTTAATTTATTCTGTTTACATGGACTCACACGTGATATTCTTCCTGGAGTTTAACAGAATTGTTTTCTGTTAAAAAGGAGTTTATTTCCTTGTTTCAAGGAAACTGGTGCTCCGAGTGAGTTGCATCTATCAAAGGCATATCATTCACTCTGTCAGAGTTGCTCTGCCTGCATCAATAGTACCTTGATTTTCTTGAAACCTCCAGGCCTGTTGAGCACGTAGTGTGCATTTGACAGTCCTTTGTTTCGGCAGCAATCTGAAGAACCCATCATTTCATATCATTGCACTCACTTAAATATATTTTCTGCTTAGCTCCCCGATGGCCCTGTTGGCTAAGAAATATCCTAGTGTAAGACTGGGCTGTTTAGACCAGAAAATTGCAGATTTGAATCCCAAATCCCTCCTGAGTGAGCTGATCTCAGTTGGACAACATTTACTGTGTTAAAATTGACCTTAAGCACCCCTGGGTGAGGAGGGCACAATTAACCAGGGTTCCCGCTCCTGATCTGTATTCTGAGGTTTGTGCTGGAACATGCGCTGGTATGTGCATTGGAGGAATGAGCTGAATGGTGATGCCCTGATCTAAACTCACTTAAGAAACTAGGAAAAACAAAGCCATTTGGTTTCTATCAAGTTGCAGCTCACGATGTTCACATAGATTTTATGCCTTGCAGTGCCTGATAAACTAAGGGAGTTTGAGTTTCTTTAGTTTTACCAATTGTTATCTTTATTTGAAACAAGAAGAAAAAGGTTTTGAAGGAGACTTAAAATGGGAGATAAGCCGTGAGCTATAAATATTAATAATAATTGTTTCTTCTAGATCTTGCCTCATCTTGCAGTCCTTCCTGACACAACAGGGCCATCCTGTCTAATAAGGTCTTCCAAGGATATTGCAGAGGAATCAGTTGAGATAAGTAGTTCTTATTTACATAGATCATCTCATTGAGGAATAGTTTAGTTAAACTTCCTTAACTAAGCAGCAGAATACCAAGAAACCAGCACATGTAACGACCCAAATATTAAATAATAATATATAATTAAAACAGAAGACGCTGGGAACAAGCAGCGGCTGAGGCAGCATCTATGAAGAGAGGAAAATTAGTTAATGTTTCAGGTCGATGCACCTTTCGTCAGAACCCAAATATTATCTTATTATTAAGAATAAGAAATATTATCTTACAAATAAAATAAACACAGTTCATTATACAGACCTTTGTAAAAGCTGCATATTTTCATAGAATGTGGATTTTGTGGGATTCATTTATTCCTTTCACTCTTTGATACTGTCCATACTGTGGAATCCTGTAGCTCAGTGGTTAGAGCACTCACCTCGCAAGCGAGAGACCTGAGTTTGATTCCCAGCAGGGCCAAATGTTGGGCAAGTTTCTTTACTCCACAATCCTCTGTTTACATAGCAGTAAGTAGGAACCCGTTCGTTAATCGATTGGCAGATTGTTTTTTCGGGGGTAATAATTCCTTCAGAAAAAATTGGTCACTCAATTCATAACTGTTTGTGGGACACTGCTGTCTGCAATTGGCTGCTGCGTGTCGTCCATAAAATTTACAGTAAATTCACTTACAGTATATTCTGTGAAACACTTTGAGACGTCTCCAAGATATGATAAGGCGTTATATCTAATGCAAGGATTATTATTATTATTATTATTATTATTATTATAATTATTATTATTATACTGCACATCTTTCCCAGTTGAGACTGTAAGTGCATGATCTGGTTACTGAGCCTCCATTAATCCCATTCTAAGGTTCACCAGTAGGCAGTACACAAAAGCAGCTCAAGATAAGTCCTATCTCTGTGGGAAACCCATTGTCTTCCATTCAGTATCTCACCAAAGTGACGCAATTTAATTTAGGAATTTGTCCTGAAGCCAACTGCTGCAAAAAATTGTCAGAAGAATTTATCCAGCGGGTAATTAAACAACTGTAACAGGTTGCCAGGAAGAGGCCAGGACTCATTTAAAAAGCAGCTTTATGCAGTGATTGGAGGATGGGAGGTGTTCTGAAATGATGAGATCTGAAGGGCCAAAGGGCCTTCTTCATCTGAACCAATCTTGTGATCTTGTGAACACAAGAAAGTCTGAAACAATAAAAGAACATTTCTTCCTCAGACCATATCCTTTTCTAGGGTAATAATTCCTTAAAAAATAATAATAGTAATAATTTGGTCCCTCAACCCATGACTGTTTGTTGGACACTGCTGCATGCAATTGGCTGCCGTGTTTCGCTCACAAAATATACAATCAATTCACTTTACAGTATATTCTGTGAAGCACTTTGAGATGTCTCGAAGATGTGATAAGGCGATATATCAAATCCAAGGATTATTACTATTTTTTGCTACTGATTCTGCCTTGCCATTGAATCTCTCGAACAAGAGTTTGTGGAAACATTCCCTTCCTCACCCCCAATATTCCAAAATATCTATCTATTCTTACAAAAAACAAGGTACGCCCTTGACTGGTTGTCTAATTTGACCTAATATATTTCCTGATCCAAGCAGCTCAGGAATTCTTAGGTTCCCCAGTTATTTAATCCTCCATTAATCAATTTCATTCCTAAAGAGACATTCTAGTTCTATTTTTAAAGGTGGAGTGATGCAGTGATGGGAGTAGTGGGATTTTCCCTGATATCATTAAGGGGTCAGGCAGGGGGAACAACGAAAGGTTTCGTTTCAACTCCATTTGCAGCTGCCACCAATGTCTGTTGTTGTAAGCCATCACTGCGCTTTCAAGCAGACACTGGATCTATCTATTTGGTTCAGGCTACTAATTGTTATTCTGAATCATATTAGCACTATCCAGAGAGAGAGACATTTAAAATAAGAATCTAATATTGATATTAAAAAATGTCATGTTACAAGCTTAGAAACTAATTATTCGAGCAGTGCAAAGAAATTTAGACTTCTGTTTCTTACTTACTGAGGGACAGGTATTTCCGAACGAGCATTTTTAAATTCAAACAGTGGAGTTTGTCAAGAAACAGATTAAAAGCTATAGTCCACACCCTTGGAGAACTATGTGTCCTAACTAAACTAAAAAAAAGTCACTTCAATCCATGATTGTTTGTGGGGCACTGCTATGCACAGTTGGCTGCCGTGTTTGGTCCATAAATATGCAGTCAATTCACTTTACGTTATATCCTGTAAAGTGTTTGAGACGTCTAGAAGATGTGATGAGGCAATATATCAAATGCAAGGATTATTATTATTATTATAAAATCTTCCAGTTATCCACTACTCCAGCGGAAGAAATATTTCTTAGTTGAGTTCTTTGAGGCTCCGAGTTCTGCACTTTGTCTTCATTTAAATAACCTCTAATGCATATGTATTATTCCTTTCAGTATCTTAAAATGCATCGCCTCACAATCTTTCCTGATTTGAAAATAAATTTACCATAATGAGTCTTCCCTCATAACTTTGTCTACAAAATACACACAGTACCTGCACCACTTTACAGTAAACCCTATGGAGCTATATCAAGTGATCTGTACAGGGCTACAACCTGACTTCGATTTGTTTTGCTCAGTCGGGTGTTTGACACATGGGGAAACACATCACCATGTCTGAAATGGAACTCTTTGTACTCTGTCACATTAAGAACGATTTTGTGAAATTTTTCTGTAACTGATCAGCCTTGATATTTCCTGTTAGTTCAACAATGACAGTTTGACCTGTTTGCCCTCCACACATAGACACCCTGTGTTGGAAATGTACACTCTCTCTCTAGAGGGATGGACCATGCTTACCTAACACTGGAGTCTGTTAGACCAGGTTGTCAAGAATCAAGGCTTGGGGACTTGTATGTGTATATGTATAGTATTATTACATTTTGGGACTTTAGTTTGATTTGCCCGGTGGAGCATGGAGTTGTCAAACACATGTTGTGAAGCATGGAGTTTATAAAACACTGGTTAGACCTCAGCTAGAGTATTGTGTTCAGTTCTGGGCACCACACTTTAGGAAGGATGTCAAGGCATTGGAAAGGATGCAAAGGAGATTTACCAGGATGGTACCAGGAATGAGGGACTTCGGTTATCAGGAGAGGCTGGAGAAGCCGGGATTATTCTCCTTGGAACAGAGAAGGTTAAAAGGAGACTTAATAGAAGTTTTCAAAATTATGAAGGAATTTGATAGGTGAACAAGGAGACAATCTTTCCACTGGAGTGTGGGTCAGTATCCCAAAGACACTGATTTAAAATAGTTGATAAAAGAAACAGAGGGGATGTGAGGAGAATTTTTTTCACACAGCGGGCTCCGGCCTGCTTCATGTCCCCCATCTTGCTCGCCCCACTATCGTCGGGTGGGCCTTCTGCCACTCTGTCCACACCCTCTGGAACTCCATCCTGCAGTCCCTCTGCCTCGCCCCCTCCCTCCCCACTTTCAAGACCCATCTCAAGACCCTCCTCTTCGATTGTGCTTTTGATCTCTCTGCTTCCCACCTGCCCTCCACCCTCCCCCACCACGACCCCCAGATCGGGTCCGTAACTCTGTCCGTCTAGTGCCTTGGGACGTCCTCCCGATGTGAAAGGGCCTTTACAAATTTAATTTTGTTGTTGGTTGTGTTGTTGCTCGGATCTGGAATGCATTGCCTGAAAGGGTGGTGGAAGCTGATTCAATAATTCCTTCTAAGAGAGAAGCAAATAATTATTTGGAGAGGACAAGTTTGCAGGACTACATGGAGAGAGCAGGGGAGTGGGATTGAATTGGATAGCTATTTTCAAAGCGCTGGCACAGACATGATGGACCGAATGGCCTCTTTCTGAGCTGTATAATTCTATGATTCTATGACATGGGAATCATGCTTGATCAAAGAATTTGGAATACTGTCCCAAAGTATTCAATAACTTGTTCGACCAAACCTGTTTGTGCCCACAGACCCAGACAAATTTACGCACAGCCAAAGACCATTCAGTCCATCGTGTCTGTGCTAGCTCCTTGAAAGCGATTCATTCATTCCCACTTATCTGCCATTTTCTCCATACCCCCTCAAAATATAAGCAGTGACTGCAAAGTACGTCTGGACAATGGTTCAAATCCTCAATCACTACATGCGGAGGGCAAACAGGAGGGCAAATCCGTTATTCCTGAACTAACAGGGAACATCAAGGTTTTCTTACTATGACAGAGTACAAAGGGTTTTATATATAATAAGGAAATCAAATCAATCATGTCTTGTGAAATGACTTCAACCTAGGATCAGAAGATTGCTGAGGTAGATCTTTCAAGGTCAAGCTGAGAATCTTAATGCGGGGAGAAGGGAGAAAGAAGTCTTCACAAAGAACTTCACAAAGTTGACCTGCAAAATATATCGTCACCACGCTTAACAATACAGTATATGCTCTAAAGCATTTCAACTTATTAAATAGAGTTCTTATAAATCATCATTGTACATACTAAAACCTTTGCTAATCTCAAGTGATTCCCATTGTCCTCCAGAAGAGGATGTATTTCTTAACACTGCAATACCTGATGGCTAAGGATCCCTTCAATCTGCACTGCTCCCTTTACTCAGTGGCTGCCAGCTTGCTTCATGTCCTTTGTCCTCTCTGCCGCACCATCGGCAATTGGGCTTTCAGCTTATCTGCCCCACTCTCTGGATGTCCATCCCAGAGCTGTCTGACTCGCTGCCTCCCTCGTTTCATTTGGTGTCTCAAGACCTACCTCTTTCTGCCTGTGTCTTCAGTCATCTTTCCCCTCCGTATCCCCTCTGCTCCCACCCCAGCTACGACACCATGCCAGGATTGCCAAGCGCCTGGGGACGTCCTCCCGATGTGAAGGGCGCAATGTAACTGTAATTTGTATTTGTTTGTATTCATTCATCTGTACCACAGCGTAATGAACAGCTTGCTATGCATCTATCAATATGTGAACAACAGCCAATCTAATGAATGCAAGTAGCATAAGAAGTCCAATATTGTTACAAACAACTTTGATCGAAGGACAGGGAAAACATTAAGAGTTATGCCATGTCAATCTGGTCCATCGACCCTTTATCTCCCGTACATGGCCGTGGCTGGATAGAACTCCCATATAAATAAGTTTTCAAACTCAACTGTGATATTGTGATAAAAAAACACACAACTAAATCCTTTCAGAACAGTTCTGTGATAGGAGAAAGTCATACAAATTGCTTCATAGAATCACAGAATCGTACAGCACAAAAAGAGGCCATTCGGCCCATTGAGTCTGTGCCGGCTCTTTGAGAAGAGCAATGTAAGGTCAATCCCACTCCCCAACTCTTTCCCCATAACCCTGCAAACCCATCCTCCTTAAATACCCGTCCACTTCCACTTCCCGTGAAATAATTAAATAACTTCACCCTGGGATCAGGGGAATTCTGAGATGACTTTATCAAAGCCAAGCTGAGAATTTTAAAATAAGAGAAGAAACAGTCTTCACAAAAAAGTGCTTCCAAGCAAACAAAACCCTGCTTTAATGCTGTAATCCATCAACCCGGCTGCTTTCATTTGTTCACGTTATTTAACAAATTATTTTATTTTAAAATGACCATGCTTGTGGAGGGATAGTTTTTAAACCATTTCTATGAACACCGATCAGGTGGGAATGGGACAGTGACATCTCACACGATTCTTCACCTCTCCTCAGGGCCCAGCACAAGGAGATACAATCTCACCATTGTATGAAGGTGCTGGGCAGAAAGCTGATTTTCCCCACGGAGATAGAGAGAGAAAGAAAATACTTTTTTTTATTTCTTTTTTTGTTTGTTTAACTTGTCAGATCTCCCAAGTTGTTGGTTGTATAGCAGGGTGCAAGAGCTGGTCGTTGCTCTGCCTTCTGGGTTACAGAGACCGTGCTATGCGAAAACTGTAAACAGGTTCGGGAAGAACAAGAATTTAAGAAAAAAAAGTGTTGGTACCAATTATGAAATTTGAGATAAAGTATTCCTTTCAAGATGCTATATAAGTGATCCTTTGCTTGAGCTACAAAAACTATCTTTTTTTAACAGACAGATTGCATTTTTTTAAAATTGCAGTCTTTTTAAATGGCAGTAACGGATGTTCAGGCTTGCAGTGCATAATCAAAATAAGTGAGAATGCATTGATTTCTCCATCAATGAAGACAAGATTGGTTGTTATTACTGTTTGATGCATTGTCAAGGCTTTCTTGGCAAAGTGCTGCATATAATGTAGTATTAAACTTCATTTTGTATCCCACTTATAATGATTATTTCCTGCTAGCATGACCCTGGAATCAACACAAATCTAGTTCAACATCTGAATATTTGCAAATCATAACCAGTAACCCCAGAACACTGGACCTGTCCACTTCTTTTGAGATTTCATGCTGCTATGAAGAGGCATGACAGGATACACTCAAAATTGATTTTCTGGTTGGTACTGCATGTTAATAGGCTATTCTGCTTCTGCTAAGTGGCACTCAGATCTCAATGTTTCAAATGTAAAACTCTTCCCATCTGAAGAACATTTAACAAAATGATGTTTAACAATGATGAGCACGACATATTACTGTCGTGTAGATAGAATCAGCCATTGCCACAAAATTAGTGATCAAATTATCTGGACAATTGTCAGCCAGGACATCAGGAGAAATATTTTTCTTTTATTGAATAGTGTCGTGGAAACTCACATCCATCTGAACAGATAGATGAGACTTCAGTTTAATTTTTTATCCCTCCCCTCAGTTAATGAATGTAATGGAGTGGTAGACTGAGCTTAAAGTCCCAAAGTGTGGAGTGAACCCACATCCTTCTGACCTTGAAGCAAGACTGGCTCACAATTGGGCTGTGCACCCTCTGTAAAATCATTCCATTCCGAGATACCAGGTGCAAACAAGAGCTCAGATATCTCAGAGTCATGACCAACTAGTGCCTATCCTCCTAAACGGGGAAGAAAGCGGGATCTGTTTGTTGCTGAGTTGGCTCCAAAGTAGCATTCCTGGCAATGGAATATTGGATATGAGGTGAGCCTTTGTGGTGGTCTCAGTAATTGGTTTCTTAGGACAGCTCAGTCAACACTGTGGATGATAGGCCGATCAAGCTGTCTTATTAGCAGGAATTTACCAGTCAGTGGAGTACTGGGGGATTCCTCTCACTCAGTGCCTGTTATCTCTTCAAACCAAGATCTGAGCGAATAGAGTTTCTTAGTTGGACGTGCAGCAGGAAGCTTGGCAGTGTTTGGAATGGCAAGCTATGAGATTTTAGCTGGTTAAGCTCCAGCAGTAGCCCCATGCTCTGAAGTCTCCAAGCCTTACCACTTGCCAAGCTGCACTTAAACATGTTGTGTAATCAGGCTGCATCTCTCTGGGGGGAGAGTGTGTAAACCGTGCCTGACATATTGGAAAATTTCATATATATGTAGAGCACTCAACAACAACCTCAACAACAACAAATTACATTTGCGTAGAACCTTTCACATAGTCTCAGTCTGATTTAAGTATTGGTGATGTTGTTCCCATGTGTGTCAGACACCTGGATCTTTTTAAAGGAAAACAACTGATTTTAATAAACAAACCAACAAAACAGCAAGTGACTTTGGAAGCTCAGCAATTTTATTACATTATATGCAGCCACTTTGTCAAACAGAAAAAGAAAGGAGATCATAGATATTACTTAAAATATATCTTGCAGCAGAAAAAAATCATATTTGAATTTGCATGATCCATCAGCCATCAAAGTTGATGGGATTCCTTTTACACCTGTTTCCCAGAGTAATAGGGTGTTAAAGGCTCCTGATCCAGAGTTGTCTGAGGAACAGTCACAAGAGTGTAAGAGCGTATGTGATAAATAGTGCTGACCATACATAAGTCCTCAGGAAACCACATAAACCGCATCACATTGAAGGCAGATTTTAAATAAGGTGGGACATCGTTTTGTGCCAAGACGTCAGGTGCAAACAGCAGCTCAGACAGCAGAAGGCTGTCAAACTCCTAATCTTACTGCTTTTAAATAAAAATAAATCAGAGAATGAAACTGATGGATAAAACAATAAATCATGCCCAGTGTTCTAAATGCATTACTCTCCAGAAACGTGCAGGAATATTTCATAGAGGGTGCAATATGAAGATATATGGACCCATGTAACAAAGAAGCTGATCTTCTATAATGAATAGCTATTATGGTGACCACATTGACTCTGTCACAGAACAGAATCACAGAACCAATGTGTCACTTTTATTGCAAGGTCCCTTTGATACATTTCTTTTATCTCGATTTCTGCTGGTCCCCACTGGACCTTCAGACAATGAACCATTGATGTCTTAAGGCTGCTTCAAATCATTCATAAATAACGCACGTGGTTGGTTAGGAAACGTACATGAAAGAAATAAAGCACACCATCTACGTCTACAGTTCTGATTTTTGTGTCCTCAGAGGTACGGGTTTTATTGAGGTACATATTTGAATTTTTGGAAGGGAAAAGGCAGTGGCCTTTGTTCTAGATCTAAATTTTCCTCCTAACTCTGGGAAACAGATGGAAAATGAATTGTATTCAATGAATTTTGATAGCAAGCAAATCCCCAAAATTCTAATTCAAATGAGTGAAAGCTGAATTAATCTTTCTGAATCAAAATATACTTTAAACACAATTTATTATCTCCCTTCCTTTTACATTTGACAGAGGAGTCACTGTATGTAATGCAGTAAAATGTCTGAGCTTCCCATGTCTTTTATTCTTTTGTTGGTTTTTTCCTTAAAAAGAACAATTGCACTACAATTGCTCACACCTCACTCCAATACCCATCACCTTTGCTCAGTTGACTCAGGTCTTCTTCTGCACATCCCTTGTCCCCTCTTATCTACCTTTGGCTTTCAGCCACTATGCCATGATTCCCTGGTACTCTTTGCCTCAATCCCTCCATCTTGCCTCTCTTTGCCCATCTTCAAATTACAGCTGAAGACTTGCCTCTTCAACAGTGCCTTCAGTCACATCTCTTCCCTTTCTAGCTTGGAGTTAACCACACCATTGTTAAGCGCTCCGAGACGCTACCTGCATGAAGACCACTATGTAGATGCAATGTGATAAGATGCTATATCAAATGCAAGGATTATTCTTATATTATTAAAGTTCCAAAGGTTCAGAACACTCTAGGTTTCTGAGATTGTTATTTGTTCAAGCTGATCATCTAATCCCGCTCAGCAAGACATGTCAATTGTGGAGTCCTGTAACTCAGTGGTTAGAGCACTTGCCTCGCAAGCAAGAGACCTGGGTTCAATTCCTGGCAGGGTGAAACCTTGAACAAGTATCCTTACTCCACATGCCTGATAATAATCCTTCAAGAAAAAAACAATAATAATTTGGTCAATCAAACCACAACTGTTTGTAAAACACTGCTGTGCGCTATGTTAATAAAGGAAATGTAGACCCAGATGGAATTTCTCCCCTCAGGTCTGTTTTTCAGATTGTAGTCCTGCTGCTGGGTCCAAAGAAAATCCTGAGAATGTCTTAAGTTTATCAAACATTGAACAAAGAAAATATAGGGAACAGAACAGGAACATTCTCCAGCGTATTACAAGGACATTTCCAACAGTTTCAAATTCACAAATAGGCTCCTGGGATAGCTGGAGGAGAGTTTTCTTAAGTACTAAAGGATTGGGATCAACTGGATTAAATTAAGAAGGAAATAATTTGTAATTTTACGGCTCTTAATCGCATCAGAAAATTGCTCCGAGCATTTCACCAGTAATCTAGATTGGGCACAGAGTTTCAGCAGCTGCAGACAGTTTACAACATCATAAACATAGCACAGAGCGGCTGAGGTCATTGCTACTCTCCAATCCCCGGCACAATGAAGATCTGAATTACTGCACATGGCGTACATTCCTCCAGGCGGGTTACTCAAGTGCTGGGAAAGAAGCAGGATCTAAAAGGGCAAATACTATAGTTGAAGCAAGTGTATGTGCATACCAATGCAATACATATAATAATAATCCTTGCATTTGATATGGAGCATTATCACATTGTTGAGACATCTCAAAGTGTTTCACAGAATATACTGTGAACTGAATTGACTGTATATTTTGTGGGCGAAACGGGTAGCTAATTGCTCACAGAAGTGTTCCACGAACAATCGTGGATTGAGATTTTTTTGAAGGTTTTTTTACCACTAGAAAGCCATCTGCCAATCCACTAACAACCAGGTTCCTACTTAATGCTTGGTAAACAAAGGTGTGTGGAGTAAAGAAACTTGCCTAAGGTTTCGCCCTGCCCAGGAATTGCACCCGGGTTCTCTCTTTTGCGAGGTGAGTACTCTAACCTATATGTTACAGGACTCCACAAAAGTATACTAGCGAGACAAAAGATATATGTAATAGAAATCAATTATTAGGGATTTAAAAAAAGGAGTAAACCATATAACAATAATCCTTGCATTTAGTACAGCACCGATATAACATCATCGAAACGACTCAAAGCACTTCACAGGATTTTTACTGTGTTTGTGCATTTGTAGCCAAACCTTGATACTTCTCACTCTTACTTCCGAAGTGGATTTGCATTCGGTGTCACTCTTACTGTCTGTTAACATTACTCTGAACTGTTCTTGATATTGACAGGTCTTTAAATTCCAGCGAATGAGAGGAGTTTTTCATCATGACAGTGAGCTGCTTCATAATGATTACTTTGTTGTTTTGCTATGTGATAAAACCTGACAAGGCTGTAAAATATTTCCGTTGTTCCATATTCATCAATCTGAATGTTGAATCATTGAAGGATTCCACATAAGTATGCCAGATTCCGACTTCCACTTCCACATATCTATGCTCTCTCTCTCCAGAGGGACACACTCTGCTTGTCTAATTCTGGAGAGCGTGAGGAGCAGGTGGACAAGAACTATGGCTTGGGAACCGTTGGGCAATGTTGGGCAAGTTTCCTTACTCCACATGCCTCTGTTTACCTAGCAGTAAGTAGGAATCCAGTCATTAGTCAATTGGCAGATCGCTTTTCCATGGGTAATAATTCCTTCATAAAAAAAACGGTCACTCAATCCACGACTGTTTGTGAGCCACTGCTGTCCGCAATTGGCTGCCATGTTTCTCCCACAAAATATACAATCAATTCACTTCACGGTATATTCGGTGAAGCACTTTGAGGTGTCTCGAATATGTGATAAGGCGCTTTATCAAATGCAAGGATTATTATTAGAGCTTTGGCTTGGAGGTTTAACAAGAATTCAGTGGGAAGAACAAAGTGATAATTTTGCTGTTGTTATCTGAAACTGTGTTTACCTTCAAAAATCACCTAAATTTATCTCCGAAACCACCTGTTTTTTCAACTTCCCTATTTCCTGCTCAGTGCTTTCTATTAAGTCTGTAAGGCATTTTGAAATTGTTTATGTAAAAAGGCATGGCAAGTCCAAGCTGTAATATTATTTAATAATAATTGATTATTTTATATTTTATTTTAAATGAGTCTCACCTTGTGAACATTTCTATTACAATAATTTACATTATCAATGGAGCAATATTTAAATGCAATTGCTTTGCTTCCTCTGACAAGATAGATCTTAAAATAAAAGTGTACGTGGGAATACTTGTCAGTAAAAATAACATTGAGTAGGAAATCTCAGGCATGCAAAATGATAAATACAACATTTCAATCACATTTGATGGAACGTTCCATTAGTACATTTAACAGCACTGGTTTTTTTTACATTAAATTGCATTCCTTTTAAAAGGGCAATTCCTCTGTGCTGAGATCAATTATTTAAAACTTACTTTTGCTTTGCAGGTAAAGTTCTGGTAAGCACACAAAAAAGAGACTGTTTAGACCATCTGACTGCCCACTTACGCACAGTTGCTCCACTTTGCAGTGTATCCTGTGAAGAGCTTTGGCACGTCCTCCTGACGTGGAAGATGCAATACCAAATGTAAGGATTATTATTATTATTAATAATATTATTATGTTAAACCAGACAGAATGCAGGGAAGTTAAATATTTATAATAAAGGAACATATTAATTTTCTTATATAATTATTTGGTATATTACAGGCACATTGTATTTGGAATTTAGATTCAACGTTTTAAGCAGTCCTATATCAGAATGAGCTGTTCTGGTTCAGTCCAAAATAACATATGGAAGCAGTGTGAGATTACTGTAAATATACTATTGCAAACGGTGCACTAGTATCACAATTAATCTAAGTTTAAATCAAGAGTTTCAAATTTTATTTGTTAGGAAAATAACATTGTAAGCCGAACCTGGTGTCACATAAAGTACCTTAAGATGGGAGGGAAAGTGTTTTTCTGTAGGGAACCCTGTATTACCTTAAACATCGACTGTGAGAACTTGGATCTAAGGCAACCTCAGACAGTCCTATATAACAATATGGGCTCACTTGCCGACACTGATAGGAGGATAGTGAAAGAAAGAGATAAAATGGACTCTCTACCTGCTCAAGTGAATTTTAATGATCCCATGGCATGATTTGAAAAGAGTTCTGGCCAACAATGCTCCATATACAATTGAGCATTCACTTCATGGGTAGTTGTGGAACATTGCTATTTGCAAATTGGCTGCCACATTCACCCACAAAATCACACTCACTACACTTTACAGTGAATCCTGTGAAGCGATTTGAGATGGCCTCTCAATGTGAAAGACACTATATTAAATGCAAAGGTTATTATCATTGTTGTTGTTGTTCATCCAAACATCTTGTGATCTTATGCTGCAGTCTGAGGTTGCCTTGGAGCCAAGTTCTCACAGTTGATGTTTAAAGTAACATAGGGTTCCCTACAAAAAAACACTTTCCCTCCTATCCTTAATGTGGCACAAGATTTCACTTACAATGTTATTTTCCTAACAACTAAAATTTGAAACTCTTGATTTAAATTTAGCAAACTGTGCATTAGTATAATAATCCCTCCAAAACCAAAAACAATAATAAATTGGTCATTTTCAATCTACGACTGTTTGTGGGACATTGCTGTGCGCAATTGGCTGCCGCGTTCGCCCATAAATATACAGTCAATTCACTTTACAGTGTGTTCTGTGAAGCGCTTTGGGACGTCCTCCCGACGTGAAAAGCGCTATATCAAATTCAAGGATTATTATTATTATTATTATCTTTACAGTAATCTCACACTGCTTAATAATAATAATAATAATCCTTGCATTTGATCCTTGCTTCCATGTGTTATTGCGAACTGGACCAGAACAGCTCATTCTGATCTCTTCAAACTAATATTTTCCAAGCACATTTCCTCAAACCAAATTCCTTTTAAGTTGACAATTCTGCTGGTCTGAGCAGGGTTAAAACATTCTGATCACAGCGAAAACGCACAAACTCAGTTTCTTGCCATGTTAAAGATTCATGGATTAGGTGACTCTCCTTCCCTTTTAACATCAACCCAAAAATAGGTCAAAACAGTATCTACTATATAACCCAAAATAAATCACAATTTTTCTATTTTACATTTATAAATGAGTTCAATATTGCTGTGACATCCCCCTCAGTAGCAATCTAACCACCACAAGTTGATTAAAAAATTACTATGCACTTTTATGTGAACATGACTATTGCATCTTCTATACTTGTACAATATAACTGATCCCAGCCTCAGAGTATCTAATCTGTGTAACTAATTCAGGTTTGTCATGGCGAAGGTATTCAGACGGATATTAAAATCTCACTCATAACGTTCATAAATTATCATTGAAGATTTAGATTGTTGTAAAAAAAAGTAATAAAGCACTTAAATGAATCATCAGGAATAACAAAAACAGAAGCTATAAAAACGCCATCTAAAAGCTTGGATGTTTCAAACCATCAAACATAATCTGTAGATCAGTGTCTCACAGCAGGAAGATCATGAATTGTTTTAAAAGATTTCTATTTATTTAAAAAAAACACAGATAAAGTGTTGCCAGCACAAGGCACCATCATATCCAGAGATGGGGTAGAATGATTCAATTATTTTTTGGAATGCATTACCATAAATGAGTGCTCTCATCTCTTGTGCTGTGACCTTCTCTACAGTAGCGGGAGTCTGTTTGCATGTTATACACTGAACTCTGGTGATTTGATGTTTAAAGTTATTGCCTTGGAAACAGGCAGTGATATTGTGCTGTGTTGGGTGTCTTCTTACAGTAATTCTTCACACAGACAAAGTACTCTTTATGTGTCAAAGTATTAAACCTGACATTGCCACACAATAGGAGCACAGGGATATAAAGCCCAGTGGACCATTCGGGCAGCCAGCCCTCTCTGCCATATAATTACATTCCTGGCAGCACTTAAGAAATCTGCCGTCTTAGAATCATAGAAATTTAGATTTAGCAAGGTTCATCGGCTCATCTTTTGGCTCATCATTTGGCTCATCGATTTTGCACTCAGAGCAAGGTGTTCATTCGATCCTATAGCTCCGTCTTATCTCCATACACCTTCAAACCTTTATCCTTCTATTTTATCCTCTAAAACTCTACTTCTCTCCTGAAACCCACGATGGACTCTTCTTCTAGCACCTTACTCCCTCTAGCACCGCCAAACTTTCTCTCTTTCTGTGAAAACAATTCTCCTAAACTGTGATTTCACTCTTCTTGTGACTATTATATCTATGTCCTCTCATCACTGACTCCTCTACCAGTTGAAATAGCTTCTGTTATTTCTCCAATTAAGCGGTTTGAGACCTCTCAATGGTGTGATAAGGCGCTATATCAAATGCAAGGATTATTATAATTACTATTACTATTTATTCTATCAAACCCCTCATAATTTTGTGCACCACTATCAGGTCCCTCTCAACCTTCTCTGCTCCAATAAAAATAAAACCCTCTCCAATCTCTCCTCATAAGTATAATATCTTATCCCTGGTACTTGTCTCAAACCCTCCTCTGCACCCTCTCCAAGTGCTTAACATCTTTCCTGAAGTCAGGTCCCCCAAAATGGAATGAAGTTCTCCACTGCAGTCCAACTAATGATCTGTACTTCAATCATTTTAAAAAACATTTTGTCTTAAAATTCAAGATTGTGTAGAATTGTGGAAAAGGTTGTCTTTAAGAACTGCTGAAACCTGGTTTCCAAATTAAGACTGAATTTAACAATTTCTCCACAATGTTTCACCATCTTCATTTTTTTAGACAAATTACTTTTAAAAGGCCAAGAGATTTTGAGCCTTATATGTTTGATCCCATTCTGTGCATTAACAGTGCAGCTAGGTAGTAGAAAAGAAAGAAGAAAAGGGGGTAATTGAGCACTGGATCAAAAAGATTAGAGAAAAGCAGACGAGATCGAAAGGAAAATTGTGAATGTAAAGATCCACAGTATTAAGAGAAGGTGCTAGGAATATGCACAGTCAGTCATGTCCGATAGAAAATTTAAGGTTAATGTTGGGGTAGAGCAAAAGGAGGCCATTCATTCCATCAAGACAGTTCAACCATTTTATGAGATCATGGCATATCTTTCAATCCCTCTTCCCCTCTTCCCCCGTCCGTCCATCCATCCATCCATCCGTCCGTCCGTCTGTCTGTCACCTTTTAAATATTCCAATTCTGCATCTATACCTTTTTGTGGCAATGGGTTTCACATTGTTCACGTAGCACCTTCTGAGGATCTCATGCTGTGCTATATGCTGTCATTCAAAGTCTACCTACAAAGCAATAAATTGGCTTCCATCTCCACCCAGGGACTATCGTGTCAAGCCTGAGCCACAGATCCCTATAAAATAAGGAGGATCAGGTCAAGGTTTAAAGCACATGAGAAAGTCTCCTGTCCACAAGGAACTTCTACTAAGATTTTGATATCTTTTAATTTAATCTAATAAATCCAGTGATCTGATAAATTCACACTTCATTGAGATTATTACCAAATATAACGTGTCACTTTATTCTGTATTCTGGGATTCAGAAGGTTAGACATTTCTTGAGTTTGAGTCAGGATTTGCGGTTGTTAGTCGATTGACGGATTGCTTTTCCGGGTAATAATTCCTTAAAAAGCAAAATAATAATAAATTGGTCATTCAATCCACGACTGTTTGTAGGAAACTGCTGTCTGCAATTGGCTGCCATGTTTCTCCCACAAAATATACAGTCAGTTCACTTTACAGTATATTCTGTGAAGTGCTTTGAGGCATCTTGAAGACATTATAAGGCGCTATATCAAATGCAAGAATTTATTTTTATTATTATTATACTCACTCAGCTCTGATACAAGGAACATAGGAAACAGAAATTCAGGAACAGGAGGTGGATTCTCAGCTGATTAAGTCTGTTTCACCAATTTAGTGGATCTCAAAGATCTTTCAATCGAAGTCTGTGTCTCATACAGAGGTATTTCTGTCTTTACGCCTTATCCATTATTCCTGCTACCACCCAAGTTTCTATCACTCTTTCAAAAATCATTAATGATTTCGTCAACATTAATTTTTTGATGGTGCTAATGGGATAAACATTGGGAAGCTTACCTATGTCTCATACTAGTAAGGAGGATGGTTAAATTTGGGATATAGCGCCATTCATGTTGGGAGGACATCTCAAAGAGATTCACAGGATATACTGTAAAGTGTAATGACTGTATTTTGCCATTCTGTGCCTATGTTCTCCAGGTATAAGCAAAAGAATGTGGCCCTATCCCTTTTCTCCAGAGAGAGATTGAGCACTCCACAAATGGCAAACAGAAATTGCTTCTGTGAGTTATCAAGAGCTGGAACTGGAGATTTTTAAAGATATCAGACTCCTGACTGACCAAAATAAGAAACTCAATCGCACCTGCTACTGACCCTACAGTAAATCAAATTTGTCTTAGTAAAAGGTCTCTTAAAAAGCTTCCCCACAATTTAAGCTAAATTACTGTATTCACAGCCTCATGATGTGCAACATATTGATGTGTAAAATGACACAATTTCCATCATTTGCAGCGGCTAATGGAAATAATGGACATCAATTACCAAATGTTCCGTTAGAAATGTGCCTGTTCCATTTTTATAGTCTCTTGAAACTTAAAATGTAATATGGTCAATTTTTCAGATATTCTTTAATGAGATTTCCTAATTAAGAAATTCGCGTGGGATTCCTTTTGGTAACATAAAGTATGTAATATACATTGCACTAGCTCACGGGAACCCGCTTTGAAAATAGATTGTGCTGAAACACTGCTGTGAATCAGCATGATGGACTTACAGACTCTTTAATTGAGAAAACCTGCTAACATTGTCCCATTCGTCTACAAATACACAGTCACGACATATTACAGTGAAATCCTGTGAAGCGCTTTGGGACATATTGACAGTGTGATGAGGTGGTATCGAATGCAAGGATTATTATATCAAGAAATATCACAAATATACCCAATATTACTTCATAGGGCATAGCCCATATAGAGTCCATATCAAGTGGACTGTACATTGTGAACTAAAGCAGAAAAAATGCTTTTGTTCTTAAATTTCGGCATCTATCAAGGTCAACATGCAACCATGTGTGTTTGTGTATGTTTAATCCAGACCCAAGGGAGCCACAAGATTCAACCTTTTCAGATGAAGCAGTAAAATGTAAGAGGGACACCCCATTGAACCTAATATTGAGCTTGAGGCTGTATTGACATCAGCAACATGGAAAAAAAGAGTAAACATTCCTTTGAGTCATCCACAGCCTGAAATCAATGAGCATTAGATCAAACTAAATGAACTTCCCAGTCACAATGGTGGAGGGTCAGCAAAATCCATGCTGATCTGTGCCACCCACACTCAGCCCTCAAATTAGTGGGCTGTGAATTAGCAGAGGTGGAGATGGAAAAGGATTTGGGTGTGATAATTGTTCATTCACTGAAGATTTCCAATATGATACTGCACTGCCAACAAAGCTAATCTAATTCTAACATGAAGACAGAAATGCTGAAAATCCAAAGGTTAATTGAAATCTGAAAAAGAGCGACAGGCTAGTGTTTCAGACATGTCCCTTCATCAGAACTGAAATGACGTCTGGGGGATACATTAGCATAGGACTGGCAGAGGGGACATGAAGTAAACACACAGGAATAAGTTCAAGATAATAATATCAGGGCCCAGTTAGATGTGGGCATCAAACACTGGAGAATGCATTTAATGATAATTAGAATACAAGCCGACTGCATTGTACATTGATAGTTTGATTTGTCCACTGCAGGTTATGGGGATACATAGTTTACTCTGATTTCTTGTTCAGTCCACTAACCAACCATCCAATGCCAGCCCGAAGTTCACCTTATGGATGACTCCTACAATGCCCATTGAGAAAGGCTACTGGAGGAACCAGTAGATGTGTTCATTATCATAAGGTAATGAAATTAATTACCAATGTTAATTAGCACCATCAACGGCACGAAATTCCAGGAGTCAAAAGTTGAAAGAATCAATATTATTTTTTTTATGAAAAGAATTGCACAGTTCAGTGAGGTTCAAATATTTTGGGAGAGACATGTATCTTCCCTAAAGACTTCTTGGAAATAGGAATGGACACAGCTAATCACAACCCAGCCTTTGAAGATCCTCTGACATCAACAATTTACATGTATTTAATACTCAAGTCGAAAGGATGTCCCAAGGCGCTGGACAATGGAGATTTGTACCCGAGTTGGAGGTTGGGATCAGGAGGGTGGAGGGCAGGAAAGTTGGGGTAGGAGAGTAGCCTAAGGCGCGGTCAAAGGGATGAGATGGTCATCTTGAGATGTGCCTTGAAGGAAGCAAGAGAGGGAGCAAGGCTACGGGACTGCGGGATAGAGTTCCAAAGGGTGGGGAGGCAGAGAGGCTGCCAATGGTGGTATTGATATTATGTTAGAGGTCACAGACGTAGGAACAAGCAAGGCCATGGAGAGTTTTGAAGGGGAGGATGAGGATTTGGAACTCTATCCTCTGGGGGATATGGAGCCAATGGAACCAGGCGAAGTTGGGGTGATAGTGTCACCGAGCCTGGTGTGAGAGAGGACATGAGCTGCAGAGCTCTGGATGATCCGCAGCTTGTGGAGGGAAGAGTTGGGAAGCTCAACAAGCAGGAAGTTGGCATAGTCGAGCATAGATGTGTTGAATGTGTTAGCCCCGAGGCTCTGGAACTCTATCCTCCAGTGCCTTCGCCTTGCTTCCTCCCTCTCCTCCTTCAAGGCCGGTCTCAAAACCTTTCTCTTTGACCGAGCCTTCAGCTCCCCTCTCGACTCTCTTCCCCCTTCTCGCTCCCTCCCATCCCTCCCCTCACCCTGACCATTTCCCCCCAATGCTCGGGTCATGACCCAACTGTGCAGCGCCTTGGGACGTCCTCCTGACGTGAAAGGCGCTTTATAAATGGAATCTTGTTGTTGTTGTTGTTGTCGAATGCATGGATGAGAGTTTTGGTGGCCTGAGTGGTGAGGCAGTGGCAGAGCTGGGCAATGTTGTGGATGGGGGAAGGCAGAGCGGGTCACAGCACGGATGTGAGGTAGAAAGGACAGTTGAGGGTCAAACAAGACACTAAGGTTCCAGACTGGCTCAGTGAGGTGGAGTGGGCATCCTTTGATGGTGATGTTGCGAATGCCTGAGGTGTGGAAGCGCTGACAGGGGCCAATTAGGAGGGTCTCAGTCTTGTTACATAACATAAGAAATGCTAGACGAAGAAAGACCAAGGTCCACCTAGTCTGCCTAACACCTTCCTGGCAGTCGCATGCATATATGTTACAAACTACCTATGTACTGTATCCCAACAACAACAACAACAACAAAATTACATTTGTATAGTGCCTTTCACGTTGGGAGGACGTCTGAAGGTGTTGGACAGACAGAGTTACTGACCTGAGCTGGGGGTCGGGGTGGGGGAGGGTGGAGGGCAGGGGGGGAAGCAGGGAGATCGAAGGCATGGTCGAAGAGGAGTGTCTTGATGTGGGTCTTGAAGGTGGTGAGGGAGGGGACAAATCGGAGGGACTGCTGGATGGAGATCCAAAAGGTGGGTGCAGAGTGGCGGAAGGCCCGCCCACCAATAGTAGGGCGAGCAAGGCGGGGGACATGAAGCAGGTCGGAGCACGTTGAGCGGAGGGAGTGAACAGGGTGGTAGGAAGTTAGGAGGTCAGAGAGGTAGGGGGGAAGCAAGACCTTGGAGGGCTTTCAAGGTGAGGACCAGGATCTTGAACTGTATACTCTGTGTGATGAGAAGCCAGTGGAGTTGGGCAAGGATGGGGGTGATAGGGTCGCGGAGCCTGGTGCAGGAGAGGACACGGGCTGCAGAGCTCTGGATGA
Source organism: Callorhinchus milii (assembly GCF_018977255.1). Lineage (NCBI taxonomy): Eukaryota > Metazoa > Chordata > Chondrichthyes > Chimaeriformes > Callorhinchidae > Callorhinchus > Callorhinchus milii. Next base: position 20,813,520 of record NW_024704742.1, on the reverse strand, counting down.
TCTGCAGCCTGTGGAGGGAGGAGTTGGGGAGGTCGCCAAGCAGTGAGTTTGCATAGTCGAGCTTTGATGTAATGAATACAACAACAAAATTATATTTGTATAGCGCCTTTCACGTCGGGAGGATGTCCTAAGGCGTTGGACAGACAGAGTTACGGACCTGAGCTGGGGGTTGGGGTGGGGGAGGGGGAGGGGGAAGCAGGGAGATCGAAAGCACGGTTGAAGAGGAGGGTCTTGAGGAGGGTATTGAAGGTGGTGAGGGAGGGGGTGAGATGGAAGGACTATGGGATGGAATCCCAGAAGGTGGGCGCAGAGTGGTGGAAGGCCCGCCCACCAATAGTAGGGAGAGCAAGGCTGGGGACGTGAAGCAGGCCGGAGCCCGCTGTAACATCATAACATAATGTTATCTCCTAAAAGAAAACTATCTAATCTGTGCTTGAAAGAAGCAACAATTTCTGACTCAACTATCTCCCCAGGGAGCCTGTTCCACAGGTTCACTATTTGCTCACTGAAATAGTGTTTGCGCAGATTTGTTCTCAATTTTCCCCCCTTCAATTGCAGGTCATGTCCTCTGGTTTTACTATTCTGGATAAGTTGAAACAGCCTGTCATGATCTATATTGTCTTGCCCTTTAGAATCTTAAAGACAGGAATCATGTCACCTCTCAATCCTCTCTTTTCTAGCGTGAAAATGCCCAATTTACTTAGTTGCTCCTCATAGTCCAGTCCTTCCATTCTCTCAATCATTTTGGTTGCCCTCCTCTGAACCTTCTCGATTTCTCCAATATCCTTTTTGTACTGCGGCGACCAGAATTGTGCACAGTACTCTAAGTATGGTCTCACCAATGATTTATACAGTGGCAGGATTATCCCACTATTTTTGCTTGTTATTGATCTTTTGAACATCCCAACATCTGGTTTGCTTTATTCACTGCCACAGAGCATTGTTGGGAGAGCTTCAATTTATTGTTGATGTTCAACTGGAGAAAGTTGGCTCTCATCCAGGACTTGATGTCTGACAGACATTCTGTCAGCACAGCAGTGGTCCTGACTAGTAACTACAACAGCAGCAACAACAACTTGCACTTATATAGCCCCCTTCATGCAGAGTAGCGTCTCAGAGCGCTTAACAGTGGCGGAGCCTGACTCTGAGCTGGGGGGAGGTGTCCATAAGCACAGTCGAATAGGAAAGTCTTCATGCGGCACTTGAAAGAGGGGAGAGAGGAGGTAAGGCAGAGAGATTGAGGGAGAGTGTTCCAGTGTTTGCAGTGGCTGAAAGGGTGACCACTGATGGTGGGGCAGAGGGTGCAAGGGACGAGCAGAAATTAGTGAATGATTGTAATCTGGGCATGATCTGTTACCTTCAGATGCCATGCCGACTATCTATGTCTCCTGTGAAGTTATAATTGGTGATAGCACATCACAAATGTCACAGTTTTCACCTTATTGAAGCACTAGAGAGGGATTAGAGAAGGATTCAGAGCTCTAAATTACGAGGCGGAGACTCACAGAAATGAAATTGTTCTTATTGAAAGGAAGAAAATTGTGGGGAACATGATCAACGTCTTCAAAAGATGAGAAGCAAAGATAATGCAGATATAAGATAACCTGATTTAGATCATGAAAATAGAATCAGACGATCGTTGGTTTAAGATTAAAAAAGACTAAAACAGGCATAGAGATTAGAATTATTTCCCCACAGAGTAGTGGTTATACAGAACAGTGACGACAAAAGAAGTTAAATCTATATTGATGAAATAATAATTGTATAATTCTTACATTTGATATAGAGTCTTATCATGACACTGAAACAACTCAAAATGCTTCACAGCATACATTGTAAGGTTTTGTGACTGTGTGTAACTCGTGGGCAAAACCAATAATAACAATAATCCTTCCAACTGATATAACCCCTTTCACATCAGGAAGATGTCTCAAAGTGCTTCCCAAGATTTGTTGTGAAATGTGATGACTGTATATTTGTGGGCAAAAGTGCCAGCCAATTTGCACATGGCAATGTCCCACAGACAGCATGAAGTAAATCATTTTTTATCTGCTTGAGGAGAGTTTTGGAGGATGTAAGGAATAGGTGCAGACTAAGATGGGCAAGTACACTATGCCTCACAAGGATTTCTCTTCGGCTGGGTTGGGGGTACATCTTGTCTGGGCGAGGAAAGGTCAGGGTGAAAGGGCAGAGATGCAGGGATGGATGATTAACCTGGAAGCTTTGAGGTTCAGGAATTATCTGCGTAAAACCTTCCTCCGGGAGATAGAGTTAGTTGGGTGAAGTCAACCATAGGATAGATTTTACATGAGGTTAGAAGGAACACTCAATGACTCTTTATTTTTCCTATTGTTTTGAAAGCTTTAGGAGCCCTTAGACGCATGTTGTATGGTTACAGCAATAGGTATCATGAGAGTGCTTAATATAGATTATTTTTAAGTGTTTTAATAAGGTTTAAAAATAACAGAGTACAATAGCAAGACTCTGCTGTATTCATGTAGTCTGATATATTAAACAATTTTAATCAAACTTTTATTGTGTGTCTTTGTATTTTATCGACATGTATTCCCATAATCAGAATCTATGCAGAATGCAGAAATCACATTATTTTCTACAGAAACCCTTTTCTGTCATTTCCTTAGATGACACCAGCTCTAATATAATAATAATTTTAATTATTTGAATGTCAGTACCAGAGAGAAATAAAAGTGAGATCAGATGCTATCTCAGGGCAAATAATGTATTATGCTTAAAACGGTAATTTGAAAAATTAAATAGGGAATTAAAATGGGGAATTAATTAAATAGAAAATGGTAATAGAAATCAGTAGGGTCTGGTCCAAACTTTATGTGTTTTTAAAAACGGAGTCGAGGCTGACATTCCAGTGCTGTACTGGGGCTGTGCTGCATTGTGTTAAGTGTCATCCTTTGGATGAGATGTTAAACCAAAGCTCCATCTGCCAGTTCTGATGGACGTTAACAATCTCATGTCACTATTCAACAACAGCAACAACAGCAAATTGTAATTATACAGTGCCTTTCATGTCAGGAGGATATACCAAGGCATTGGACAATGAGGGGTTTGTACCTGATGCTGCGGTTTGGGATCTGAGAGGGGTGGAGGCAAAGTAGGTGGTCTGGGAAAGATGACTGAAGGCACGGTTGAATAGGAAGGCCTTGAGATGGACCCTGAAGGAGGCAAGGGAGAGGGCAAGGTGGAGGGCTCTGGGTTGGAGTTGCAAAGGGTGAGGGCAGAATGGCTGGAGGCCCGACAGCTGATAGTGGAGTAGGTAGGGCAGGAACGTGGAGGAGGTCAGTACTTGCACAGCAGAGAGAGTTGACATGTTGCTGAAGTTTTAATCGGTTGCAGAGGTTGGGAGGAGCAAAACAGTGGAGGAGATCAAAGGTGAGGATAAGGATCTTGAATTTGATCCTCTGGGGGATGGGGAGCCAATGAAGCTGGGCAAGGATGAGGATGATTGGTTCATAAAGCTTAGTGTGAGGAAAGACATAAGTTGCAGAGTTCTGCAAAATCTGCAGCTTGTGGAGGGAAGAGTTGGGAAGTCTGCTGAGCAGAGAGTTAGCATAGTCAAGCCTGGACTTAAAAAGGCTTGACTATACTAATTCCCTGCTCCCCGGACTTCCTGTTCAAAATGAGAAGGAGGTTTCTCCTGGTTCCTTAGCCAACAATCTAAATTCAACTGATCATCAGAAAATTGAATGCCGGGTTCACCTGCAAATGTACAGTCACTACACTTCACAGTAAAACTACGTGAAGGACTTAGAGATGTCTTAAATGACAAAATAAGAAGCTGCATCAAATGCAAGGTTTATTTTATAAAACAGTCTAACTATTCTAAGATTGATTACAATGTGAAAATCTTTGAATGCAGAATCAATGCATTCTTTGTAAAGAGAATTTAATAGATGCTTAAAAAAGATTATTAAAGTGTATGGGGAATAAACAGGAAAATGGGATTCCATTAAATGGCTTATGTGGAGAAAACTAGCTCATAAAATTATCGATTCATAGATATTTACAGCAGAAAAGGAGGCCATTCAACCAATTGAGTCTATCCAGGCTCTCAAGAACACAGTGATCATTCAATCTCACTGCCCTGCCTTATCCCTTTACACCTTCAAGTTTCTGTCCTTCATATACATGTTTACTTCCCTCTTGAAACCTCCAATAGACTCTGCCTCTACTACCTTACTTGGCAGGGCATTCTCCCTGTTTATCCAACCTAACTTTTTATGTTTTGGTGCTGTAAAGCTCAATAGGTCTTTGGGCACCTAGCCTGGTAACTCTTGGCTACATATGAAGTTATGTTTACATGGTGTTGAGCCCTAGTGGCTGCTGTTAAGATGTTAACTCAACATCACAGGATTGCACTTGTATGAATGACACAGTTAAACATTGGAAAGTAGCAGCAATTATCTGAAGCTCACAAGAATGGAACATGAATTGCCACCATCACTATTTTTAAAACTTTGCATTGTCCTGAAATCAAAGCAGGGATATGGAGAAAAAGTCGGGATTAATAAAGGGCAATTTAAAAAAATAAAAGTAGTAAGGAACCAACTTTTCTTACAAGCTAGGATACAAGCTTATCTATTTTTCCATAGATAATAAACTTGCTTAAAAGTTTTTAAAGCCTATAGATGATAACCTACTGTCTAAATAATAATCTTTGCATTTGATATAGCGCTTTTCACGTCTACTAGACATTTCAAAGCGCTTCACAGATTATACTGTAAAATGACTTGACTGTATATTTGTGAGCAAAATATTAACAAATAAAAAAAAACACTGTCTTAAGTGTGATGGAGTTAAACCAAGATTTACCGAGTGAGAGGTTAAACAGACCTTAGGCAGTGAAAAACTGATTGTGACAGCCACAGCATGTAAGTTAAATAGGAGAGAAATCCAGTTATTATTCAAGAATATGTCAAGTGCCATTGCAAAATGTTGTTGCTTTCAGGACATTGAACAGTGCTAAGAGCATGCTATTCTATGGTGGATTTGTTGATTTAATCTTATTTACAGTTTTTGTTAAGATGACCACAGAATTCAAGTAAATAATTTTGACGGCCAACACCATGTTGAATCATATCCATTACTGTTTTACACAACATCTATTTCTGCAGCTCCTCTCTTACTCAAGGTCAAGTGCTATACAGATTGTCTTCCTAGATTTCTATGGTCAGTGGGGTCAGTGTAATCTTCAGTCTGATACTCTTGAGCCTTATTTATCTAGGGCTGATGTCCGATTAAACAGGATAAATACAATTTCAGTTTATCCTAGCACACAGAATAAATTACTGCGCAAGACAGCAAGATGAGATGTCTTAATGTTCATACAAATACTTGTTTTTACCTCTGGTAGTACCATTATGTTTTAACTACTTGATTATTTTTGACAAACTAAGTGCAGAGCCATCGGACGAAGAGGTAGTGATTTGTCTGTGATGAATTTTCAATGCAAAGTTTTTAGACACAAATAGAAAAATATTGGTTGAAATAATTGCTGAGGGTGCACATCTCAAACAACTATCAGCAACCTGTGATGAGCTGTATTAAAGAGGGTTGCAGGTACAAGAATTAAATTCAACGTGAGATGAATGTTTTATAGTAGGCATTCTAAAGTTGACGTGTTACTGCTGTGCCAGAGTAGCTAATTTTTTATGTCAACCTAGTTCAATTGCCAGCAGTCTTGTCTCTATCAGAAGGTTGTGGGTTGAAGGGCTTTGTCCAGATGTGGGTTGATAGTTGGAAGTAGTTCGGAACCTCAAACATTAAACCGAGATTCTGTCTTTCCGTTCTTGTGGGTGTTAAACTGTTCATGTCAATATGTGAAAAGAGAAGCAGATTTCTTGCTATTCTGGCTAAGATTCCTCCAGATTCATTTTTCATTCACTTAATGGCTGTTGTCTTTCCATTTCACTGTCACTACAATTAACTGTTCATAAATCCAAGCGCATATGTTTTCTAATCTTACTGAACAAAATGATATCATAGAATCATACAATTATACAGCACAGAAGGAGATCATTCAGCCAAACCACAAGATTACATTTGTATAGCGCCTTTCACGTCAGGAGGATGTCTCAAGGCGCTGGACAGAGTACAGCATATAATAATAATAATAATAATCCTTACATTTGATATAGCGCTTTTCACGTCGGGAGGACGTCCCAAAGCGCTTCACAGAATATACTGTAAAGTGAATTGACTGTATATTTGTGGGCGAACGCGGCAGTCAATTGCGCACAGCAATGTCCCACAAACAGTCATGGATTGAAAATGACCAATTTTTTATTATTGTTTTTGTTTTTTGGAGGGGTTATTATTAGGTGTGTGGAGTAAGGAAACTTGCCCAAGGTTTCACCCTCTGCCTGGAATTGAACTCAGGTCTCTCGCTTGCAAAGCGAGTGCTCTAACCACTGAGCTACAGGACTCCACGAGCTGTAGCTGGGGTTGGGGGGGAGAAGGGAGGGGAATGGGGGTGGCCAATGGCATGGTCGAAGAGGAGGGTCTTGAGGCGGGACTTGAAGGAGGATAAGGAGGGGGCGAGGCGGAGTGACTGGGGGATGGAATTCCAGAAGTTGGGGGCAGAGTGGCTGAAGGCTCTCCCACCAATGGTGAGGCGGGTGGGTCAGGGGACATGTAGCAGACCAGAGCTGCTGAGTGGAGGGAATTGGTGGGTTGATAGGGGGTAAGGAGGTCGCAGAGGTAGGGTAGGGCGAAGCTAAGGAGGGCTTTGTATGTGAACTTGAACTGGATCCTCTGATAGGGAGCTAATGGAGTCGGGCGAGAGTGGGGGAGATGGGGTCATGGAGTTTGGTGCGGGAGAGGACATGGGCTGCAGAGTTCTGGATTATCTGCAGCTGTGGAGGGAGGAGTTGGGAAGGCCGACAAACAGGGCATTTGCATAGTCGAGCCTGGAAGTGATGAAGGCATGAACAAGAGTTTCAGCGGCCTGAGGGATGAGGTAATGGCGGAGTCGGGCGATATTATGGAGGTGAGGGAAGGCCGAATGGGTCATGGCTTGAATGTGGGGAAGAAAAGACAGTTGAGGGTTGAACAAGACACCTAGGTTCCTGACTGGCTTGGTGAGTTGTAGTGTGCAACTATGGAGGTTGACAGAGCCTGAGGTGCTGAGGCGCTGGCCCGAGCCAATCAGGAGGGCCTCAGTCTTGTTCACATTCAACTGGAGGAAATTTGCCTTCATCCGGGACTTGATGTCCGACAGGCAGTCTGTCAGGACAGCAGTGGTCCTGGAGTTGAGCGTGGAGGCAGAAAGATAGAGTTGGGTGTCATCCGCATACATGTGGAAGTTGACCCCATGTCTGCAGATGATGTCACCAAGGGGGAGCTTGTAGATATTAAAGAGGAGAGGGCCAAGGACAGAGCCCTGGGGGACACCAGATGTGACAGTACAGGGGCTGGAGGAGAAACCGTGAGAGGCAACAAAGTGGAGACGGTGAGAGAGATACGAATCGAATCTGACAAGGGTAAATCCATGAAGATTGAATAAAACGGAGAGGCAGTATAGGAGGATGGAGTGGTCGACAGTGTCGAAGGCGGCAGAGAGGTTGAGGAGGACAAGGAGGCAGAGGGAACCCTGGTCTCAGATATTCAGAATGTCATTAGTGACTATGACCAGGGCTGTTTCCGTGCTGTGGGCAGCGCAGATGCCGGATTGGAGAGGTTCAAAGAGGGAATGGCGAGAGAGAAAGGAGTGGAGCTGGGACATGATTACTCGTTCCAGGACCTTGGAGAGGAATGGAAGGTTAGAGAATGGGTGGTAGCTGGAGAGAAGGGATGGATCCAAGAAAGGTTTTTTCAGGATGGGGATGATGACGGCTGTTTTTAGGGGGGTGGGAACTGAACCGGTGGACAAGGAGAGGTTGATGATGTCGGACAGGAGAGGGGCCAGGAGGTGGAGCTGGGAGACGAGAAGAGAGGTGGGGATAGGATCGAGGGAGCAGGTGGTGAGTTTGAGAACAGTCGTGGTGAAGGAGGAGGGAGAGATAGGGTCGAAGGAGTATAGGGGGGGATGGGTGGGGGGTAGGTCATAAGGGAGTGTGGATGTGGGGGTGGCTGTGGACAGGGCTGAGGTGGCTGAACATATCCCCTTGATTTTAGATTCGAGGAAGTCCAGCATCTCCTCACAGTTGGCGTTTGAGGAGAGGATGGGTGAGGTATGGGAAGGTGGACAGAGGAGACAGTTAGTGGTGGAAAAGAGAAGCCAGAGGTTGTCCTTTGCCTCCAAGATAACCTTGGAGTAGAAGGAGGATTTGGCGGAGGCAAGAGCGCAGCGGTAGGTCTTGGTGTGGTGAAGCCAAATCTGCCGATAGACCGTTAGTTTGGATTTGGTTCAGGCGCACTCGGCAGCTCGCACTTGTGCCTTGAGGGAACGGAGATGGCTGGTGTATCAGGGGAATTTATAGGAGTATGAGGCAGTTCGGGAGGTGAGGGGGGCAAGGGAGTCCAGAATGGAGGAGAGGGAGTTGTGGAGAAAAGAGAGTGAGGAGGGGAGATCGGAAGGGAAGGGAGATGCCCCGGGTGATCACCAGGTCAAGGGGATGGGCATGATCGTAGATGGGGGAGTGGATGAGGAGGGAGAGGTTAAGGCAAGAGAGGAGGAGGGAGAAGTCGGCAGAGGTAGAGCAGGAGGGGATGAAGTGGAGGTTGAAGTCACCTAATATAAGGAGGCATTCAGAGCAGAGGGAGAGGGAAGATAGGAGGGTGGAAAATTCCAAGAGGAAGTTGGGGGAAGGCTTGGGTGGATGGTAAAGCCCATTGTGTCTGTGCCAGCTCTTTGAAAAGAGCTATCCAATTCAATCCCACTCCCCCGCGCTCTCCCCATAGCCCTGTAAACTTGTCCTGAAATGTGTGAGGATAACTTTCTGGATCAGTAGGTTTCCAGCCCAATGAGGAAGGAAGCAGTGTTGGAACTAGTTCTGGGGAATGAAGTGGGGCAAGTGGAGCAGGTTTCAGTACGAGAGCATCTGGACAACAGTGATCACAACATCATTAGGTTTAGAGTACTTATGGAAAGGGACAAGGTGCAATCAAAGGTGAAGATACTCAACTGGAAGAGAGCTAATCTCAGTGAGTTAAAACAACAACAACAAAATTACATTTGTATAGCGTTTTTCATGTAGGGAGATATCCCAAGGTGTTGTAACAAGGGACCTAGCCAAGGTGGACTGGAAAGAAACATTGGCAAGTAAAACAGCTAACAAGCAATGGGAAGTCTTCAAGGAGGAGATAGTTCAGGGACAGAACAAATACATTCCCACAAAGGGGAAAGGTAGGAGTTAATAAAGGACAGCCAACATGGATTTGTTAAAGGCAAATCACGTCTAACAAACGATAGTTTTTTGAAGAAGTAATGGAGAGGGTGGATGAAGATAGTGCAGTTGATGCAGTTTATATGGATTTTCAAAAGGTGTTTGATAAAGTGGCACATAAGAGACGTATAAGCAAAAATAGAAGCCCATAGTATTAAAGGGACAGTGGCAACATGGATACAGAACTGGCTGGGAGACAGAAAGTAGAGAATAATGGTGAACTGTTGTTTTTCTGACTGGAGGGAAGTGTGCAGTCTATGTTAGGATAATTGAAGTCCCCCATTATCACTACCCTATTGGTTTTGTATCTTTCTGAAACCTGCTTGCAGATTTGCTCATCTATCTCCTTCCCACTATTTGGTGGTCTATCGTATACACCTAACAGAGTAACAGCTCCTGTACTGCTCCTTAACTCTAACCAAATAGATTCTGTTTTTGGACCCTCTAGCACATTGTCCCTTTCCAGGGCCGTAACCGTGTCTTTAATCAATATTGCCAAACTCCTCCTTTTTTTCCTTCCTTATCCCTCCTGAATACATTGTAGCCAGGAATATTCAGCTCCCTTTTCTGCCCTTGTTTGAGCCAGGTCTCTGTTATTGCCACTACATCATAACCTTATGTGGCAACTTGAACTTGCAGCTCACCAATCTTATTTGTCACACTTTGTGCATTTACATTTGAACTCCAAGACCAACTTAATCTTTTCTGATTTCTCCCCCGTTTAATCCCTCCTTTTTCTAGATTACTCCTGATTACATTGCTATTTGTCTCTCCCAGCCTTCTATGTAACTTATTTGTCCTCTCTAATACAACATCGTGATTCCCTTCCCCCCTCTAAATTAGTTTAAATCCTTTCTCACAGCACGAGTTAACCTTCCTGTGAGGACATTGGTCCCAGCCCTGTTCAGGTGTAACCCATCCACCTTGTACAGGTCCTGCCTGACCCAGAAGTGGTCCCAATGATCCAGGAAACTGAAGTCCTCCTTTCTGCACCATTTCTCCAGATTCATGTATTTGATGCTGGTGTTTTGATATTCACTTGCACGAGGTACTGGGAGAAATTCAAAGATCACCATCTTGAAGGTCCTACTCGTTAGCTTTGTCCCTAGTTTCTGATACTCTCCCTGTAGGATCTCAGCCCTTTATTTCCCTATGTCATGGATCCCTACATGGACCATGACTTCTGCATGTTCCCCTTCCTCCTGTAGAATGTTTTGCACTCATTCTGTGATGTCTTCAATCCGAGCACCAAGGGGGAAACATACCATGTGAGAGTCACATCTTTGATTGCAGAAGCACTTGTCTACTCCTTTCACCATTGTTTCCCCAATGAAAATTGCATTGACACTCTTCCCTGTGTCCCCTTGTGCATCCATTTGCTTTTGACTCCCCTCCCCAGTGGTGTCATCACTCTGAACAGTATTCAGTACAGAGAACTGCTTTGTGAGTGCCACACTCTCAGGGAATTTCTGCATTGCCCATTCCCTCTTCCTACCAGACTGGGTGGTCAACCACTCACTCTCCTTCTGAACTCTTTGTGGCTGTGGGGTGACCACCTCTTGAAATAATCGATCCATGAACTCCTCAGCCTCTCATTTGCTATGTAGTGACACCAGCCTCTCCTTGAGCTCAGAAACTATGAGTTCAAGCTCAAGCAGCCAGAGGCACTTCCTACACGTGTCTGTCCAGAGCACACAAAGCATCCTGGAGTTCCCACATGGCACACGTTGTGCATGCAACCAGTCTCAGTTGCCCTGCCATATTCCCAGACATGTTTCATATTATTTTAATATAAATATTATATATTTTATAATTCTGCACCTCTTTCCCTCTCTGCACCGAATTCCCACTCTCACCAAATTCCTTAACAGAATACTCCCTCTGTTCCATCTCACTCAGGTCCCTCCTCATGCTGCTGGGCTCTCTGCTTAACATAACCCAATTTGCATGAGTACAAAATGACACAATTTACATTTATATAGTGTTTTTCACATCTGGAGGATGTCCCATAGAACATTCACAGTGTAAATGAGACAGTATGTCAGGTGATCACATCAATAATTTTATTAAGTCCTAGTCTGAATATTTCATCCACAGCATTAGAGAAAATAAAATTAGTAAAATGGCAGAGTGCTAGAATGAATCATAGCAATAATTTGATATTGTCAGACTACTAAGTGATTATTAACAGGCTTACTAACAAAGAATTGTCCCACATCAACAGTTCTGAAAGGGTTTGAGAGAGTAAATAGTGACAAGTTATTTGAATTGGTTCATTAATCAACAACAAAAGAGCATAAACTGCAGATGCACACTGGATACATAAAGGGAGAAGTGAGAAGAATATATTTTTACACAAATATACTTGGATGTATAACACAATACAACAAGTAGCTATTGAAGCTGAATCATTTATATTACTTAAACGGGTATTAAACAGATATTTGAAGAATAAAGTTGTAAAAGGCTATGGGGAAAAAAAATGGAAATCAGTTCGCATTCCTCTCAATAGTAATGCTCTGATGATATCAGTGCTGAAGAAAAACCTTTACACTTTAAATGCATATACATTGGATTGTTATTCCCATAAGAATTTTACGTCAAGAGATTTTAATTGTTGAAGATAAAAAGATTGCAAAATAAATGCAGTTTTTAGAATTTGTTATAGTGTAGCTCTAGCAAGGCACAGAGAAGGTGCCCTGAAATTTCAATGATTCTAATATCTCACTGTCTTCTGAAACTTGGAATTAGCTTGAATTCTGCTTTACTGTTGTTGGTATCTTGTGATTATGTAAAATTCCAGGAGGTTATCAGACCTTTCAACATTTATATACTGGATCTGATCTTATTAAGCTCACTGCACACTGACTGAAGAATGGAGGACAACTTTCAGACCTCAAGAGTGTTCCCAGTAAATGTGATATGATTCTAGAGTTAGGTACAGCACAGAAAGAGCCAATTACTGAGGCTTAGACCTGCAATTGCTGACAACAATGAGCATAAAGTGATATGCAAATCTCATGCATATTAATTATAGATCCCCATGGAGTGTACTTTCGGAATCCTAAGTGCAGGAAGGCATGTATACTTCTAGTTAAATTAAAAAACATGAACTCAATTCATTGCATCTCAGTGTAGCTCGAACACATGCTCAGCTCAGTGCCTGTGCAGTTAAGCCTTCAATTGGAAGGTTATTACAGCAAAAAGTTATTTTGGTAAAACTGCCTTTTCAAATTATCACTTGAAGTGAAAAAGAGATGAACAATACATAAAAATATGGTAATATTGCAATTCATTCAGAGACTTGTAATTCAGGGCCATTTCAATACAGAAAACACTTTCACTCAATAGGAATGCTCTGATGATATCATTGCTAAAGGAAAACATTCACACTTTAAATGCATACAATAATACCTGTACTTGAAACCTTCTCATGTCATTGAGATGCTTCAAATCACTTCACAGAATATACTGTAAAGTGAATTGATGGTATATTTTGTGGGCGAAATGCAAAATATACAACATAAGCAAGATTGTTATTTCCATAAAAATTTTGCATCAAGAATTTTTACTTGTTGAAGGTAAAAGATATATTTTTACATTTGTGGAATGGACCTACTCTATAGGTGTTGCGAAAGTCACATCCTAATATCATTACAGAATGTTACAATGGCTTCAGAGAGTCAAAGGAAAAGGAATAGTTAAAAAAGGAACTTACATTTGATATTGTGCCTTTCACATCAGCTGAATGTCTCAAAGCGCTTCACAGGATTTAAAGTGTAACAAAAGACGTAAATCTAGTGTCCGTGTATTTTGTAAGCAAACACAGCTGCCAACTTGCAAAACGCTATGTCCCACAAACAGACATTAAGTGAATGATCAATATTATCTGTAGGAAAATTGACCAAGGACACTGGGAGAAATTCTCTTCTTGTTTCAAATAATGTCATGGAATCTTTAACGTCCATGTGAACAGGCAGACAGCATCCTGGTTTAACATCTCATCTGAAGGACAGCCCGACAATGCAGCATTGCATTTGACTGTCAGCCTAGCCTCTGTGAGTTCAAAATTCCAATGCGTGTCTTTGCTCGCAAAATATACAGTCAATTCACTTTATAGCATATTCTATGAAGCGCTTCAGACATCTCAATGACGTGATAAGGTGCTATATCAAATGCAACAATTATTATTATAAATAATTTATGAATAAAAGCCTTATAAGTTGTAAATTCAAACCAGAGTTCCTATAAACCTTTTCCTACAAAAGACATAGTTACTACGTATTACAGTAATTCCTATTAAGTGTGTTGAGATATATTTCCAACATGAAAAGAGCTGTATAAAATGCAAAGGTTATTTTTTATAACCTACATATAAGTGCCTTTAGGGTTACTCCATAAATGTTACCTAATCTGAAACCATCTTCATAAAACTAACAATTTTATATCTCTAGAGTGAGTAAAGTTTGAGAAATCTGCAGAAGATTTGTTACGTTAGTGCTGATATGCCAAATAAAGTTTTGTGCTTCATAAGTCTGTGTCTCTTCAATCCCCTGAATGTTGATAAGATGAAACTAATTTCCTGTGAATTTAAAAAAGCAGATTCATAAATGGATTGAGCAGTTGCAGCACATCAACAATTTAATTAATAACATTTAATAAAATTAGAAAATACTGGACTACAAGCTACAAAGGTGAACACGAACATTGGAATGAAGGACTGGGCCTGAATCATCTTATCTTTGAGTCTGAGGGTTGTGGGTTCAAACCCTATATCGGGACTTTGAACTCACAAGTCTGGTCTGACACTCCAGTGCTGTGCTGGTGTTTACTGCATTGTTGGTGGTGCTGTCCTTCAGATGAAATGTTAAACCAAGGTCCTGTCTGCCTGTTCTGGCTGGCCTTCCCTTTCAGATGCAAATTGACATTTTTATTTCCAATTTCTAGCGTTCTCGTTTCTTTCTTTGTAGTGTCTCAGCATTAATGCACCTCAGGCATTTGACATTGCTACTTATAAACGTTTAATGTTCATCTGTATCATAACCAGTTTGACAAATTATGGCATCAAATATCTCTTATCATGACAGACTGCCACATTTTAAAAGTCCGGTGTTTTTTTCAAAGTGTGCCAGCACCCTTAGGATATGGCTCTAAACTTAAATGAACACTTTTTGAACCAAAGGGAATTCAATACATTCAGCACAAACCTGACCATCCCTCAGTTAGAGAGAAATGCTAAGGAGATTAGAACCTAATAATAGCAATCCTTGCATTTGATATAATGCTTTTCTCATTGGGAGGATGTCTCAAAGCGCTTCACGGGATATACCATGAAGTGGAGTGACTGTGTGTAATTTGTGCAGCAATGTCCCATAAACAGACATGAAGTGCATTTGTGGGACTTGGAGTTTAAGGTCTCGACATGTGACTTGAACTCATAACCTTCTGACTTAGACCCATAAACAGACATGGAGTCCTGTAGCTCAGTGGTTAGAGCACTCGCCTCGCAAGTGAGAGACCTGGGTTTGATTCCTGGGCAGGACGAAACATTGGGCAACAGGCCACACGCCTGTTTACTTAGCAGTAAGTAGGAGCCCGGTTGTTGTTCGATTGGCGGATTGTTTTTGCAGTGGTAATAATTCCTTCAAAAAATAATAAATTGGTCACTCAATCCAAAACTGTTTGTGGGACACTGCTGTGCGCAATTGTCTGCCGTGTTTTGCCCACAAAATATACAGTCAATTCCCTTTACAGTGTATTCTGTGAAGCACTTTGAGACTTCTCGAAGACGTGATAAGTTGCTATATCAAAGGCAAGGATTATTATTATTATTATTATGTAAGTAACCAATTTTATTTAAGGGATTGCTAGCCAGGACATCAGGGAAAATAACCTTCCCTTTTCAACTAGTGCTTCAACGTCCAGCTGAATAGACACATGGGTCTTCAATTTAACGTCTCATCCACAGAACGGCATCTCTGACAATGCTGTACTTCCCCAGCACTGCACTGGAGTGTCAGCCCAGACTTTGGAGTTTAAGGCTCCAACATGCGACTTGAACACATAGCCTTCTGACTCAGAGACAAGTGCGCTATCTGCTGAGCCGGGCTGAAACCTAGAGAAAAAGACATAAGGGAGGGAAAGAAACAAAAAACAGCCTTTGCCCATCCAGCCCACTGCCCCTAACAAATTTCCAAAACCACTGTATAAAGCATTTTATCCCCACACCCATTAAATAAATACAAATAAAATTTAAAAATGGTAATCATTTTACATCAAATAATTGTTTTAAGTCTTTGTATTATATTCCTCCGATTGTGTCTCTTCCCTTATGTGTTGATTCTGTTTGTACACAATATATGGGGGCTGTCTGTAGACATATCATGCCTTTAGGAGTGTTGCTGTTTGCAGATTAACTCTTCCTGTATTTTCCAATCTTTCCCAAATTATTTATTCTGCCAGCATAAATGGTACATTGACTGGAAAGTGTGTCCGCTGCAGCACTGAGCTAGGCAAATATAGAGCCAGTCTCACTAAACACCATTCTCAAAATGTCTCTCATGGAACAAGTTTGAATTTGACATTGCAAGAATACTTTTGCTGCTTTTTATACTGAGCAGTCTCCACACGCTGGAGCAGAGAGTGTAGATAAAAAAAATGACTACATTCCTTCAGGAGTTGCCAGATCTAACATGTTACTGTTAAAGTGTGTCCTGGTGATGAGGATTGTTGCACCTCGACCAGGTTCCACTGGCATGTATCAGTGACATGTGTACTGTTTCTAAATCTCCTCCCAAGCTACATTCCAGATCCCAAGTCCCATTCTTGTGCAAGCTACAAGCTGGTCTTGTCACTTGGGTATGGTTTGGAGGCAGTGACAACTGAGGCTTGGAATTTCTCATGGTATTTATTCGCTTTAGATTAAAGATTAAGAATTCCTCTTACAGATGATTCCCCACTTCTCCACTCCAAGATTATTACCACCAGAAAGTGATCCTCCAATCGACTAACAACAGAGTTCCTACTTACTGCTAGGTAAACAGAGGCATGTGGAGTAAGGAAACTTGCCTAAGGTTTTGCCCTGGAATTGAACTCAGGTCCTCTCACTTGCGAGGCGAGTACTCTAACCAATACTATACAAGAGCTGGGGTTACATTAATCTACAATAAACGTGAAGTATAAATAGATCCTTGACCATCGAAGCCAAAGCCCTAACAGTTAGGATGGACCTACCTAGACAGGTAATGATAATAATAGATATGTCTTGTGTTTGATTTAGCAATACATCTTGTCATTAAATTGCCTCAAACCGTTTCGCAGGATTTACCGTGGATTAGAGTTACCGAGTCTGCAGCACTGCACGCAAAGCCTCTCAAACACAAAGTACAATTAAAATATCTCTTGATTGGAAAATAACAATACATTGGTAAGAAAATGCATTTTTATGGGATGTAATAATTACAGTATAAACAGTGAAAATTCTCATAACACATAACACAATCCTCCTCCGTCTCCCCTCTCCAGTAACTAACTTGTTTGTCTTTGAATGCAGACTGCAGTCATTCCAATAGCTATTGGAAAGTGAATGTTTGTTACCAATTACAATCACTGTTCGTGCTGGTTTTAACAAATAACTGTGTTAACAGATTTTGTTTATTAAAAATTGGCTGTGAAACTTTTTCTCAGCATTTTTTTTATCTGTCTCCATCACAATATGCAAAACATAGCCTATTAAAAATCCACAGTTTCGAATGACTTTTTGTAAGAACAAATCCTATGGGTTGCCTTCGAAATAATAGAAAGATGAGCTTTGAGCTAAGCATACCTCTGATCCTACAGAACAAACATAAATTCTCAATGGCTTAAATTTTGGAGGAAGAGTTACCACAGTACGCATAAATCCTGAATGGAATGATAATTCCCCAAATACACCAAATTATTTTTGTACGATTCAAGCATTATGTTTTGGGACTCTGCTTCTGTCATTTTATTTCCTATTTGACACACACTCCTACACCCCCAAACAGCAATGTATTTCAAAGATCTAGTTCAAAGATGATTTCCCTGAAGAGCAAAATAAAGCATCAAAGCTGTAATCTTGCTCTTGAAACTTTTCTTTCAGGTGGGTCATTTTAACACTGATGTTTCTGAAACTCCCTTTATTTCTTGGTTGTACTATTCCATTGTTGTTACTAGGCATCAGGTTCGATCCCTAATTATCCTTCCTCCCCCATATCCGGTTCCTCACCAGCACCGCTTTCTTCCACCTCCGATGCATCACCCGTCTCCGCCAATACCTCATCCCAAAAGCCGCCGAAACCCTGGTCCATGCCTTTGTCACCTCTCAGCTGGACTATTCAAATGCTCTCCTCGCTGGTCTCCCCTCCACTATCATTCTTAAAATCCAGGTCTCCAGAACTCTGTCGCCCGAATTCTTACCCGCACCAAACTCTGCTCCCCGATTACCCCAGTCCTTGCCAGACTGCACTGGCTGCCTGTCCCAGAGAGGATCGACTTCAAGATCCTCACCCTTGTCTTCAAATCTCTCCAATCTTCTGCACCCCCTTACCTCTCTCCTCACAACAGTGCCCGTCGCCTTCGCTCCACCGGGTCTGGCCTCCTCCTTGTTCCCCAAATCCTCTGCTCCACCCTCGGTGGCCGTGCCTTCAGCCACTATGCTCCGAGGCTCTGGAATTCCCTTCCTGACTCCCTTCACCTCACCCCCTCTCTTCCGATTTTCAGGTCTCTGCTGAAGACCTTTCTTTTTCACCGCACCTTTGGTCACCTTCTTCCCCCTCCCCCTGGCTCGGCCCGGGATCCGTTACTGTGAAGCGCTCTGAGACGCCGTCCGGCATGGAGGGAGCTATATAAATCCAAGTTGTTGTTGTTATTATAATAATAATCCTTGGATTTGATATAGCGCCTTATTACATATTCGAGACATCTCAAGCGCTTCACAGAATATACTGTAAAGTGAATAACTGTATATTTTGAGGGAGAAACGGGCAGCCAATTGCGTACAGCAGTGTCCCACAAATTGTCATAGATTGAAGTGACCAATTTTTTTTCCTCCAAGGAATTATTACCCCCAAAAAAGTGATCTGCCAATTGATTTACAACCGGCTTCCTACTTACTGCTAGGTAAACAGAGGCATGTGGAGTAAGGAAACTTGTCCAACATTTCGCCCGGCCGGGAATCAAACCCAGGTCTCTTGCTTGCGAGGCGAGCGCTCTACAACAGCAACAACTTGCATTTATGTAAGGCCCTCCACTCCAGGCAGCGTTTCAGAGCGCTTAACAATGGCGGAGCCCGAGGCCGAGCTCGGGGGAGGGGGAAGGTCACCGCAGGCGCGGTCGAAGAGGAAGGTCTTCAGGCGCGACCTGAAGATGGGGAAGGAGGAAGCGAGGCGAAGGGGTTGAGGTAGGGAGATCTAAAGTTTTGGGATATAGTGGCTGAAGGCACGGCCACCTATGGTGTAATGGAGGATTCGGGGGACGCGGAGGAGGCCGGACTCAGTAGAGCGGAGGCAGTGGGTACTGCTGTGGGGACAGAGGAGGTTAGAGAGATAAGGGGGCTCCAAGGAATGGAGGAATTTAAACACTAGAGTGAGGATCTTGAAGTTGATCCGCTCTATGACAGGGAGCCAGTGGAGTTTGGCAAGGACTGGAGTAATCGGGGTATGAAGTTTGGTGCGGGTGAGAATGCAAGTGGTGGAGTTTTGAATGAGCTGAGTTTGTGAATAGTGGAGGAGGGCGTTAGAGTGTCCAGCCGGGAGGTGATAAAGGCATGGACAAGGGCTTTGGCAGCTTTTGGGGGGGGTGAGGTATTGTTGGAGACGGGCAATGTGGGGGAGGTGGAAGAAAGCGGTACTGATCAGCAACCGGATGTGGGGGAGGAAGGGTAACTGTGGATCGAACCTGACACCTAAGTTGCACACGGGTTCGGAGAGTTTTAAGGACAGTTCAGGTAGGTTGAGGAGGTCGGAACTGTGGGACAGAAGACATTGGCAGGAGCCAAAGAGTATGGCTTCCGTCTTGTTGACGTTTAATTGCAGCAAATTTGCACTCATCCAGCTCCTGATGTCCAACAGACAAGCTGGAAGGGAAAAGTAGAGCTGAGTGTCATCTACATACATGTGAATGTTAACCCAGTGTCTGTGGATGACATCACCGAGAGGGAGCATATAGATGAGGAAGAGAAGGGGGCCAAGGATGGATCCTTTGGGTACCCCACACGTGACCGTGTGGAAGCGCAAAGTAAAGCCATTTACAGAAATGTAGGGCTGGCGGTTTGTAAGGTAGGACTCGATCCAAGCCAGTGTGGTCCCACTGAGGTGGATGATGGAGGACAGGCGGTGGAGGAGGATGGCGTGATCGACTGTGTCAAATGCAATGGAGAGGTCCAGGAGGACGAGGAGGCAGAGGGAGCCCTGGTCACAGATAGAGAGGATATTGTTTGTGACTTTCACGAGCGCTGGCTCTGTACTGTGGGCAGGGCGGAAACCGGACTGGAGGGGTTTGACTAGGGTGTGAAGGGAGAGGTTGCTTGAAGTACACCTCTCCCTCCACTGGAAAGGCGTATTATATTAGAGCTACACTATCCACTGACCTGCAGGACTCCACATAATTATTAAATTAAATTGCCAAACACTCGAGCTTTAAGTGACCTGCTGATGTTTGCTGTGGAGTAACAAGGCCAGACATTTACCTTGCAGCTTAAAAAAAGCCGTGGCAAAGGATGTCAAGGTCTGCGACTTGACAAACTGAGCTTCAAACAGCGAGGATGCTGTGATTTTAATTTAACCTTCAATGCTCTATAGAGTTAGAGATTCTTGAGCTAAAGCATGTTACAATTTTACCTTTGTATCAGCAACGAACACATTCACGTTAACATCAATTAGATCATTTTCCATCTGACTGTCAATCCACCAGCAAGCTTAGACAAAATTATGCTTGCCACATACATAGATTTCTATTTGCCACATGACTTCAAACCATGCCACTGATAACATCACTCCACTGGTAAAATCATTTGTTGCCTGGCAAACCGCTTGCTTCAGACATGAAATTCTGCATCTTCAAAAAATTAGAATTTGGTCACTGAATCCACAACTGTTTGTGGGACTCTACATCCAATTGTGCCCAATTGGCTGCCATATTTTACACACAAAGTACACGGTCAATTCACTTGACAATATTTGAGATGTCTCAACGATGTGATAAAGCTCTGTATCAAATGCAAGGATTATTATGATTATTATTACTCTCCTCATAAAAAAGGTATTTTTGAGTCATGAAACATATTGATTTCAACTGAAGACTAAATGGATTCCACCAGAGGTTGAAGCTATAAACATTTGCTCCCAAGTCTGTTGCTCAATGTTTTTCTTTGGTCAGCCAGATGTCTGACACACACCATGCTTAGGAGTATCCACACCAGACTGAGAGTTCCAGATATAATAATAATCCTTGCATTTGGTACAGCACCTTATCCCGTCATTGAGACATCTCAAAGCACTTCTACAGAATATATTGTAAAGTGGATTACCTGCCTATATTGTGGGCTAAACACAGTGGCCAATTGTCCCACGAACAATCATCGACTGAGTGACCACATTTTTTTTGAGAGATTATTACCCCCAGAAAGCGATTTGCCAATTACTTACTATTCAGTAAACAAAGGCATGTGGAGCAAGGAAACATGCCTAAGGTTTCACCCGGCCCAGGAATCAAACCCAGGTCCTCTCGTTTATAAGGCGAGTGTGCAATTGGACGCTATATCCACATATGTATGGAGATTTCTCTTTGTCTCTCCTCAGAGGGATGCACGTAACCTGCCTACATAATCTCAAAAATGTGATAAGGCACTATGTCAAAATGCAGGGATTATTAATTTATTAGGAGGATTAGATGACCAGAACTCTGGAATAAATTCCTTCTCTTTTCAAATAGTATCATGGGACCTTCAGCTTCCACCTGAAAAAGACGAGAATCTTTAACAATGTAACGCTCCCCAAAACTAATCTGGAATATCAGTCAGACAAGACAATGATCTTAATTCCTGACATAAGGTTTGATCTTGCAATGCTCTGACCCAGAGGCACACAAGCCAAGGTGTTATTTTAATTAGTAGAAAAGTAATTTTCTCATAGAAACGCAATTAAGGTAATGATAATCCTTGTATTTTATGTAGTGCCTTATCACATCTTCGAGGTATCTCAACATGCTTCACAAGATATAAGTGATTGTAATTTAAGTGACTATATGTTTTGTGGCAAACGTAGCAGCCAATTTTGCACAGCAACGTTTCATAAACAAACATGGAGTGTGTGATCAATTTCACTTGGGGGGCTATTGTCTAAGACATCTGGAGAAATTTCCTTTTCTTCTTGAAAAGTGCCATGGTCTTTAACATCCACCTGGACAGGCAGAGGGGACCTCAGTTTAACATGGCATCCAAAGATGACACGTTCACCTCCAGCATTGCATTGGAGTGTCAGCCTGGACTATATTAGTTCCAAATATTGATGTAGGGCTTGGACACACAACCTTCTGACTCAACAATAACAAAAATACGTTGTATAGAGTCTTTCATATCGGGAGGACATCCCAAGGTGCTGGACAGACAGAGTTACGGACCCAAACTGGGGGTCGGGGTGTGTGAGGGTGGAGGACAGGGTAGGAAGCAGGGAGATTGAAAGCATGGTTGAAGAGGAGGGTTTTGGGGTGGGTCTTGAAGGTGGCGAGGGAGGAGGTGAGATGGAGGGACTGTGGGATGGAATTCTAGAGGGTGGGTGCAGAGTGGCGCAAGGCCCTCCCGCTGATAGTGGGGCGAGCAAGGTGGGGGACGTGAAGCAGGCAAAGACAAGAGACTGCTGAGTGGAGGGAGTGAGCAGGATGGTAGGGGATTAGGAGGTCAGAGAGGTAGGGGAGCAAGACCGTGGAGGCCTTTGAAGGTGAGGACCAGGATCTTGAACTGTATCCTCTGTGTGATGGGAAGCCAGTGGAGTTGAGCAAGAATGGTGCGGGAGAGGACATGGGCTGCAGAGTTCTGAATGATCTGCAGCCTATGGAGGGAGGAGTTGGGGAAGCCGACAAGCAATGAATTTGCATAGTGAGCCTCGATGTAATGAAGGTGTGTATGAGGGTTTCGGCGGCCTGCAGTATGAGACAGTGTCGGAGCCGGGCGACGATGCAGAGACGGGAAAGGCAGAGCGGGTCATGGCGCAGATGTGGGGTAGAAAGGATGGTTGAGGGTCAAACAAGACCCCAAAGTTCCGGACTGGCTTAGCAAGGTGGAGTGTGCAACCATGGATGGTGATGCTGTCAGAGCCTGAGGTGAGGAGGCACTGATGGGAGTCAATCAAGAAAGCCTCAGTCTTTTTGATGTTCATTTGAAGAAAGTTAGCTCTCATCCAGGACTTGATGTCTGACAGAGATTCTGTCAGCACAGCAGTGGTCCTGGAGTCAAGGATTGAGGCAGAGGGATAGAGTTGGGTGTCATCCGCATGCATGTGGAAGTTGATCTCATGTCTGCGGATGATGTCACCAAGAGGGAGCATATAGATATTGAAGAGGAGGGGACCAAGGACAGAGCCCTGAGCAACACCACACGAGATGGTCCGGGGGCTAGAGGAGAAGCTGTTTAGGAGATGAAGTGCAGGCGGTGTGAGAGGTAGGATCTGAACCAGTCAAGGACAGCGCCGTGGAGGTTGAGGTGAGAGGTGAGGCGGTGGATGAGGTTAGAGTGATCGACGGTGTCAAAAGCAGCAGAATGGTCAAGGAGGACGAGGAGGCAGAGGGAGCTCTGGTCGCAGATGGACAGAATGTCATTTGTCACTTTGACCAGGGCTGTTTCTATGCTGTGGGCGACACAGAAGCCCGATTGGAGGGGTTCGAGAAGGGAGTGGTGGAGAGGAAGGAGCGAAGTTGAGAAGCAACAACTTGTTCCAGGACCTTGGAGAGGAAGGGCAGGTTGGAGATGGGGAGATGGGGCAGTAGTTAGGGACTAGAGAGTAGGGAGGGTTTTTTAAGGATAGGAGTGAAGACAGCGTTTTTTTTAAAAGGTTGGGAACAGTACCAGAGGACAGGGAGAGGTTAATGATGTCAGTGAGTAGAGGGGCAAGGAGGTGGAGCTGGGAGGTAAGGAGTGAGTAGGGATTGGGTTGAGGGAGTAGGTGGTGGGTTTCGTACGGGTTATGGTGGTGATGAGAGAGGAGGGTGAAACAGGTTCAAAGGTGTGGAGGGAGGGATAGGTAGGGCCGTGTGGGAGGACGAAATGGGCAGGGGGTAGCAGATGCAGGGGCAGAGGCAGCTGAGCGGATTTCCTCGACTTTGGATTCGAGGAAGTCCAGCATCACCTCACAGTTGGCATTTGAGGTGAGGATGAGTGAGGCATGAGAGGGTGGGCGGAGGAGCCTGTTCGTGATGGAGAAGAGGAAGCTGGGGTTGTCCTTGGAGTAGAACAACAATTTAGCGGAGGCGAATGCAAGTGCTACCAATTAAGGCAGGTAGATGCACAAGATGTAAATACAGCCATATTATGCACAATCCTGATGCAGAAGGGTGGATTTTCAAGGCAGGAGATCATGAATTTTTCATTAGCCCCTCGACTGCTGAGGCAGCCAGTGCTGAAGCATCACCCGCAGTTTTTGAGTGGAAGAAGTCAATTTCCTCTGATTTGAAGAGGAGACAACCATCATGTTAGGAGGTGATATCTAGCAACTCTACTGCTTTGCAAGCCTATTGGATTTACAATCAATACTGCATGACTTGAAAAGAAATTCAAAGCAGATTTACTATTAGGGCATCCAGGTAGAAAATCCTGCACATCAGATTCCATGGTGAGCAATCACCTTCATTAACTCTCCTTCCTATCTTCTTTTGATCCAGACCTTCCCCTAATTGCACTTGCAGTGAAAAAATATGACATTTCCTGATAGATTAATATGATAATTATCAGATGGAATGCATTGCAAAACATTGTGTTTTTCACCTCATTATTTCTGCTTCCCAGAATTATATAAATATTTATATATAAGGAAGCTCTATACATAGAATTACATAAGGCAGTACTACATAGAAACAGCTGCAACATCACTGCTGATGTCAACAAAATAATTGGTCTGGAAAAAAAAAATCAATTATTTTGGCGATTATTGTTTGTTTTATTTATTATTGTTTCAAGTAAAGTGGAGGACATTTGGAGACTCTGAGGGCAGTAACAACCATTACACCTAAAAAAAATCTTATTACTGTTATCAATCTTGTGTATGTGTGCCATTTTGTGTATTCTGCTTGATTTGATAGAAGTTGGCCCTCCAGTACATTTTCATCAGTGTTTTATAGACTGTGATAAAATAGGGTCCCAATGACAATATAAAGCACACAAGCACCACACACACAATCAACTGGTATTTTACACTGTTCTATAATATAATTAGGAACTTGGAAAGGGAGTACGCGAGGTCACAGAGTTAATTATACTGTTCTTACAGAGGTCTTAAAGCTCACTGTTACATACCTCAAATAGATGTGCAATGTTTGGCAGCTGTTTGTGTATTTTTAATGACTATTGCTCATGGCTATCCTTTGCATTCCTGTGAGGAATCTTGTTTGAATCAAGAGTTGGATGCCGATGAGCAGTATCTCTACCAGAATCCTATCACATAAGAGGAATGCATTTAATCGATATTGCAAAATACCTTGTAAACATCAAGTGAATAATAGTCTGTTTGATATTCAAATGCCACAGGAATCCCTTAACACTGAGTTCTCGAAGGTGAGCGGCTTCATATCTTTTTACATATTTTAATATAAATGTACGTAAACCGTTCTGTATGAATATTAATTGTGGTGTTCATGTAGAAGCATCTTGATGGTTTATCCGTTGCTATGTTGTAAACAGCTATGCAGTGAATGACTAGTTTTATCATTGGGAATGTTGGCCAAGACACTGGGAGAAACTCACTTCATTTTTCAAATAGTGCAATGAGATCTTCATCGTCTGCCTGAAAAGGCAGTCTGGACTGTGATTGCAAAGTGATTGCGAAGGCTTGAATCCACAATGTCTAACCCAGAGTGTTACTAACTCAGCCAGGCTGATATTTAACAGCGAGATTTGGAAATCAAATAGGTGTAAGAAACCTACTGTTAATATTCGCCTGACTGATTCACCATAAAGGACCACCCATTAGATAAAATTACATCCAACTGACAGATCTTCTGCTCAGACCATGGTAAGGAACAGAAACATAAATGGTGATAGATATTAGTTGAGAATAGGTGCAAAAGTAATAATCCTTACGTTTGATATAGTGCGTTATTATTTTGTATGGCTCTATACGAGCATTGATATAGAATTAAACTAAATAGTGTCATTGGATAGTAAATAATAATAATCCTTGCATTTGATAAAGCACCTTACCATATTGTTGAGACGTGATGAGATGCTATATCAAATGCAAGGATAACAAAAAGCAAAATGATTGATCTTTCCATTTCTTGCTTATCACGTTCAGGCATGATAAGTAAGAACTGGAAATATCAATCATTTGGGCGATCAGTATGTGTTACACTTCAATACCCCTTTCTTTTTTAAATTTAAAAGACCCAACTGCCAACCGCTGCCACAGCTAATAATTTCATTAAAGTCGGTGATTGATCCCTGGCGTCTCCAGTTGTGACAGAAAATGGTTGCTTTACGATCTGTCAGGAACCTCTAGTCCTGCAAGAGTTAAGTTACAATTATACAATGATACAACGGCTGCATTACATAATCATTAAAAGTGTCACAGTCTAACATTTCAAATGCATATGTCATTAGTTTTGCCAGATCTTGCAAAATTGTTGGTGTAAAGTATTAGTGACAAGTCTATTAATAGGATCGCAACCAGAAGTGCCAATACATTTTCCTCGCTGGTCACATTGCTCTCAGCCCGATCATCAGTATACTCATAATTCAGCAGTTTGGAAGCTGGAGGCAAGTGACAGCACTGCTCCAGTCTCGGCCCCCAAGCCTGAGCTGACCTGTTGGCTCAGCTCACAAATCCATCCCAGAAATTTTGTGGGAAATTTCCATTTGCAGCACTTGCAAATGTAATAAAATAAATGATTTATTCACAGAACTACAATAATAAACCTTGCACATGGAGGGGTGGGACTCATGTAAAGGGTAAGCACCTGCACGGACGAGTTGAGCCAACTAGTCTGTAATGTGCCGTATCACTCCATTTAACTCTTTACAAGCCCCATGTGTAGGGCACTATATAAAATGCATGTTGTTGTTATAAATCTGGATAATATCAAAACGCTTCAAAGTGCTTCACAGGTGAAGGACTATGTATTCTATGGCAAATGCAGCAGTTAATTTGAACACACGGCAGGCAATTGCGCACAGCAGTGTCCCAATGTACTTGAAGGATTGCTGACCTGGTCCCTGGGAAAAATGCACTTCTCTTTTCAAATATTGTCTTGGGATCCTAACATCCATGTGAAGAACGGGACAATAGGACCTCAATTTGGGATCTTATCCAATGGACAGCACCTCTAATAATGCAGCATTCTCTCAGGATTGTACTGAAGTTACAGCCTGGGCAATGAAATCAAGTTCCAACTTATGGCTTGAACCCCACAAATGTTGACTCAGGGGCAAGAGTGCTACCAACTGAGCCACCAACTGAGCTTGTGAGTGCCAAGGTAAGAG
This sequence comes from Callorhinchus milii, assembly GCF_018977255.1. Classification (NCBI taxonomy): domain Eukaryota; kingdom Metazoa; phylum Chordata; class Chondrichthyes; order Chimaeriformes; family Callorhinchidae; genus Callorhinchus; species Callorhinchus milii. The sequence goes on along the minus strand of NW_024704742.1, from coordinate 20,786,457 downwards.
GAGTCGTGACATACCTGTGCAATATAACATCACTCTATTGAGACAATGATTCAGGAAACCTGTTATACCTGTTATGATTCAGGAAACCTGTTTACTTTATACCTGTAGACAAATCAATGTTAAACATTGTCCATATTTCACTGAGACTTTTCTGTCTTTCTGTCAGACAGATGTTACAAGAATAACAGGAGATTACAGTTCAGACAGTATTCTCTAATGAGATAATCTAAATCTAAAACCTAAAACAAAAATAAATTGGGGAAATATTTGCACAATTTATTCTGTTTAATGACAATAATTGGTTGCTCATAGAATCTTGCATTATTGATAGCTGTAACCTTGCAATAACTAGATAAAATGAAAATCCATGATATATTTATCCATGTAGGCTTAGAAATTTCTGAGTGCTCATTATGTTTCTTTACTCGGGAATAAACTAATGCTGTAATTTTGTTAACAAGACAGAAATTATAGTTGTTTCTATTTGGCTCTTTGAATGAAATTTTATTATTTTTTCTGATGATATAGCAACAACAATTACAATTGTATAGTGCCTTTCACGTCCCAAGGCACTGGATAGTCAGCGATTTGTATTCCTGACAGGGATGATGGTACTTTTATCAATGTTTCATAGCCCTGGCATCTCCAAAGAATTCCTACCCCATTACTCATTATTTCAAAAACATTTGGGCTTTCTAGAATTACTTAATATCACAGTAATAATAACCCTGAGTTGTCCTGCTGTAATAATCCCATATTCACAACACAATAGTTCCACAACACATTACTAATGCTCAACAAGGGAAACAGTGTGAGACAATTCCATTTCTCCAAATGAATAAATAGGTCAATTAAACTGAAGTGAAAGGAGAAAAAAAAGATTATACAAAAACACACAGGGAGAAGGAGAGTGGAAATTGTAGGAGGAGTGAGGAAGTTTGCTATAAAACAGCGAAAATGGATATTAGAAATGCAAAGCATACTCTAGAGATAAGCATACCCAAAACAGGGTACGATAATGCTAAACAGAAAGCAAAACATTTTTCCGCATCACAGCATTAAAGATGTGGTGAGAAGAAGCTTGAATGCTAAAGAAAGAATGCGATCTTGAAGTTAAAAAAGTTGAAAAAGTTGAAAAATATATATATATATCTTCACTAGAGCAGATAATACCTTCATGCCAACCACTAACGACTGGAATTTGATTTGGAATTGGAAAGCAGTGTGACGGTCCATAAATTAGGGATTAAGATTAATCTGTCAGATCGGTGTGGGTTTGCCTCACAGGATTACAGTGGAGCTATCTGAGGCTGAAAGTGTCTGATGTCCATAAAGAAAGTGTGACGTTCACACTCCACTGTTGATTTAACAGAACAGGCCGTGAAGGCTATCATAAGGGCTGTTGGCTTCAAAGTCCTGGGGGGAAGGGGTGGGAGAAGGATCCCCAAGGATAAGGAAACAGAGTAATGTGCTCAGAGTACTTTACCTTTCTCAATAGTGTCAACTGGTGCATAGGCATGGAATTGCATTTGGTATTCACCTGCAGGATCAATGTGACTTAAAATGAAAGACATTTCAATGTAATGTAAAGTAAGACTAAAAACGTGCAGAACTGTGGCAATTTTTTAAATCCAGTCTTAATTCGGAAGCCAAAATTTCACTTTATGTACTGTAGCTTCCAAACTAATGCTGAATTTAAGATTTTTGCACAATCAAATTTTAAGATAAATGGTCTGGCAGACTAAGCCTAGGTCAAATGTTGGGATTCTCAGGAAGACCTCTCCCACAGTGGTAAAATCCAGACACTCCCCATAGGGGCAATTAATTGGAATAATCTGGAGAAAGAACTAGGAGAGAAAAATTCCACATGGATCGAGATTTCTCCCCCCAGCAGGGACTGACAGTGTAGTGGATAAAACAGAGGAAGTAAGCTAGTGTTTGCTGAGTGAAGGGAACAGTGAGATCATTATATTTTAATACATAAAATTAAGTTTTAACATGTTATATTTTCTATTTACATTTATAATACTTTATATTGGGAATCATTGTAAAGAGCAGGGTGAAAGGGATATACGTACACACGCACACGCACACACATCTGCATACAGATACACACATGTATTCACATATAGTTCCTTCACATAGAGTTCCTTTGGAACTCCATCTCACAGTCCCTTCGCCTCGATCCACACACAGCACAGAAACAGCCCTGGTCAAAGTGACAAAAGACATTCTGTCCATCTGAGACCAGGGCTTCCTCTGCTTCCTCATCCTCCTTGACCTATTTGCTACTTTCAACACTGTGGACCACTCTATCCTCATCCACTGCCTCACCCTTTCACATTAACCTTCACAGCTCTATCCTTGACTGGTTCAGATTGTACCTCTCTCACTGCCTGCAGTTCATGTCCAAAAACGGCTTCTCCTCTAGCCCCCACACGTCTCTTGTGCCATTCCTCAGGGCTCTGTCCTTGGTCCCCTCCTCTTCAATAACTATGTGCTCCCTTTTGGTGACATCATCCACAGACATGGGGTCAACTTCCACATGTATGCGAATGGCACCCAACTCTACCTCTCTGCCTCCAACCTTGACTCCAGGACCACTGCTGTGCTGACAGAATGTCTGTCAGACATCAAGTCCTGGATGAGAGCTAACTTTCTTCAGTTGAATGTCAACAAGACCGAGGCCCTCCTGATTGGCTCCCGTCAGCACCTCCTCATCTCAGGAGCTGACAGCATCACCATCCATGGTTGCACACTCCACCTTGCTAAGTCATCCCAGAACCTTGGGGTCTTGTTTGACCCTCAACTATCCTTTCTACCCCACACCTGCACCCGCTCTGCCTTCCCCCACCTCCACAACGTCGCTCGGCCCCGCCACTGTCTCACACCCCAGGCCGCCAAAACCATCATACAAGCTTTCATTACACTGAGGCCCGACTGTGCAAACTGATTGCTTTTCGGCCTCCCCAACTTCCCCCTCCATAGGCTGCAGATTTTCCAGAACTCTGCAGCCCGTGTCCTCTCCCGAACCAGGCTCCACAACCCTATCACCCCCATCCTCACCCAACTCCACTGGCTTCACACAGACAGTACAGTTTAAGATCCTGGCCCTCACCTTCAAAGCCCTGTATGGTCTTGCTCCCCTCTACCTCTGTGACCTACTAACGTGCTACCATCCTGCTCACTCCCTCCGTTCATCGGGCTCCGGCCTGCTTCGCATTTCCCACCTCGCTTGCCCCACCATTGGGAGGCGGGCCTTCTGTCACTCTACCTCCACCTCTGGAAATCCTTTCCCAGTCCCTCCATTTCGCCCCCTCCCTTTCCACCTTCAAGACCCATCTCAAGACCCTCCTCTTCGTCCATGTTTTGATTCTCCCTGCTTCCCCAACTACCCTCCACCCTCCCCGGCCCCCAGCTCAGGTCCATAACTCTGTCTGTCCAGTGTCTTGGGACGTCCTCATGATGTGAAAGGTGCTATACAAATGTAATTTTGTTGTTGTTGCCTCCTTCAAGGCATGTCTCAAGATCCTCCTCTTTGACCACGCCTTCGGTCACTCTCCTACCCCTACCCTTCCTGCCCTCCACCATTTCTGATCCCAACCCCCTGCTCGGGTCCAAATCCAGTGCCTTGGGACGTCCTCCCAATGTGAAGGGTGCTATACAAATGTAATTTATTCTTGTTGTAGTTGTTGTTGTGGTTGCAAACACATCCACACACACACATACCATTAGAAAGAGTTTACACCAATATTCTCTTTGCATAAACCAAATTTGCTTTTCTATTTCTGATCATTCTATCAGATTCTTAGACCTTTCCTCTCACATATAACTTCAGAAAGTGGATTCAGCCTTTTGCAGTACCAGCCAAAACAACTGTGACCTTGACTTATGAGCAGGAATAGTTATCTTTATTAAAAGATCTGAACCACTGAAAACCAGATCAGCATATAAATCTTTGAACCTACAGTACTAGAAAGATTTGTGGAAAGGCATATGGAACAAATTATCCAAACAGTAGATGGAACAAGGAATAATAAAGCATTTTAAACAAGGACTGGAATTAAAGAAAAATCCGTGGTATTAAATGATGAGGAAGGTGTAAAGTTTGAGAGATAGGCCAAGTGAACCATTACACTACTCCTGCCTGAGACAGTTACTGTTACCATCCCTTGTTTCTAAAGTTCATCTCGTCAATAAAATTCAGAGCCAGCAATGCCTCCCTCCATTAGTTATTGAATGGTCTGCTCAATGCAAGTCATTGAAAATCGTGATCTGGTTGAAGGCTATTTTTAGCAAATTTATGGGTCAATTTATTGCTTCCAAAGCAGCCTTGGTAATTCTGAAGTGAAATCAGCAATCGCTCGGAGTCAGATTGGCACGGATATAATAACAGACCAAGAGCCTGAGAGGCTGCTTTATTATTGAAGACAAGGGCAAGAAGTCAGACCATCCGGCAGTATAGGTTAATGACATTAGAACAGGATCAGAAAAAACAATATTAACATTTCAGCCGGCCCGAAGGTACTGGAAAGTTTTAATCTTCCAACCTACAAAATCTACAAAGTGTTGATTCTTACCTATAGTCTGATATTAGCGATTTAGCGATTGAGACTCGCTCTTATCCAGATGTACTGACTATTTCAGAGCTAAAACCATTAAAATGTTTGAAGGGATGATGTAGATTGTCTGAAAAGAAGAAACTAATTCAAAAAGTAAGGAATATTGTCTTCCTTGAAAGAGAGAAGTCTTTTTTTCCAGGGGGTTTCTCCTTTGGAGACACCTAAAGCTAGGTTATTTGTAAATCATTACATTGATCCCAACATTGTCACCCAGGGTCACCGATTATATTGAAGATAAGGTACAATGGCCATTTTTTGAAGCTACGACTCCCAGAAGAGGTCAGACACGTACAGATCTCTAACCACTTGGAAACATGCTCCCCTCCCTCTCCATCATTAAAACTAGGCCATCTGAAATACTGTACAACAAAAGCTTAGCTTTGTTGCCCTATCTAAACAACAACTTGCATTTAAACAGGGCCCTTCACGAGGGGCAGTGACCCAGAGTGCTGTCTATAAGCATATTCAGCACCTGAACAATAACTTTGTTAAAAATCTGAAATATAATAATAAATAATCCTTGTATTTTATGTCAGGAGAATGTCTCAAAGTGATTCACAAGATACACTGTAAAGCGTAGTGATTACTTTTTCAAGGTGGGCACGACAGCCAATTTGTGCATAGCAATGTCCTGCTAACAGTCATGAATTTTGGCTGGGGAATGTTGGCCAAGACACTGGGAGAAACTCCATTCTTACTTCAAACAGTGCCATGGGATCTTCAACATCCACCTGAATAGGCACAAGGGACTTTGGTTAAACATCTCACCTGGAGAATGGTAATGCAGCACATCCTCAGCACTGCATTGGTGTGTCATCCTAGACTTGTGAGTTCAAAGTCCTGCTGTGGGGCTTGAACCTCCTAACTCAAAGGCAATTGTGCTACCAACTATGACAACATGGACATTGGATTGTACATGAGCAAGGAATGAAAATGCACAAAAATTATCAATTTAAGATTCTGGCAAATTAAATGAGATTATTAATGTCTTGAATAATAAATTTGAAATGACTGAACTGAGGGATTTCACCAAAGTTTTATCATCTTTATGCCTCCAATGTTATTGTTTATTTATCCACTTAATGACTTGGCTACGAGGCAATGAAACACTCAAGTAACTTGAATACTTATACAGCTTAATTGATGGATCACAAGAGACGTTCAGAAGAAGTCTGTCTGCCCTTCAAATGAGACATTAAACTGATTTCCAATCTGCTTTGTTCAGGTGGACTTTAAAGATCCCATGAGATTCATTGGAAAGAGAAGGGAGTTTCTCTCGGTGTCTGGGCAACAACCCACCAAATAAAATTGGTCATTCACGTCATGGCTGTTTGTGGGACATTGCTGTGCGCAAATTGGCTGTGGTGTTCACCTATAAAATACACATTCACTCCATTTAAGACAATATCCTGTGTAGCACTTTGAAATGTCATCCCAATGTTAAATTTGTTATACTAAATATAAGGACTATTAATACTCATTATATTGTCTGCCCATTATAACCTCAAACTGTTTCGGAAATAGCAGTGCACATGGCTCTTACCTTCCTTCCTGGTAACTATTTCAATAGCTAATTACCCTCTGGGTAAAGAACTATTTCCTGTTAAGTGTCCTCAGCTGCCCTATGCAAAATTCAATCTGACCTCTCACTAGGAACTACAATTACTGATCAACTATTTAACCCATTTGAAAATTCTTCCTTTCCTAAATCATTTCACCTCAACTATGGTGTTAAATGTCTTAAAAAGTAACTTGTTTGAAATATGCATATTTGTTGATAACATCATTGTTGTTGTTGTTATATTAACCAAGTGATTTGGAAGGGTTTGGCTGATACACCATAAGACCTATTTTTCTCTTGTATTTAATAACAGATATCTGTGCCTGTCACCATTTGAAATAAAATTTTGAAAACTGAGCTTACAGAAATATTGAAGATAATAAAAGAGGATCAGCATCTCAATGTCTTGATGCTTGTAATATGTTGGCTTTCACTGGCTCTTAAAGCACCCAACTGAGAACATGACTCTCCTGATAATACTTTTTAAATGAGAAATGGCAAAATGGAGGAGATAAAGGGGAATTTTAACATTACTATAGGTTCAAATTGACATTTCATAAAGTCAAAACTTGTTGTGATAATCAAAATGGAATTAGATAAGCAGGCTGTATCCCTCCAAGAAGAGAGTGCACACTCCATTACAGACACTGGGAATTTTTGGGTGTGTGTTTTGTTTGGACAGCTGGGTGTCTGACACATCACCATATGCTAAAGAGTATCCAAACCAAACTGAGAATTCCATGCATCCCACCTACGCGTGGAAATTCGAGAGATAGATTGTTGGAATGCGCACTCTCTCCCTGGAGGGATGCATTCTGCTTAGCTAATTCCAGAACGTATTAGGCACAACTTGGCAAGAGCCAAGGCTTGGGAACCCCAGAGTGTGCATTGGGGTTCCTGCTGGAGTCTAACCAACTAAAATCGCAAAGCATCCCATTGATAGTTGGCAAACATTTATGGAATCTCAGTTTGGTTTGGATACTTTTAAGTACGATGATGGGTTTTCAATACGTGTCAGACAACAAACTGACCAAATAAAATACCACAAACAATATGTTAACAAATCACATTCTAACCTCAAAGGATGATACGAATGATAATTATCTTAATAAGGTTAAAATTAAGTCACTGTTATATGAAATAAAACTGAAAGCTGTACTCCATGAACGTCAACAATGGTAGCCCTGCTCCACCACTGAAAGCTAAGCTATTGATAAGCTAAGATAAATGAATACGATAAAGTTTATTAGTTGGGGAGAGAATAGTTCGACACATTTCCAGAATAGGCTCCAATACAGATCCTCCAGTTTACCAAAATCTCATGGTAGCCAAAGGGATAGAAGCACTACCCATTATTGCCACAAGCTATAAAGTGCTCTGGGACCCTTCCCTGCATAAGCAGCACTATATAAATGCAAGTTGTTGTTTTACAGCAAGCTATATTACCTTCTAACAGTCAGGTTTTACAATGGCTGCTGACACACGCATAGTTAAATCTGTTTTCAGGGACATTAGATCTCTGGTAAACAAGAATTCCTGTACTAATGCCTAATGTCACCTCCACATCATAAGCAAAATTTATCTCACTCATTCATATGTATTGAGATAATAAAAAACATGCTTATTAGGCAGCTTTTCAGCTAACATTTCTAGATCAGTTTCCCTGAAATTGTAGTTATTTAATTATTAAACAGGTACTGACTTTAAAACTCCTTTTGAGCTACACGCCTACTTGTCAACTCTGATTTGAAAAGTGTCATTCACTCTGACTGGCCTACCAGAGACATGTTTTGAATAATTGTTTTAATGGATCTATCATTTCTTGATCCTCTATAAATGATTGAGACTGTCTAAACTCAGTGCGTGTTGAAGGGTGTAGAGTTGGCAGGGAGAGAAGAGACTTTGATCTCATCCATCTTAATTAAGTTTGAAAAGAGATGTCTCAGAGGGGATCATACCGAGGTCTAGAAGATTTTAAATGGGATTGAAAATTTAAACAGAGCAATACTTTTGGAATCTCTGACACAGCAGAAGATGAAGTCACAGGTTCAAGAACAACAATTTGCATTTGTATATTGCTCTTCACTTTAATCTGCCGAGCATCCCAGAGCGCTTAAAGTTTCAGGGTTGCGAGGAAAGGAGGGAGGGGCAAGGCAGGAGAGAAGGGGAAAGGGAAGGGTACAGTGTTAAAGTAACTAAAGCAGAATAATATAATAATCTGTATATTTGACAAAGCACCTTTCACATCGGGAGGACATCTCAAAACCTTGACAAGGTATCCTATTTGCAGTGTCTGTTTTTTGTGCCAGCCAATTTGTACAGAGCACTGACCCACAAACAACCAGCCACAAAGTAAATGACCAATTTTATGGGAATTGCTGGCCAGAACAGTGGGTGAAACTCCCTTTGTTTTATGAGAAGTGCCATGGGATCGTTAACTTCTACCTGAACAGTCAGACAGGACCTCGGTTTTACATCTCATCTAAAAGACGACACCTCTAACATACCAGCTGCACATTGGAGAGTGTGTAGTTTTTTTTAAAAAAACTGTCTGTGGTGGTTCTCAGTAGTCGGTTTCCTGGGTCAGGTGGGTCCGCAGTACTCCAGGGCACTGCTACTGTCAGACCAAGTCAGCCTGGCTGATCAGCATAAGATAGAGGGACAGATCAGTCAATCAGTCAATTGCTTCCCTCCTGGTTCCTTTTAAGCCTGCAAGCTGAAGCCCTAATGGATAAGGTGGTCCTAGCGGGACGATCAACAACAACGTCAACTTGCATGATACAGCGCCCTTCACACGGGTAGCATCCTGGAGCGCTGACAGTCGCGGAGTCTGACCCCGAGCCGGGGGGAAAGGGAGGAGGGGATCAGTGAGAAGCTCGCCAGGCAATGATTTTGAGTACAAGCTATGTGGTTTTAGCTGGTTGAACTCCAACAGTACCCCAATGCACACTCTGCGGGTGCCAAGCCATGGCTCTCGTCAACCTGCTTAATATTGTCTGGTGTTAATCAGGCAAAATGCATTGCATTTCAACAGAGGAAAATTTCTGTGCATAGGTGGCATATATATGTGTCACTCCTTGTTTTACCACTCTTCTTGGTAACAACAACAACAACAACTTGGATTTATATAATGCCCTCCACACTGGACAGCGTCTCAGAGCGCTTCACAGTAACGGATCCCAGGGCTGAGCCAGGCGGAGGGGGAGGAAGGTGACCAAAGGCGCGGTCGAAAAGAAAGGTCTTCAGCCAAGACCTGAAAATAGGAAGTCAGTGGGGGAGGCGAAAGGAGTGAGGAAGGGAGTTCCAGAGCCTCGGAGCATAGTGGCTGAAGGTACAGGCGCTGAGGTAGAGCGGAGGACTAGGAGGAGGCCAGACCCGGAGGAACGAAGGCAACTGGCACTGCTTTGAAGAGAGGAGGTCAGAGAGGTAGGGGGTGCAGAGGATTGGAGGGATTTGAAGACAAGGGTGAGGATCTTGAAGTTGATCCTCTCTGGGACAGGCAGCCAAGTTTGGCAAGGACTGGGGTGATCGGGGAGTGGAGTTTTGTGCGGGTGAGAATGTGGGCGGCAGAGTTTTGAATAATCTGGATTTTATGGATGGTAGTGGAGGGGAGACTGGTGAAGAAAGCATTTGAATAGTACAGCTGAGAGGTGACAAATGCATGGACCAGGGTTTCAGCGGCTTTTGGAGTGAGGTATTGGCGGAGAATGGTGATGCGTCAGAGGTGGAAGAAGACGGTGCTGGTGAGGAACTGGATGTGGGGGAGGAAACATAATTGGGGGTCGAACCTGATGCCTAGGTTGCGTACGGGTTTGGAGAGTTTTAGGAGGAGGTCTAGTAGGTGGAGGAGGTGAGAACTGTGAGATTTTAGATGTTGATGAGAGCCAAAGAGTATGGCTTCTGTCTTGTCAATGTTCAGCTGAAGGAAATTTGTGCTCATCTAGCCCCTGAGGTCTGACAGGCAGGCTGACAGAACATCACGGGACTGGGGGCCGCACAGTGAGGTGGAAAAATGGAGTTAGGTGTCGTCCGCGTACATGTGGAAGTGTACCCCATGTCTGCGGATGACATCCCCAAGAGGGGGCATGTAGTTCAGAAAGAGGAGGGGGCCAAGGATGGATCCTTGGGGTACCCCGCAGGTAACCGGGTGAGAGCGGGAGGAGAAGCCGTTTGTGCAGATGTATTGCTGGCAGTTTGTGAGGTACGACTCGAACCAGACGAGTGCGGTCCCACTGAAGGGGATGATGGAGGAAAGGCGGTGAAGGAGGATGGCGCGATCGACTGTGTCGAACGCGGCAGAGAGGTCCAGGAGGACAAGGAGGCAGAGGGAGCCCTGGTCACAAATAGAGAGGATGTCGTTGGGCAGCGCGTAAACCGGACTGGAGGGGTTTGAAGAGGGAGTGGGAGGAGAGATGTGCATGAAGTTGATTGGCAACAACCCATTCTAGGACTTTTACAGGAAGGACAGGTTAGAAATAGGGAGGTAGTGGCTGGGGTTTGAGGGATCTGGAGAAGGTTTTTTGAGGTGTGGGGGGGGGAGGTGATGACAGCAGTTTTGAGGGGTTAGGAACTGATCCGGAGGAGAGGGACTGGTTGATGACGCAGCCAGTAGTGGGCAGAGGTTGGGGATCTGGGTGACCAGCAAGTTGGTGGGGAGGAGGTCGAGGCAGCAGGTGGTGGTTTCATAGAGGTGATGGTGGGTGAGAGGGAGGAAGGAGAGATGGGGAGGAAGGAATGTAGGATGGGGGTCGTGGCAGGAGCAGATGATGGGGAGGGTGAAGGGGACAGAGAGGGCATGGTGGTGGGTGACAAGAGGCAGGTGGATGAGGCTGCCTGGCGGATGTTGTGTATTTTAGATGCAAAGAAGTCCATGACCTCCTTGCACTTGGCATTGGATATGAAGATTGAGGAGGCCTGAGGGGCGGGGCACAGAGGAGGTAGTGGGTGGTGGAAAAAAGGATTTTAGGGTTGTGTTTAGCCTCCAAGATGATGTTGGAGTAGAAAGCTGTTTTTGCGTGTGTCAAAGAATGGCAGTAGCTGTGGAGATGCTCGTGCCAGAGTTGGTGATGAACTGTCAGGCCAGTTTTCCGCCATCTGCACTTGAGCAGCCGGGTTTGGGCTTTTAGGCAGCGAAGATGGTTGTTGTACCAGGAGATCGGGTGGGTTTGGAGATGGTCCTGGATTTCAGGGGGACGAGGGAGTTTAAGTTGGAGGAGCGGCGATCATGGAGCAGCTGGATGGCTGCTTCAGGGTCTCCGCGGGTGGAAGGCCAGAGGGATAGAATGTTTGATGATGCGAGTGCCTTTGTGAGGATCTCAGCGGGTAGCCTTTTCCAAGGGCAGGAGAGGATGGTTGAGGGCTTGGTGGAGGAGAGAGGGATGTGAGAGGAGAAGCAGATGAGGAAGTAGTCCGAAATGGCCTTGTCCACTATGCTGAGGTAGGAAATGTCAAGGTCGTGGGTGATCATGAGTTCAAGGGTATGACCACGGTTGTGGGTAGGTGAATTTATGTGAAGGGTGAAGTTTAGGGAGGAGAGGAGGGCAGTGAAGTTGGCAGAAGTAGTGCAAGGGGAGTTTAGGTGGAGGTTGAAATCGCCCATGATGAGCAGGTGCTTGGAGTAGAGGGACAGGGCAGAGAGGAGAGCAGAGATGTCTGTGTGGAAGGAGCCGGGGGATGGTAGACAAGGAAGATTTTCAATGGGAGAGTTTTCAATGGGATGGAAGAAGGTGAGGTGCTCGAAGGAGGAGAAGCAGCCAGAGGAGTAGGAGGTAAGACCAAGGGAGGCTTTGGAAATGAAGGCCACTCCACTGCCACGTTGGCTTGGACGGGGGGTGTGATGGAAGGTGTAGCCTGGAGGGGAGGCTTCCACTAGGGGGATGGGGGAGAGCCAGGTTTCAGTGAGCCCAAGAATGTCAAGTTCTCGTCCAGGATGAGGTTGTGGTTGGTGAAGGCTTTGTTTGAGAGGGAACGGACATTTTGGAGGGAAATACGGGTGGGTTTGCTGGAGGGTTGAGAGGGAAGAGAGAGTGATGCGGAGAGGATTTTTGGGTGTACAGGAGAGATAGTTGTGGAGAGTAGTGTGAGTGGAGAGTTGGGGAGGGAGGGGGAAGTTGGGTTTGCCTTAAGGAGGCGGTTTGAGCAGAGGGAGTGAATGATGGGTCACTTGGGGTTGCTGCTCTGGAATAGCCAGTGCCGGGAGTCACGATGGGCTTGGCAGAGGGTGCCCAGGCTGGAACAGAGGGAAGTGGTGATAGGGTCGAGGAAAGAGAGAGGTGGGGAGGGCAGTGTGAGAGAAGGACAGAAGGGGAGTAGGGGATACAGGTGGGTGGGAGGAGAGACATTTAGAGTGGAGGGGCATAGGGAGGCTCGGGTCAGGGCGGCAGCCAAAACACGCACACAGAGACTGGGAGCGAGCGATCAGTGGGACAGCATCAGCCCGTAGGCTGTGTGGTTCACGGCTCGGATGGCAGTGGCAGCCAGGCCATTGTTGTTGTTATTTTTTTTTAAATTGTGACGTCACGCCGACATCACTTTGTCTCCCGACAGAGAAGCTCTTGGTAATCTGTTCCAGTCGTTAATTACCTTTTGGTTAATGAAATACTGCCTGATGTCAGACCTTAAATTGCCATTTTGAATTCTTAAACCTATGCCCTTTTGTTCTACTGTTTTAGTGCATCTAAAGGCATTGCTCTGCATTCGCTTTCTTAATTCCATTTAAAATCTTGTTTACCTCTATAAGTCCCTCTCCCTCTGAGACTTCAGTTTTCAAGAGTGAAGAGTCCAACTTGTCTAATTTGTGCCATCGTTATCTGTGTGTTTTAATCGCCTTTTTTGCATGAACCCCACTTTCACTCTTAAACTCCAGTTCCCTTTCAAAGGTAATATGGATTGAGCCTGATATAATAGCTTATTTAGTTTACTTTAAATGAATCTACAAGAGAGGTTCAGGTGAAGATGATCTATGTTAATTGGATCTCATCCTTTCAGAATGTGTGTCAGCCTGGCTCAATTGGTCGCACACTCGTTTCAGAGTCAGTAGTGTGTGGTTTCAAGCTCCGCATAGGAAATTTGAACTCGTATAGTCCAGGCTGACACTCCAATGGAAGGTTGGGGGTGTGCTGGAGTTTCATCTTTTAGATGAGATAGTAAATAGATTTTAATCTGCCTTGTTCAGGTGGACTTTAAAGATCCTATAGCAACAACAATAACAAGATTACATTTGTATAGTGCTTTTCACGTCGGGAATTTCTTCTGGTGTCCAAGGCAACAATCCCCCAAATAAAATTGGTCAATTCACATCCTGGCTGCTTATGGGACATTGTTGTGTGCTGTGTTTACTGTTCTGTGCTTATCCTCTGAATAGCCTTAAAACGTCCTCTGAATGTGAAAGGTGCTCTACTGAATGTAAGGATTATTATGGATTATTAATACCCACTCTACTGTCTTCCCATTATAGTATCAAGCTGTTTCCTAAAAAACACTATGCCAACTTTAGTTACATATTCTATATCCTTATTAATAAAAACTAGGATTCCAAGAGTGCAGATGTGCTCATTAAAGGAACACAGCCCCAGAAATAGCATAGTTTCAGCACTCCAAGCATTATTCAAGGGTTAGTGGGAACACATCACTGTTAGAAACTGTGAGATATCCTCCACTCTAAGATTTGAGTGATTATTTCTTCCTGCGAAAGCAAACAACCCTGCTGTAAGCATCCATGTTTCTGTTCTCTCAGCAACTCTAATCTATATTGATAGCTGATTACCAAACCTGCACTGTGATCCCGCATTAAGGTTGTGCTTGTTGCTTGATACTTCAGGGAAAATTCAAGCAAGCCAGCATAACCAAGAATCAGGTGGCATCATTGCTAACTTGCACTCCGCTCGCTTTCAATACTGCAGCTCAAAAAGTCAGGTTTGTGAAACTCACGCATTACGAGTCAGGCTCCGTCACTGTTAAGCGCTCTGAGACGCCATATAAGTGCAAGTTGCTGTTGTTGTATTATATAAGCTCCTAGGGCTTGCTGAATCATTCCCACAATGTATCAAATGTGCACAGAGAGTAATGGCAAGACTGAAATCTTCATTGGATATAATTGAAATTGTAGTACTGTTATTCATATTCAATGGCAACAGCAATACCTAGGATGGCAGCGCTATTACACAGAATTACGTGGAGTGTTGCAGGACAGAAACAGGCCATTCAGCCCAATTAGTCCATCCTGGTGTCTATATAATTGCACGGAGCAGCATGTCAGACAGCATCAGTGACAACCTGACCTATTTGTTTTTGAAAAAGCACTCCTCATTAAATTGCTGAAAAATTTTCTTCAAGCAGAATGTGTCTGGAACAATTCACAGCCTTTCGAGTCATTACTGGAGCTTGCTGTCTCATTAAAGGGCACAGTTATTCACAAGTTGTACTTCTAAAAAGTTGAAAGATCAAGTAGATCACAATGGGGGAATCACATAAGGAGATAATGGAAAAGCACAACAATGCCAATTGTGGCAAGATCCACTGGAGTTCATTATTCTTCATTGGGGCATCAATGAAGGAGGTCGGGCATTGGAGTAAATTGAGACCAGCCTGTCCTTTCAACTATGGGACCTGGGTTTCAATTCTATACAGACATGTAGGATGGAAAGCTTTCAGAAGGGAACTAGAAAAACATTTGCACCCGAGCTGTGGATTTGAATCAAGACGTGTGGAGGGTAGTGCGAGGTGGGGGGAGGACCAGAATGGTAGCCAAAAGCCCAATCAAAGATTAAAGTATTGAGACAATATTGAAGGCGGCAAGGGAGGGGGTGAGGTGAGAGTGGGGCAGAAAAGCTGAGGACCCAACTGCCAATGGTGGGGCAAACAGGGCGGGGGGACATGAAGCAGACTAGTGCCTGCTGAGTAGAGGGAGCGGACAGGTTGGTATGATTTTAATAGGTTGCAGAGGTAGGGAGGAGCAAGGTTATCTTGGAGGCAAAGGACAACCCCAGGCTTCTCTTTTCCACCACAAACCGTCTCCTCCGTCCACCCTTCCATGCCTTACCCATTCTCTCCTCAAACTCCAACTGTGAGGAGATGCTGGACTTCCTCGAATCCAAAATCGAGGGGTTACATTCAGCTACATCTGCCCCGTCCACAGCCACCCCCACATCACTTCTCCCTCATGACAACAACAAGATTACATTTGTATAATGCCTTTCACGTCAGGAGGACGTCCCAAGGCGCTGAACAGAGTATAGCATTTCAGACCTAAGCTGGGGTCAGGGGGCGTGAAGGGAGGGGAGGGGAAGGGGGGTGGCTGATGGCATGGTCGAAGACTGGAGTCTTGGGGCAGGACTTGAAGAAGGCCAAGGAGGGGGTGAGGCGGAGTGACTGGGTGATGCAATTCCAGAGGTTGAGGGCAGAGTGGCTGAAGACTCTCCAGCCAATGGTGGGGCAGGTGGATCATGGGACGTGGAGCAGGCCAGAGCCAGTTTTAGCGGAGGGAGCGGGTAGGTTGGTAGGGGGTTAGGAGGTTGCAGAGGTAGGGTGGGGCGAGGCCATGGAGAGCTTTGTAGGTGAGGACCAGGATCCTAAACTGGATTCTCTGAAGGATAGGGAGCCAATGGAGTCGGGCAAGAATGGGGGAGATGGGGTCACTGAGTTTGGTGCGGGAGAGAACACGGGCTGCAGAGTTCTGGATTATCTGTAGTCTGTGGAGGGAGGAGTTGGGAAGGCCGACAAGGAGGGCGTTTGAATAGTCAAGTCTGGAGGTGATGAAGGCATGAACAAGAGTTTCAGTGGCCTGAGGGGTGAGGTAGTGGCGGAGTCGGGTGATGTTACGGAGGTGAGGGAAGGCAGAGCAGGTCATGGCTTGGATGTGGGGAAGAAAAGACAGTTGAGGGTCAAACAAGACACCTAGGTTCCTGACTGGCGGTGAGTTATAGTGTGTGACCATGGAGGTTGATGTTGCCAGAGCCTGAGGTGCAGAGGCGCTGGCCCGAGCCAATCAGGAGGGCCTCAGTCTTGTTTACATTCAACTGTAGGAAACTTGCCCTCATCCAGGACTTGATGTCCGACAGACAGTCTGTCAGGACAGCAGTGGTCCTGGAGTTGAGGGTGGAGGCAGAAAGATAGAGTTGGGTGTCATCTGCATACATATGGAAGTTGACACCATGTCTGCAGATGATGTCACCAAGGGGGAGCATGTAGATATTAAAGAGGAGAGGGCCAAGGACAGAGCCCTGGGGGATGCCAGACATGACAGTGCAGGGGCTGGAGGAGAGACCATTAGAGGCAACAAAGTGGAGATGGTGAGTTAGATAGGAAACGAACCAGGCAAGGGCAGGTCCGTGAAGATTAATTAAAGAGGAGAGGCAAAGTATGAGGATGGAGTGGTCGACAGTGTCGAAGGCGGGAGAGAGGCTGAGGAGGTCAAGGAGGCAGAGGGAATCTTGATCACAGTTGTTCAGAATGTCATTAGTGACTTTGACCAGGGCTGTTTCCGTGCTGTGGGCAGTGTGGAAGCCGGATTGGAGGGGTTCAAAGAGGGAATGGCGAGAAAGAAAGGAGCGGAACTGGGACGCGACGACTCATTCCAGGACCTTGGAGAGGAATGGGAGGTTAGAGATGGGGCGGTAGCTGGAGAGAAGGGATGGGTCCAGGGAAGGTTTTTTTAGATGGGGGTGATGACGGCTGTTTTTAGGCGGGTGGGAACTGAACCGGTGGACAAGGAGAGATTGATTACGTTGGACAGGAGAGGAGCCAGAAGGTGGAGTGGGGATGTGAGGAGAGAGGTGGGGATGGGATTGAGGGAGCAGGTGGTGCGTTTGAGTTTGCGGACAGTCGTGGTGAGGGAAGAGGGAGAGATGGAGTCGAAGGAATATAGGGCGGGATGGGTGGGGGGTGGGTCAGCCCTGGGACGTCCTCCCGAAGTGAAAGGTGCTATACAAATGTAATCTTGTTGTTGTTGTTGGGTCTTTAAGAATGAGGACAAGGATTTTAAACCCAATCTTCTGAGTTTTGGGAAGACAGTGGAGTTGGGCGAAGATGGGAGTAATCGTTTCACAGAGCTTGCTACGGGAGAGACACGAGCTGCAGGTTCCTATTAAATGCAAAGAATTTTGCCTAGTGCCGTATTCATAGTTAATTGGTCTGGCTGAGGAGACTCACAGAATACTTGCCAAACTCAAAACTGGGCCCAAGAAACCTAGTGACTCATAAAACTTAGTGAAACATAGCAAGTAGGTCCTGTAAAGATTTTTGCCAAAAATTGCTGGGTGTTTGACAAATTTTGCAGAAAATTGCGGAGGGATTTGGTGAATTTTGCAGAAAATTGCGGAGGGTTGATTGGGGCTGTTCAAAGATGCATTTTGTTAAACAACCCATCTTAGAACTATAGGCATATATTTTCTGAAGACATAGTTATGTTCAAAATACTAAAAAATATTAACTTGAATAGTACAACACTTACCAAGAATTCGCCACAGGAGCTCAGTTTAGGCTGGACGCCAGGCGAAGTCGATTTCCCGCTCACGGCGCTTCCATGATTCCAACAATCCCTGCTCTGCGTCGGTGGTATCGGAGACGCTCCACCCACAGTAGCAGCATCGAGCAAACCGAGGCCCGGGGGGCCTAGGACACTGTGCGTACAGATTTGTAACAAAGGGGGGGTTTGTAGTGCGTATGTTGCGGAGGAAGCCGTTTGTAGCAGAGAAGGCACTTTTCTATTGCTCTAACAATGGGGATCATCCTTACTGGTTTCCTCTACACTGCCTCAAGGGCCTGTTGCAGTTCCCTTACGTTGCGGTGACCAGAACTCCATGCAGTACTCTGCATACCAGGCATGGCCTGACCAGAGCACTGTCTATGTACATTGGAATTGATATTATAGTGCCTGCAGCAGCCTTAAGTACCATTGTGAAAAGTTGGTTGACATGCTGATCAGAATGAGATTGATTACCATTCATAACGTCCTTTCCTTTTCATTTTGTAAGTGGCACATGTCACAGAGTGAGTGAAACCAACTCCAGCAAGGATGGTTGTAATATGAAATTGACCTTGTGGCTACTGAGACCTACTCTGTATTTCATCCTCAGCATAGAATTGGCAAAGCTTCAGGCAGAGACACGGTGAGTCACAATTCCGCAAGTAGCAGAAATGGTGCCTGGATCTTCTGTATGGAGGTTTTGGAATGATGTAGATTGTTAAAATACAGGTTGTAGCATTTCGTGTTCCTGGAGTAAACACAAGGTGTGAATTTTCCGTTCAGTCTTTGCCAGTGTGACCTTCTTACCTTCAAATTAAAGGTTTGTAGATTGCAGAAAACTCCTATATTCCGTTTGAGCTTGGAAACTGTTTTTCCACAGTTCTTAAAAAGAAAAGCATTTCCAAATTGATATAGAATTTAACATGTCAGCCGGTTAATCAATAGCTGGAGCGACTAGCTTGTGGGCAAAATCATTTGAACAAAGTTGGAGGAGAGAAGATTCCCTGCCCACTCCCTGCATCTCGCAGTGGTTACAGACTAGGATATCTCCTACATTGTAATAATTATCACATCACATGCTGTATTTTGCACCCACAAAATTTCATAAAATTCAATGCAGTTCACTCTCAGCTATCTTCATTCAAAATTATAAAGTTTAAGCTTCTTGTCTATTTTCAAACTTGGTGACCTTTAGACCTGCTATGTTTTTATGAATATACAATCATTTATCATTGCCGGTGACTAGTAAGGAGCATGCAGGAACTGTAGCTAAGAAATAATCTGTCCTTTTTTTTGTCTCCAGACCTTTCTAAATGGGAATATTTGTTTTTAATAGAGTGAGGAAAGACGCGCTCTGGGATGCTATCCAATGTGAGAGGCGCTATATAAATACAAATTGTTGTTTAAATCGATTTTTAATATCGCGCCACTCAAGTTGCTTTTTACTTTTAAGCTTTTACTTTTAAGATTCTTTTTAGGTCCCTGCATGACGGAGAAGCTCGGAATCTGCCTTGTCCGTGGCCAGAGACTTTCCTGGTCTCTTTCTCGGGCTCATTAGTCAAAGAGTCCCGCTCGGAACTATTTCACATGGTGGAATTAATAAAAACGTTAAATCATTGTGGCACGCCTGTGTTAAATGAGACAAATGCACCAACGGCTCTTCTGTGCAATAATGATCTATTGAAGTTGGACTTTATTAGAGTGTTGGGGGAAACGTTGGTCTCAAGGAACAAAAACTACAAGAGGAAAATGCCAACAGTTGTGTCCTCTCAGGCATTGTAGACAAGAAATATTTTTCTGAGCTTTGTCGTGGCACAGAAAAGAAATGGTTGGGGAAAATCTTGGTTCAATTCTGAGTTGCTATAAACACAGATCATTCAACCATCTGTGTTGAGAGAGACCTGGGACTCGGAGTGGGTGAATGACAATAGGGTTGAAATAATGTATGAGATGTGATAATTATCACCAGTGGCGATGTTCACATCACATGCCATATTGTTTCCTCTTCAGTAATCTTTGGTTTGGACCAATTTCTGTGCTGTGGTTGGGTTTCAGGCTTGTTGCGCAAAGATTGTTTTCCTGTTTTCAAAGAGGTACCTATTAAATTATGCTTTTAATAGTTTGCACATTCAAAGAGCCTCAATGAAATACACTTTGTTCAAGCATTTAACTTTTAATGCTTCCCATTTTAAAACAGTGAAGCCAAAGGCAAATTATTGTCTGGATTTTTTTTTAACATGCAACATTAAGTATGAACGCTTATTGCGTATTCACAACAAATGATGTTTCAAAATACAGCATTGATTGTTACAAACCCTAATTATTATGGATCTTTCAGCTACTTTATTGTGGACTGTAGGAGTGACAGTTAACATAATGCTCCGTTTGGTGACAATTCTGCCCGTAATCTTGGCTAATTTAGGTGAAGGCTGCCGCTCCAGTGCAGTGCTGGGAGAGTGCTGCATTGTTGGAGATGCTGATCTTCAGTTGAAACATTAAACCAAGGTCCTGTTTGTGCCTATTCAGTTGGATGTTGAAGATCTTATGACAGTATTCAAAAAAACAAAATAATTTCTTCCAGTGTATTGGCGAACAATCCTCCTGATAAAATTAATCATTCCCTTATGGCTATTTGTGGGACATAGCGATATGTAAATTGACTGCTTTGTTCACCTACAAAATACCTACACAGAAAAACACTGCATGTGTACAGAAAATACTGTGAAGTGCTTTGAGACATTTCAATGACGTGATAAGGTGCGACATCAAATAGAAGGATTATTATTGCTGTTAATCATTTTTCTATTTGGAACATTTCATACACAAATGAGGAATAACAAAATTCAGTCAGTACCTCCATCCCTGTGAATTCAGTTTGAAGCCATTCATCTTTCTGATATAGTATATTAATAAATTGGAGACAGAGCAATATTTTTCAGCTCTGATGATTTATGTGAGATCCTGCTTCGCTCCACCATGAATTTTTAAATATTGTATAAAACCTTATCAGTATACGTGTGAATGATGACTGTGAAATTTCATCCTTTCTACCATTAACACAATAATTATAGCAGTGTTGACTTAATCCCCTCATCTGCATTTTCCTAAATTGTGTTTTAGTGAACCAGATGGTCTGATATATGAGGACATTTTTGAAAAATGTTTAGTATTCCAAACACATAACGTTTCACATATAGACGGCTCCTACACATGTATATTTTCCTGTATTCAAAATGGAATGCACACTCTCTCCCTGGAGGGACACATCTTGTTTACTTAATGCCAGAAAGTATCAAGTGCAGGTTGGAAAGAGCCAAGGCTTGAGAATTCCAGCAAGTGTGTTGAGTTTCTGCTGGAGTTTAACCAGCTAAAACCACACAGCTTGCCAATCAAGCACTGTCTAGTAAGCTTCTCACTGCATGTCCAGCTATAACCATCCTACACTCATTACAGCTTTGGCTTGCAGGGCTGTCAAAGTTCATCAAAATTACCAGCAAGCGGAGCCTCGGTTGTACAGTTATATAAGACAATGAAGCCCATTAAAATAGATAAAGTACATTTCCAGGTTTCAGTTGATTTAATTTATCATGTAGTTGTCTGCAAGAGAGTCATTACGGGGTTCAACTGTCAAAAACTTCAGGTAATTGTATCAATGTTTTATGGAAATTAAGTAAATTAAAATGCTAAATGCAGAGTTCCTATTGAATTAACCACAGGTCCTGTAATAGAATGGCGGGATGCTACAGCGAGAATGTGAACTTACTGATGTGTGCACACTTATTCTTGCTCTTACATTACTAGTTTACACCAACACCCTAGCAATGGCAATTGCAATATTGTGAAATTGTTTTCCTTAAATTTTACAAGCATTATTTAGTAATCCTTGCATTTGATATTTATGTATCTTTCTGGTTTGGGAGGACATCTCAAAGAGCTTCACATGATGCATTGAAAGTGAAGTTACTGTGTATTTTGTAAGGAATCTATTAAGCCATAAACAGGTGTAATTCATGAGTTGGGTTAACCATATGGAAACATGTGAAGAGAAAGAATTACAACCATCCTAATTTTTAATTAACAACCAATTCATTTAGTTATTCAAACATAAATTGTTAACATAAAATGCACTTGAGTTACTAATCCAACCCACAAATTAGTTCCCCAATGTGAATAGAAATCCTTTGCAATCCACTGCAAATTATTTTCAATAAAACTTCAACAAAAAAACTACAAAGCAATGGGAGAAATATAAGTAAACTTTTCCATTCTATCACCCAGGCTCAGCAAACCTCCAAACACAATTGCATTTGTACTTTGCAAAAACAGCAAGAAAGTATCATTTGGAATTCCATGCATAATAGATTATTTGTAAATGTCAGATAGATATCAGGGTATACATCAGGATATATAAAGTTAAAGGCTGTGGCCTCAATCTGTATTGATGGCCAATTTATATCTGAGGCAGTGTACAGAGGGCATCAATTTAAAATAATTATCAAAAAAGCAAAGGGGAAGATTTGGAAGTTTTTTTTGGCACACAGATTTTTTAGGATGCCTGTCAGGTGCAAGTGGTCAAGGTAGAATCCATATCAGCCTTCAAGAAGTAATTAAACAAATAGCTAAAAAATTAACAATTTGCAGGGGTCTGACAAAAAGACTGAATGGATTGCTCCTTCAAGAGCCAGCACAGGCAAAATGGACCGAATAGCCTTCTTCAGTTGTGCAAAATTCTATAGTTCTATCACAAGTGGGACCGTAAGTGAGCATATTGGACCCATAGGACAATGAAGGCCGCAGAGTGAACATGGCTGTATCTGACCTGAGGGACGTGCATCCAGCAAATATGTTACAGAATATAAAACACGGAGACAGCACCTCATCTAGACCTCTAACCCTCTCTGTGTATGCTTATTGGCTGCCACTCCAGACCTGTGCTCACCATCATTCTGTCTTCCAATTTATTTCTCCCCATATTTACCTTTTTTTCTCATTTTTTGAATTTAAATGTAATATGTGATGTTACCTGGCTAATATTGTTCCCAATCCAAATTCACCTCACACATTCAAATAAACTTGATTCCTCAATGATTGTGGGGCATTGCTAGTACAGATTGCCTGTCTCGATATTCTGTATTGATTGCAAGTTATTTATTTATCATTTATCTTAGAGCTTATTTATCACTTAACTGAATACTCAATCCAAAAACCCATGAGAATCTGATCCTCATGGGATTTTGGATTAAGTCATTCATTTAAGTTTCTTAATTCTGCCTGCCTTGTGATTCTGATTAAACATAATAATGATCCTTGTGTTTGATGTAAAGCCTAATTGCATCACCGAGACATCTCAAAGCACTGCACAGGATATTACTTTAAGATGAATATTAAGGAATACCCACTCCTTCCCCCTCCCCCACCATCCCTGTTGGAATAAGCAAAAAAAGGAGCTTTTTCTCCAAGATATCTTATCTTATATTCCCTATTTACCTCCAAATTCTAATTAATTGGCTACTTAAATTATAGTTTGTCGCACCTTATTAGTGTAGATAAGCTCCCACCCCCAGCTTGGGTGCCTATCCAGCATGGAAAGCACTGTCAGATGTCTTCTTGACATGGGCCGGTCTTCCCAGCTCTACTATTCAAAAGATTCAGCTCATTCAGAACTCTGCCGCCCGCATACTTACCTGACCAAACTCTGTACGCACATCTCACCAGTTCTGGCCAAGCTCCACTGGCTTCCCATCACCGAACGGATTGACATCAAGATCCTCACACTCATTTTCAAAACCCTTCACTCTTTGGCACTTCCCTACTTCTCCAACCTCCTCACTCCCCAATCCACCACCCAGTCCCTCCACTTGACTGGCACCGGCCTCCTGCTAACCTCTCATACCCTTTCAACCACTGTGCCCAGAAACACTGAAACATTCTCCCTCATTCCCACTGCCTTTCCCCCTCTCTCCACTTTTTCAAGTTCTGCCTGAAAACCTTCCTCTTTGACCGTGCTTATGGCCATCTCCCACCCCCCCACCTTCTCGGAGTCAGTCACTGTTATAAGCGCTCCGAGACTCTGCCCTGCATAGAGGGCGCTATACAAGTGGACATTGTTTTTGTTGTTGAAAGGTGCTATATAAATGTAAATTATGCTATGTTGTAAACTGTGTTCACTTTCAGTTTATTTCATTGATCAATCCTTCTCTTTAAAGTACTTAATTTGTCTGACGTGAAAGATGCTAAATGAAGGCAAATTGCTCCCTATCAGATCTGCACAATACATTATTTCCAATTGTACTGCAAATGGCCCCATATCCAGACACTTTCTACAATGTATTACACAAATGTATTGCCATTAAGCATTAAATAAGTGTGCTGGATTTATTGCTTTTTCAATTGACTTAGAGATTATGAAGTTATTTTCACTGTAAAGCTATTTTCAAACACCACATAATGAATAGTGGTTGAAGCACAAAGCTCAAAGCACAGAATTAACCAGAAACCATGGTTTGGAATTTTTCTGGGTCAGCCGGGTAGCAGAGATGTATGGAAACCCATCACCATATTTAAGGGTATCCAAACTAGACTGAGAGTTCTGCATATGTTTTACCTACACAGGGAATTTTCCATGGAATATACCTCTCTCCTTGGAGGCACTCATGCTGCTTACATATTTCAGAGTAATAGGGTATAGATTGGTGAGAACCAAAGCTAAGGAAATCCAGACTGTGTTTGTGGTACTGCTGGAGTTCAACTAGCTAAAACCACATAAATTGCGAGACCACATAGGCTTGGGTTGCAGGATTAACAAGATCTGAGTGGTAAAAATCCCTGTCCCCAGTGACCTTTCAAGTCTTACTCATGAGCCAGGCTGGTCTGCCATCAGCAGTGCTGCAGATCTGCTGGGCTCAGGAACCAGACTATGAGATTCCTACAGAAGGTTGACTGAATTCCAGCATTCTATTGTCAAGCGTGTCAACTTGGAGCCAGCTCAACTCCAAGTCGATCCTACTTACATCTTGGTGAGTCATTTGATGTCTGACAAGTGCAGGTTTCAGCCCTCACTAAGTAGCGAGCAGGAATCACTGTGGATTGCACAGCTCAGAATGAAATGCATGAGAGCATTGCCACAATCCTTCTGCCTGTAGCCAGGACCGTATCCATTGAGTGATGGTTCCACCAGTTGGAATTGTGGATATTTTTTAGAAACATCCCAAGTTAAATTGTGTATACAAGTTGAAAATCATTCCATATGTTAGTCTGGGAAGACTGGTACATTTTAAAGGTGTTCTGGGACTCTACTTTGCGATGGGATGTTACTCTGCAAGTTGTTGTTGAAGAATGCCATACAATTTACAGTTCTATAGCACTACCATGTTGGTAGGATGCCCCAATATGCATTCACAGTGCTGGAAAGGCAACCCAGCTGGAAATGGGGAGGGGAAAGATGACTAAAAGAGGTAGGTTTTGATCCGTGCCTTGAAAGAGGAAAGAGATGGAGAGAGAGATTCAGGTGGACTTGAGGGTGGAGTTCCAGAGAGTGGAGGTAAAATCTATAGCGAGTGGAGGACTATACAAGTGTAATTTTTAGTTGGAGTTGTAAAGAGGAAGAGCATATGGTATGATATATTAGAATTCAGACTAATCCTATGTATTAATTATTGAGCTGTAAATTATATAACACACGGACTATTATATTTAATGGAATGTAGATGGTGATTCACCCTTACTGATAAAATATTGATAGTCCTTGATTTGAAATAGACCTTTATCATGTTCAAACATCTCAAAATATATAAACAATTAATTATTTTTGATGTGTATTGATTATTGTTATATAGGCAGCAAAACTGCTTAGGCAATAAACCATAGCAGCCAAGAGATGGATGACCTCATGAATGACTGTTTTTTGGTGGATTTTAATGAAAGGAATATTGGCCAGAAACCCAGGAGAACTCCCGCCTCTTCTTTGAAATAATGTCATGGGATCTCTTTAACACCCACCTTAACCTCAACCATTCTAATAGGCAGACAAGACCTCTAATACTGTGTCCAAAAGATGTGAGGTCAGGTGAATAATAATAATCCTTGCATTTGTTATAGAGCCTGATCACGACCTCGAAATGGCTCAAAGGGCTTCACAGAATATACTGTAAAGTGAATTGACTGTATATTTTGTGGGCAAATGCGGCATCCAATTACTCACAGCAGTGTCCCACAGACAGTCATAAATTGAGTGACCTTTTTTTAAGGAAGTATTACCCCGGAAAAGCAATCTGCCAATTGATTAACAACCAGGTTCCTACTTATTGCTAACCAAACAGAGTCGTGTGGAGTAAAGAAACTTGCCTAAGGTTTCGCCCTGCCCGTAATCGAACCCAAGTCCTCTCGCTTGAGGCGAGTGCTCTTTAACGCTACAGGATTTGATATTGCGCCTTATCAGGTCATTGAGACATCTCAAAGTGCTTCACAGAATATATTGTAAAATGGATTGACTGTTACTTTGTGGTTGAAAACATTATACTGCATTTGAAAAAATTAGAAGTTACACATTTGTCTTGATGCTACAAGTGGAAAACAGCAATTGGTAAAAGCATCTAAGAAAAGAACAGTTTATCCACTAACAAATGACAGAACCTAATTAAACTGGAGAATATAACATTTTTCTCTTTCTCTGAGGTTCAATGAGAATGAGGATGTTTTAATTTGCAAAGTGGCATGAGCATATATGGATAGGAAAGAATGGAGTTACTCATTCCAATTCATATTTGACTTCATAGGAAACCAGTGGTTATTTATTATCGATATAAGGCTTTCCACAAAATCTTCTACCCCGAGAGAACTAAAAACAACTGTTGGTGTTACATTTATGTACATTTTCAGCTCGGGTAATAATTGCATAACAAAATTTAATTAGCAGTAACAATTAACATTCCAAAATGCTGCTAAAGTGAAATAAATGAATAACTCACACTACCCATTGTTTAACAAGTCTACAAGATCTCAGTGATAGCTGACTGCACTCTACTGTACAAATTGGTTTGCAGACGTTTTGATAATGCGATAAAGCCTATATCAAATTAAAGGATTATTAAAATAAAAATCACCATTTTATTCAGTAATAATCTTGTTAAGCATATATTATAAGGTCATTTAGAATTTCATTACTGTGTGTTCTCTACAACTTTCTTCATTTTTGATATAGAGAGAGATTTAGCACTTCCAAATTTCCCCTTTAATGGTTCAGTATTCAGAGATTCAGAAAATCTCCCTCCCCACCATGCCCCATCCTCTTCCCGGGGTTGGAAAGGGTATAATAATATAATCCTTACATTTTATATAGGGCCTTTTCATGTTGGGAGGATGTCTCAAAGTGTACAAATTGGCTGCCTCATTCGCCCACACACTAAGAGGACATCCCAAAGCTTCAATTGTCATTGCAATTTAAGGTATATCCTATGAAATGCTTTGGGAAATCCTTCCAGCATGAAAGGTGCTGTACCAAATGTAAAATTATTTTATTGTTATTATTGTTAAACCTAATCTTCAAATTGATGACTCATTTTATAATGAGTGGAGTCTTGTAGCTCAGTGGTTAGAGCACTCGCTTTGCAAGCGAGAGACCTGAGTTCAATTCCAGGCAGGTCAGGGCGAAACCTTGGGCAAGTTTCCTTTCTCCACACACCTAATCATAATCCCTCCAAAAACCCAAAACAATAATAAATTGGTCATTTTCAATCTACGACTGTTTGTGGACATTGCTGTGCGCAATTGGCTGCTGCGTTTGCCCACAAATATATACAGTCAATTCACTTTACAGTGTATTCTGTGAAGCGCTTTGGGACGTCCTCCCGACGTGAAAAGTGCTATATCAAATGTAAGGATTATTATTATTATCATAAAGTACATTAATTATTATTTCCTCTGCATTAGTGTCTTAAAAAAATCTAAAGCTAGAATATAGTGGAAATACTGAATTTCAATTTTGAGATTCACAATATTACTAGAGCTGCAGATTATTCAGCATTGACCAAAAATATGAAAATGAATTTTGAAAGCTTTCAGATCCTATTGAATCAAATGTTCAAGTGACTCAAATTCCCTTGCGATACATCCCTTGTCTGGAAAAATAATGTATACAGTATTGAGACCGCATCTAACGTAAACCAATGATAGTATGTATGATAGCTCAATGATGTACTGTGGAGTCCGTTTTAGCCAGGTGCCGGTTAATCCCATACCCCGGGTAAATTGAATAATTGTAGTTGATGGGCAGATCACTTTCCGGGGGTTATACTCCCTCAAAAAAAAATCGTGACTCAATCCACGACTGAAATGCTGTACACTGTCCAGCGCCTTGGGATGTCCTCCTGACGTGAAAGGGGCTATACAAACATAACCTTGTTGTTGTTGTTTGTAGGACACTGCTGTGCGCAATTGGTTGCCGCGTTTCACCCACAAAATATACGGTCAACTACTTTACAATATAAATTGTGAAGTGCTTTGAGATTTCTCAACAACGTGATCAGGCGCTATATCAAATCCAAGAATTTATCATTATTTATCATTATTATTATTAGAATGCCCGGCCCCAATTCATTTGTATTCCTACCTGTTTTAAATATGCCGGTTGATTCGGACAAAAATCCTGTTAATCCGGGCAAAATGCTGTGTCATTCACAAACTGAGCCATTCACCAGTACCTGGAGTTGGGCTGTCAATCATTGAGGGGACGAAGGAAAAAATAAGGGAGGGAATGCGAGGAGTTAAGTCACGATTGATTGACAGCTGGAGCTGCTTCTGAATGGGTGGAGGATCTGTGCAGAGGTTTTTAGCAGCTTATTTCTAAGATGTACAATAACATTAGTTCCTGAACCGAGCACCAACTGCAATATACTTTTATTATTCTATAAAGCTCAAGAAGATAGATATTTTGAAAAACAAATTGTATTGATTTAATAAAAGAAGCCCACAGCCGGGCCAAGCAGAACAAGAGATATATATTCCCAAGGGAATCTGAGTTACATAAAGGTCTTTTAAGTTGACCTCTTTTGTGGTTGTATTTTTCCCAGTCACCAGAAACACAGCTAACATACACCTCCCTATGTTCTTACAAACAAATGGATGAGTGTGGATTTTACACTAATGTTAGCTCATCCCCTATAAGCACAGGTTGCTGAAGCCCTTCTTTACCCACAAAACACATGACAGTTTCACATTAATGCCTTAGATGAATTTCTAAATTACCTTCCTAAATTATACTAAAACTGTCGCAGCACCTTGGCTGTTTTCCTCCCCCACTAATAATAAATGCATAGAGATTAATGTTGGATGAAGCCTGATATTTGCTTTGTGACAGATCTGATCATTTCCACATGTGTGACACCCAACTCAATCTGTCTGCCTCCACCCTTGACTCCAGGTCCACTCCTGTCCTAACAGAATGTCTGTCAGACATGAAGTCCTGGATGAGAGCTAACTTTCTCAGTGAATATCAACAAGACCGAGGCCCTCCTGATTGGCTTCGGTCAGCGCCTCCATACCTCAAGCACTGGCAGCATTACCATGAATAGATGCACACTCTACCTCACTGAGTCAGTCTGGAACCTTGGCATCTCGTTTGACCTTCAACTGTTCTTTCTATCCCACATCCATGTCATGACCCGCTCTGCTTTCCCCCACCTCCACAACACCGCCGGCTCTGCCACTGCCTTTCCCCTCAGGCCACCGAAACCCTCATCCATGCATTTATCACATCTAGCCTTGTCTATGCCAACTCCCTGCTTGTTGGCCTTCCCAACTCTTCCCTCCACAAGCTGCAGATCATCCAGAACTCAGCAGCTCTTGTTCTCTCCCACACCAGGCTTCTTGACACTATTTCCCCAAACCCTCGCTTGGTCCCACTGACTCTCCAATCCCCAGAGGATAGAGATCAAAAGTTTAAAATCCTCGTCCTTGCCTTCAAAGCCCTTCATAGGCTTGCTCCTTCCTACCTCTGTGACCTATCAACCTGTCCGCTCCCTCCGTTCAGCAGACTCTGGCCTGCTCAATGTCCCCACCCTCCCCGCCCCACCATTGGCAGTACGGCCATTAGCCTCTCTGCCCCCATCCTTTGGAACTCCACCCCACAGTCCCTTCGTCTCAATCCCTCTCTTGCCTCCTTCAATGCATGTCTCAAGACCCTCCGCTTCGACCGTGCCTTCGGCGCCCTCCTACCCCTATCCTCCCTGCCCTCCACCCTCCCGATACCAAGCCCCTGCTCGTGTCCAAATCCCTGACTGTCTTGGGACGTCCTCTCGATGTGAAAGGTGCTATACAAATGTAATTTGGTATTGTATATCAAAGATCTATTTGTACTATGATCTGCTGGTGTGATTGTGTTGTGCAATTGAATCACGAGCCTTGGTTTCTGGCTGTAGACCTAAATTCCCCAAAGGTTATTTCCAGCAGTATAAACATTAAAACTAATGTTTTTTCATCAGCACTGTAGTGGATCTGGTTGGCTCTCTCAACCTTCCAGAACATTGTATTATCACCTCTTCAATACATGTGCAAAAGGAAAACATACTTTGTCATATACCTTGTCCAATGCCAACAGGAAAAAGCATGCTTGGATGACTGGAAAGTCTCAGGGGCTAGATCATCGATGACTGTTGTCACAGCTACAACAGTTATATAAGCCATGGTGCTCTGTTCAGATTAAGCTTCTGATATCATTCATACCATTGCTAACATCTCCATGAAGATCCTGGGGCAACCTGGGGGACATGGTTGTGTGTGCTCCCAAGTGCGTAATCATGATTCTGCAGGGCTCAAAAGAAGACATTGCGGGTACTGATTGGAAGATACAAGGGGCATCAGTCCCAATGTTGATTTTTATCTGTACCTCAGGGTCGTGGAAATTATTAACTTTTGCCTGGACACTGTCCTGAAAACTATGCTGAGAAGGGGCAAAGGACATTCTGGTTGTGCTTGTCTCTCTTCAAGGTCAGCAGGGTTCCAGTGCAGGTCAAGACCTGTGTTCAAACAGTCCTTATATCTTCCAATTAATACTCTTGATATCAGATCCTTAAGGATCCGAGCTCCTGGAAATGCAGCAGGGAGGTTTCCTCCGGCTATTTGCAGAGCCCATGATCAAGCAGTGAGGTGGATATGTGGCGAATGTGGGAAGCGGCTTCAGGGAGGAAGGGCTCCAGCCTACACGGACCTAACGCTGAGCACTCTGGAGGTAGAGTCAACTTTACAGCGGGCACGTCTATTTGCCAAGGTTCCTCGCAATGAGGACTGGATTAAGACAATGTCCTGTCTGGAATTCTGCGGTTTTATTCAGACTTTCTATTTCCTGAATACTGAAGCATGCCCATAGGAAATCAGAGATGCAAATGTCTCTAAACAATTACCCTGCTGCAGCAATCACCTGGATCAATATTGCGAGAAATCTGCTCTTGTCTCTATCTGCAACTTATTATTAAATTGTTTCAAATAATTCTTAGGAAAAGGTCAAAAAGGCAACAAAGATTTTCAATGTGAGATAATGCCAGAAATGTTCAACCTGTTTAAGCAGTCTCAAGAGAAAGGTCAAATATGCCAAGGCAGCAGGATAGGAGAGTTTTGGTTCAGGGTTATGAAAAAAATTAGGACAGATACCTGGAAGTATTTCTTTACACAGAGGGCAATCAACAGCTCAATCTGGTTCTAGGATGGGTGGTAGAGGCTGGCATACCAGATTCATTTAAGAAACTGTTGAAGGAAAATTATAGCATTGGTTTCCTGAAAAGCTGGCTCAAATGGGCAATTTTATCCAAATTGTTCTTCTAATCCTGTAAAGGCTACCACATTTTTCAGTAACTTCTGAAACTGGACCTCTAAAACACTGAAACTGTACATCTGTGGCTCAGCTTCAGTTTGAAATGTCCTCTATTTATCTTGGAAATAAGCCTGTTTGTTTCAAAAAATATTTCGCAATAAGACCATTGTAAGTTTAACTTTAAATGAGAAGACTGATAATAATCCTTTCCTTTGATATAGCACCTTATCAGATCGTTAAGACATCTCAAAGCGCTTCACAGAATATACTGTAAAGTGGATTGACTGTGTATTTTGTAGGCAAAATGCGGCAGCCTTCAGGTTTTTTGTAGTGATAAGCAAGGAATACAACTGAGACACGTGATTTAGTCAACAGATGTTTATTTAGAATATTTGAAGATTATGCCTATAAAGTCTTGAGTGCTCGTCTCCTGAATACTGCTTTATGTTTTTTTGTGTGGTGTAAAGGTGAATACTGACAGTCCTTGTAATAGTTTAAAAGCAATAGCCTCGAAATTAAAAACAGAGTTGAAGCACTCCATGAAGGAACTGAAGAATGTATTATAAGAAAGGAAATAAATAGAATCCTGATGTATAAGTTAAAGATTTAGATGGTCAATCAATTTTGAATCACTTAAATAAATAACCTAAATAAAAAAAATCTTACTTTAACTTAGGTCTGAAGCAATATCATATGAACTGATTTAAATTATACTGAATAGAAATAAAACCAAGAAGCTGTGCCTATAAATATTCATGACTAAAACATGTGAGTTATGGCTCAACGTAAAATTGAATAGAATCCAATAAGGAGCTCTCCATTGTGAGATATGATAAATCACTCGATGTAATTCATACTTTTAATCACAAACTGCAAAAATAATCCCAGTATCATCATACCAAAAGGTCTTGAGTGCTCTTCTCCTGAGGCAGCACTGCTTTGGAGGTATATTATAAAATGAGGAATTATACTTAGGTATTGTAATGGGACTATTGTTGCAGATCAAAGCGTACAACGGATGCTAAGGTGTTTTCCTGCATTAGCCAGAAGTTCAGGTGCCCCAAGCCAAGGGGGAGAAAACATAAAATTGAATTTATCATGAACACACTTTTCATTCCCACTGAGGGAACGAAAAGCCAGGAGCTCATGGCAGCTGTCAGTTTGACATCTGATATAGTTCACAGCGACAATGGACAATGAAAGAGATAAGACACATCGGTGCGAGACTTTGATGTTCAAATAAAATCATAAACTGTATTGTTTTTTCAACTGAACGGTTTACTACCTTGCCCAGTATTTGGAGTTTTACCTGTGTTCCAGGGATCAGAGGATACAATTAAGAAATTAGGAATCAGAGAAATTAGTCAGATGTGTTTTATGCCAAAAGTAATAAATACACTTGAGGAATGAATTACCGGTGAAAGCCATTGAAGTACACAACATGAGTCAACTGGATGTCAGCCTCCCATTTTTCATGAAATTCCAGTTGGAATAAATATATGGACAAAGCCTTCCTGACAGTCTTTCACCATAGATGATTGTCTCATTTATTTGAATTTGAATAATAATATTAAAAAAACCTTGCATTTAATATAGCACTTTTAAATGTCTCAAAGCGCTTCACAGAATATACTGTAAAGTGAATTGACTGTATATTTGTGGGCGAACGCGGCAGCCAATTGCGCACAGCAATGTGCCACAAACAGTTGTGGATTGAAGCGACCAATTTTATCACTTGATTTCAAGATCCTCATCCTCACCTTTGATTTCAAGATCCTCATCCTCACCTACAAGGCCATTCACGGCCTTGCTCCCTCCTACCTCTCCAACCTACTATCCCCCTACCTACCTGTCCGTACCCTCCGTTCCTCTGGCTCCGGTCTGCTCCACGTCCCCCGCCCCAACCGCCCTACCATCGGTGGTCAGGCCTTCAGCCTCTCAGCCCCGAGGCTCTGGAACTCCATCCCCCAGTGCCTTCGCCTTGCTTCCTCCCTTTCCTCCTTCAAGGCCGGTCTCAAAACCTTTCTCTTTGACCGTGCCTTCAGCTCCCCTCTCGACTCTCTTCCCCTCCTCGCTCCCTCCCTTCCCTCCCCTCACCCTGACCATTTCCCCCCTCCTCGCTCCCTCCCTTCCCTCCCCTCACCCTGACCATTTCCCCCCTGCTCGGGTCATGACCCAACTGTGCAGCGCCTTGGGACGTCCTCCTGACGTGAAAGGCGCTTTATAAATGGAATCTTGTTGTTGTTGTTGTTGTTGTATTGTTTTTGTTTCTTGAGGGATTATTATCAGGTGCGTGGAGTAAGGAAACGTGCCCGGGGTTTCACCCTGCCTGGGAATTGAACCCAGGTCTCTCGCTTGCGAGTCGAGTGCTCTAACCACTGAGCGACAGGAGCTACAGGATATAGCGTCTAATCATGCTATCAAAACATTTCAAGTGCTTCATGAGATTTATTGTAAAGTATAGTGATTGTGTATTTCTGGGTGATTTGTATTACATCCAGGCAAGTGAAAATTTCCTTGAAAATCATAGGACTCTTGTTCCAAGAAACCCAGTAAATCCCACTGTATCCCACAATAAATATAGTCTACAATTATCCTATGAAGTGCTTTGAGACATCGTCCTGATATGAAAGGCACTATACTAAGTGCAAGGATTAATAGGATTACTTTCCTTTTGGTGTTTTGCTCGTCAGCATTTTTTCCAGATATTGCTGGCAAGATATTCATGACAATTATGATTTTTCCAATGTAACATTCGCAAATTAGAATTTGCAAATTGTGATGTGCAAAAAGGACAATCAATGCCATTTGTATATATTGCATTTTAGGTCCAATAATTACTTTAGTTACACACAATACCTCAAAAGAAGTAATTTTGGAGGTTATTGGCAATTATCTTTTTTAAATTGATAGATCTCATTACAACATCCCCAAATTTGCTATAGTTTCCTTCTAATGAATAAAGGTGAATACCAAGTTTGCACTGGGGTCCACCAGGTAAAGAGCAATTATGCTCAATTGTCAAGTCAAAATCAGTTTTAGTTTTTAGTCATTGTGAGCTGACTCTGTTATATTAACCTGTCATATGCAAATTTAGTGATCCAATAATATATATCAACAAACAAGTCATGAATAACAAATATAATTGAAACATAAAGCTGTTCATATCCCCAGCCAGATCTGTATGCAAACATGCACTAAACATTTATCTGATTTATGTGCATTATAACAACATAAATTGCTATAAAGTAGACAAATAAGAATGCACAAGACGGCAATTGTTATGAGTCAAATACGCGTACATCAGGCATGACAATAAGTCTGGCAAAATCTTGGTATGACAATGAAGTCAACTAAATTAGAACGGAAAGGGAACCTTCTGAACCCATGAAAATAAACGATCTCTTCAGAGACTTACCTCAGGCTGTACAGATCAGAAAATCTCTCTGCATGGATAGAGGTTATAAACCCAAGCAGACTGATGTGTCTGCTTTGATAATTGAGAGGAGCAACTTGGATGACCCAAATGTTCAGTTGTGTATATTGAAAACAGTAATAATTGATAGCAAAGTGGTTTTGCTCTAATGGAAAGACATCAGTCTAGCATTCAGAGCTCCTGTTTATTGTCATTGCTAATGTATTGTTACAACTGTCAGTCTACAGTCACTATAAAGCTGACCTTATTCTTAGTTGAAAAGATCTTTCACTGTAGCAGGCTTTGCCTACATAAAGGCCCACTTCTACCTTATGTAATCTTCCTCTGTAGTTAACACTGAGAGACTAGGTATCCCCCACTTATCACCCTGAGAAGCCACTGTTGCAAATGGAGGAGATGGAACTAGGGGAATATATTACAATAAATAAATAATCCTTGTATTTGATTTTGCGCCTTATCACATCTCCTGTCTCAGAGGGTTACTATTTTAATATGTTCTTACAGCCGTCTATAGTAAGAATATAAGAATATAAGCATTTACTCGGCAAAAAAAGACCAATGTGCATCCAATTTTATTTAGGGCATTGTTGGCCAAGAGACACCATCCTTACACCATCCTGGCAGTTGCATGCACATGTTGTGCACTAAACTATATATGGACCCCAAGATATTATTTCTTAACAAAAATCTATCTAATTTGTTCTTGAAAGAATCGAAAACGTACAAAATATTATTCATTACAAATCACTAATGTTTTGATTTTCTTCATATCACCTTTCTACCTCAAATAGGCTGCATTTTTTTTTATGCAAATAAGAATACTTTTATACGACTCAAGCAATCTCAACAAAACCATCCTATTGTACAATTTATGTTTTCAGCTGGTGCATAGGTGGAACTGAAATTCATTGAATCTACTTTTCCTGAAGTGGATTTTTTACCTGTTTACCGAGCAGTAAGTAGGAACCTGGTTGTTAGTTAACTGGCAGATCACTTTTCTTGGGTTAATAATTCCTAAATTAAATAATTATTATTTATTAAATAAATAATAATTTGGTCGCTCAATCCATGACTGATTGTGGGACACTGCTGTGCACAATTGGCTGCTACGTTTCACCCACAAAATATACAGTCAATTCATTTTACAGTATATTCTGTGAAGTGTTTTGAGACATCCCGAATTCATGATAAGGCATAATATCAAATGTAAGGATTATTATTATTGTTTGTGTTAAACATAGCATCATTCTACCTATTCCTAATGACTGGCTGTAAACCTGAGCTCCCCCTCCCTGATGAAGCATCTGTAGATTTAGTATCTCTTTTCAAGTAAGAATGAATTATTAGCACACACTTGT
The DNA here is from genome assembly GCF_018977255.1 of Callorhinchus milii. NCBI lineage: Eukaryota > Metazoa > Chordata > Chondrichthyes > Chimaeriformes > Callorhinchidae > Callorhinchus > Callorhinchus milii. The sequence continues at coordinate 20,750,215 of NW_024704742.1, read as the reverse complement.
ATAGCAAACATTGTCTCTTCCCACCACACACGACCCTCTGATTACCAAAGCCAAACATTCTTAAGATAGAAGAGACTGAAGTGTTCAGGAGAAGTTATTAAGTAGTCAAATTGCCATCGAGTCTGGTCAATGAGCAGGTCCTGAAAGGCACACACTCAGTTCCTGGAATAGTCAATAGCAGCATGAGCTGAAACTCTTTGGCTTCTGGGAAAAATCATTCTGTGCAAACAATTGCCATATGGTGTTTATCTGAATCTTTTATATTTCTGATAAACTTCTCAAAAGTTAATTTCTCTCAGTGCATCAGCAACAAGCGTGTTTCCAAAGCTCTGTTTACGAGTCTGCTAAGATGCCAGGCCAGTTCGTTTCACCAGCACAACCCTGTCCCTTTAAGAGAATGACCCAATTCAACCAAATAATATTTTCCCCCAAAAAATCAGGCAAATTAGAGCATCTAGTGATTGCAAATATTTGTCAGGGAAAAATAACTGCTCATATGCAGTTTGGCATGAACAATATAATGACCAGTTAGCTAAATAAGATAAATGGTATTTCCATTGGAAATCTACAGGCATATCGTACAAAGAAGCATTTGGTAATATAAAAACAAAGAATGTTGTACCTGTGTAAACATGATTGCCATCAATATTTTTGATACTATCTCCTGGAAATCAAAACTGCAAGAAAAAAAAACAGGATGATAGAATATGTGACTTTAAATAAAGGAAAATAGTTATAGCTACAGATCCTATCTGCTCTGCACAATTCATAATGCTAATATGAAGATAATAGCAAATTAAATTTGTATTGTAATAAAGATTGTAATAGCAATCATGGCTACAAAACACATGAAATATCACTATCTTACTTAAATTCATAAATCACTCCCTATTTAAATCTAATACATTTTCATGTGGTAACTGAGTCAGAAGGTTGTGGGTTCAAGCCCCACATAGAGACTTGGAATCAAATCGTCTAAGCTGAAACTCCAATGTATTGCTAGGGATCCTTTGCACTGTTGGAGGTTTCGTCCTTCAGACGAGACATTCAATTGAGGTCCCTGTCTGCCTGTTCAGGTGGATGTTAAAGATCCCGTGGCACTATTTTAAAAGAGAAGGGAGTTTCTCCTTGTCTCTTGGCCAACAATGCCCTAAATAAAATTGGTCATTCACTGTATGTCTATATGTTGGACATTGCTGTGCACAAATTGGTTCCAACTTTTTGCCCACAAAATACCCAGTCAAACCACCTTACACAAAGCACTTGAGAAGTCTCGATGATGTGATAAGGTGCTATATAATAATAATAATAATAATAATAATAATGACAATAATAATAATCCTTGCATTTGATATAGCGCTTTTCACGTCGGGAGGACGTCCCAAAGCGCTTCACAGAACACACTATAAAGTGAATTGACTGTATATTTGTGGGCGAACGCGGCAGCCAATTGCGCACAGCAGTGTCCCACAAACAGTCGTAGATTGAAAATGACCAATTTATTATTGTTTTGGTTTTTTTGGAGGGATTATTATTAGGCGTGTGGAGTAAGGAAACTTGCCCAAGGTTTCGCCCTGCCTGGAATTGTACTCAGGTCTCTCGCTTGCAAAGCGAGTGCTCTAACCACTGAGCTACAGGACTCCACGAGCATATCCTTTCATATCAAATGCAAGGATTATTATTATTATTGTTATTATTATTATTATTATAATCTTAAACCTTACATAAGATAGAAATTATTCTCCTTTGTACAATGCACTTGGATAAAAATGCAGTACTCCAAAAGGAATTTTGTTCTTTATTTTAGGAAAAAAGTTAATTTCCTTCACCTCCAGCTTCTGAATCATTCTAATGCCCAAATCGGGCAGAAATGCTCTGGGTTCTGACAACTTGGATTCCACTAAGCAGAGATCATTTTCAAGTGGCATAATGGATTGTCTAAGATTTTTCAGGGAAAATTAGCCGAACTCAGTCTGAGGTTGAGCAACATGCTGTGAATAACACTGAAACAGCCATTTTCTGCACTTACAAATGAAAACAGAAGCCTTGCCAAAATCTGTAAGCGTTGACAAGTGAAACTGCTAATCAACAAATAGATTTGTACCAAGCAATAGTAGTTCCTAAAGCACAGCTTCCAATTTATCCAGCTGTGGCATGCAGAGGTTGTGGTGGAGGGAAAAACAACCTCAGGTCTGATTTAGCATGGCTGCCTAGCAGGGTGTGGTGAAGTTGTGTTGCAGAGAAGAAATGCCTTGTTTGGAGTTGTAAGAAAACCTTCCCTCCCCTCCACCATGTTCTGAGAAAGAGGTTGTGTGGCAGCAGGTGAGTTCCAGGGTCAACACAGCCCCATTAACCCAGAGGTCATGTTACAAATTGCAGGAGAAGCTCTGTTACCTGAAAAGATCTGAAAAGGCATGATTTGTAAGGAAAACAAATTGTAACATTGTCATTCACTGCTAAAAAAAGAAATGTATCAAAATCAAAACTTTAAAAGATTATTATTGATCTCATGCCATATTCTAAGTTTCTCATAGTGTTCTGGCCAATAATCCTCCATATTAATTGATGCTTATTCTTCTGCAGATGATAATATGCTTGACCATCTGACCCAAGAAATACCAAAGGGCAACCTCATTCTCTACACATTCAGGAGAAGTACTTCATGAATGTGCTCAACATTGTCTCTGGAATGTCTACAACACATCTACAAACCTATTAATCACTAGTATGAGTGAGTTCTGCCCCAGTCATGCAGGAGGACTATTATCCCATTCATATAAAAGGCTGCATGTACTCTGACCTTACCACGCAATACTGCTCTGAATCCTGGTGCAATGATCCAAAAAGGAAACAACTCTGGCACTGTTTCTCTACTGACTCTGATGACTATTCATGATAAGATAAGGTAATTGTCTTTCACTCATTATATCCTCGTTCTTACTATACAATGAACAGAGAAAATCAATTGCTTGTCTGGCTTTTTTTCCCAGTCCCTCACTCCCCTCGTCTGTCCATCCACTAATATTAAGGGACTATTATCAGCACCCACGCAACAAACCAACATTATTCTATGTGAAGTCATAAATCAAAGTGATGGCTCCACTGTTAAACACTGCCTACTTGTCAGTAACTCACTTTAATAGGATCAGCAAATGGCTGCTTTTGAAATGTATATCCAACTTGTCCACAAAATTGTGTGACGACAAAGAACAAAAAATAACAATTTTGCATTTAACATAATAATAATAAATTTGGAATTGCACCTTTCACGTTGGGAAGATACCTCAAAACATCTTACATTCAATCTTAATTGGGAAGTTGATTTTTCATTTTTTTTAATTCTAAAAGAGTTCCTCAATAAGAAATATGACAAGAGTTTGTCTTAAAAAATAGACGGTTCATTTTGTGAGAAAATAAAACAAAGGCATGGGTTTGATCTATTTTCTAGGTGAAATTAAATTAGAGGTAAAATAACAATATTTCACAATAGATTTGATAATTATAAAATGTGTTATTGAATCTGTTGTTGAAACATCGCATGTTTCCTTTTGTTGCTAATGCCTGGCTCTGGGATTGAACTCTCTCCTCCCAGGGGGAGCACAACAGTCAGGCCTGAAGGTTTCAGAAGCCATTGTTGTTTTCGACCGTGTTTCAGTGCAGCTTCAGAGGAATATAACCTTAAGGTATCATGTGAATCAACACTCAATATAGGGAACAACAATTGCAGTAGTTAAACAGGGATAATGACGCTTAAGAACTTGGATCCAGTTTTGGTCACTGCCTTTGTGATGAAATTGGTGGGAGTTCAACACCCAGAGGCAGTCTTTCAGAATAGATGGTGGAAACATGTGGTTTTACAACAGATTGGCTAAATCATTCAATATTTTGGGGATTTGTCAAGAACAAAAAGCACATTTTACACATCCAGTCATTTTCCAAAGTTGCCTGTATTACTCTTTTATAACACATTTTAAAAAGCAGTGAAGCTTATAACCTTACCTCAGTTAGTTTGCATGCAGAGCTGGAGTCAATGAAGCGAACAGTTCACCACAGTACTAAGTTCAGTACGAACAGAACCATCAATTTGAATCTGTGATTTATCACATTGTATATACATAGCTGCCTTTGGGGATTGGAGGGTGTTATCAAACCATCTTACTGAGAGAGAAAAGTCGATAACAAATCATTTTCCCGGAGAGATTGCTGTCTCTCATTGCCAAACACAATAAGATTCAGTAAATTGTTTATTCAAATTGAGCTATCCACTTGAATTGGCAGATCAGTGAACTCTAATCCTCAGTACTGTGCCAAATTATAAGAATATATTTACATGGGTACGAACACAGTATATTAAATGCAAGCAAAGGTCATTCAACCTGGTCCTGTTTTATGACCTGATTTAACTATTTCGAATTTCCCTCTCCAAACCCACCACCTTTTTCTCTTTCCTAAATAAGAAATTATTACAATGATTGTCAATAAACTGCAAGTAAGTGCATTACATGCTATAGAAGCTGCCTGCTACTGGGAGCTTTCTCCAAATCTCCAGTGGTGAATGGTTGATATATCATGTTTGGATCCACATTTAGCAACAACACCACCAACAACTTGCATTTATATAGGTCCCTTCATGCAGGGTAGCATTTCGGAGTGCTTAAAATCCTCAATAAGAGATACAGCACATGATGTATCAAACCTAAACTCTTTGCTATCAGAGAGAAGAAAATCTCCCTCCTACAGACCAATTAACCTTCCTCCCTTGCTGTACTGAGATGGGCAGCTTTACCTGATACAGTTTATTTATGCACAGTTTTAACAAAAACTTGTCAAGGTAAAGCTGAACGATATCTGGGGTGTTAGTTGACGAATCACTCACTGTATGAAAATAGTGTGAAGCAGCAATAAACAAGGCAAACAGGATACTGGCCTATATTATCAAATCAATTGATCTTTGATCCCCAGAGGTAATAATCAGGGTATGTTATGCTCTTGTAAGGCTCTAATAATAGCTAATAATTCCTGCATTTGATAAAGTGCCCTATCGTGTCACTGAGACGTCTCAAAGTGCTTCACAGAATACGCAGTAAAGTCCAGTGACCTTATATTCGGTGGGCGATAGGTGGCAGCCAACTGCGCACTGCTGTGTCCTACCAACAGTCGTGGATTGATTGACCAAATTATTATTATTTTCTGAAGGGATTATTACCCCCAGTAAAGCGATCCGCCAATCGACCAACAGCCGAGTTCCTACTTACTGCTAGGTAAACAGAAGGTGACACAAGACAGTGAATTCTCCACAATGCAGCACGTAACCCCAGGAGACAGGCAGAGACAAGCTTGGCTGACCGTTGTTTCAATATATATATATTTATTAAAAAATATTGCTGGCTGGTAAAATTCTGAATGAGGCCTTCTAGCACAGTGCTAACATTAGACAGCTCCAGCATTCAGGGTAGGATTACTGCAACAACAAACAGTGTTAGTCCTGTTGAGGTGGATGGTTTGCGAGACTCCGTGTTCAGCGAGTGACCGGCTGTGGGAATGGCAAGCCGGTACTTTACGAGGAGCAGATGGCTTGAACTCTTCCAGAGTTTTGTCGTCGCTTCAGGAGGCCAGGCGTTCCTCTCTTTGATCAAACCTAGTGTACTGCGTGTAGTTTTGGTTGCCATGGCATGAGGCATAAGGCCAGGGCCTAGAGGCATTACAGGGGAGAGCAATGAGATGATCCCAAGTGGTAGAAGAATGAGTTGTGAGCAACAATGAGGAAAGGTAGGGCTCTCTAGTCTTGAAAAGGAATCTCAGAAGGGATCATATGTATCATGTATGATTTAAAATGATTTAAAATGGGATTGAGAAATTAAACTCAGAGTAATACTTTTGGATGCACCAAGATACCAGAACAGTGCTTTGGATAAGACATTAAACTGAGATCCTGCCTGCCTGTTCCCAAGGTGTTAAAGATCCCACTGTTTAAAAAGAAAAGGAAATTTCTCCTAGTGTCCTGGCCAACAAAGCACCAGAAAAATTGATTATTCACTTCATGGCTTTGTGCAGCAAATTGCTATGGGCAAAAAAATTGGCTGTCGCATTCACCTACAAAATACAGATTTTCTACACATTACAATAAATCCTGTGAAATGCTTTGGGATGCTTCAATGGTGTGATAAGGCACTATATCAAATGCAAGTTTTTCTTAAACAGAAAAAACGTCGAAAGGCTTGCACAGGACAATTACAGGACAGATGTCTTTACCTCCTAGAGGGTAATTAACAACTGGAACAGGTTACCAGAAAGGGAGTTTGAGACCAGGCCACTGCATTCATTTTAAAATGCAGCTTGATGCTTAAATAGGAAGACATTAGGGTGGATATTCTGAAGGATAAGATCATAGGGGCTAAAGAGCCTTCTTCATCCGAACCACTTTCGTGATCTTGAGATTATTGATCAGCTGAGAATATTGGCAGAGGAAAGCACACGGGAAGGCAAATAAATATGAACTGTTTCTTCCACAGCGTTCTCTTTTCGTCAGCTGGGTAACTGACACAAGCAGAAACCCATCACCATGCTTACAAATGTACATAACGGCCTGCACGTTCCTCAAATGTATGCCAGATAGACCTGGAGATGTTCTACAAGGTAAGAGATTCAATTTAATTATGACATCAACTTACTAGTATCAGTTAAAAAACAAAACATTGAAATCCTGGGCTCTTTTTATGGAATTTGTATTTTAATTCCTGATAGAAATCCAGCCCTTGAATCATAAGATGATGTCAAATTACTCGGGATTTTCCATGTGTTCTCCCTTTGTTACAAAAGACATCTGTTCATAGCACTTTCAGTTGACGTTGTTTCTGAGCCAAAGTATACAAAGCCATTGACTTTATGACTTAATTGCTTAGCGTCTTGTGTTTGATGTATGAAACATTAGAGGTGAGCTTTGATATCTCCATGTTCATTGCTATGTCTAACTGCTTGGTGATGCACGCGCTCCATCTAGACTGTATCTGTAGGATACAAAATCATTTACAGTATGATTCAAATGTTCACATAAGGGTTTCTCAGATTTTCTTGAGTGAAACATAAAACTGGAGGCAAACCCTTACTTGCAAAATTTACAGTAAATGACAATTGCAATGAACAAACAACAACAACAGCAACAAAGCAACCAGAAAAAGTTTCAACCCGATAGCATCTGTTTAAAATAATTTATCTTTATTTGTCCAAATCACCATTTAAGATATCACACTCATTGAACTGGCACGATATTTACATGCAGCAACTCTTGTTCTCTCTAACCACAGCCAAATTCACATGTTATTAAGTCACCTATTGTTATAATCCGCATAGTGTTATACTGGCGGACAGTCCTGCCGCATCAGGCGCTGACAGCATCATCGTTCATGGATGCACTCTACACCTCACTGAGCCAGTACAGAACTTTAGCATTTTGTTTGACCCTCAACTATCCTTCAAACCCCATGACCCGCTCTTCCTTCCCCTACCTCAACAACATCACCGGCTCCGCCACTGTCTCTCTCTTCAGGCTGCCGAGACTCTCAGCCACACATTCATCAGATCCAGGCTTGATTATACTTATTGCCTGTTTGTTGGTCTTCCCAACTCTTCCTTCCGGAAGCTGCAGATTATTCAGAACTCTGCAGTTTGTGTCATCTCCCACCAAACTCCCTGACCCTATCACCCCCGCTGTCGCCCGGCTCCACTAGATCTACATACCCCAGAGGATAGAGTTCAAAATACTTGTCCTTGCCTTCAAGGCCCTCCATGCCCTTGCTCCACCCTACCTGCTAACTCCATACTGATCTTTCTGCTCCCTTTGCTCAGCGGACTCTGGCCTGCTCCACATCCTCTGCCCTACCCACCCCACCATTCGTGGTCAAACCTTCTGCCTCTCTGCCCTCACGCTTTGGAACTCCATCCTACAGACCCTTCAACTTGCTCCCATGATTGTCTCCTTCAAGGCCCATCTCACAACCTTCCTCTTCGACCACACCTTTGGTCAGGCTCCTGCCCCAACCCTCCTAGTCCTCCAACCATCCTGATCCCAACCCCTAGCTCAGGTTGAAAAAATCGTCGACTGTCTGGCGCCTTGAGATGTCTCCCCACAGGTAAGATTCTATACAAATGTAATTTGTCGCTGTTGTTGTTGTTGTGGTGGTTATATCAGACCAAATCTACATTAATATCGCTTTCCTTTTTATTCTTCCATTTCTGGCTGACATTCTGAAAACAGGAGCATTAAGTGTCACAGTGGGCTATTCATCTTATTTAATTCTTTGAAAATAAAAATGTAATCGATTGTGACAATTTGTGTGGAGCAGAAATTGTTACATACATCATATAGGTCTGACATTTTTACTACTGTAATGACTCCAAACGTAGCACCGCTGAATCACCAGAACTGTCCACAACACAGTAAATAAATTCACTTTTCCAGTTTCATTAGGTTTGACTTCAGGGCCAGCTGAACAGCAGCATTGCTGTGAATGAAGTATACAAGCTGGAAGATGGAGTATTGTGAATGGATCTTGGGCGTCTGTGTCAGCAGAATGAGCACATTGCAAGAGCTCGTGAATGGCGTCGATTGAGCTTGTTGTCTTATATCAGCATTAGTAGCTCTTCATAGCCTTATATCCCAAGTAATATGTAAAATCAATGGCCTCCACCGCTCTTGATTCCAATCAAACGCAAACCCTTAATTGTTCAGCCTTGGGACATCCTTCTGACATGAAAGGCGCAACATAAATATAATGTGTTGTTGTTGTTATTGAAACGCTGATCCATATTTTCCTTGGTATCCTGAGATGCACACTGAAGAAAACAGATTAGGAAAGCAAACTTATCATATTTAAAATATCTTAGAATTTGCCAAGTGGTTTTATGTTGCGAAGCAATAGGAGGTTGCAATTTTTGTGTTCTGCTACAAACTCATATCTGTGGTTTTGAAGTTTATTATCAATTAATTTGCTCATAGCCTGCTGCCTGAGTTGACATTCCTCTGATTCAAAGGATGCAAAGTATCTGTTAATTAAAGCAGTGCAACTGTGCAACCTGCAGCACTGATGTCTGAAGTGGGATGCTGTTTGATTGCTGAATTCATCTGTTGTGTCTCCACCTTTACATTGACCTTGATGTTCTTCTCTAATATCGCTTATTGTGCAAATGCGATAGCTTCATTTCTACATATAAATACGAGTTAGCAAAATAGGATCTTGAATAGTTTGAGGAGTTGCTTTAATGAAGACCTCACGTAGCCACTGGACATTTTTGTAACAAGATCTGGGATCCCGCAAAATGTTGTGCATACAACACATCAGACGGTTCATTTCAACATTAGGATCAACATTCCTTTGTTAATTTGTCCAAAGTGTAGAGCCTGAACAGCAGAGGTGTGATGCTTGGAGATTAGATCAACAGAAGAATTGTTCGTTTTCAGAATGACTCTGGGGCATTAGAAATAGAACAGAAACATATCTTCAGTGTCTGCTCAGGTAGACGATAAAGATCCCATGCCACTTTCCAAAAGGAGAAGCAAACTTTTCTCGGTATCCTGGCCGTCAATCACCATATAAAATTGATCATTCACTTCATGGCTGTTTGTGCGACATTGCTGTGGAGCAATTGTCTGCCTGCCGCTTTCATCTACAAATACACAATCACTAAACTTCAAAGTAAAGTGCTTGAAAGCACTTTGAGACCTCTTGACAATTCGATAAAGCACTATACCAAATGCAAGGATTATTATTATTATCCATCTAAAATTCAGGCAGATGAGACCTCAGTTCAATGACTCTAAAAATTACATAAAATTATATTGACCGGATAATACAGCCCTATTAATCTATGCCAGTGTTTATATCCCAGATGAGCCTCCAACCCTCGTATTCTGCTCCCCCAGACCCCTCTAATCCCTTCTCCCTTATGTGTGCATCAAGTTTCCTCTTCAATAAGTTGATGCTTTCTGCTTCAATCACAACGTCCGGCATCGAGTATCACATTTACACCACCAGCTGCGTAAAGAAATCACACCTTTTTAACATCTGAAATGATATCACCAACACAGCACAGGAATGCTGCATAGACTAGCAGCTCAAAGTCCCAACATATGATTTGAATCCACCATCTGCCTACCATCCGCCGATCATAGTAAAATCTGGAACTCTAACGACAAGGCTGTCTCATTCATCAATAAAACCTAAAAGTGGAGACGTGACCTCAATACTGGATTCTATCTTTCAAATTTTATTTCAATATTGCTCAGAGTCATCGACTCAAATATAACATTGATATGTTGCTACATTGTTGGCACTGTTTCACTGAGTGCAAACAGGGTTGAAATACTACCTAGCCTCAGAGGAACTGATCATAGGCCCAAAAGTTTTGTCTTCAGCACATCCCTTGTCCCCTTTGCTCCACCATCAGTGGCCGTGCTTTCAGTCACTATGCCCAGAAACTCTGGAAATCCCTGCCTCAATCCCTCCACCTTGCCCCCTCATTGCCTGTCTTCAGATCGCACCTGAAGTCAACAAAAACAACAGCATGCATGTGGATAACACCCAACTCTATCTCTCCCTCCACCCTTGACTCCAGGACCACTGCTGTTCTGACAGAATGTCTGTCAGACATCAAGTCAGGCAAGGGAGTGCCGTGGACCGAGGCAATCCAGCAGCCTGCCAGGGAAGGAGGGAAGAAGAGAAAGAGGAGCAGACAAGTTGTGATATTAGGGGATTAACTATTTGGTTCACAGATCGCATTCTGTGCAAACCAGAAGCAGAAAAATAAATGATAAGTTGCCAACCGGGTGCACAGGTTGAGAATCTGATACACTGGGTTGACCAAATAGTACAGAGAGCAGGTGAGGAACCAATTGTAGTTGTTCATATGGGAAGAAATAACATATATAGAAGTAGACCAGAGGGCCTTCATGTTAAATTCAGAGCATTAGGAAGAAAACTAAAGGGAAAGACTTCAAGTGTAGTATTTTCCGAAATATTACCTGTACCACGTGCTAGTAAGGAAAGACAGAGGGTAATTAGGTAGACCAATGCATGGTTAAAGCATTGGTGTAGGGAGTCAGGCTTTCATTTTCTCAAATAATGGGGCACCTTTTGGAATAGGGGCATCTATCGAGACTGGATGGGTTCCGTCTGTCAGATTAAATTCAATGTGGAGAAATGTAAAGGACTTCACATGGGGAGAAAAAAATCCTGGAAGGGTCTATCACTTGAAAGGAAGGAAAATAATATGTATGGAAAATGAAAAGGACCTGGGGGTCCTGATTGACAATAAATTGAAGCTCCCAACAATGCTCATTGGCAGTGAGTAAAGCCAACCGGATGTTGGGATGTATCAAAAGATCAATAGCAAGCTGAAAGAATGGGGTAATCCTGCCATTGTATAAATCATTAGTGAGACCTGTGTACAGTTAGAGAACTGTGTACAGTTCTGGTCACCTCAGTACAAAAAGTATATTGGAGAAATCGAGAAGATACAGAGGAGGGCAACCAAAATGAGGGAATGGAAGGACTGGACTATGAGAAGCAACTAAAAAAATTGGGCATGTTCACGCTGGAAAAGAGGTGACATGATTGCTGTCTTTAAGATTCTAAAGGGGCAAGACAATATAGATCATGACAGGCTGCTTCAACTTGTCCTGAGTAGTAAAACCAGAGGACATGTCTTGCGATTGAAGGGGGGTAAATTCAGAACAAATCTATGCAAACACTATTTCAGTGAGCGAATAGTGAACCTGTGCGACAGGCTCCCTTGGGTGATGATTGAAGCAGGAAGTGTTGATTCTTTCAAACACAGATTAGATAGTTTTCTTTTAGGAAATAACTTTATGGGATATGTTACATAAGTAGTTTGGGACATATGTGCTTGCGACCGACAGGAAGGTGAAGGTGAACTAGATGGACCTTGGTCTTTTTTCATCTAGCATTTCTTATGTTCTTATGTTCTTAGTTCCTGGATGAGAGCTAACTTTCTTTAGTTGAACATCAACAAGACTTATGCCCTCCTGATTCGCTCCCGTCAACGCCGCTACACCTCAAGTGCTGCCAGCATCACCATCCAAGAATGCACACTCCACCCTTCTAAGCCAGTCCAGAAACTTGGCGTCTTGTTTGACCCTCAACTATCTTTTCTACCCCATATCCAGCCATGACCCGCTCTGCCTTCCCCCATCACCTGGCTCCACCATTATCTCACACTGCAGGCCGCTGAAACCCTCATATACGCATTCATAACATCCAGGCTTAACTATGCAAACTCCCTGCTTGTTGGCCTCCCCAACTCCTCCCTCCATAAGCTGCAGCTCATCCAGAACTCTGCAGCCCGTGTCCTCTCCCGCACTGGGTTCCATGGCCCTATCAGTCCCATCCTCGCCCGACTCCACTAACTTCCCATCACACAGAGGATACAGTTCAAGACCCTGGGTCTCACCTTCAAAGCCTTCCATGGCCTTTCTCCTCCTACGTCTGCAATCTCAACCAACCTGCTTCAGGTACCCCACCTCGCCTGCCCCACCATTGGTCAGCGAGCCTTCAGCCACTCTGTCCCCACCCTCTGGAACTCCATCCCACAGTTTCTGCCTTGCCCCCTCCCTTGCCTCCTTCAAGACCCATCTGAAGACTCTACTCTTTGACCATGCCTCCGATCACCCTCCTTCCCTCGCTGCTCTACATCCTCCCCGATCCCGATCCCCAGCTCAGGTCCAAAACACTGACTGTCCAGCAATTTGGGACGTCCTCCTGACTTGAAAGGCGGTATACAAATGTAATTGTGTTGTTGTTGTTGATCTCAAATTTCAAGAGAAAATAGTCTTACAGATTAAATCTAGGTAGAATTTTGGTTATGTATTGTTCAAGGAAAATTTTATACATGTTAAGCTTGATTATCTTGTTTCCTTTTAGTATAATAACGACTTATATTTATGTGGTATCTTCACGTAAGGTAATGTCTTTAAGTGCTTTATAGGGATTGGTTTGTGCAAGTGAGAAGTGGAGGTGGAGAGGGAAGTGCACAGAGCCACATTTAAAAAAGTAGGATATGAGCAGGAAAACCTAAAGATAGAAAGAAAGGATGGGAGATAGAATGATAAAGGGAAGGAGTTCCAGAGGTTTGGGGCATCGGTAGCTCAGCCACCAATGGTGGCATGGTGAGTCAGGCAAGGTAAACCAAAGTTAGTTGAACAGAGAAGGTGAGTGGAAAAGTAGGGTAGGAGGATATTGGAATGTTAAGGGGTGCCAGGGAGTGGAATTCAACCTGGACTATAATATTTCTATGATTTCAAAGTCCCGATGTTGAAGCCACAATCTTCTGACTCAGAGGTGAGAGTGCTGCCACTGGGCTACTCCTGACACAAGTTGTACAAGGGAGTCTCGGGATAACCACATTGTTCCAGGTGTGGCATGCAAATGGGACTATTGGCTTTTTAGCCTCAGCAATGCATGGAACAACATACTGCAATTATTTTGAAGTACAATTTGTGATTCCAGTGTTTCACATTCACAACATTGCACCCAGCATTGAGGCCCTCCAGTGGCCAGAGAGCTCCAAAATAGGAGCTGTGAAATTAAGCTGCTGTGCCATTTGATAAATGACCATCATGTTGACAAAACATCTCAGACGCTTTACAGGATTTACTGTAACATGTAGTGACTGTGTATTTGTAGCCGAATGTGGCAGCCAATTTGCGCACAGCAGTGTCCCACAAACAGCTGGAAGATGCATTATCGTTTTTTTCAATAAAACCTTTTCATCAAATTTTGAAGCAAATCCCTCAATTTCAGTTGCAAACCAGAGGTCACAATTAGTGCAGTGAATTCTGCTTTGTGAATGATCTATTTAAAAAAAATGCTGTATTTAAAAATAATAATGATTTGGTCACTGAACCCATGACTGTTTGTGGGACAAACAATATACATTCAATTTTTTTATATAGAACATAAGAACAGGAGTAGACCATTCAGCCACTCGAGCCTGTTCTGCCACTCTATAAGATCATGGTTGATCTGTACCGCAACTCCAATTTCCCGCCCTGCCCCATTTCCCTTGATACCCTGACCTAACAAAAATCTATCTACCTCAGTCTTGAATATGTAAATGGATCCATCGTCCACAGCCTTCTGATGGAGAGAGTTCCAGATTTCCCCTACCCTTTGGGTGAAAAAATGCCTCATGATTTCACTCCTATGTGTCTTAGCTCTATTGTTAAGATTATACCTCCTTGTTCTGGATTCCCCACCAGAGGAAATACAGTTAGAACCTCACTAATCCAGACACTCAAGGGACTGGGCAAAAGTGACCTAGTTAGTGATGGGGACCTGATTACTGAAACAGGTCGGGTGATTCAGTTCAACTGATGTAATGTTAAGGGCATTGGTAATGGGCAAGGGGGATGAACATTCAACAACCATATTTTGCAATCTCGATAAAATAAAGGCATTGTCACATTTAAAACGAAAGCTGTCATGTATTCAGCCTTCCTTTTGAGAATGCATCCAACTTGTATTCTGCCAGTGCCATAGATCACAGCTAACTGTCTATGACCTTTGCCCTGACTGGTTTTGATTAAGTCCACTCTCTCACGTAATGACAACTCCTTACTTGGTGGCATATTTACAGCACTTACCAAGAAATGCCTGCAGGGGCTTCATGCCCTCCCGACCTATCCGACCCACTTACCCACATACTCCACCATCCTCTGCCTCTGCTTGACTAGCTCTGGCCTCCTGTTCTTCCCTAGTTACCTCCACTCCACCATCGGTGGCCGTGCCTTCAGCCACTATGCCCCGAAACTCTGGAACTCTCTCCCTCAATCCCTTTGCCTTCCCTCCTTCTTCCCCACCTTCTAATCCCCACTAAAGACCTTCCTTTTTGATTGTGGTTACAATCACTTCCCTCCTCTCTCTCCCCTTGGCTCATTGTCAGACTCTGCCACTGTCAAGCACTCAGGGACGTTAGCCCCCATGAAGGGCACTATAAGAATGCAAATTGTTGTTGTTATATATTATATATTATAGTATATTCTGTGAAGCGCTTTGAGATGTCTCAATGAAGTGATAAGGCCTTATATCAAATTATTATATTATCCAGATTGGGTGTCAGCTGGGTTCAGTTGGTAGCACCTTGCCTCTGAGTCAGAAGGTTGTAGACTGAAGCCCTATGTGATAATATTTTTAAATGCAAAAAGCTATCAAGCCTGTATGTGTATGACCGTCTGTGTAAACGATATTGTCACACCCAGTCAACAGCGTGTCCCAGGAAGAAGTTTGAAAACCAATGTTCTCCAAATTTCTTACATTCTCGTGTTAATCTGCTAAAGATTTAAGATGTTCCATGGTCATTGTTCCAAAGACAGAGGCCACCCTAAATTTAATGAGACCTTTGAAGATCCACCTCTGAAACTGTTTATTTGGGGAAGCTTTCTGGGGGAATATAGCAGGACTGAAGGAGGTCCGAACAGAGGGAAGCAACCAAGAAAGAAAGAGTCCTACCTGCCTGCCTGACTGTATTCTGCACTATGAAGGAAAAGTATCATTTTGCAAAGTAAAGCAGATTATTGGTGAAACTTTCTATTTTTCTGCTATGTTTAATTCCTTTACATGCTACTTTTAAAATCTGTATTTGAACACAGTTATATATCTCAATTTTATAAGGTTTTCATAGCGTTCTCTTTGACCGAGCCTTCAGCTCCCCTCTCGACTCTCTTCCTCCTCCTCGCTCCCTCCCTTCCCTCCCCTCACCCTGACCATTTCCCCCCTCCTCGCTCCCTCCTCCCTCACCCTGACCATTTCCCCCCTGCTCGGGTCATGACCCAACTGTGCAGCGCCTTGGGACGTCCTCCTGACGTGAAAGGCGCTCTATAAATGGAATCTTGTTGTTGTTGTTGTTGTTGTTCCCAATTAAAACCCCATTTGTTAATTGGAAGAGGAGTTAGTGTGGTTCCTGATATATTTCTCTCCTGATCTCATGGAGACTGCAGAGCAATTTCCTGGTGTTTTATTCTTTGTTTCAGCTTGGCCGTTTGCTTTAATAATCTTAAAAGTAGAAGGACTTCTTTCTAATGATAACACATATGTTAATTACCAATACATTTTGACTCACTTCCTTCCATTGAGGCACCAATTAAAGTGCTGTAACTGTACTGAGGTCTTCTAACACATTGAGAGTCTATTGAATTGTCACAGTCTCAGCAGAATCAGCAGAATGTCTCTGTAAATTCAATCATTCCCCACGGAATCAGTGATTCACCAGCAGAAAACACAGCTTTGAATTTTGGGACTTTTGATTATTTCCAGATCCTATTGTCAAAAATAGCTCATTCAGATTTGCTCGCTGTATATTTAGCTCTCTTGGATCATTCATAACTACAGATATGAATTAATAATGAGGATGGGTTTCCATTTGTTCTCAAATTAACAGTAAAAGAGTTTGTTACATCAGCTACATTCCTCTGGTTATTTAATTTCATATTCAATCTTGCATATGCCGTTCTCTCTGTGTTTAGATATTAAATGCTGCTACATGGGTTTGTTCCAGCTCATTTCTGTAAATCCCATCAGCCTCAGTGGCAGAAGAAACACAGACAAAAAATCAAATTGAAGAAAGAGAGATTTGTGTTATGCTGAATTCTGTGTATCCTCTATAAATCAGCCAACCGGCTCTAAAGGTTAACCAATAAGAGTTTGTCAAATAGATGGACAACAACTACTTATGTTATATATATATCACTCTGTAAAGTATGTTCCCTTATTAAATGAAAACAAGATGTATGCAGCTACCTTCTTGATTTCCTCTGCATTGCTCCACATGTAAATGACTTGTAATTGACTATACTTCAACATTGTCCAACTCAGTACATCCAGGCAATTAAGAAGCATAATGAGCTGTCATTACCAATGTTGGCCTGGACACTGAGAAAAACTTGATCATTTTTTCAAATAGTGCCATGTGATATTTAACATCCACCCAAATAGGCAGATTGGGCCTTGTTTTTTATCCTCATCTTTAGGTCTCCATTTATCAATTTTCTGTCATGATTCATTTCTAAACATTAACCATTGCTCCTCTTAACATAAAAGAATTCTGCCATTCCTATGAGCGAACTACTTATGTTATATATACATCACTGTCTGTCAGTTTATGATAATGGAACGAATAGCTATTGGGACAATATGGGTACTGTAAGAGAAGGGAGTTGCCTCTGGGGTCCAATAAAATTGATCAATCCTGGTTACTTCATGGCTATTCATGGAACATTGCTATGCATTGCTTAGATACCACATTCGCACACTTTACAACATATCATGTGAATCGCTTTGGGAATATCTCCCGATGTGAAAGGTGCTGTGCCAAATGTAAGGGTTATTGAGGATTATTATTGTTATTATTACAATATGGCCATTTTTAGAAAGGAAATGGAATATTACTTGTATAAAAATAATTTAATAAATGACAGCCAGCATGGGATCAGAAAGGATAGGTCTTCTCTGACCAATCTCATAGACTTTGAGGAAATGACAGCCCAAATTGACTGTTGGAAGCCAAATAATGTATAGCTGGACTTCTGACAAGTGGTTGACAAAATACCTCAGAGAATCATCGAAATTTACAACACAGAAAGAGGCCATTCAGCCCATTACGTCTGGACCAGCTCTCACACCAAGATATTCATTCAATGTGTGTCAGGGTGGATCAGATAATAACACTCTCTCCTCTGAGTCAAATGCTTGTAGGTTCAAATTCCACATCACGACTAGAAATTGTATTGTATCAACTGACACTCAAATGCAGTGCTGGGAGTGTGCTCCAATGTGGGAGGTACCGTCCTTTGGATGAAGCGTTAAACCAAAATCCTGTCTGCCTGTTCGGGCGGACATTAAGGATCTGTGGTACTATTCAAAAAGAGAAGCAAGATTTTGTAATCTCTTTGGCAAACAATCCCCCAAAATGAAATTGGGTACTCACTCCATGGTTATTTGTGGGACATTGCTGTACACAAATTGGCTGCCACATTCACCCACGAAACACAATGTCACTCCACTTTACAATACATCCTGTGAAGCACTTCAGGACATCCACCTGATGTAACAGACGTTACACCAAATGCAATTATTATTATTAATCTCACTGCACTGCCTTAAATATTTTTAAGCCTCTATCTTTACTATACCTGTCTACTTCCCTCTTGAAACCCACAATGGACTCTACTTCTGCCACCTTACTTGACAGGGCATTCCACATACCAGCAACACTCTGTGTGAAAAACAGTTTTCCTTGGAAATGGTTGGATAATGTATCCTAAGGACCATTTGATCACTTGTTCACCGAATCATTCTGAACAGGCGAGCACACACACTGGTTCCTTTATCCTCAAATCCTTAACTTCTCAACTATGTTTGTGTAAGTGGATTTATTTAAAGAACTGAATATAAATAACATGATTAAAAAGCATCTTTTCTGTTCCAGTCAAGATCTTATTTGACTTGCTGCAATGTTTGATTAGGAATTATACACAATGGGATGGATTTGATATTTTGGGGGTTAAAAATAATGGCGGTGGAATCAAACACAGACAGATCTGGTCCTAATTTTACTATTGTGGAGTCCTGTAGCTCAATGGTTAGAGCACTCGCTTTGCAAGTGAGAGACCTGAGTTCAATTCCAGGCAGGGAGAAACCTCGGGCAAGTTTCCTTACTCCACACGCCTAACAATAATCCCTCCAAAAAAACAAAAACAATAATAAATTGGTCATTTTCAATCTACGACTGTTTGTGGGACATTGCTGTGCGCAATTGGTTGCCGCATTCGTCCACAAATATACAGTCAATTCACTTTACAGTGTGTTCTGTGAAGCGCTTTGGGACGTCCTCCCGACGTGAAAAGCGCTATATCAAATACAAGGATTATTATTATTATTATTTATAGATATGTATACGTTGTCTGCATGGTATTTAGACATGGTGTTATGTTACCAGCTCGCATCCTCCCAATGAAAATAATCTGTCAAAAATCATAGAGCATTTCTTTAGTCTCTGTTTAATTTTGTCTTCAACTGTCCTTCATCTTCTACCACCCAATTGAGTGCCCACATCTCACTGTTTTGCAGGCTTGAGCCATCCCTTTCAATAGTCAACAACTCAAGGTTTCACCCAGTTGATGTGCCAAGTCCAACAATTGTCTTAAAGTTGCAGAAACAATAACAGTGGTTCATCTTTCACGAGTCATTCCAGAATCCATTCCAGAATGCTCTCACTATAGCCTGTAACTGGCTGTCAAAGTGGTTAAATCAATCACAAAGAAAATAAACTGACTTTCCAGGCTGATTGGCAGGTCATTATCATGACTGACACAGTTATACTTTATATGGACACTTCAATCATGGCATTTTCTGAGAAAGCAATTTTCCACAGTAACATAAAGTTCCATTATGCTTACTTGCAGGTTTGAATAGATAATATGTATATATCTATATCTATGTATATATATGTACTGCATATAATAAAATTGCAATGCATTTTGATCACTGTGCTGATCACAGCTTCTCTTTATGAGGTGCTACCTTGAGGAACTGGCATTATCTGGTATGAAAGATAAAGCTGGATTTTTTGTCAAGATTTTCATACTTTATTCACGTGATACATTTTTGCAATCTTGGTGAACGAAAAACTCGGCTCTTGGCGAGATCACCATTCAGTTTATATTTAATTGAACACAATGAAATCTAAATGATGGCAATTTGTAATGTGATTCCTTAATGAGGTCTCTGTGGTACGAATTGAGGCAACCAGAAACATGTCATACCGACCTGCAGAAACTCTGCTCCGAACCTAATCTATTTCCAGAATGCAGTTCCCATGTGTTGCTGTGACGTACTTCCAATTGCCAAAGGAGCCTCTATCTGCATTACAACAGAATTAGATCTAATTTAAAGTTTTTTTTTCTGAGGTCTCTTGTAACCAGATGGTTTCCACCCCCTGAACTGGCTCCAAGAGCCAGCCCTCTGTAGTTTGGTTCCTGAGCCAGGCGGGCCCACAGTATTCCAGGGTACTGCTGATGACAGACCACTCAGCTTGGCCCATTGATAGGACCTCGAAGGGCAGACTAACCACTGGTGGCAGGGAGTCATCCAACTCAGCTCCTGTTAACCCTGCAAGCCAACAGGTAGGGTGCTCCTGGCTGGACAAGCAGCGAGAAAAACCCGCCAGACAGCAATATCAATGCAAGCTATGCGGTTTTAGCTGGTTAGACTCCAACAACAACAACAACAACAAGATTCCATTTATAAAGCGCCTTTCACGTCAGGAGGACGTCCCAAGGCGCTGCACAGTTGGGTCAGGACCCGAGCAGGGGGAAATGGTTAGGGTGAGGGGAGGGAAGGGAGGGAGCGAGGAGGGGGGAAATGGTCAGGGTGAGGGGAGGGAAGGGAGGGAGCGAGGAGGGGGAAGAGAGTCGAGAGGGGAGCTGAAGGCTCGGTCAAAGAGAAAGGTTTTGAGACCAGCCTTGAAGGAGGAGAGGGAGGAAGCGGCGAAGGCACTAGGGGATGGAGTTCCAGAGCCTGGGGGCTGAGAGGCTGAAGGCCCGACCACCGATGGTAGGGCGATTGGGGCGGGGGACGTGGAGCAGACCGGAGCCGGAGGAACGGAGGGTACGGGCAGGTAGGTAGGGGGATAGTAGGTCAGAGAGGTAGGAGGGAGCAAGGCCGTGAATGGCCTTATAGGTGAGGATGAGGATCTTGAAATCGATCCTCTGGGGGATGGGGAGCCAGTGGAGGCGAGCGAGGGTGGGAGTGATGTGGTCCCGAAGCCTGGTGCGGGACAGTACACGAGCTGCAGAGTTCTGAATGACCTGCAGCTTGTGGAGGGAGGTGGCGGGAAGGCCGGCGAGGAGAGAGTTCCCATAGTCCAGCCTTGAGATGACAAAGGCGTGGACCAGGGTTTCAGCAGCGTGAGGGGTGAGGTAGTGCCGTAGTCTGGCGATGTTCCGGAGGTGATGGAAGGCGGTGCCAGTTGTGGTGCGGATGTGAGGGAGAAAGGACAGCTCAGGGTCGAACAAAACGCCGAGGTTCCTGACTGGCTTTGAGAGGTGGAGAGTGCAGCCTTGGATGCTGATGGTGTCGGCGCCTGAGGTGCGGAGGCGCTGACGTGAGCCAATCAGGAGGGCCTCGGTTTTTCGCACGTTGAGCTGAAGAAAGTTGTCTCTCGTCCAAGACTCGATGTCAGACAGGCAGGCTGTCAGGACATCGGTGGTCGTGGAGTTGAGAGTAGAGGAGGAAAGGTAGAGTTGGGTGTCATCCGCATACATGTGGAAGTTAACTCGAGCAGTACATCAACGCACACTGGGGTCCCCAAACCTTGGCACTTGCCAACCTGCGCCTAATATTTTCTGGAATTAGGTAATGAACATCCATCTGTCCAGGGAGAGAGTGTGCTTTCCAGTCCAACAGTCTATCTCTGGAATTTCCATGTGTAGGTGGGATACATGGAAATCTCAGCTTGGTTTGGTTACTCTTAACTATGGTGATGGGTTTCCGCATGTGTCAGGCTGACCAATATATATATATATATATATATATATATGACCTTGTGGGGAAAAGCACAACCAACCAGAAAAAAAAAGGATGCAAAAAAAGAAAATTCCTGTTCAGAACCTTTAATTGATGCTGCAGATTTTTTTTAAAGAAAGAATCACCTTGTTTTGTAACAGTTCAGATCTGTGGTTGTTGCACTTGAAAGATTTTCTTCAAAATGTTGCTTGCTGCCTCTCTGGTCTGCAATCTTGGGTAACTGCACTGACCTTTACAGACTGGTATGGAGTCTGCTGAACATTGTCATGTGCACCAATAAATAACTAATACAATTTTAAATTATAAATAAAATTACATTCTAAATGTAAAATTAAATTATACACAGAAAATCGCATTATAATTATTCACAAGTGCAATCACAAATCTGCTAAACTCAGCGAACGAAGCAGAATAGCTCAAAGCCCACATTAATAAATTCCCTACATCTAGTGAATGAAGCAGAAAATCAACACTGGGGAATCTCACAGGTCCTGGGAATTTCATAGTCTCCCTGGACTGGCTATTTTTATACATGTCATGATTAGTATAAAAGTCTCATGGTATCACAGTTTTATGTCAGCCAGGCTCAGTTGGTAGTGCTCTTGCGTCTGAGTTAGAAGGTTGTGGATTCAAGCCCCACATCCAGACTTCTATTCCCATTGACTGAGGGCGTTTTGAAGATGCCGTCCTTCAGATGAGATATTAAATTGAGGTCCCAACTGTTTGTTCAAGTAGACATTAAAAATCCCATGCGCTACTCAAAAAGAGAAGAGTTTTTCTCAATGTACTTGTCAACAATCCCCCAAATAAAACTATTTATTTGTTTCATTGCTGTTTGTGGAACATTGCTGTGTGCAAATGAGCAAATGTTTGCACACAAATATACAACATCAGCATTACATTTGTAAAGCATCTTTCATGTTGGGAGGACGTCCCAAGGCGCTGAACAGTCGGGGATCAGGACCCAAGTGTGGGGGATCAGGGTTGGGATGAGGGAGGGCAGAGAAGTAGGAGGGTGGCTGAAGGCACCGTCGAAAAGTGAGGCCTTGAGTCATGCCTTGAAAGAGGCAAGGGAGGGAGCAAGGCGAAGGGATTGTGGGATGAAGTTCCAAATGGTGGGGGCAGAGAGGCGGAAAGCCTGGCCATCGATGGTAGGGCAGGTCGGACGGGAGATATGGAGCAGGTCGGAGGTTGCTGAACGGAGGGAGCAGACATATTGATAGGGGGTCAGCAGGTCAGAGAAGTAGGAGGGACAAGGTCAGGAAGGTCCTTGAGAGTGAGGATGAGAATTTTGAATTCTATCCTCTGAGGGATGGGGAGCCAGTGGAGGCAGGCGAGGGTGGGGGTGATGGGGTCATGGAGCCTAGTGTGGGAGAGTACAGGAACTGCAGAGTCCTGAATGATCTGCAGCTTGTGGAGGGAAGAGTTGGGAAGAGGAAGTTTCCGTAGTCGAGCCTTGAGGTGATGAATGTGTGACTGAGGGTTTCGGCGGCCTGAGGGGCGAAAGAGTGGCAGAGTCAAGCAATATTGTGTAGGTGTGGGAAGATGGAGCGGGTCGTGGCATGGATATGGGTGAGAAAAGACAGCTGAGAGTCGAACAAGACCCCCAGGTTCCTGACTAGCTTGGTGAGGTGGAGTGTGCATTCATGGATGCTGATGTTGCCAGTGCTTGAGGTGCGGCGACGCTGGCACGAGCCAATCAGGGGGGCCTCAGTCTTGCTGATATTCAGCTGTAGAAAGTTAGCTCTCATCCAGGACTTGATGTCTGACAGACATTCTGTCAGGGTATCACTTGTCCTGGAATTGAGGGTGGAGGCAAAGAGACAGAGTTGGATGTCATCCGCGTACATGTGGAAGTTGATCCTGTGTCACAGTTATTCCACTTCACCGAAAATTCCGAGAAACACTTCGAAACATCCACTTTTGGAGGTGCTATAACAAATGCAAGAATTATTATTATATTGCATAGTTTTATATACAGTAAAAACTAGAATTTAAATACAGTGAAAATATTTAAAAATATGAAGTCCTCTCTTTGATGCATAAAAACAAGGAAAGGCTGTGGAAAGTTGAGTAAACTTGAGTTTCAATATCACAAGTTAATCAGAAAATGGTTCATCATAACCAGGTTTGCTTTAAGGTTATCAATACTGCAGACCTTCCAATCGTTCTGTATTCCATAAATTAATGCAAACATGTTTATGCCGTCTGAAGCAGACTTATTGCCTTCTTAAAGTACCTTTTGAGAGCTCTCTCCAAATAACCTAGCACAATATTTAGATGGCAAACACCTTTGGCATTTGTGATCTTACAAAAGTTTTTGGTCAGCTGTGTGTCTTATACACAAAGAAACTTATCATCATGTTTAAGATTATTCGAACCACATTACTTAGAGGTTATCCATATGCATGGCAATTACTGCTTCTCTGAAGCAGACACAACCTGTTCACTTAATTTCAGGAAGTATTGGGACACAACCTGCTCACCTAATTCCAGAAAGTATTAGGCCAAGTTGGTAACAAACAAAAACACAGTTAAACATGTTGTATTAAGGTCAACAGGACTGTATTGCAACACTGCCAAACCAGTCTCCAATCTCCCTGTAATGTTGTATGGTTCTGGTTAATGGTACCCAGTGCACCTTTTCATTGCTTGGAGCAAAATGATGCCTCAACATTGTATTAATGTCTCTTGCACTCTAAACCATTAAGTTTACCAGATAAAAACTTGCACACTGTGGCATGCAACACAGAAGAAGAAACTAACTCAATGTATTTTACAACAGGGATAGAAGAGGAGGAAATGTAATGCTTCTAATTGGAGTGAAACTTTTTTTCTGTGTCCAGACAAGGGGATACAGTCACAAAAGAAACAATTCTTGGATCTCATGTACTGCCTTATCATGTTGTTGAAACATCACAAAGCATTTCACAGGATTTTTTCTGCAACGTGTAGTGACTGCAGATTTTTAGAGAAATGTGGCACCCAATTTATGCAGAACAATGTCCCACGAAGAGCTGCAAAGTGACTGTGCAATTTTTCATCAGGGGAATTATTGGCCAGGCACTGGGAGAAACTATCTATTCATATAGAGCCAAGGATCCTGGACAAGCAGATGGGACTTCAGTTTAATGTCTCATCTAAAGGACAGCACAACTGATAAGCACTGCATTGGATTGTCAGTCTTTGAGGTCAGAGTCCCGGCGAAAGGGGTTTAAGTGTCTTTAATTCCCTATGCTTGTAAGCAGGTTCCTCAGGTTGTAGCAAGCTGCTGTTGGATTTAAGATAGCTGAAGCCATCAATGACAGTACCATATTCTGATGGCTGCTGCCAACCAGGGCACTCTTTCCTGTTTTACTTTTACCAACCAGCACCACCACTGCTACCAGTTGACCTAAGTGACCACGCTGCATTCTTTGTACCAAGTTAGGATTTCAAGAAAAAGACCTCTGTCACAATTCAATATCCCGCAATAGGTACTGTGGGTACACATGTGGAAAAAAAGCTATTTTTAAATAACTGAAAATTGACATATATTAAAAAGCTGTCTCTTTGCTAGATTTCTGTCATTTTCTGTGTTAATGTGTGGAGTACTTTCAATTGCTTCCAGTGCTTTTACTGTTCAAGTGCTTTTTGCAAATGATAAACACAGTATTGATGGTGTTCAGGGACACACTTTAAACAATTCACATTAGAGCCTGTTTATTAAAGTATCTTCTGGAGGTGAATCACCAAGCCATTGATTTTTAATAATAATAATACTCCTTGCATTTGATATGGCGCCTTATCATGTCTTTGAGATGTCTCAAAGTGCTTCACAGAATATACTGTATATTCACTGTATATTTTGTAGGCAAAACACTGCAACCAATTGCGCACAGCAGTGTCCCACAACCAGTCGTAGATTCAAGTGAGTAATTTATTCTTTTTTTAAGGAATTATTACCCCCAGAAAAGCAATCTGCCAATCGACTAACAACCATCCCTGTTATGAGTCAAGAGACATTCTTCTTTTTGTCAATCAGATTTTATATGTATTTACACTGCTCTTATTCACACTCAGTCATTCCCAAACTACCTGTCACTCTTCATTGCTATTTCACACTCTTTTTATGCTGTGCTCACGTGCCAATGAAATGCTTTAATCATACCTATTGGCACACATGTCAATCAATAATAATAATAATAATCCTTGCATTTGATATAGCACTTTTTATGTCTTCTAGACGTCTCAAAGCACTTCACAGAATAGACTGTAAAGTGATTGACTGTATATTTGTGTGCGAAATGCGGCAGCCAATTGTGCACAGCAGTATCCCACAAACAGTCATGGTTTGAAGTGACCAATTTATTATGGTTTTATTTTCTTGAGGGATTATTATCAGGCGTGTGGAATAAGGAAACTTGCCCAAGGTTTCACCCTGATGGGAATCAAACCCAGGTCTCTCGCTTACAAAGCCACTGAGCTACAGAACTCCACATCAAGGGCTTTAACCACACCTATTATCACAATCCTTCTAGTAAAAGTACAGGCTTAATGCAAACAGCTTCCACTTGAAAAGGACTCCTTAATATTGATCTATTAGAGTACCCTAGAAAGTTTAAGGCACCATTTTGAGTGTTATTGATGAGCCATTTCCACTCTCAGCTTTTAAATAATATTAAAAAGTGACTGTCATTCAGTACCAGTTAGTTTAATTGCAAAGAGGTCTCCTTAACCTTTCACCTGATGGAATTCCAGAGCAATAAATATAATTCAGACTTCTTACTCCCAGGCAATTTAATGTTGGCAGCGAGAATAAATTGTATCCAGCAGTAAAAACTGGGCATTGCTTATCCAGTGAGCATCACTGGATGACTTACTCTTCATAAACTACTGGTTCACAATACGTACGTTCTGCACAAGTGAGTTAAAGAAGGTCTTACTAATATTCCCTGACAGTACTGAAGGAATGTCTAAGCTGGAGACTGGAACATGTAAATCTTTCCTCTTCTGAGGGAGTAAACAAGAACGGACTGAATCAGTTTGACTACATAATGCATTGACGTCTAAAATATCTTGCTTCTGGTCGTGCTGCATAAATTTTTCCAAAGCAGTTGCTGCCGTGCCTTATTATTTCTGGTGCCAAGCAGCGATCACTATTAAAATAATTTTAACTTCTTTGTGCATTTCCTTGCTGTAACAAGGAGCCATGCAAGGAACGCAGTGGGGGTGATCATTGGGCTGCTCACAGTGAATATAAATTCAGAGACTTAATTTTCAACTTTGCCAAGCATTAACTCATTCCCAACCTCAGTATGAAGTTGGAAGTCAGGCAAAGAAATGAAACTTTACTGTTTCCTTAGAACAGGAAACCGTGAAGCCTCGGGACAACAAAATGGCAAGAAAATTTGGCTTATTCCTCGGCGGATTTCATATACACAATTCGGTTAAGAAACACTGTAATCTCTCCTCCCCCC
This sequence comes from Callorhinchus milii, assembly GCF_018977255.1. Taxonomy (NCBI): domain Eukaryota; kingdom Metazoa; phylum Chordata; class Chondrichthyes; order Chimaeriformes; family Callorhinchidae; genus Callorhinchus; species Callorhinchus milii. Next base: position 20,723,163 of record NW_024704742.1, on the reverse strand, counting down.
CCCCCCCCCCCAGTCCTCCACGACCTTCAGGAGGGAAAGGAATTCATGCCCATGTCCAGTATTTTGTTATCAGGAAACTGAGGTGTTTCTTAATAACACACATGACTTGTTACTTAACACATCAAATCAAATCTGTCAAGTATTGCAATTTTCACCCTCAATAGTTTTACGCATATAACTAATGCAAATAAAACCAGGCATTTAGGAAAGACAGATACTATAATATCCTCTGCCATAGGCTCTGAAATAACAGCAATGAATATAGCATTTAAATATGTTACATTACTTTATGTTCAGTAAACTGAGAAACAGCAGATTTGACAGTCATACTGTATTTGATTAATGAACTGCACTAAGTGGAAATGCTTGGGTTAACTCTTCCATTAACAAGCTATTATATTTTACTCTACATGCTTAATATTAGGGTTTAGGGGTTACTGATAGAATAATTGGGCAACTGCATGAACATTGTCCATGCTGCTTTACAGGAAATATGTCACGAAATGACAGAACATCTTCATGAGAAGTGACTGCTGTTGTCTTTTGTGTAAGGAATGGAGCTGCAAAGCACAATCTGATCTGACAGAAGCCTAGAGAACAGTGAGCAGGCATAGAATTTCCATTGCTGGCACTCCAAAAACAAGGGTAACCTACATCCTCCCAAGTCTAACTTCGCAATGCACGTGAATTAATACTGATGTGTCAACAGTACCCAAGGTAAGCTCCCTCCGTTGGATCGCTTGTTATTATTTTATCAATTCATAACTTGACAAGATTACTAATTGTGGGAGATGTATCTTGCAATAGCAGGACAAGATTTGTATACTTTCCTTCAAAATGTAGGAATTTTTTTTAGATTAGTGTCAGTTCAAATTAATATTAATGTTAATTCATGTAAGTAATCTTCAGTTGTAGTAGATTTTTTTCCCTTTAAAGTTCAAAGCAACAGGTTAGGGTTTTAGGTGTCAACCTGACTCAGTCAGTAACACTCTCGCCTCCGAGTCAAAAGATTGTGGGCTGATGGGCTAAGCTGAGGCTTTGACACATATAGTTTTTGTTAGGCAGAACAAAATATCATATTAGATATCATAATTAAAGAACTTGGAGTCCTGTAGCTCAGTGGTTAGAGCACTCACTTTGAAAGTGAGAGACCTGAGTTCAATTCCAGGCAGAGGGCGAAACCTTGGGCAAGTTTCCTTACTCCACACAGAGCCTAATAATAATCCCTCCAAAACCAAAAACAATAATAAATTGGTCATTTTCAATCTACGACTGTTTGTGGGACATTGCTGTGTGCAATCGGCTGCCACGTTCGCCCACAAATATACAGTCAATTCACTTTACAGTGTGTTCTGTGAAGCGCTTTGGGACGTCCTCCCGACGTGAAAAGCGCTATATCAAATACAAGGATTATTATTATTAACTCTTTCAATTGATAAGGATTATGTTTTAATTATCTCAATGATTTTAGAGCTATACAGTACAAGAATGTATCTCAAAACATCACTGTATTTAATAATGAGAATGACGCATGAAAGTGGGTCCCAGATCTGTTAAGTGCTGCAACTTCCAAATAATAATAATAATCCTTGCATTTTGATATAGCACTTTTCACGTCTTCTAGACATCTCAAAGCGCTTCACAGAATATACTGTGAAGTGAATTGACTGTATATTTGTGGGCAAAATGCGGCAGCCAATTGCACACAGCAGTGTCCCACAAACAGTCGTGGATTGAAGTGACCAATTTATTATTGTTTTTTTTCTTGAGGGATTATTATCAGGCGTGTGGAGTAAGGAAACTTGCCCAATGTTTCGCCCTGCTGAGAATCAAACCCAGGTCTTTCGCTTGCGAGGTGAGTACTCTAACCACTGAGCGACAGGACTCCAAATCATTGCTTTCATGCAGTAAGTATCTTCACATCAAGCTGACTCAGTGGCCTAGTGGTATAGTGGCCTACAATACTTGGTGTCAGCCTCTCTCAGTTGGTAGCACACTTGCCTCTGAATCGGAAGATTGTGGGTTCACAGTCTAGGCCTTTGAAGTACCGCGCTGTACTTTGAGTTCACATTCTAGGCCGACACTACAATACAGTGCTAGGGGTATGCTGCATTCTCAGAGGTGCCTTCTCTCGAATGAGATGTTAAACCAAGACCCCATCTATCTGTTCAGGTGGACGTTTAAACTTTCATGACACTGTTAAAAAAGAGAATGGAGTTTCTCCCAGTGCTGCAAACAATTGCATGGATTTTTATTATTTCTTTTTTTTATTGTGAGTTGACATCTCGATTACACATTCCTTGTATTAAAAATAGGAATGGATGCTGAAACACTGCAAACTTTGTTCTTATATTTCTTTCAGCTCGCTTTTTAATTGCTGTGACTTTTTAATTGCTGTGACTGCGCTAATAAAGGACAAACACTTAAGTCAAAATGACAGCAGATGTCACATCAACGTTGTGGCCTGCCTTACAATTCTGGGATAGCTTTGCATCTACAGACAAGTAGAAACATTCTGAGGAACAGTGGGACCTGCAGAATGCCAGCGTTAGTCTGAGACACACTGTCTGTTCATTTCATGTCTTTTTGAGTGAGTTGACAGTGGGTAGCAACAAGTTCAGAGAAATATCATATAATCCAAAATGGGTGCTTTTGTTTCGCTTATTTTAAAATAATTGATCAATAGGATAGCTGGAGGGTAGAGGATAACTAATGTTATTCCTATATTTAGAAAGGGAGATAGAAAAAGCCCAGGGACCTATAGACCTGTCAACTTAACATCGGTGGAATTGTTACTGAAGGAGGTAATAAAAAAACATCTAGAAATGGAAACTATAATAAAGAATAGTCAGCACAGATTTCAAAAGGAAAGTCATGCTTGACCAACCTCATTGAATTCTTTGAAGGGGTAACAGAAAGAGTAGATGTAATACATTTAGGGTAATGCGGTAGATGTAATATATTTAGATTTCCAAAAGGTGTTCCGTAAGGTACCACATAATAAACTAATAAATAAGGTCAGAGCATGTGGAGTCAGGGGAAAAATAGCAGAATGGATAGCAAGCTGGCTGCAAAACAGAAAACCGAGAGTAGGGGTAAAGGGTAGCTACTCAGACAGGCAGGGGGTGGGCAGTGGTGTTCCACAAGGATCGGTATTGGGTCCACTGTTGTTCACAATATACATTAATGATTTGGATTCGGGAATCAGCAATACAATTTAAAAATTTGCGGACGACACTGAATTGGGGGGAGTAGTTAATACAGAGGAGGACTGCAACAAATTACAGCAAGAAATTAATAAACTTGCTGAATGGGCATTTAAATGGCAAATGCATTTCAATGTAGAAAAGTGTGAGGTGGTATATTCTGGTAGAAGGAATAAAGAAGTCACATACATCCTGGAAAATAAAAACTTAAATGGGATAGAGGAGCAAAGGGATCTAGGGGTACTCGTACACAATTCACTAAAATTAGCAACACATGTTAATAAGGCCATAAAAAATGCAAACCAGGCATTGGGGTTCATTTCTAGAGGGATAGAAATGAAAAGCAGGGAAGTTATGGTAAATTTGTATAGAACCTTGGTTAGACTACACTTAGAATATTGCAGTTCTAGTCCCCACATTATAGAAGGGATGTAGAGGTACTGAAGAGGGTGCAAAGGAGATTCACAAGGATGATCCCAGAACTGAGAGGTTACACCTATCATGAAAGGCTGAACATACTTGGACTCTTTTCTCTTGAAAAGCGGAGGTTAAGGGGTGACCTGATAGAGGTCTTTAAAATTACGAAAGGTTTTAATAGGGTAGACATAGGGAAGATATTTCCACTGGTGGGGGAGATCAAAACCAGGGACCATCAATATAAAATAGTCACAATTAGATCAAATAGGGAAGTTAGAAGAAATTTCTTTACATACAGAGAGTAGTGGGAATGTGGAACATGCTACCACAAGAAATTGTTGAGGCAAATAGCATTTAAGGGGAAGCTAGATAAGTACATGAGGGAAAAAAGAATAGAAGGTTATGCTTGAAAGCTTAGTTGAGGAAGGGCAGGAGGAAGCTTGTGGCGTATAAACACTGGCATAGGCCAGTTGAGCTGACTGGCCTGTTTCTGTGCTGTATATTCTAATGTATTCTAATGTATAATAGATCAGCTGAGGATACATCTCAAGAAACGGTCTGAGATGTATTTCTGGGACATCAGACAGCCTAGGGTAACAGCAAGTTACTTACATCACTGCTATTTTATTATCGTAGCTGACACTGGGTTGGGGGTGGGGGGAGGGGTGGGGTGGTGCAGCGGTACCAAAATACTTGAAGCATGATTTTAATCTTTGCATTGAAAGACACAGAGGAATCTAAATAAATCTTTAAAATAGCAGGTTGATAACCCTCAATACCATAACAAGCTCCCTATTATGCATCTGTTCACATAAATATACTTACTAAAGCAATTTAATATTGTTCTTCAAAATCCTCATCCTCACTTTCAAGGACCTCCACGGCCTTGTCCTCTCCTACATTTCTGACCTGGTGACACCCCTATCAACCTGTCTCCGCTCAGCAGGCTCCGGACTGCTCCAGGTTTTCCGCCTCTCTGCCCCCACTCTTTGGAACTCCATCCCACAATCCCTTCACCTCGCTCCCTCTCTTGCCTCCTTCAAGGCATGACTCACGACCCTCCTTTTTGACCTTGCCTTCAGCCGCCCTCCTACCCGCTCTGCCCTCCCTCATCCCAACCCTGCCCCCCACCCTCGGGTCTTGATCCTTGACCGTTCAGGGCATTGGGACGTCCTTCCGATGTGAAAAGCGCTTTACAAGTATACAGTCAATTCACTTTACAGTATATTCTGTGAAGCGCTTTGAGACGTCTGAAATCGTGAAAAGCGCTATATCAAATGCAAGGATTATTACTTATTTTTTATTTACAAATGTAATTTTGTTGTTGTTAGTTAGTTTCAGTACGCTTCCCTACAGCTTGGTCAGGATCAGTGGAGATAATCTTATTTGATCCAACCGTATATTTTATTTAACAAATTTGTCACCATCTTCAGTTCATTTCTCAGGGAATGGGAGGGTGGGACTTTAGGTCATTGTTAGGCAATCTGAACCCTGGGCCACTTGGGTCCTGTTTCAGCGCCTTGGGACGTCCTCCTGACGTGAAAGGCGCTTTATAAATGGAATCTTGTTGTTGTTGTTGTTGTTAACCCTGCAAGCCAAACAGGCAGAATGGTCCTAACTAGCTTACTTCACAGTGTTCTCAATGCAAACTATTGCAGTTTTAATAAATTAAATTCCAACAGCACTCCAATAAACACTCTGGGGTCCTCAAACCAATTTGTGCCTAATAATCTCCAAATCTCCTGAATAAGATAAGCAGGTCTTATTTTCTCCAGAGAGAGAGAGAGAAGAATGTGCATCCCAATCCAGATGCAGGGAAATTTAGATGGATACATACGTGGAATTCTCAGTCTCCTTTGAATACTCTCAGGCAATGCAATGGGTTTCCAATGTGTCAGACACTCGACTGACCAAACAAAAAGATGTGATATTTACAAACCAGATTCAAGTCGAGGATCGACTTCAAGATCCTCACCCTTGTATTCAAATCCCTCCACTCCTCTGCACCCCCATACCTCTCTGACCTCCTCTCTCCTCAAAACAGTACCCGTTGCTTTCGTTCCTCAGGGTCTCCTCCTCGTCCCCCGAGTCCTCCGCTCCACCCTCGGCGGCCATGCTCTGGAATTCCCTTCCTCACTCTCTTCGCCTCGCTCCTTCACTTCCTATTTTCAGGTCTCTGCTGAAGACTTTTTTCTTCGACCGCGGCTTTGTTCGCCTTCCTCCCCCTCCCCCTGGTTCGGCCCCGGGATCCTTTACTGCAAAGCGTTCTGAGACGCCGTCCGGCGTGGAGGGCACTATATAAATCCAAGTTGTTGTTGTTTCAAGTTGCTAAAAACAATGAATAGAACATTGATACACCCCATGGCTGGTTGTGAGACTTTGCAAGGCACTGGTATGACTCTACCCTGTGAGGTAAAGTCAATTCTTGTGAACCATCAATCCAATGGCAGTAATTTGGAAGGGAGCAATCACACCCGCAACCAGTCTTGACTGTCTCATTTGCAATTAACAACACAATGTTGATACATAATACATCAAACCCTACAATTTTCACCTCTTACTTTATATTCTAGGCCTCTATTGACAGCGAACTGATGACCCAAAGGTTGACTGTTATTTAAGGGCATGAGATAAAATGGCAGAAATCACTTCCCACTCATCCCTGACATCAATTCCTGCTTAGAACATACACAGCAAACAGGAAGTGACATAAGTGGAGATCAAATGATCCAGACGTCAGACATTTTGCCAAAAAGCCACCCTGCACACACATAGTCCAGTGATTGGGAATTGCACTACAACCATTTAATTTATTTTCATGACTCTGCGGTGAAATAAGGACTGACACAAATGATGAAGGTTTATTAATTCAGATTAATAATGTTAAAAGAATACATATACTTATGCTTACGTGTCCACGTATACTGTAGTTCACAACGATTTAAGTTGACCAAATCAAATCCTGCGGGAGAGCTGGAGGAGCAATGTCCAATTTAATGTCCCATTTGAATCCAAATATAAGTGTTCAAAAGGTATCCAAGCATTGTTGTACAGTTTCCAGTTCAATATTACCAAAAAGTATCCAGGTATTATTATATGGTTCCCAGTTTGATATCACCCAAAAATATCCAGGTATTATTATACGTTTAGAATTATTTAACTCGTAGTCTTGATCTTCCGACTCCAAATTCTAATTTCTTCCTTCTCCTTTCGAATCAATCTCCGCTCATACTGTTGATTAGGTGACTTTTCACCTATTGTCGTTTGCAAGATGGTGCCTTTGTAAGAAAACAAATGCAACATAGCTCTCTCCAGCTGCAGACCATTTTTCCATGAGAAAATGACTGATAAGGAATGAAAACAGTTTAATTGTTTATAAACATTTTGTTTCTCCTACTTGGGCAAGGATTTTCTTCAAAGCTAGTTACAACGAGTTACCCTCATATGAGATTGATCAAATGGCTCAAATATGTAAAACACCGCAAATATAATTTAAGATATTATTTAACACATTAATTACAGAAATCCTACACATTTCAGCAATAAAGAAGTGTGTTATAACATTAAATAAAACACAAAATACTGCAGATGCTGGAAATCTGAAAACAGTTTTCTGACAAAATTAGACCAGAAATAGCCTGTTGTAACAAGAGGTATATAGAACGATTAGAGTCAAATAAATAACTTTGTTCTGCAGATGATTAGAGTTCTGACGAAGGGTCGTGAACCCGAAACATTGACTCATTTTCCTTTCTCCTTAGATGCTGTCTGGCCTGCTGAGTGTTCCCAGCAACTTATAACAGTGCTGTATTGCATTGTGTATTTTTTCTAGTTTTGCATCATCAAACATGAGGCACCCCAAAATACCCAACACATGTCATCATTATTTGCAGTTCACGAAGTTTTTAAAAAAATTAGAATTAGAAAAATTTAAATGTTAATTTTGAATTATTGTGCCCTAATTATCTTCTTCTATTTCTTCCAGGCATCTGTCTCCCTGTTCCTGGTCTGGCCTCCTTTTGTTGAGGCATGGGAACATGGATGGTGGTTCCTCTCTGGTCCTCTGCCCAAATGGGCATTGTTCATGTATGAGCCTTGACAGTGAATGTCATCAGACCAGTCGACTGTAGAGAAGTCACTTCTCCCACCCAAATGTCATATACATGGACTACCAATAGAGAGTACTGGAGAGGAATGGAAACCCTGACTGTTTTTTTTTTCCTCCTAAACCCTTAGAAGGCTGAGGTCAATTTACCTCCCCAAGTAGCCCTGGTTGAGACCAGCAAACTCAACATGATCCTGGATTCAAATCAGTGAACTTGTGCGTTGTTCCGATTGATGTATTTTCAGATTGGGTTGCCTTGAGTCAGAGTCACGTGTTTAATATTTGGCCAGTTTTCTTAATTTACAATTCTGTTAAGAAATGCCACAAAGCTGGCCCCTGAATAATATTTCATGTTTGTTGAGAGAATTATTCAGCAATAACATCTGTGGAGCAGCTGGTGTGGTCACTGAGTGGAAATTTATTACCAAAAAACATCATCGCTAAAAACATTAGATCTATTGTTGGGATTATGTTTTTTTGGTGAGATGGTTTAATTCACTTGTCCATCATCTATTTGTTTCTGTTCAATTAACTGCAGAATTGTTTAAATGAGAAGTCTGGTGAAAGGCTCAAGCCATTGTCCAGGACAACACCAAGATTCAAAAGAGCAAAGTAACCAGGAAGGTCAAGAATTTATGATTACTAGACACCAAGCTTATATTTTGAAAGCTTATAAGAAATAATATATGCCTTCCATTTGGCCTAGCATCCCTCATGTCAGGAGGCCCACTCAAAGAACTTCACAGGTTTACTCTAAGATGGAGTGATTGTGTATTTGTAAGCAAATAAACTAGCCCATTCGAACATAGCAATGTCCCATAAACAACCACAAAGTGAATGACCAATTTTATCTATTGGACTGTTGACCAAGGCACCGGGAAAACTCCCTTTGATTTTGAAGTACTGCTATGGAATCTTTAATATCCCCCTGAACAAACAGATGGGACATCAATTCAACACCTCATCAGAAAGGCCAGCATCTCTGACAATTCAGCACACACCAGCACTGCATTGGAGTGTCATCTTAGACTATATGAGTTCAAAGTCCCTACATGGGTCTTGAACTCTCAGCCTTTTGACTCAGAGATGAGAGAGCTGCAAACTGATCTAGGCTGACAAGTATAGACTGCAGAGGATGAAATCTTAGCCTACACAGGCTCAGTAATGCTGCGTCACTTACTTCATCAGCACCCAGTCATCCTAGATACTAGCAATAGTTGTTGCCCTCAGGGAAATGTGCAATCAGAACTAACTTCTGCAGCTCCGTGACCCCATCACTCTCATCCTCGCCCGACTCCACTGGCTCCCCATCCCTCAGAGGATTGAATTCAAGATCCTCGTCCTCACTTTCAAGGCCATCCATGGGCTTGCCCCCTATTACCTCTCTGACTTGCTGAGTCCCTACCAACCTGCCCCTCTCTCCTTTCAGCGGGCTCTGGTCTGCTCCATGTTTTCCGCCCGATCCGCCCTACCATCGGTGGCCGAGCTTTCAGCCTCTCTGCCCCCACGCTCTGGAGCTCCATCCCACATCCCTACACCTCGCTTCCTCCCTTGCCTCCTTCAAGGCTGGTCTCAAGATCCTCCTCTTCGATTGTGCCTTCGGTCGCCCTCCCACCTCTCTGCCTTCCCTCATCCCTACCCCACCCCTCCCCCATGCTCAGGTCCTGACTCCTGACTGTCCAGCGCCCTGGGACATCCTCCCGACGTGAAAGGTGCTCTATAAGTGTAATTTTGTTGTTGTTCATTAACTTTGTGTTAGGTTCTGTTGTTCTACTGAAGATAGGACAATATGCGTAAGATCATGTACTCAGAAGGAAATACAAGGGTATAGCTTTCAGGGAAATCAGAATCCTTAGCATTGCACTATCAATGCAACAATGGGTTTATGGTGACTGGCATACATTTAGCACAATCTTTGCAGCAGAATAACAGCATAAGGCTATACACTTTCCATTATTCATGGGTAGGAATGTATGGCCAACAGCACACTCTGAACTGCATCTGACACTGCCAGCAATCCAAACTTAAGAACATTCCCTGTCCTTAGGGGTTAATATATTGAGATACGTTTTTTAGATGAACCAATTAATTCCAATTCATATTATGAAGTGTTGTGGCCTAAGTGTGCGCTGTCTACTCCAATCAATGGCAGTTTCTGTAGTCAGTAGATGCCTTGCATTCATCAGCCACAGAAACTAACATGTTGTCAGGCAACAAATGTCAGTTTCTATGTACTCAACCTGGTGACTGAACCTTGTCTGGGAAAAGGAAAAGGAGCATATACAGTAGTTTCCTCTAACGCAGACTGCCATCAGCGCAGGTCAGTGTGAGGCATCTTTTGCTTTCTCTTCTGTCTTCTTTGCAATGTGACTGTCCCACATTTGTGAAAGCTACACTAGATCTCTTTGAGGCTGTCGATGGGAACTGGAGGTTACACATGACAACAGGAATAAGTTATACACGTCAGTGACTTCATTACTTCAAGGCATTTTATTTTAATAACAGCACCCCAGAGGAAAGTACGCAAGAATGACGTACATTTATAGGCAGATGCCCTTTTAAACAATCTAAGAGCTTGCAGGCTATAGAAACTGCTGGTTTACCACCAGCAGAAAATAGCCTCTACAACAGGTTCCAGGCCAGCATTTCAATGTTTTTAGTTTTGGCCGACAGTATGCAGTGGCTGAAAACATTAACATAAAGGGAGGCAAAAGATATTTGGGCCACCCTGGATAAAAGGACAAAAATATTCCATATTCCCAAAGGCCAGGCAAACATAAAGCTATTTTCATCACACACTGAGAAATGGCGTTCACTCTGAATAAAATCATAATTTGCAAACTGCCAAGGTCCAAACAAAAGGTTGGAGAGCAAAGTATCAGCATTAATTAGCGCTTTGATTGTGTGATTGATAAACTCCAAGGGTTATTTTAAATTTTTAACAATAATCCCTGGATTTAATATAGTCTCGTTGAAATGCCTAAAAATGCTTTGCAGTTTTCTGTCAAGTGCATTTACTGTGAATTTAATCAGACTTTCTCAGCTTTATGCCTTCGGCTACCTTTCCACTCCCACCCCTCCTGCCCTCCTCCCCTTCTGATCCCAACCCCCAGCTCAGGTCCAAAACCCCTGATTGTCCAGCACCCTGGGACATCTTCCCGACAAAGAGGAGTCAAAGAAGAGGGGAGGGAGGGAACAAGTTGGAGGCACTCCTGGATCGAGTTCCAGAGATAACACATGGCTGATACAGTAATCTCAAACCAGTAATTGCAATGTCACAACTAACGTCTCAAATATGGTTTACAAACAGTGCATTTTCAGTCTCACTGTATTCTTGGCACCATCCAACTGTTGGCACAAATTGTGAAATTGCTTAATCTAGTAGAACTTGAGTAAGCCTAATTGCTAAATTGATCAGTAACTTGCTGCCAAATGGAAAATCCGGGTGTCTGTTTTTTATTATTTATCTTTATTTTGATCAATTACCTTTGAATGATATCACTACAACCTTTCCTCTAGAGAGAGCGGGATGAATGGGATAAGGGATTGCTGTCATGTGTGAACTATTGTTGCTATTGACATTGCTGAAAAATGCAGTGCAGCCTTCACCTGACAGAACAGCAGTCACAGACCGAAGGAGGGGAAGAGAGGGCAGAGCAGAGTAATAACGCACTGCAGGAAATCACTCACGCTGACACTTCCAGTTTATAATTGTGCAATAAACTTTTAGGGCTTTCATGCTGTGTTGATAGGGTTAAATGAAATGTGCTCGGAGGAAAAATGGCAAGATAAAGGGCCCCTTTCACCAGAAAAAGCACCTTGGGAAGTAAAGTGAGTCTCCCCAAGGAGCCCTGCATACATCATACTCAGCTCAGAATTCAGCTCTGATGAGTTTCAGAGCTTTGTATCATGCTGTAAATCTGTAGGCACAATCACACATTGTTTTCTAAAGCAATAGCAATTGTATCTGCTTGTGGAGGAGAAAACAAGGATCAAATATATCTCTATGTTTACCAATTGGTATTTGAAAGACCCCTATGTGTGATACCCAAGATTAAAACAAATAACATTTTAGAAATAACTATGTGGCATTTCAAACTGTTATCGTTCCAAAGTTTCCTATTCGTGCCTCAGGAAGACAGACTATTTTTTTCCAAGAAGAAATGTATCTAAATCACATTATCAGCACTTAGCGTAAGGAAAAGCTTTGCAGATAACATTTGAACAAATCCAATTAATGTTTATTTTTGGCCACTGATATATCTTGTCTCTGTTGTTTATGGCTTCTCCTTTTGCACTGTTGATCATTCAATCCTCCTTAGTCGTCTCTCTTCTTTCATTCACGTTTAGGGGATTTCAATTCCAGCTGTCCCACAACCTGCATTTTGTTTCCTCTAATGGCTTTTCCTATCACTATTACATGATCACCTGTGGCATATCTCAGAGCTTAATCCTTCATCCCTCCCACCCCTACAATACAATTCAACTCACATTCATATAGAGCTGTCAAGAAATCACTTTCAAAATTAGCACTCTTTACCTACAAATGCCTACAATCCCTCACCCAAATTTACTTCTGTGATGCAGTAATTTCTGTCTCATTCACCTACTTGCCCCTCAGTTTAGCTAACAGACCTATGTGTGTCTGCACCTCCCCCTTCTCTCACCTCAGACACAACATATGACCAAAGTGACTTTCATTCACTATTCCCCTACCATCCTCTGGAACTCCCTTCCAAAATCCCTACACCTCATCCCTTCTCAAACCATCTTTAAAATCCTACTGAAAACCTATCTCTTTGACCGTGGTTATATTCACCTGTCTCCATTTTCTTTCCACACTCAACCCTATGTGATAAGCAGTGCTATACCAATGTAATTTGTTGTTGTTCTTCTGTTCCCCTTCAGTGAACTTAGCAATGAGGTCAAGGACATGTTTTCGTTGTTTAATGTCAATTGCCACAAGAGGCTGAGGAGAGAACAATGGGTTGATTTTGGGGGTCTCAAGTACCTTCTCTATTTCTAGTCTGAATGTTTTTGTTTGATCAGCTGGGTGTCTGACGCAAGCGGAAACCCATTACCATGCTTAAGATTATCCAATCCAAGTTGAGATTTCTGCACATGGAAATCTCAGAGATAGATTGTTGGAATGGAATATGAACTCTCTCCCTGAAGGAACACATCCTGCTTACCTAATTCCCGAAGCACAGGTGACATCAGAGTGTGGGATGGGGTACTGCTGGAGTCTAACCAGGTAAAATCACATAGCTTGCCATTGATATCACTGTCTGACACGCCTTTCCACTGTTTGTCCAGCTAGGACCACCCTGCCGATTTGGGCTTTGGGTTGCAATATTTACAGGAGCTGAGTGGGATGACTGATCTGCCTTCTAGGTCTGCCGATGAGCCAGGCTGGCTGTGCTGTCATCGGCAGTGCTCTGGAATAGTACGGATCTGCCTGGCTCAGGAACCGGACTATTGAGACCACCACAGAGGGCTGATTCAATTCTGACATTCTGTTTCCTGTTCAGCTCCAAGGAGGCCCTGCTTACCTGCCACCTAAGGATGATAGTATGAATGACAAGTGTACCACCTCCATAAAAAAGTAATATGTCTGCCAGTACCTTGTGGTACAGAAATGATTGCATTACTTGACTGAATGCAGACCTGCTAAATTGGGCCTGATAACGTATGAATGAGATTGAGTCCAACACCATGTCTCTGAGTGATCTGTTGCTTGACACGTAGCTTTGTCTGAACTGAGCAATAACCAAGGTTTCTGGTGTCCCAATAAGGGCTTCTGCGCATCTCCATCTGTGTACAGCACTAAATTTCAAGCTGCTAACAAAATGGGACAGTAATGGGTTGTTCAACAAACTGTGTAGAAAAGGAATGCGCCAGGTTTGTTTTTCCTCTACCCATTTCTACACAGATGAAATCCATGATGATGGGACGGAATATCAAAGGCAATGCAGTCTTTTAAGGATTCAAACTTGGCTGAAAGGAAGGAATCAGAGGGCTGTCCTTATGGATGGTAGGTCAAAACAGAGAAAGGCTTTAAGTGAGGTGCCTCAGAGGTCTGTTCTGGATCTCTTCCTATTCCTTGTATGCATTCATGAGCTGGATTCACAGACTTAGTGTAAGGTTATTAAACTTGCAGATGACATGAAGTTAGGGGATCTGTAGAATCAAAAGGGGCAGCAAAGAAGCTTGATAGTATCCTATCAAATTAGCAAATGAAGTTCAATACAAATAATGCAAGATATTACTTATATGAAATAAGAATAGGAAACAAAACTACTCCATGGATAGGATACCTTGGCTCAGAAGCAGCACTCCTGCCTCTGAGTCAGAAGATTGTGGGTCCAAGTACAACATTGGAATCACAAAGTCTAAGATGACACTCCAATGCAGCACTGGGGGAGGTGTTGCATTGTCGGAGGTGCTGTCTCATCCGAAGGAAGACTTGAAAGTCTTTGTGATGATTACATTTTATATAGATTCTTTACTAAGGATTATTATTATTATTAATAATGATAATAATAAGATCCCTTTGATGTTAAGCACTGAGCAGAAACTTAATGCAGTCTGAGGAATTAGTGGCTTGAACCGAATGAAAACACAATGCAATAGAGACTCTTCAGCAGTATTCCCATTGAAAGGTTAGCCGAGATGAAAATCCAATGATAAGGTGCAAACCACTATCTTAGCCTAACAGTGTTACAGTCTAAGCTGAGTTGCTTGATTGGATATTGATTAGAAAATATACTCGCTGAATTTTAGTTATGACCCTGTCAGAGTGCAAGAGAATAAGTGCTTTACGACCATCAAAGTCTGTTCAGCATATCCATTTATTAGAGCAAGAGATGCCATACAATGCTGCTAACTACTACAGGGAAAGTCAATTGCACCAGCTTACAACATTTATCGGCTCTGCTCTGATTCAAGCAGATATTTCTTGTGCGCTGTTACTAGCATTAAAGTACCAGTGGGTCTCCTGACACTGTAGCACTTGGTGAGCAGGCTCCAATTAGGCAACTTCTCACTGTGTAAATTATTCCTGCACCACATGTTGTTCACAGTCTTTTGAAGATGATGGATCTATGTTGCTTCTTAAAAAAGGTTAACATCCCAGAGGTATTACTGACAAGGTCTGAGGCAAAAGAAGACAGAAGGAAAGTAAGTTGTAATACTGTTTGATTGCATTCTTCCCACAGATACTCTAAGAAATAGAAGAGGCATAGCATTTACTGTTACGTTTAATGCCAAATTCTTTCCTTAATTTTCCACCCTCTCCCTCCTTTTCTGAAAATGTTTGAGTCGCTTTTGCAGTCCTTTTGCCCAATACTCGAGTTTGGCTCAAATGGTGCAAATAGCTTTCCAAAGTGGCAAGCTATTATCAATAGCCGTGAGTATCACAGCAAAATCCAATCCTGTCCTCATCTGACACCCATGCAATCACACCTCTGTCACAGGCCAGAGTGTGATGTTTCATTGATTGATGTTTCCATCAAAGAATGGAGGAGATTGAAAATCAAGATTGAATCTGATTTGATCCTCCTTAGTTTGGGACTCTGAAACCAGTTGCAGCTTCAACTGCAACCCTGCTGGCTGACATCAGTTCACTTTCCACAGACCTGAGATGGAACCAGAGACTTAAAATTTCGCTAGGTCTGAGCCTTTAATACCATTGCCTTCAAGGTCATATGGAATTTTGGAAAATTCTTACATACAGTCAATTCATTTTACAATATATCCTGTGAAGCGCTTTGAGACGTCTTGAAGACGTGAAAAGCGCTATATCAAATACAATGATTATTATTATTATCAAATGCAAGGATTATTATTATTATTAATTTCCAATGTCATCCGTTCTTTGAATGAAACATCAAAACAAGGCCTCATCTGCCTGTTCAGGTGAACTGGGGAGTCTTGTAGAGTTTTGTTAGAGCATTTGACTCACAAGCGAGAGGATTGAGCTCGATTTCCAGGCAGGGCGAAACGTTAGGCAAGTTTCCTTACTCCACACGTTTGTTTACCTGTAAGTAGGAACCCTGTTGTTAGTTGATTGGCGGATCATTCCAGGGGTAATAATCGCTTCCAAAAAAATAAAATAATAATAATTTTGACATTCAATCCACGAATGTCTGTGGGATACTGCTGTGCACAATTAGCTTGCCACATTTTGCCCACAAACTATACAGTCAATTCACTTTACAATAAATTCTGTGAAGCACTTTGAGAAGCCTTGAGGACGTGATAAAGAGCTATATCAAATGCAAGGATTATTATTATTAAAGTGTCCTAATGCCACTATTTGAATAGTGAAGGAAATTTCTACCTAGTCTCCTTGCCTACAGTCCACCCAAATAAAACAAATAGTCATTCATTTCCTGGCAGTTTGCAAGGCATTGTTGTGCACAAAATTGGCTGTCGTGGTCCCCCACAACTGCACAGTCTTTACACTTTACAGTATATCATGTGAAGTGCTTTTAGACATTCTCCTGATGTGGAAAGATACTATATCAAATGTAAGGTTTATTTTGTTATCATTTGGAGGCCAATTTTCCACAATTTTTAAAAAGAACAGGAGAAATCCAGCTTCCAAATTAAGACTGCATTTAAAAATTTTCTGAAAGTCATAAATTTAATGCCAATGATGTTGAGGTTATGACCATGATAAATGTGTGTCTCTGGGACCTTCTTGCTCTCGACTGCTCAGTTACTCTGAATACATTTCATGAGCCATTAGTAGTATTAATACCACATTAGCTTTGTCTATCAGATCTCTTGACCTATTTGGATATGTATCCAGACTTTTTTTGTGAAGGAAGGCATTCAGACATGATTTAATTGTAGAGATTGCTTTATTTGGACTGAATGAGATGCCATCTGTCTAATGGCTTTATCACTGGGGTAGCACACTTATGTCTGGGTAATCTATTTTGAGCAGAGCCCAAATCAATTTGCACTGCCTGTATTAATACTTCAACAATGCTAATGGAGGTCTAAATTAGGCCTCCTTACTTGCCTATGCCAGGAGAACATAGGTCTAGTTTAAGAAAGACAAGTGATTAGGGTACACAAGGTACATTTTGGGGTACAACAGGAATTAATCCAACAAAAACAGTGCAATTGTAAACTTTACACTGCTTGTTCAGCTAAGAACTCCTAGTATGTTATATTACAGTAGGGGGGGCAATTTATAATATATAATATATAATTAATTAAAGATGTCGTTATGGGATTCCTGGAAGACCATAACAAGATTAGGCAGAGTCAACATGGCTTTACAAAAGGGAAGTCATGCTTAACTAATCTTTTAGAGTTTTCTGAAGATGTATCTAGCAGGTTAGATAGGGGGGAACCAGTAGATGTATTATATTTAGATTTTAAAAAGGCATTTGACAAAGTGCCACACAAAAGGCTATTGCACAAGGTTAAGGCCCACGGGATTAATGGGAACATATTAGCATGGATTGAAGAGTGGCTAATGGGTAGAAAACAGAGAGTAAGGAGAAAGGGTCATTCTCGAATTGGCAGGAGTGCCACAAGGATCAGTGCTTGGGCCTCAGCTATTTACAATTTACATCAATGATCTTAATGAGGACATTGAATGTAACATATCTAAATTCGCAGATGACACTAAACTAGGTGGGAGAGTAAGCTCTGAGGATGATGCAAAAAGATTGCAACGGGATATAGATAGGCTAGGGGAGTGGGCGAGTAGGTGGCAGATGGAATGTAATGTGGGGAAGTGTGAAGTTATTCACCTAGGTAGAAAAAATAGAAAAACAGATTATTTTCTAGCAGGGGAGAGATTAGACAGTGTTAGTGTTCAGAGGGATTTGGGTGTCCTTGTACATTAGTCTCAAAAAGTTAGTTTGCAGGTGCAGGAAACAACTAAGTAGGCGAACGGCATGTTAGTGTTCATTGCAAAAGGTTTAGAGTACAAGAGTAGGGAAGTCTTGCTGCAACTGTATAGGACCTTGGTGAGACCGCACCTAGAGTATTGTGTGCAGTTTTGATCTCCTTATTTAAAAAAGGACACACTTGCCCGAGAGGGGGTGCAGCGTAGATTCACTAGGTTAGTTCCTGGGATGAGGGGACTGATCTATGATGATAGGCTGAATAAACTAGGGCTGTATTCTCTAGAGTACAGAAGAATTAGGGAGATCTTATTGAAACATATAAGATTCTTAAGGGGCTGATAAAGTAGACACTGAGGGTCTGTTTCCCCTGGTAGGAGAATCTATAACCAGGGGTCACAGTCTTAAAATTAAGGGTCAGCCTTTTAGAACAGAGTTGAGGAAACATTTCTTCACTCAGAGGGTAGTTAATTTATGGAATTCACTACCCCAGAAGGCTGCAGATGCTCAGTCCTCGAACATCTTCAAGGCTGAGACTGAAAGATTTTTTAAAAAATAGAGGGATTAGGGGATATGGGGATAGGGCAGGTAATTAGAGTTAGGTCTGAAGATCAGCCATGATCTTATCAAATGGTGGGGCAGGCTCGAGGGGCCGAATGGCCTACTCCTGCTCTTAATTCTCATGTTCATATGTTCTTATAATAATCCTTGATTTGATATAGTGCCTTATAAGGCTGTATCAAATGCAAGGATTATTATTATTATTATCACATCTTCGAGGTGTTTCAAAAGCGCTTCACAGAATATACTGTAAAGTGAATTGAACTGTATATTTGTGGGAGAAATGAGGCAGTCAATTGCACACAGCAGTGTCCCACAAACATTCATGGATTGAGTGACCACATGTCTTTTTTTGATGGTGCAGAATCTCGTGCCTGAGACAAACAGTTTGCCAGGCAACAAATGCAGTGATGTTACCAGTGACATGGTTTGAAATCATGCGGCAAATAGAAATCCATGTATGTGGCTAGCATAATTTTGTCTTAGCTTGCTGGTGGACTGACAGTCAGATGAAAAATTATCTAATTGTTACTAACATTAATGTTGTTAATGTTGCTGATACAAATTATTACTATCATTATTAAATTTTGGAAGGAATTATTACCCCCGGAAAAGAGATCCTCCAATCGACCAGGTTCCTATTTAGTGCTAGGTAAACAGAGGTGTGTGGAGTAAGGAAACATACCCAACATTTCACCCCTGCCTGGGAATCGAACCCAGGTACTCTCACTTGTGAGGTGGGTGCTCTAAACATTGAGCTACAGGACGTCACAGAGTGGTGGAAGCAAATTCGATAGTAGGTTTCAAAAGGGAATTAGATATTTACTTGAAAAGGAAACATTTGCAGGGCTATGGGGTGAGAGCAGGAGAGTGGGACTAGTTGGATAACTCTTTCAAAGAGCCAGCTCGGGCAGGATGGGTCCATTGGCTTCCTTCTATGCTGTAGGATTCTATGATTCTACTTTATATTATCCTTCATATAGGAGCACTGTACAAAGATGGGGTTAGGTATCAAGCAAGGGGAGGAGGAAGGGGGAGATGGCAATAAGCATGGTGAAATAAATGGGTTTTATGGTGGGATTTAAAGATAGACGGTTAGAAGCAGGGAATTCCAGAGATTAGGTATTAAATATACAACTATAAAGGTACCAAAACATTTTCATCATTATTATTTTCAAAGGATTCAATACACTGAAATGTACTTTTTATTCAACATTCTGGTGTGCTCCATACTGAAGTTCACAACTATCTATTCATCACACAGTGCTGAATAACGCATGCTGCCACTGTGTGTAGAAAGCTAAATATTATTCCATTTTGCTTGTAACGAAACTGCATTTGAGTTACGAAAGCAAATGTTTTCTGTTATTCGACCCTTGATTTACTGTAGATTGTGGGACATTGCTGTGCACAAATTACCTGCTGAGTTCAACTACAAATACACAGGCACTATACTTTGGAGTAAATTTTGTGAAAAGCTTTGAGATTTCTCAACAATGTGATACAGCGCTATAGCAAATGGAAAGATTATTATTTTTGATGGGAATGTAGAAATGTACAGGACCAAAAAAGACTATTGACACTTTTTTTCTTAAATGCTTCAATCAGTTTCTTTGCCAAATAGCTATCCAATTCCCTCTTCAATTTGATGGCATGTTCTGCCTCCACTGTCTCCCAACTCTTTATAAATTACCCTCTGGGTAAAAAGAAGGTCATTGGCACAAATAAACCATATTTGTGGTTATATTCCACACTTGCCTCCACTTTCCTCATCCACTCACTCAAACCTTTCTATTCGCTTCACCCTCTTCAATATTTGATGCTTTTTACTTCAACCACAGCCACCAGCAGCGAGTTTCACATTCTCACCATTCTCTGCATAAATTTCTCCTAAACTCTCTTTAGATATGTTATTGGCTATCTTATATGCATATCCTTTCTTATGGACTCGCCAAGATGTGTTGAACATACTCTCCACAGTGTGGTGTCTTCTGCAAATTTCGAGACCATACAACAACAACAACAACAAAATTATATTTATACAGTGCCTTTCACGTCGGGAGAATGCCCCAAAGCGCTGAACAGTCAGTTGTCGGGGCCCGAGCATGGGGGAGGGGTGGTTCAGGGGTGAGGAAAGTCAAAGAGGTCGGAGGGAGACCAAAGGCACGGTCGAAGAGAAGGGTCTTGAGACCGGCCTTGAAGGAGGTAAGGGAGGAAGCGAGGGGAAGGGACCGTGGGATGGAGTTCCAGAGTGTGGGGACAGAGAGGCTGAAAGCCCGGCCACCAATGGTAGGGTGGGTCGGGCGGGAGTCGTGGAGCAGGCCGGAGCCCGATGAACGGAGGGAGTGGGCAGATACTTTCTGTATCTGAGTCCAAATCATTTTGCGAGTCCAAATCAATTCAGTAAGAAACTAAACCTGAACTGGCCATCTTTCCTCTTCTAAGCTTCAGTTTATGCCCTCTTGTCATAGATATGGAATCTTGAAGTTAGGAGCCAAAGTTGACTGAATAAATTTAAAAGTTGACAGGACAGCCATAAATATCACAGCACTTAATCCAGTACTACTTGGCAGTGCATATACAGGGGTAATAAAAGTTGCATAATTTATTAACTTGCACATCCAAATTGATTTATATAAATTTGTTTAGGATCCTAATCAAGAAATGAACTGGGCATTTGCAATGTGCCACATAATATCTACTCTGAGTATTTGACTTAAACTATTAGTGAAATTGATAAGAGTTTCAAGATGTTACCCTGTGTGAAGGACACTATATAAATGCAAGCTGTTGTTATTATTTGTTCAAAACAATCAAATTCAGCCCAGAGCTGAAATTCAGCCTTGAACACAAGTTGTGAGACTGAAATTTTTGTCACGAACCTGATGTCTTTGCACTTCCATTCCAGACATAGGAAATACCATAGGTAGATGGGATACACAAAGCTCTCAGTCTGGCTTGGGATACTCTTAAGCAAGTGCCAGATACCTGGCTGACCAAAAAAAACAATCAAACTTCAAATGTGTATTTTTTCCATGAAATGTATGTAAACCTTTCCATATGGAACATTCTCAGCTTGGTTTCAATAGTATTAAATAGTATTGATGACTTTTCACATGTGTGAGACAACCTGGTGGCCAAACAATGAAAGGTTTACAGTCAGCCACACTAAAAGGGAGACAGTGGAGTTCTGTAGCTTCATTATTGCTATTATTGTTATTATTATTAATGATCATAAGCCATGCATTTGGTATAGTGCCTTTCATGTCAGGGACATATCATAAAGTGAATTCAAAGTCTTGAAGTTGTGTTTGAACCCACATCTTCTCACTCAGAGGCGAGAGTGCTAACCAACTGAGCCAGGCTAACACTTCAAGAAAGCTTTGTACAAGAAAGAGAATAAAGATAGCCTTTTTAAAAGAATTACTCTGAAAATAACTTCCCTTTATCTGCACATCAAATGGTTTCATTGATCTGTCAAGAACATGTAGAAAAGTTTAGAATAACAAATTGGAATTTTCCACCCACCCTAACTTATCAATATGATTCCATACAAAGTTAGCAGATATAACAACAAAATTATATTTGTATAGTGCCTTTCATATTGGGAGGACATCCCAAGGCACTGGACAATCAGTGTTTCGGACTCAAGCTGGGGTTCGGGATCGGGCAGGGTGGAGGGCTGGGTGGGGAAGGAGGGTGGCTGAAGGCACGGTCGAAGAGGAGGGTTTTGAAACAGGTCTTAAAGGAGGCAAGGGAGGGAGCGAGGTGGAGAGGCTGAGAGATGGCATTCCAGAGGGTGGGGGCAGAGTGGCAGAAGGCCCGCCCGCCAATGGTGGGGTGGGCGAGATGGGGGACATGAAGCAGGCCGGAGCCCGCTAAGTGGAGGAAGTGGGCAGATTGGTAGAGGATTAGGAGGTCACAGAGGTAGGGAGGAGCAAGGCGGTGGAGGGCTTGGAAAGTGAGAACCAAGATCTTGAACTGTATCCTCTGTGTAATGGGAAGCCAGTAGTGTCGGGTGAGGATGGTGTTGACAGGGTCATTGAGCCTGGTGTGGGAGAGGACATGGACTCCAGAGTTCTGGATGATCTGCAACTTATGGAGGGTAGGATTTGGGGAGGCCGACAAGCAGGGAGTTTGCGTAGTCGAGCCTGGATAATAATTAATAATAATAATAATCCTTGAATTTGATATAGTGCTTTTCATGTCTTCTAGCCATCTCAAAGGGCTTCACAGAATATACTGTAAAGTGAATTGACTGTATATCTGTGGGCGAAACGTGGCAGCCGATTGCATACAGCAGTGTCCCACAAACAGTCGTGGATTGAGTAACCAAATTATAATTTTTTTTAAGGATTATTAACCCTGGAAAAGTGATCCACCAATCGACTAACAAATGGGTTCCTACTTACCACTCGGTAAACAGAGGTGTGTGGAGCAAGGAAACTTGCCCAATATTTCGCCCTGCCGGGAATCGAACACAGGTATTTCACTTGCAAGATGAGGGCTCTAACCACTGAGCTACAGGACTCCATTGTGGACTCCAGGATGTTATGAATGTGTATGAGGGTCTTGGCGGCCTGTAGTGTGAGACAGTGGCGGAGTCCGGTGATGTTGCGGTGGTGGGGGAAAGCAGAGCGGGTCATGGCACAGATGTGGGGTAGAAAGGACAGTTGATATAGTGCCTTATCACATCTTCGAGATGTCTCAAAGCATTTCACAGAATATACTGTGAAGTGTAGTGACTATGTTTTTGTGGGCAAAACACAAGATCAATAATGGATTTGTATTAACAGCCACTAAAACCTAACAGTGCCAGATCAAATTATTGAACTACAACTAGCAGTAAGAATGAATCAACTAATTGAAAACACAACTGGTATTCTGACTTATTCTAGAAATGAGTAATAGACTACAACAGCCCTAGGCATGGACTGTAACTTCAACAGCAACTTGATAGACTGCATTATTGAACCAAAAGGATTCATATGTCAAAAAAACAAATATCATGAACTTTATGCAGCAATAGCAAGAGCTAAATTATTTTACATTTTATATATTTATAATACATTCGCAGTTACACTGAACACAAATCGTGTTTTTGCACATCAATGTTCCAAAATTCAATAACATTACCAATAGAAAGTAGGCGAACGTGGAAGGAACAATTGAACAAGGGTGTTTTATAGATTTTTAAAATATTAAAACTGTGCTCTGATCAATTTGAAAAATGATTTTTATTTTGCTCACCCAGGTGTCTGACACATATGAGAACACAGCCATGCTCAACAATATCAAAACCAGACTGAGAGTGTTCCACATATGTATGCCATCTACACATGGAAATTTCCCTGTGTCTGGAGTAGGAATTGCACTCTCTCCTTGGAGGGATATGGATTGGTGAGAATGATTTATCGATTGGAATCTACCAGAAGACTTTGTTTAGCTGGCTGGATCTATCCACTGCAGGTCATGTATAGGCAGAATACAGCTTTCCCCTCTGCTTTAAAACGTGCAGTAGTTTAGTTATCTTTAATAATAATAATCCTTGCATTTGATATAGCGCTTTATCACGTCTTCAATTCGTCTCAAAACACTTCACAGAATATACTGTAAAGGGAGATGATTGTGTATTTTGTGGGCGAAACACAGCAATTAGCTACAATGACAGAACTTACTTCATTAGTACATTGAGCCAGTATTGTGAATATTGTAGTGCCAATGTCGAGCCTTTCCAATATAATAGTCCCAGTAGGAAATTAGCTTTAAATTGCACCTCTTGCTTCCTGAGTTTGTTGCTGTTTCATGGCTATCATATACTCCCTGGTAGAAACTCTCCAACATTCTTTCAACCTTCTGTTGCTTTGGTGATCATGTCATTTAGGAGGGATGGTGATTTATATAACCATAAAGCCTCTTTCCATCATGCTGTGCATAAACATACTTTTGTCATAACTGAATCGGTCAATAATTTCTTTTTCTTTCTTTCTCTGATGCTAAAGGCATTAATTAACTCATGCTAGAATACAGATACACTGACAGCACTCTGGTATATTGTCTAACTGCCCATTCATGATGTGTGAACCCAGAGAGCGAGCATTGACTATGGAGGAACAATAACACAGCCAAGTCAGAACCTGTCCTTACTTGACATTCTGCACGTGAATCGTTTCAAGTATAGGATCGCTGAATAACTTTCAAGAGCAGAGGCACTGGATGACTTTCCCCCTTCACTAGCCCAGGAACACTGAGCTCGACTGAAGCTCCAGTTAACTCACCACAGACAAGGAAACAAAACTAAAACCTGTGCTATAGTATGTGACACTTTTACCAACGAGGCCATCTTGGAGCTCAGTCCTAGTAAATGACATTTTGTCAGAGGGTAAGCAATATTTGACAGAATTAGGACAAACGTGAAGACTAATTTGCTTGAACAATTTCTTAGCTCACTGGATATCTTCCACCTAACTAACTTTTCACATTACATATACATCCTATAATTATTTTGAAATTCTGGCTATGCAAGACATGCTGCTGTTTGCTGAGTTCAAGGGTAAATGGGTCAGAGTGATGAGTATTTGACAACAGACTTTGCCATTACAGAAAAAGGCTGCAGTTGATATCCCACCTAATGCCAGGATTGGTATTGGAAGGCAGCTTTGTCTATTTGCAAAAACAAGTACTGTCAGTAACAATGATCAGTGAAATCCAAACCTATACTTCCTCTGTAATTTCACGACAATCACACCAATTCATTTATTTAGGTCACTGTACAAACAATGAACAAGCTTACCCCAATGATTCTCTGTGAGGAGTTATTAGTCATAGCTTCTGCTGTCCTCCGGGCTCACACACCTGTCTCTAATTCAACTGAATACAGTTGGTTCCTTACACAAAAGAATATAAAATAACATTTAAAAATATATATTTTTTAAAAATGACATATTGTTGCAATTAATCAATTATACAGGGGGCTAATTTGGAACTCTATTCCAAGGTCTGTCTGACATTGCTCCCTCCTTCCCCTTTTTAAAGGTATGCATCAAAATGTACCTCTCTGACGCTTTTAGTCATATCTCTCCTTCTCATCTCGCTCAGCTCCCAGCCTCACCTCACTCCTGCCAGAATTCTCACATGCTTTGGGATGTCTATGTGACGTGAAAGGCACTCTATCATTGTATTGTAGTGTCCTGTACTGTACTACTTCTTAAGAAGGAATCCGTGTTATGCAAACGGGAAGTATGGCTGGCATCTCATGGATGTCCGAGATCAATGACCGGAACAAATTTCTCTGAGTCCATAGATTTTCTTACAAGATTTCTCATAAGGAATTGCATTAAGGAATACCACAAATTAAACCTCTATATATTTTCTCTAGGATTATCATATTGTGTGCATTGCTTAATGTTTGAATTCAAGGTTCAAGGCTAGACTTGGGAAGGAATGCAAAGGAATGACAAGACAGAATATGATCTCAAGGCAAACCAGAGCAAGTGGCAATATTCAAATTGCAGGAGGAAGAGAAGGATAAGGAGTGTTCTGAAAGAAATCAATCAAGATTCAGAAGAGTGGAGTGAGAACTGAAGGAAATGGAGATTGGAGATATGAAGAATTATTTTTAAGATAGGCTGGTAACAGTTTGTTCACAAAACACACAATCACTGAACTTTACAGAATATCCTGTGAAGCACTTTGGGATGAATCTTCTGACATGAACCGTGCTGTAGTAATTGTACAGATTATTATTCTTATTATTCTTATTATTGAGAGATACTAAATAAATTATGCTGTTAAAAGACAGAAAGAAAAATAATAAAAGAGATCTGGGACAAAGAAACATGGGGAGGGGACATTTAGAAGTTTAAATTAACCTGGAAGCAACAGATTCAAATGGAAAGCAACACAATACTTAAGTAAACATGCCAATAATCCATTGACTTGCAGCTATTCAAATTAATGAATAGTCTGTCTTTAAACAATCTGGTCTATCATTAAAATCAGTATAATGTGTATATTCTTAATACAATATGCTATTTTATATTTCAATACAAGAATCACTGTCCTTAATTATGCTCCTTAGGGCAGAGCAGTAAGCGGTACTTCCTTGGAGATGGACTGGCCCTAAGGTGACTCGCTTGTTAACTTGTTGGAATCAAGCCAGCCCTCTGCGGTGGTCTTGGAATTCTGGTTACTGAGCCAAATCGATCTGTTGTACTTCAGGGCACCACTGATGATCAGCTAGCCTTGTGTGTCAATAGGATTTGGAAGGACAGCCCCTAATGGATAGGGTAGTCCCAGCTGAACAAGGAGCTTGCCACACAGTGCTTTCAATGCAAGCTATGCGGTTTTAGCTGGTTGAACTGCAACAGTACACCAACACGTACTCTTGCCAACCTGTGCCTAATATTCTCTGGAATTACATAAGCAGTATGCATCCCTCCAGGGAGAAAGTTGTATTCCATTCCAACACAAGAATTTCCACGTGTAGGTGGCATACGTATATGCAACTCCCATTCTGGCATGATGATGGGTTTCAGAATGTATCAGACACTCGGCTGTACAAAAAAAAGTTTGAAAAATAAGTTAATGCTGTTTATGATCATTAGTTTTTTTTAACAAAAGTTACAAATTATTTTTGAGGAGATTAATAAATTTGAGGAGACTTTTGACTCTTTCAGTGCAGTTTTAAAATGGTTATTTTATACTGCAGGAAAAATAGGCAACTATTTGCAGTGTTTAATATCTTAATATTTCTTCAGAGGTAACGTCTTCTGTGCACCACAGCACTCCCTGATGTATTGAAGGGGATTAAAGTTTCTGGAAAAGAGATGTCAGAATTACTCAGCTTGAAATGTAATGCTCTTGCCCTCTTCTGATTGAATCTCAGACAGAGATTTGTACAATATTTAAAAAATTGGTTCAATTGCTTTTCTAAAAGTTTTGTTTAGAAAGACTGTCTTTGTAGGCAAACATGGCAGCCAATTTGCACACTGCCCATTGTCCAGCTACTGGCCCATCTCAAACCTCCCTTTCCTATCCAAGGTCCTTGAGAGAGCCGTTGCCTCCCAGCTTCGCCCTTTCCTCTTCTCCCACTCCCTCCATGAATCCCTCCAATTGGGTTTCCGTGCTGACCATGTGCAACCAGTGCTCCCTTTGCCTCCTTGTCCTCTTCAACCTTTCCACTGCCTTTGACACCGTGGACCATTCAATCTTCCTCCACCGCCTCTCCTTCCACTTCAACCTTCAAGGTTCTGTCCTTGACTGGTTCAGGTCCTACCTTTCACACTGTCTCCACTTCATCACAGCAAACGGCTTCTCCTCCAGCTTCTCTTCCATGTCTCGTGCGGTGTTCCTCAGGGCTTGTCCTTGGTCCTCTCCTCTTCACCCTTGGTGACATCATCCGCAGACACGGGGTAAATTTCCATATATATGCGGATGACACCCAACTCTATCTCTCTGCCTCCACCCTCAACTCCAGGACTACTGGCGTCCTGACCGACCATCAAGTCCTGGACGAGGGACAACTTTCTCCAACTCAATGTCAGCAAGACCGAGGCCCTCCTGATTGGCTCACGCCAGCGCCTCCGCACCTTGGGCGCCTGCAGCATCAGCCTCCACGGCTGCACACTCAACCTCACTAAGCCAGTCAGGTACCTGGGTGTCTTGTTTGACCCTGAACTGTCCTTTCTCCCCCACATCCGCGCCATGACCGGCACTGCCTACCACCACCTCCACAACATTGCCAGACTCCACCACTGCCTCAACCCTCAGGCTGTCGAAAACCTCACCCACGCATTCGTCACATCAAGGCTCGATATGGAAACTCCCTTCTCATCAGTCTTCCCAACTCTTCCCTTCACAAGCTGCAGATCATCCAAAACTCTGCAGGTTGTGTATTCTCGCGCACCAGGCTCGATGACCCCATCGCTCCCACCCTCCCCAAATCCACTGGCTCTCCATCCCCCAGAGGATCGAGTTTAAGATCATCGTCCTCACTTTCAAGGCCACCCATGGCCTTGCCCCCTCCTACCTCTCTGACCTGCTGACTCCCTACCAACCTGCCCGCTCCCTCTGTTCAGTGTCCTCCGGTTTGCTCCATGTCTCTCGCCCGACCCGCCCTACCATGGATGGCTGGGCTTTCAGCCTCTCTGCCCCCACAACAACAACAACAACAACAAGATTCCATTTATAGAGCGCCTTTCACGTCAGGAGGACGTCCCAAGGCGCTGCACAGTTGGGTCATGACCCGAGCAGGGGGGAAATGGTCAGGGTGAGGGGAGGGAAGGGAGGGAGAGAGGAGGGGGGAAATGGTCAGGGTGAGGGGAGGGAAGGGAGGGAGCGAGGAGGAGGAAGAGAGTCGAGAGGGGAGCTGAAGGCACGGTCAAAGAGAAAGGTTTTGAGACCGGCCTTGAAGGAGGAAAGGGAGGAAGCAAGGCGAAGGCACTGGGGGATGGAGTTCCAGAGCCTCGGGGCTGAGAGGCTGAAGGCCCGACCACCGATAGTAGGGCGGTTGGGGCGGGGGACGTGGAGCAGACCGGAGCCAGAGGAACGGAGGGTACGGGCAGGTAGGTAGGGGGATAGTAGGTTGGAGAGGTAGGAGGGAGCAAGGCCGTGAATGGCCTTGTAGGTGAGGATGAGGATCTTGAAATCAATCCTCTGGGGGATGGGGAGCCAGTGGAGGCGAGCGAGGGTGGGAGTGATGTGGTCCCGAAGCCTGGTGCGGGACAGTACACGAGCTGCAGAGTTCTGAATGACCTGCAGCTTGTGGAGGGAGGTGCCGGGAAGGCCGGCGAGGAGAGAGTTCCCATAGTCCAGCCTTGAGGTGACAAAGGCGTGAACCAGGGTTTCAGCAGCGTGAGGGGTGAGGTAGTGCCGTAATCTGGCGATATTCCGGAGGTGATGGAAGGCGGTGCCAGTTGTGGTGCGGATGTGAGGGAGAAAGGACAGCTCAGGGTCGAACAAAACGCCGAGGTTCCTGACTGGCTTTGAGAGGTGGAGAGTGCAGCCTTGGATGCTGATGGTGTCAGCGCCTGAGGTGCGGAGGCGCTGACGTGAGCCAATCAGGAGGGCCTCGGTTTTTCGCACGTTGAGCTGAAGAAAGTTGTCTCTCGTCCAGGACTCGATGTCGGACAGGCAGGCTGTCAGGACATCGGTGGTCGTGGAGTTGAGAGTAGAGGAGGAAAGGTAGAGTTGGGTGTCATCCGCATACATGTGGAAGTTAACCCCATGTTTGCGGATGATGTCACCAAGGGGGAGCATATAGAGGGTGAAGAGGAGGGGACCGAGGACAGAGCCCTGAGGGACACCACATGAGACAGTACGGGGGGTGGAGGAGAAGCCATTCGTTGAGACGAAGTGAAGACGGTGGGAAAGGTAAGAGCTAAACCATTCAAGGACAGTGCCTTGAAGGTTGAGGTGGGAGGACAAGCGGTGGAGTAGGATAGCGTGGTCGACCGTATCGAATGCTGCCGATAGGTCGAGGAGGACGAGGAGACAGAGGGAGCCCTGGTCACAGATGGTCAGGATATCATTGGTGACCTTGACCAGGGCAGTTTCTGTGCTATGAGCAGCACGGAAACCTGACTGAAGGGGTTCAAAAAGAGAATGGGTGGAGAGGAAAGAGCGCAGTTGGGAGGCGACAACTCTTTCCAAGACCTTGGAGAGAAAGGGGAGGTTGGAGATGGGCCGGTAGCTTGATAGCTGCGACGCATCAAGGGAGGGTTTTTTCAGGGTGGGCGTGATGATGGCAGTTTTTAATGGAATGGGGACAGAGCCAGAGGAGAGGGACAGGTTTATGATGTCAGTGATGTGTGGGGCAAGAAAGTGGAGCTGGGAGATAAGGAGTGGAGTGGGGATGGGGTCAAGGGAGCAGGTGGTTGGTTTTAGGGATAGGATGAGTTCAGTGACAGAGGGTGGGGAAACGGGTACGAAGGTGTGTAGGGGAGGATGGGTAGGAGTCGGAGTGTGGGAGGGAAGGGGTGGGTGGTGGGTGGAAGTTGGAGGGGAAGTGACCGCGGAGCGGATTCCCTTGATCTTGGATTCAAGGAAATCCAGCATCTCCTCGCAGTGAAGGTTGGAGGAGATGACCTGCGCGGGGTGGCGGGGGGGACGGAGGAGTCGGGATGTGGTGGAAAACAGTAGCCTGGGGTTGTTCTTCGCCTCCAGGATTATCCTGGAGTAGAAGGACGACTTGGCCGAGGCTAGAGTGGAGCGGTAAATTTTGAGGAGGTCCAGCCAGATTTGTCGGACACTCTGGAACTCCATCCCACGGTCCCTTCGTCTCGCTTCCTCCCTTGCCTCCTTCAAGGCCGGTCTCAAGACCCTTCTCTTCGATCGTGCCTTTGGTTGCCCTCCCACGTCTCTGCCTTCCCTCACTCCTACACCCCCCCTCCCCCATGCTCAGGCCCCGACACCTGATTGTTCAGCCTTTTGGGACGTCCTCCTGACGTGAAAGGCGCTCTATAAATGTAATTTTGTTGTTGTCATTTTGTTGTTGTTGTCCAATTGTCCCATAAACAACTATAAAGTCAACAACCAAATTTATTTGGAGGACTGTCGGCCAGCACACTGAGAGAAATTCCCTTGTCTTTTCGAATAATGTTATTGGATCTTTCAGGTGCACCTGAACAGGCAAATGGATTTAATGTCTCATGCAAAAGATTGCATTTTCAACAATGCAGCGCTTTTCCAGCCCTGCACTGGAATGTCAACCTCGACTGAGACCAGGGATTTTCCTTTGGAAGGAATTTGGAAGTTACAAATGGGCATTTCTATTTGTGGGAACACAGAATCGGACTGGGATCTTGGCTGAGATCACATTTCTCACATCTGTGAGAGTGACCTCCTCACGGGCGTGGGGCAGGTTTGTTTTTCCTTAACATATTTGATATGTTTACGTCATGGTTGATGATCAGCTGTTATTTCTCTCTATCACAAAACCCGCTGCAATATATTAAAGCCTTCATCTTCATTTACAAGCCAGCACATTTGTGAAATGAAGAATCCCTGCTGCCAGACGTCTGATGAATCCACTGTGGGATGTCTTTTCATACAGCACACATATCTTGACAAGGACAAGTTTGCAAAATCTTTCAAGTAGGTTACAGTACACAATGTACTGGCAGACTATCAAATATCAGCAATCAAGTCTGTGAATTATGTTTGCTTTAGGATTAATCCTCAGTATAATTTGACTTCAAAGCCCATCAGAATGTAGAATTAATGAGGCATCAAGACGGTTTTAAAGCTCAGACTACAAAATATATAATAGAATGAAGGGAATTGCGCTATGACCGTTATATTGTCATGGTTCATGGCCCAGTCTCAAGAAATCACCATTATTTTTTTTCTATTCGATGACAGACTTGTTGCAGAGGACATTGATAGCCTGGAATTAATGTCATATCTGTCTCTCCAGCTCCAGGTTACGTATCTGTACCTCGCTTCTCTGAAACTCAATTATCGAGAGAGCCAATATTAATTCATGCAATGTTTGTGAGGGTAGTCAGCGAACTTTGCATAACTTGATATACCAGTCTCGGAGGAAATGCTGAGGTGGGTCATTTGATTAATATCTAGGTTGAAAGGGCTATGAAAGGGCTATAATAAGTGCCTGGGTAGTCTGTGGTTGTAAGTTGGCACATGTTTGTGACTGCTCTGAAAGCATTCAGAAACCTATCGCTTTCCAGGGGTAATAATCCCTGAAAAAAAATTTGGTCACTCAATCCACGTCTCTTTGTGGCTGTCACATTTCACCCACAAAATATACAAGACAATTCACTTGACAATATATTCTGTTCAGTGCTTTGAGACGTCTCAACAACGCGATAAGGCGCTATATCAAATGCAAGGATTTATTATTATTTTGAGGGGTGATTTCATTGAGCTATTGAAAGTAAGGAAAGGAATTGGCAGGTTAAATAATGGATGTCCCTATTCTCTGGTAGAAAGATTTATTACAAGGGGCACGGTCTTAAAATCAGAAATAAGAGGGTTAGAACTGAGATCAGGAATCATTTCTTCACAAAAGGGTTGTTTTGAAAGGCTCTTCACCAGAAAACTTCAGAGAGAGAATATATAGCGATGTTTAAACAGTAATAATATGCACTGCATACAGTTCTAGTTGCCATGACGATGACAGAATTGCCAAGAACCTAGATAAGTGCTGAGGAGAGCAATGTGGATGATCCCCAATGCTAGAGGAATGACATATGAGCAATGATTAGACAAGGTAGGGCTCTTTGGGCTTGAGAGAAGATGACTTAGAGGGGACCTTATAGAGTAGGGTGACCATTCATCCCCAATTTCTGGAGACAGTCACCAGTTGAGGTATTGTATCCCTGGGGGCCAAATCTGTCCTGTCTTGATTTCAGCAACAAACTGAGCAAGAACAATAAAATTTTAAAACATATACACTCATCAGAGAAATACAGCCATTAATCCAACTATCTTCTCCAGTACTGCCAGCATCAGGAATTGTTGTGAGTTCATTTTTTTTTGCTATCTTTCCCTGGATTTGGTTTACAAAATAAGGTCACCCTATTAATAATAATAATCCTTGCATTTGATATAGCGCTTTTCACGTCGGGAGGACGTCCCAAAGCGCTTCACAGAACACACTGTAACGTGAATTGACTGTATATTTGTGGGCGAACGCGGCAGCCAATTGCACACAGCAATGTCCCACAAACAGTCGTAGATTGAAAATGACCAATTTATCATTGTTTTGGGTTTTGGAGGGATTATTATTAGGCGTGTGGAGTAAGGAAACTTGCCCAAGGTTTCGCCCTCTGCCTGGAATTGAACTCAGGTCTCTCACTTGCAAAGCGAGTGCTCTAACCACTGAGCTACGGGACTCCACAAAAGACAGACATACAGACATACACAAACAGACAGACAAATAGAGACAGGCAGACACACACACACAGAGACAGACATACAGACAGACTGACAAACACACACACACACACACACACACAGAGACAGACAGACAGACAGACAGACACTGGCCGTTTATCTAAACGAGGAAGCGGTTTGCTGGAGTTTTCAGTTACATTTATGCAATGGCATCAACGCCAAGGGCTGAATACCTATTCTAGGTATATAAAATTTTAAATGAGATTGTAAAAATGAACCCAGGACAATACTCCAGGATACACCAGGACAGGGGAATAAGAGGACATAGGTTTAGAGATGCAAAAGGTAATTTCAGAACAGCTACCAGGAAGATTTTATTTGCCCAGAGGGTAATTAATGACTGGAACAGGTTGCCAGGAAGAGGTTTGAGGCCAGGACACCAAATTCATGGTATGGTTAGTGTTCTTGAGGAATGAGATCAGATGGGTCGAAATGCCTTCTTCATTCAAACCAATCTTGTGACTTTGTGAAAGACAGATAAGTAGCATACAGAGATATTAAGAAGGATGGCACAATGGGTGGAGTATTGAGATTAAAAGATCTACCAAAATCTAATGACTAGTGGAATACAAGAACAATAACAACAACTTGAATTTATATGGTGCCCTCCACGCAAGATGGCGTCTCAGAGCGCTTCCCAATAATGGATGTTGGGGCCGAGCCAGGGGGAGGGGGAAGAAGGTGACCAAAGGTTCGGTAGAAAAGAAAGGTCTTTAGCCAAGACCTGAAAATAGGAAGAGAGAGGGCGAGGTGAAGAGAGTGAGAAAGGGAGTTCCAGAGCCTCGGGGCATAGTGGCTGAAGACTCGGCCACCAATGGTGGAGCGGAGGATTCGGGGGACAAGGAGGATGCCAGACCCAGTGGAGCGAAGGCAACGGGCACTGTAGTGAGGAGAGAGGTCAGAGAGGGTGCAGAGGAGTGGAGGGAATTAAAGACAAGAGTGAGGATCTTGAAGTCGATCCTCTCTGGGACAGGCAGCCCGTGCAGTCTGGCAAGGACTGGGGTAATCGGGGAGTGGAGTTTAGTACGGGTAAGAATGTGGACGGCAGAGTTCTGGATGTCCTGGATTTTATGAATGATAGTGGAGGGGAGACCAGCGAGGAGGGCATTTGAATAGTTCAGCCGAGAGGTGACATATCCTTGATGAATATGCTGAATGACCTCTTCCTGTTTCTGTTTTCCTTGGTCCTGTAACATTAGGCTACTGAGGGTACGTCAGCACGGTTTCACCCATCTGAATATTCTAATCATGTTGGCCTTGGGCTGACTCTGAGTAAACCACAGGACTATCACGACACAACAAATTCCAACTACAATAACAAATTCACTTCTTTCTTAGCCAATTTAACTCTTCATAATACAATACACAGCATAACGATATTTCCTCATACTATTTTATCTTGTGTTATACGAGTTATCCTGTGACACCCATTATGCTTGGATAGAAGTACTGCAATTCAGCTGAATTTAACTAAAACAACATTTATAATCAAGATAGCAGTTGTGCAAGTCATTTTGAGACCTACTAACAGGCATAAGCAACCTTCATGTAATCAAAAGAACATTTTATGATCAAGATTTTGTAATTCTGCAGGTCAGCTTGACTCTAGCTAATAAAACTAAGCATACTTAACTCAAACAAATCATTTAATTGTTGGGGTGGGGGTCAGCTGATTGCAGAAATCCATCTCCATGCTTAACAATATCCAATCGAAACTGAGAATTCCATGCATCCCACCTAGACATGGAAATTCAAATTAATATTTATTGGATTCAAATGGGCATTCTGTCCCTGGTAGGCTCAACAACAACAACAACATTACATTTATAGAGCGCTTTTCACGTTGGGAGGATGTCCCAAAGCGCTGAACAGTCAGATGTCGGGGCCCGAGCATGGGGGAGGGGTGGTGTAGGGGTGAGGAAAGGCAGAGAGGTGGGAGGAAGACCAAAGGCACAGTCGAAGAGAAAGGTCTTGAGACCGGCCTTGAAGGAGGCAAGGGAGGAAGCGAGGGGAAGAGACCAAGGGATGGAGTTCCAGAGTGTGGGGGTAGAGAGGCTGGAATGGTAGGGCGGGTCGAGCGGGAGACATGGAGCATGCCAGAGCCTGATGTACGGAGGGAGCGGGCAGGTTGGTAGGGAGTCAGCAGGTCAGAGAGGTAGGAGGGTCAAGGCCATGGATGGCCTTAAAGGTTAGGACGATGATCTTGAACTCGATCCTCTGGGGGATGGGGAGCCAGTGGAGTCGGGCGAGGGTGGGGGTGATGGGGTCGCGGAGACTGGTGCGTGAGAGTACACGAGCTGCAGAGTTTTGGATGATCTGCAGCTTATGAAGGGAAGAGTTCGGAAGGCCGATGAGGATGGAAGAGTTCGGAAGGCCGATAAGCACAGAGTGCTCATTCTGCTTCTATCCCCCAGTGCCTTCACCTTGCCTCCTCCCTTTCCTCCTTCAAGGCCGGTCTCAAGACCTTTCTCTTTGACTGTGCCTTCAGCTCCCCTCTCGACTCTCTACCCCCTCTTCGCTCCCTCCCTTCCCTCCCCTCACCCTGACCATTTCACCCCTGCTCGGGTCCTGACCCAACTGTACAGCGCCTTGGGACGTCCTCCCGACGTGAAAGGCGCTCTATAAATGGAATCTTGTTGTTGTTGTTGTTGCTTACCTGAATTCCGGAAAGTATTGGGCACAGGTTAGCAAGAGCCAAGGCTTGGGGACACAAGAGTGTGTGTTGGGATATCTTAGCATTGAAAGCTTAGTCGCTGCTTGTCCAGCTAGGACCACCCTACTCATCAAGGTTTTGGCTTGCAGGTTAATAGGAGCTGGATGGGAACAATTGTTGCCCCAGTGACTGGTTTGCCCTACCAAGTGCTACCGATGAGCCAAGCTGGCTGTGCTGTTATCAGCAGTGCCCCGGAGGACCGCATGTCCGTATGGCTCAGGAACCAGACTACTGACTAGTTGATTCTGACATCTGTTGCCAAACATGTCACCTGGGAGCCTGATCAGCTTGAAGGAAACCCTGTTTACATCCTCCCAAAGAGTATAGCCAATACAGTACAAAATTACATTTGTATAGCGCCTTTCATGTCGGGAGGATGTCCCAAGGCACTGAACAGTCAGGGATTTGGTCATTTGACATCTGACAAGTGTGGGTTTGAGTCCTCACCAGGTGGATGGCAGGTATTAGGAACTCCATTTGAGTTTCCTGGTGGACAGCACAGCTCAGCATGAAACACATGAGAGCATTGCCACCATCTTCCTGCGCACAACTCAGACACACTTTTGATTTGATCTGGCACCTATAAGGTTGAAATGTTTTAAATTGCTCTCAAGTGTAGTGTCTGTGTAGTTGTAGGCAAACATGGCAGTCAATTGAGCACCACAAAGTCCTACAGTCACGTGACTACAATTTTTTAATTGGAAAAATGTTTTTCAATATTATCACAAGGTCTTTGAAGTCCACCTTAACAGGAAGTTTCATTGACTTTGGTGTTATGGTCATACTTCTCTCATACACTGGAATGTGTATTACCATTCTTTGGTGGGCATCTTGAGGAACTTATTGAATGATCTTTGGTGATGACTTGCCCACAACATCTGAGCTTTTTGTGGTGAACAGCACCATCTCCTGGCCAACAGCTGCTTTGTCCCTATGCTTCAACTAATATTGCATATGTACAACAACAACAACTTGGACTTACGTAGCACCCTCCACTCAGGATGGCGTCTCAGAGCGCTTAACAGTGGTGGAGCCTGACTCCGAGGGTGGGCGAGGTGGCCGTAAGCACGGCTGAAGAAGAAGGTTAAAAAATAGAGGGATTAGGGGATATGGGGATAGGGCAGGTAATTAGAGTTAGGTCAGAAGATCAGCCATGACCTTATCGAATGGCGGGACAGGCTCAAGGGGCTGAATGGCCTACTCCTGCTCCTAATTCTTATGTTCTTATGTTTTTAGGCAGGACATCTGTGCCTTCATTTGCCCATCCTACTGACAGAGTCCAACAGGAGAGCTGGGTGTCTTGATGGGCAGGTGGATGGTCCAAAGAGAGAGCATATTCACTGTCGTCAGTAAAAGTTGTGGCAACTACGTATGTGTTCCCTACAAATGCACCTCATTCAGAAGCCTCAGCTGCACTCTAGTGGAGATTTACACAAAGTGCAATTCTTTGCATCAGTTTCACTATGATGAGTTGCTCAGCGATGTCCAAGCAAATTATAGGATGAAGCTCCAATGCAGTGCTGGGGGAGCGCTGCATGTTTGGAGGTGCCATTCTTTGGATGAGATGTTACACTGAGGTCCATTCTGTCTGTTCAGCTGGAAAGATCCATTGACATGGGATTAGAAGGGAGTTTCTCCCAGGATCCTGGATCCTGGACAATCATCCCCTAAAATAAAATGGGTCATTCACTTCATGTCTCTCTATGGGACACTGCCATGCAGAAATTGACTGCCATGTTTGCCTACAAAATACGCAGTCACTACACTTTACAGTAAGTCTGGTGAAATGCTTTGAGACGTGATAAGGTGCGACATCAAATGTAAGGATTATTATTATGCGTCTGTCAGCGCATTCAAAGTTTTCGAAGTTTGATAGTTAAGGAATCTGATAAGAAATACCTAAAAATTACTAATTACATCACAAATCCACATTATTATTTCATTTTTAGATATTATGGCGTAGCATGGGAATGACTTCCATTTCATATATCAAGCAAAAACATTTAAAAGCAGCACAAAATGAATAGAAAGGAGCTAAAGGTGACATTTTGGCTTCTAAATAATGATGAGGTATTTCAATGTCTTTAATAACCATTGAGGTTCATACGTTATTTCTCTCCTAACTCAAATTATGATAGTTCTTTGAAATAACACTTTTATGTGAGGACAGGAGCTTCTGATGTTTGTGTTATTTCTTTTGTGCAGATCACTTCTAACAGGACAGTTATAACAGTGAGCTCTCCCAGTCCAGGTAAATAATTAATAATTGTGAACGTACTTTTTCTGTTACAGTCAGACATCCTGTGGTGATGAGAGAGTTGTCTGTAAAATCTGGGATTAACCAGGAAAAAATCCCTGAGTAAAATTTGTTTAATAACATATTATTTTTATGATGTATTACATCAAGTTTTAGAAATAGTGTGAAGGGACATTGTTATCAAAAAATAATAATACTCCTTACATTTGGTAGAGAGCCTTTCACCTTAGCAGGACATCTGAAATTGTTTCACAGGATATACTGTAAAGCGTGTGTTTTATGGAGAAAAATTGCGACAATACTGATAAATACTTTTGTAACTTTCTATGATGAAGTTATACAATTGTGAACTCCAAATTAATCATAATGTAATACTCTGCTATAAGATAAATGAATAATAATACTTTCAACTAATGTAGTGGGTTTCATGTTAACAAGACATCTCAAAGCACCTCACAGCATTTGCTGTGAAGTCCAGTGACTGTGCATCTTGTAGGCGAACTGTCTATCAATAATAATATAAAACAATTATTTTACCTAAAATATAGCATATATATGGAAGTTAAAGGCTTCAGATTTTATATTTATGATAATCAGTGATTATCAGTCACTTCAGTTGCATTTTTACACACATTTACAGGAGCTTAAACTCAGTGATTTTCTATCGGATTCTTTAGTGAGAGCTCTGAGTCCCAGACACAATTCTACAGGATTCTGTTCTGACACAGTCTGTTTCTGGAGACAAGTTTCCAGTGGGTCACCATGATCATATTTCCTTATTTCTGAATTGGAAGTCCTTACCCGAGGAATCCCATGGTGAATTGCTGAGTTTTACACCCGGTCATCTTCAAAACAAAACATTTAGAACTCTCACATTGTTGCCTCCAGATGGCACACTTGTCTTAACAATGAAGTGATTTTAAAACCCGTCATAACTCTGTGTTACATGTTAAGCATTATGCAGTTTTCCTCGTAGCATTTTGCCCACAAAATACACAGTCGATCCACTTTACAGTATATCCTCTGAAGCTCTTAAGACTTCTCGATGATGTGATAACATGCTTTATCAAATGCAAGGAATATTATTATTCAAGCTCTTTTGTGATTATGTACTTTTCCCATTTACTAGAATAGCATGTTTAGGTTATTCACATGTTTTTTCGCTAGTGATGGTAAATTAAACCACCTGACACAATGTAATCTAATGGGGTCCAATATGCGGTATTTCTGAACAAGATTCCTAAATAAAGAATCTGAGTCACATAAAAATGGGGACTGCTTATGGTCAGCAAGACTGAGGCCCTCCTGATTGGCGCACGCCAGCACCTCCGCATCTCAGGCGCTGGCAGCATCAGCCTCCACGGCTGCACACTCAACCTCACTAAGCCAGTCAGGAACCTGGGTATCTTGTTTGACCCTGAAATGTCCTTTTCCCCCACATCCGCGCCATGACCGGCACTGCATACCACCACCTCCGCAACATTGCAAAACTGTGCCACTGCCTCACCCCTCAGGCTGCCGAAACCCTCACCCACGCATTCGTCACATCAAGGCTCGATTACGGGAACTCCCTCCTCATCGGCCTTCCCAACGCTTCCCTTCACAAGCTGCAGATCATCGAAAACTCTGCAGCTCGTGTACTCTCGCGCACCAGGCTCCGTGACCCCATCACTCCCACCCTCGCCCAACTGCACTGGCTCCCCATCCCCCAGAGGATTGAATTCAAGATCCTTGTCCTCACTTTCAAGACCATCCATGGCCTTGTCCTCTCTTACTTCCCTCCGTTCAGCGGGCTCCGGCCTGCACTATGTCTCTCGCCCGACCCGCACTACCATCAGAGGCCGGGCTTTCAGCCTCTATGACCCCACACTCCATCCCAGAACTCCATCCCGCAGTCCCTTCGCCTCGCTTTCTCCCTCGCCTCCTTCAAGGCCGGTCTCAAGACCCTCCTCTTCAATCGTGCCTTCAGTTGCCTTCTCACCTCTCTGCCTTCCCTCACCCCTACTCCACCCCTACCCCATGCTCGGGTCCTGAGCCCTGTGTGTCCGGTCGCCCGATGTGAAAGGCGCTCTATAAATGTCATTTTGTTGTTGTTACTAGGTATAAGTTACACTGTTCTGCAGAAACCCTACTCACTCACAATCTACTTCTGGAGCAGAATTCTTGTGGGTTGATGGTAATTCTAAGTGATACCCATTGAGATATACAGCAAAATAGACTCCAGTAATAGACTCCAGTTGAAACAGCTCCATAAATGACCTGTTGTATTTTTGTCAATGGGGATTTGTGAGTATCAGCTTGACTTGTTATTTCTAAGGCAGATGTTCGTGGGTTCAGGCTCTTTGTCAAGACTTTAACTCACAGTTCACGGTGAAACTTCTGTTGATTACAAGTAGAGCAATAATTAGATAATTATTTGGGGAGGACAAGTTTTCAGGGCTATGGGGAGAGAGCGGGAGATTGATTTGGATAGCACTTTTCAAAGAGCCAGCACAAACACGATGGGCCGATTGGCCTCCTTCTCTGCTGTATAATTCTATGATTCTATGAGTGATACATTGTGAAAGGTGTTGTCCTTCAGATGAGACCTTAAACCAAGGCCACTGCTGCTTGTTGGTGGATGTTAAAGATTCTGTAACACTATTGGAAAGGAGAAGGAGTTTCTCCTGCTGTCCAAGCCAACTATCCTCCAAAATAAAACGGTCATTCAAGTCATGGTGCTTTGGGATCTTTTCGTGTATGAAAATTGGCGGCTGTGTTTGCCACAAATATAGACATTATACTTAACATCTGTGAAGCACTTTCGAAATATTTTAGTGTGATGCGATTTATATCAAATACAAGCATATAATATTAATAATAATAAGCATATTATTATTCCCTGGCAGTAGTGGTGAGAGAAAAAAACACATTGACACGAAATACATTTTTCATGGATTAGAAGCTGGATGGATATTTAACACCGTATTTAAGTTGTCCAAAACACTGGCAGCACTGTCACTCTGAGACACTATCCTGCATATAGGGATGCAAGTTGTTGTTACCAAGCCATTCCCTTGTGCCAGGGAAATAGACAAAGCAATTTGTCTCACCTCAGCAAAGCAGCTATAACCTGATCATATATCATCGGAAATTGTGCACAAGCAACACCTGTAGAACATCTCCTGAGTATAGAAGAAAGCAGCTACCACTCACTGCTATGCGCAAGGCCGTGTTTACTGCACAATTTGTTTGTTCATTCCCAAGTCAGTTTTCAACTCTTCTGAGAGATTACAAACTGTTTGCTTTGAAACCTTTAGGGTCTTTGGTTATTTGTCAGGCCAAGAACCTAGAAACGTTCCCTATTATCCAGTACACTACAAGATGATCTTCTCCACCATATTTTCCTGTTCTGTCCCTAACTCATTAAATATGTTCTGTGTTATCAATTAGTTTTGTAACTTTTAGTGCTACAGAATGCAATAATATGCCTTATATATACTGCTTTAACTTATAACATAATCATAAATAATAATTATTGCCTTTGGAATAGTGCGTTTTGTGTCAGCAGGATGTCTCAATGTGCTTCATAATGTATACTATCAAGTGTAGTGACTGTGTACTTCATAGACAAATGTAGCAGTGTAGTCATCTCAGGAACTACATCACACTCGGATGTGCTGAGATCCATCCAGAGAGATTGTTTGTCACTGCAGTGTTGAGCTCCAGTATAACAGCTGCAACATTACAGATCCAG
Source organism: Callorhinchus milii (assembly GCF_018977255.1). Taxonomy (NCBI): domain Eukaryota; kingdom Metazoa; phylum Chordata; class Chondrichthyes; order Chimaeriformes; family Callorhinchidae; genus Callorhinchus; species Callorhinchus milii. The sequence goes on along the minus strand of NW_024704742.1, from coordinate 20,681,383 downwards.
AAATCAGTGTCATCACACATGCTGAAAACATACTATCTATTTACTTCATCATCTTGTCCTGGGAAGTAGACTAACTTTCTGCACAACTGACTGAAGGAGGGCAGTTTGAGACGTAATGTGGGAATGGAACAATAGATTAGAGCTTTTGCTTGATTGACATTTGGAAGGAATGGACCATTGGGATGGAATCTGTGACTCAGTAGGTTTTGTGTGGTTTGGGAATGAGTGGGATTGTACATGCAGTGCCTGGATGGAATCCACCTCGATTGCCCTGCAGAGAGGCAACCAGCTGCTGCTTAAACTCCGCACCTCCATCGCTCAATGGGAAGGGTCATGTGCCCGAGCTGCGGACAGGAAAATGGTGGCAATGCAATGCTTTCTCACATTTCCTGCTGAGCTGTGTTGCCCACCGGGAAGCTCACAGGGCGTGTCTTGTACCTACCGTCCACCGAGTGGGGGCTCAAACCCAAGCTTGTCGGATGTCGAACGACAAACTAGTGACTATCCTCTTCAGGGGTGAGATAAACAGGATCTCCTTGGAGCTGAAAGCCTGGCAACAGAATGTCAGAATTGAACCAGTCCTCTGTAGTCTGGTTCCTGAGCCAGGCGGGTCTGCAGTATTCCAGGGCACTACTGATGACAGCACTGGCTCATTGGCAGGACCTGAAAGGACAGACCTGTCACTGGGGGCAGGGAGTCATCCCACTCAGCTTCTGTTAACCCAAAGCCCTAATGGGTAGGATGGTCGAAGCAGTGGGAAAGCTTGCCAGACAGCAATGTCAATGGCAAGCTTTGTGGTTTTAGCTGGTTAGTCTCGAACAGTACCCCATCGCACACTCTGGTGTCCCCAAACCTTGGATCTTGCCAACCTGTGCGTAATACTTTCCGGAATTAAGTAAGCAGGATCTGTCCCCCCAGGAAGAGAGTGCACATTCCATGCCAACAAACTATCTCTGGGATTTTCACATATAAGTGAGTTGCATGGAATATAATAATAATAATAATAATAATAATAATAATCGTTGCATTTGATACAGTGCAATATTATTTCTTTGAGATGTCTCAAAGCTCTTCACAGAATATACCGTAAATCCAATTGCGGACAGCAGTGTCCCACAAACAGTCATGGATTGAATGACCAAATTATTATTTGGTCTTAAAGAGAAGGCAGTGCTGGGCAACAATTTCCCAAATAAAGTTGGTCATTCGCTTCTTGGGTGGGAGTTGTGGGGCATTGTGGTGTGCAAATGGGATGCCATGTTTGTCTACACATACACAGTCACTACACTTTACAATATATCCTGTGAACTTTGAGATGTCATCCTGGCATGGTGCAAGGTGCCACACCAAACACAAGGATTATTATTGTTATTATTCTCGTTCATAGTTACTTATACAGAGAGCCAGGAAGATTAAACTTTCAGATCTCTGTTGCAAATCCTTATATTATTTCGCAAACATAATTGATGCAAACTTGTGGTGTAACTGGGCAAGAAAGAAATTATGTTTGATTTTTTTAAATGATAACATGTGCATTGTTTCTATATTTTGTGTGTTTTCTACTTGGATACAACACCTGTCGAATGATCCTTGATTTGAATTTGAGAGCCTTGAGCAAACAATGAGGGGAGAACTATCTAAGGCAAAGTTAGCGCTATTGTTTACAGCATCTAACAAATTTCATTACGGCTTCTGAGCCATTTCCCTGGTGGCAATTACCTCACGCTGAGCCATCTGGCAACTTATAAAAAATTACAGAATGTACTACATTCACAGTAACATTTCTATTACAGCTGATTCAGTAAACACTGTGCAATGCTGCTGACACCAAACACTAAACACAAATGGCTAGACTCTGACTCATGCACTGAGATGGTGGAGAATATGAGAAACTGACTAAAGGCCAGTTAACAAGCGAGCCCACAAACATTACTCTTGATCACACACAAAGAAAATCCAATGTAGATTTTCCTCTACCTGTTGTGCACCACACCAGTTTCTTCAGATTAGATTAAACCTTCTAGGTAAAATGGAAGCTGTACTCCTTGGCTCCAGTCAATGTCTTCACTCCTGTGATCTGAACTCCTCAACCTCCCTGGGTTCTCCTTGAGACTCACTGAACCAGTCAGCAATCTAGTTCGACCACCAGCTGTCCTTCCTCCACCACATCTGGTCTTTGACCAGGACGGCCTTCCTCCACCTCCGCCACATTGCCTGAGTCTGATTGTCACCAAATGGGTTGACTTCAAGATATTCACATTCATGTTCAAATCCCTTCACTCCCTGGCACCTCCCTACCTCTCCTACCCCCTCACTCCCCAATCTACTACTTGCCACCTCCACTCGACTGGCAGAGGCCTCCTGCTTGTCCCTCGCACCCTCTGCTCCACCATTAATAGCAAAAAGGTGAGGGTAGGGGAGTTCTGAATATTTTTTCTTTATGCAGAGAATTGTTAGGATGTAGAATGCCTTGCCAGGTTTAGTGGTTGAGGCAAAATCTATATTAGCTTTCAAGAGCGGACTAGATAGAATAATAATAATAATATTAATACTAATAATAATAATAATCCTTGCATTTGATATAGTACCTTATCACCTCTTTGAGACGTCTCAAAGCACTTCACAGAATATACTGTAAAATGAATTACTGTATATTTTGTGGGCGAAACGCAGCAGTCAATTGTGCACAGCAGTGTCCCACAAACAGTCATGGATTCAGTGACCAATTTATTATTATTATTTTTTTAAGGAATTATTACCGCTGAAAAGCGATCCGCCAATCGACTAACAACCGGGTTCCTATTTACTACTAGGTAAACAGAGGTGTGTGGAGTAAGGAAACATTGCCAAACATTTGGTCCTGCTGGGATTCAAACCCAGGTTTCTCACTTGCGAGGTGAGGTGAGTAACCATTAAGCTACAGGACTCGGCTACAGGAGGAAAAAAATTGCAGGGATTTGGATATAAAGCCAGGTAAATGGAACTGAATGGGTTGTTCCTTGAAAGACCCAGCACAGACACAATGGGTGAATGGCTGTCTTCTTTACTGTCAATTTCTATGGTTTTATTATTTGGAAAGAGAAGCAAGTTTCTCCTGGAATATTCATTCCATGGCTCTTTGTGGAACCCTGCAGTGTTTAAAATGGCTGTCATGTTTGTCCACTAATAAGGCAGATAAGAAATACGAAAATATCAAATGCAAGGATTATTAAATACATAGTTAATTTAGTAAACCACAATTTCTTGTGAAATGCTTTGAGATACCTCAAGATATCTTGATGTTATAGGCGTTCAGGTGATCAGAAATTTAGCAGAGAAACTAAAAGCAAAAAATTGTATCTTAAATGTTTTCAATTATTCATAGAAGACATATCAGAATCAGTTATTCACAGTTTCTAAACCAAAGAAGGCTGATATTTTTAGATTGCTTTCTTTCCTATTTGTTCAACTGTAACATGACCACTAAAGTATGTAAATTTAGCTTTCATTGCCTTATCAGTTTTCGAGCATCAACTCAGAATTATTCATAAGAATGCAGAATGCATTGCTTGCTGCATCAAACTCCCAGAATCATTGAACCTTACATCACAGAAGAAGGCCATTTGGCCCATCGTATCTGTGCCAGGTTCTTTGAAAGAGAAATCAACTAGTCCCACTCCTCCACTCTTACCCCATAGCCCTACAAAGTTTTCCTTTTTAAGTGCCTAACCAATTCCCCTTTGAATGTTATTATTGAATCTGCTTCCACCACCCTTTCAGACAGTAATAGCCCTCTAGGTAAAATAATTCTCCCTGTTTCCCATCTGGTTCTTTTGCCAATTATGTTAAATCTGGGTTACCAACCCACCCGCCAGAGGAAACAGTCTCTCCCTATCTACTCTATAACAACAAAACAACAACAACTTGCACTTATATAGCACCCTCCATGCAGGGTAGCATCTCAGAGCCCTTTCAAAACCCTTCTATCAAAACCCCTCTTAATTTTGAACACCTCCATAAAATCTCTCCTTAACTTTCTCTGTTCGAAGGAGAATAATCGCAGCCTCTCTAGCCTTTCCACATGATTATATTCCCTCATCCCTGGTATCATTCTTGTATATCTCCTCTGCATCTTCTCCAAGGCTTTGATATCCTTCCTAAAATATGATGCCCAGAGTGGGACATAATACTATAGCTGAGGCCTAACCAGTGATTTGTAAAGGTTCAACTTAACTTCCTTGCTTTTGTACTTTATGCCTCTATTTATAAAGCCAAGGATCCCATATACTTTTTAACAGCTTTGTCGACTTGTCCTGCCACCTTCAAAGATTTATGTATGTGAAAACCCAGGTCTCTCTATTCCTTCACCCCCTTTATAATTGTACCATTTATCTTATATTGCCTCTCCTCATTCCTCATCCCAAAATGTATAATTTCATTGCATTAAATTCCATCTGCCATGTGACAGCCCATTTCACCAGCCTGTCTATGCCCTCCTACAGTCTGTTATTATCCTGGTAGTGGTCTTAATACTGATTCCCTGGGGTATACCACTGCATACCACTGTATACTCCACTCCAGTCTGAAAAAACAACTGTTCACCACTACCCTCTGCTTTCTGTCTCCCAGCCAATTTCAGATCCATGCTGTTACTGTTCCCTTAATCCCATAGTCTTCAATTTTGCTAACAAGTCAATTTCCTAGAGGTCTATTCTTCACTTGCTGTTAGCATTAGTGGTGTTTTTTCTAATAACAATATAGTATTGCAGAAAACAATTCTACAATTGTTTTTCCTAATCATTCGAAGTGATATCAGGGCTCAGAAATGAACCACTTTCCCCATTTCAGCCAAACGGTGTCACAATCAAGCACTCCCAGGTCAGGTACAACAATGTTTGATTCAGAGTGTAAGTCCATCTACTCTGCCTCCAACAATACACCTCAGACTCAATCTCGTAGGAATGCTGCACTGTTGCAATAGTTTAACAATCCCCGCATGAGCCATCCTTTGGCCTCACTGAGTCAGATAATCCCTAAGCCTCTTGGTGTAAACTCATGCTCATTAAGTAATAGGTTAAAGGAGGTTGAAAATGCACCCATTTACACCATTTTCAAGATTTTCAAGCCAGCTGTTCAAGTCCAGGTCCCAGAGGTGAAAGGCCTGTGTCTATCCCACTCCACCTTCTCTTGTTTCCCACTAGAATGGAAGATAGGGGAGGTGACCATAAGGTCTGATCAAAGAGATAGGTTTTTAGATGAGTTCCGAAAGTGGCTGAAAGCTTCTCCAACAATGGTGCAGACAGATAAGAAGCGAGTAAGGATTTGTAATGCAGAAGGAGTGTGAGGGGGATTAGAATCAAAGGAGATTACAGAGTTAAAGTGGGGCAAGGACATGGAGGATTTGAAGATAAGGAAGAGGATCTTTAAAGTTTATTTCAAATGCTTTGGAATGAACTCCTGACATGAAATGTGCTAAATAAGTTATTTTTTTGCATTGTGTCTGCTGAGGGATAGGGAGCTGGTGGGCTAAGCCAAGGATGGTGGTGATAGACTCACAGAGCCTTGTGCAGGAGAGATTGAAGGCAGTGGCGTTTCAGAGCTTGTTGAGGGAAATTTGTGGATTCTATCCCAAACTGCCTCCTTCTACGCCTCTCTCTATCCGTCTTCACATCAACTTCCCCCTTCCCCCCACCCCTATCCTTTGCTCTGATTCCGACCTCATTACTGTAATGTGCTCCAAGATATTATCTTACATGCTATATAAATGTAAGTTGTTGTTATAGATGTTGCCCATAGTCACCTCTGATCTCTCTCGACTCGCCCTCAAGCTCTGCCACTGTTAAGCACTCCAAGATGCTACACACATGAAGGGTGCTTATACATTTTTGTTGTGTGATAAAAACGTTTTTGTTCAAAAGTTGTACTCGTTTTTTTTGCAGAGTTAAAGTTAAATAAGTTCACAAATTGATCAAATTGCAAACAAAATATTCTTTATTGGAAAAGAAGATTCAGCATAGTTGCTTCTGAAATTCATTTTAAAAAAATAATTGTATACCCCTCAGTGTCAGCTTCAAGATTGATTTACTATAGTGGAAGAACAATTAACTCTATTCGTTGCTGCTCTATGAAGAATAACAATTCACAAGTGGATATAATAAGTGAATGCTTGCAACCACAGCAAATTATAATTCTCTATCGTATCAACATTAGACTAATAAGGCATATTCACTGGAAGGCTGCAGAATGTTATTATCATTTGTAATTTACTAAGACAATTAGTTGACAGAAGATGCTTCCCATCACTGATAAAATATAGATATAGATTCAATACTATCGCCCACAAAGCACAGAACCACTGCATTTTACAGCATGTCCTGTAAAGCATTTTGGGATGTCCTCCAGATGTGAAAGATGCTATATCAAATGTAAGGATTATTATAAAGGATTATTTTATGGCCAATTTAATTGCATATGATGTAAGTTTTGATTTATATTGTTGTAACAACAAATCAATTTAAATTAAAGCTGAAATACATCAATTTGCAATTATGTTACTAGTTTTGATCATTTCAATGGGGCATTAGTGATGATTGTAAAATTATAAGATCATACTAGAGATTTGTCTGGAAAAGCTCTTTGGCCCATTCAAATTCATCTTTCCATAATAACCATCCTGCCGTCAAACTTTTTCATAAATAAATTCGACAACAGTAACAAATTTAATTTATTTAGTACCTTCACATGAAGGCTTGACCGTCTATGGTGGGGTGTGCAGGATGGGGAATATGGAGCAGGCCATTGCCCACCGAGGAGGGAGTGGGAAGGTAGGTTGTGATCTCTTGTCCTACAGCTTCTAGCATGTCTGAAGTATTGTGTGGATTTACTTTGTCAATCCTAATTAGCATCTTATACTGTACACATATGTAACATCTCTCCTCTAAGACACCTTTATTCAATGCTTAAAAGCCGAAGCTTATCTAATTGCTGAGAGCTAGGTTAAGGTATTCAGATGATCATTACAAAAAGCAGAGATCAATGATGGCATTGCAAAAACCATCATTGGTTCTTTGCCATGCCATCATTGGCATTGCTGTGGTTCAATTACAATGCGTGCTCTTGCTCAGTTTTTCAACCCTGCCTTTGTGATATCCTCCAAAATATTATCCTACAGGAAGTGTTCTGTTTAAAAGAGAATTGTTTAAACCGAACAACCGGCTGGACTATTCTAATGACCTCCTCACTGGTCTCCCCAGCTCCACCATACACAAAATCCAATTAATTCAAAACTTTGCATGCCCAGAGACTCACCCACATGAAACTCCGTACCGCCATCACACCAGTCCTTGTCAGGCTCCACTGAATGGAGAGATTTCAATATCCTCTCACTCGTTTTCAAATCTGTTCATGTCCTCACACCTCCCTACCTATCAGACCTGATTTTCCCCACTCCACTACCCGCTGCCTCCACTCGGCTGTTTCCAGTCTCCTGTTTGTCCCTTGTGCCCTCCGTTCCACCATCGGTGGCCATGCCTTCAGCCACTACACCCCCGAGACTCTGGAACTCTCTCCCTCAATCCCTCCACCTTGCCCCCTCTCCACCTTCAAATCCCACCTAAAGATCTTCCTTTTTGATCATGTTTACAGTCACCTCCCCCCTCCCTCTCCCCCTCGCTTGTTACCAGACTCCGCCACTGTGAAGTGCTCCGGGACACTACCCCGCATGAAGGATGCTATATAATTGCAAGTTGTTGGTGTTGAGAGGAATTTGATCCCTCCAGTCTGACCCACCCAAAATAAAGCATTTTCCAAAAGAACCATGTAGATACTCCTCCACTTTCCTCCACTCACCAAACTTATAATTTTCTCTTAGATGCATTGGAGAAACAAGCAGATTCTTCCGGTGTTGTCAGAGGCTTCCATTATTTCATAGCACACAAGATAATCACAAATGGAAAACATGATATTATAACAATAATTCTTATATTTGGCACACTGCCTTTTATGTCGGAAGGGAGTCTCAAATGGTTCATAGCATATATTGTAAAGTGCAATGACTGTGTTTTTATAAACAAATGTGGCAGCCAATTTATCATACAAATAGCCATGAAGTGAGTGACCAATATCTGGGGGAATATTGGCTAGGACACTGGAGGCTACTCCCTTCTCTTTTCAGGTAGTGCCATGGGATCTTTAATGTCCACTGAACAGGCAGACATTTCTGTTATCCCAGCAATAAAAAAGATAGAAGTGAAAAATATGGTGCATGATGTGATAGTTATTTTGGTGATGTTAAGAGTAATTTGATTTATTTTGTACTGTAGCCGGGAACGTCAAGTGCAATAAAAGATGATGAACATTCGGCAATTTCACAACACGGAGACAAATACAGAACAACACTCAGTATGGTGCAACACAAATCAATACTTGTGCACTGAGTATAGATAAATGCAAATGAACGCCAAGATAATCCGCATGAAATAACAATCAATTAAAATGATACATCAAGGAGGGCAGAACGGAATGCACAAGACAGCATGAAATACCAGTCACTCTGCATGAAATAGAGAGAACCATAATTGAAGTCAATATGCAAAAATAATGATAAATAGCTTCAAAACAACCGCAGATCAAAAGTAATTGATCGATTAATCCACAGAAGTGACTAATTAACAACACAACAATGTGATCAGCAAAACAATGCAGAGTTGTGAGAATTAATTTAAAACAAATGAACGGAACAAACTCCTTAAGAAATTAAACATCAGAACAAACTGAGAGAATTAATTAGAGGAGCATATTACAATTGATGCAAAAGAACTGCTGTATTCACAGCTGGCTCAATGTATTTTCCAAAACAATTGTATGCTGTAATCTTTATTAGAAATATCACACTTTTTATCTATTGTGTAAAATTTTTCGTGGTGATCCTCGTCTGAAAAAACAATTATTTTGTATGAATTACATTATTCGTCACGCTTCTATCAGCTTAATGACCTATTATCTCTATATCATGCCACTTACACAACTTTCTATCTAACCACCACACAGTAGTTTAATAAAGATGAATTGACTTTATGACGTGTGTACAGTTTTCAAGCCACCTTATGCAGGGGTGACTGTGAGGGGGATTGACACACTGGTATACTCTTTTGACGCATTATGCAGGATGAAGCAGCAGCAGACAGTGAACATCGTATTTTCTGAAGTTACAGATCATGCCCCGCTTAAAGCCTTTCACTAGACACTGCTCAGATTAACTTACAAGCTCCTCCTTGTTATGTCATTGCTCGTGACGGAGCTCATCAATCTCACTAACTGGGTAATCAGAGGGCCCTTCACATGCCGGGTTGTGATTGACTGTGCTGCTTTCCCACCGCCGGGAAGTTTCTTGGGATGATGTACACCTCTCCTGGAATATTTGAGCTGAGCATCACTGACCCGGCAAGAAAAGAAAATCATAAACTGATAACTTAACTCTTTCAATGTTTGAAAGGAATTTCGGCTCACATGCCTCTGTTGTGAAATTGGCATTTCATTTTTGCTATGAAATTTATTTTTAATCCTCCTTACTGAACTTCTGACAGTTTTGTGTCATATTGGTCTTCATGATCATTATTGCTTGAATGCTTATTGCAGCATTTAGGTTGAAAGAGGTTTCATCTTCACACTTAAAAAATTAAATTCTGAAATGGTATGTACAATCTCATCTCAGATCTTTATAGTAACTTTAGGTTCTACACCAAATTTGTTAATTTCCCTGGTTTCATATCTTATCTATTCATCATATGTGGAGTTGTATCTGAATAGTATGATTGATAGTTTTTATACTTCAATATGACTAATTTATCTTACTAACTACTCCCCAATAATTTTATTGAGATCATTTTAAAAGGTTAAATCATGTTTATAATAATCGTTGCATTTGCTATAGCGCCTTATAATGTCTTCTAGAAGTCTCAAAGTGCTTCACAGAATATACTGAAAAGTGAATTGACTGTATATTTGTGGGTGAAAGGCAGCAGCACAGCAGTGACCCACAAACAGTCGTTGATTGAAGTGACCAATTTATTATTGTGTTTTTTCTTGCGCAGTTATTATCAGGCATGTGGAATAAGGAAACTTTCCAAATGTTTTGCTCTGCCGGGAATCGAACCCAGGTCTCTTGCTTGCGAGGTGAGTGCTCTAACCACTGAGCTACAGGAATCCACTAAGATGTTTGAAATCTTAATTTAAATGAAGTCTACACATAACGAGAGAACACATTGTGATTAAATAACATTAAATCATTTTGATTCTTCATGGTTAACTTCACTTTTTCGAAGCACTGTCAGCAGAGTCTACAGTACAGTATTGCTTCTCTACCAGACCCACTTCCTTCCCCCTCCGACAACAGTTATATTCCCTCCCTCCCCACCCAGCTCCAATCTCAGGACGTGACACTCCCCTGCTAACTGCAGGTGTCCTTGACCCGGAGGATTAATCCCTTCTTTCTGCCTCTGCCCGGTCACACAATATAAGATGGGTTTTACAAACCCTGGTGAACAGCTCTCTGCTGAGCCTCCTCAATGCTTCTAGTGAGCTCGCTTACAAGCACGAACCACACCACCGCCATTCAATAAATGAATCAAATGCAAAACAACATAAGCATATGTATATATACATATTTATATACATATCCTTTGTGGGAGGGATAAATAGAAATCTTATCGTTTGAAACATTGATGCAACCTCACTTCAATGCTGTCAGCCTGGCTCAATTGTTAGCTTTATAAAATTATAAAATTAATTAAGTCAAAAGGTGGTGGGTTCAAGCTGACTTGAATTTTGAGCGCACAGTCTATGCTAACACTCAGAGCTTTGAGTTCACATTCTACACTAACACTGGATTGCAGTGCTAGGGTCAGTGTCGTCCTTCAAATGAGACATTAAACGGAGGTCCTGTCTACCCGTCCAGATGAACGTTATAAGTATATCAGTGGATTAAAAACCTAAAATTGGTGGCAATGATTTGAAACATTCTCCTAATGTGAAAGGCGCTATATCAAATGCAAAGAATATTTATTACAATTCCCCTCCCCTATAAAAGACATTGAAGGAAATTTTCGTTATGATAAAGAATCCATACCATTCTGTATCTAGTAATTTTGATTCTTATTTATTTTCCTGACCTTCAAAGGGATAAAGAGACCTAGTTTAAACTCTCTGCAACTGGAAATTATGCTTAAAGCATTAGCACTAATCTTTCACATGTTCACCCTCCCTCCCCCTCCCCCTTGTTTGAGCAAAGAGTGAAAGCGAATGACATGATAATGATTGGTTCTACCTTACTCTTCACTGGTGCATGATAATCCCTGTGAGTTTGCAGACTAACACTCCTGCAATCTTACTAGTACATCTAAATTGCAGCTTCTTCTGCCATTGGCCCTAACACTGTAATCTCTTCCTGAATCCATTTCCGTAAGCTATTATTTCACACTAGCTCTGCCGACTATCTTTTCATTTGTCTAATCTACCATTCCGTAAATGTCCAAATAAATCTTAATGAAAAAAACAATAATTAATACTGTCACTGGCACACAAAATGACACTTGCATTTAAAAAGAATGTAACACCAAACTGTATTTTTTGCTCAATATAACTTTAAACCTACATGGTATTCTACAAGTCAAACATGCACAAAATAGATGTTGTTCAATGGAGTTATTTTGAGTAAATATTTTTTCCTCTTGTTACCGTATGAGCTTCCACAAAGGGCTCAGTTAGGGAAAGCCAAAGCCTAAAGTGAAACCTGAAGAATAAGAAACAAACCCAATGACAGTTTGTTGTGCGTAAAGTTTTATTGTTAGAAATAAACAATTGGAGGAAAATGTTTGATAAATATAACAAATTGAGCTGAAACTTGGGATGTTTCACAAAATTTTCTGTGACAAAACTCATAACAGATGGATCCCGCTATGAAACATTGCACTTTCTCCTTCCCATTAGTAATAAAGATATTTGGGATGATACCAGGGCTGTACTGAAACATTCCCTATGCTATTAAATGGGCAGTGCTCCAGAGTTATAAAGAAAAGTACTCTTGCACTGTTGGCAATGCACATCTGCTGAGTATGAAGGCAGCTGGTGGGAAACGCTGCCAAAAACAGTAGCTTTATACTTTAAAAACAAACTCTGGCTGCCTGATCTACCGCTCGCTAGCAGCTGCACCATCAGCGTTTTCTCATTCATTAGAAGTCTCACCAACACTTGGCGGCTGTACTCTCTTAGGAAAGGAGATTCCAATGTGGATGGCAAGACCTTTGACCTATTTTCTTTTTCCCCTGGCCAGAAACAATAGTACCAACTGTAATACCTCCTTGTCATCCTGCTTGATATTGCCTACCTTTGCTGAGATCAAGGATCCAACCAAGAAAGACCTTTCTTGTTCTGTGTATACCAACTAAGCATCATAAAAAAATTCACAAGATTGCAAAAGATTTGGTCCTTTGATCGTATTTTCCATGAAACACACCCTATCGTGTTCCCATTCCAGCATCAAACCATTTCTTAAATAGGTCTGGCCTGGCCTCAATTACTCTTCCTGGTAACCCATTCCAGATATTTATTGCAAGTTATGTCAAGAAATGATTCCCAGTTTCTGTGCTGAAATTGTCCTTCGCATCTCTACGCTTTCTCCCACTGTCTATGCAATGCTGCAAGAAACAGAAAAGCAGAATTCAGTTGCACTCTGCAAACTGGATCTGCATCCAAAGTCCAGCACTCTGAGCATACAGTACACTGAAGTCCACATCATTGTAGTACTGCAGTCTCCAACTTCTGAGCATTGTGAATGACCAGGCAAAATCTGACTCGGCTCGTACTGCAAGGATTGCCCCAGATTTCTGTCTCCATAACTATAACATTGGAGCAGGTAAATGCTGAGACTATTGAATAATCTATAGCCTCTTCATTGTCACAATAAAGAGCTTTGGAACCTGATGTACTTAAAACAGATTTAAAGATGCTTGAGGAATTGATAAATTCCTTAAACCAAATCAGATATAAAATAACTACTATATTAAGGTTGTAATGATTAGAATATTATTTGCAATAGTGTTGAGTCAGGAATACTGCCTTCAATCAACTTCAGGCTGGGGAAATATATTACATGGTCATTTCTAAACTCCTTGAGGTGGTGCTGAACACTTTTATACAGTGACATGGAAACACACGTAAAGGAAAAAAAGGATAGCAATCGTTGCATTTAGCATAGCATCTTTCATGCCGGGAGGTCGTCTCAAAGCGCTTTTTCACAGGATGTACTGCAAGGTGTCGTGACTGAGTTTTATTTTCAGGTGAAGAAAAGCAACGAAAACAAAACTGTGTAACACAAATCGAGATGTAAGGATGAAATATCTTTTATGTTTGGTGTGTTACGTACTTTCCCAGCTGCTGTACCAAAGACCCCAGAAAAACTCATCATTTCATGTTTGTGAATTATCACACCATTGTAGCAAATAAACCCAAGCCTCCTGTTCCAATTATGCTGGAACCTTTGCAAAATATGTGCTGTGAAACAAGCACAGAAAATTGACTCTGGAAATGTCGCTCATAACATCAGCTGCAGCAAAGCAACAAAACGTGGATTAGATCATGCTTTTCCTAATTAGCTCTATCACTCTGCAGAAGGTTACAATTAATCACCAGGGACAGATGAAAACAGCAAAGAAACAGCTGCTGTGAGGAGGGATAATGCAAGTGAGATATCTGGGGGGACCTGCTCCTGGGACAGCACCACTGATCATACATTGTAAAAGCCTTCTCCCATTACCTCAATCAGCCTGCTATCAGGTTCGGAGCAGCAGCAGCTGATATGAGAATTTCTTCCAACCTTTTTTTCAATCTATCACTGAATAGATGGTGATTCCTCTTGCACTGTTGTTTGCAGAGATTTACAGATGGAAGTTGTACAAGCATGCATTTAACCCTTTGAGCACTAGCCCCAACAAAACCACAAAACAGGAATCACAAGATCACACAAGATCGGATAAGATAGACTAGGATGAAGGAGGCCTTTAATAATAATAATAATAATCCTTGCATTTGATATAGCGCCTTTCACGTCGGAAGGACGTCCCAAAGCGCTTCACAGAACACACTGTAAAGTGAATTGACTGTAAATTTGTGGGCGAACGCGGCAGCCAATTGCGCACAGCAATGTCCTACAAACAGTCGTAGATTGAAAATGCCAATTTTATTATTGTTTTTGGTTTTGGAGGGATTATTATTAGGCTCTGTGTGGAGTAAGGAAACTTGCCCAAGGTTTCGCCCTCTGCCTGGAATTGAACTCAGGTCTCTCGCTTGCAAAGCGAGTGCTCTAACCACTGAGCTACAGGACTCAGGGCTTAAACCATTTGATCTCACCCATTCAGAATACCCACCTTCCCATCCTCCCATCACAGATTCAAGCTGTTTCTTAAATGAGTCCAGCATCCTGATCTCAACCACAGTTCCTGGTAACTCATTCCAGTTGTTGATTATTCTCTAGGTAAATAAATACTTCCTGTGGCTTGTTCTGAAACTATTGTTCAGGAGATAATATATCAATCCCTTAAAAAATAACACATAAATAAAGAAAAAGGGCACAGACAACTAAAGGATAAAAATTGCACATACAAACTTCTTCCCAGGTCTAAGAATACAACAATACAAGAATTTCAGGTAATCCAGTACTCCTTTAAATTACTTGTTAAGGACACATGTAATTTCCTCTGAATTTGTGTGTTTGCACAAGATTAGCACAACTCACAAGACAAGATCTATTTATTGACCGGATAATGCATGTCCTTACAGTTTGTTTGTGTGGTCCAGTCCCTTTCACAGTTTGCACAGTGTGAGTTTTGACCTTGATATGGCTGGACTCCAGCCATGCGTTCCAATAGAAATTGATGCAGGCAAGAAACAACACGTACGAAACAAAACTGGGCACAATATTTTTTGGATGGCAGAACTCAAAAATTAAGGTTGACTTTGGATTCGTACATTATTTTGATTTTTAAAAAAATCTTATTTAAAACCCTTTTAGTAGATAAACGCCTTGAGGATTTCCAATATTGTTCCATAGAATCTAGTCAGATGTGTTCGTACTGGTGAAGGGACAAAGAGTTGAGACCAATAGGGTGAAATTTGTTTTTATTAATATGCAGACAAGCACCGCTAAGCTAGTCATTTTCCCGCTGCAGAGACAGTGGACAGGACTTTTCTAGTTCAGCAACAGCCACTCTGTATACTCCAGCCAACACGTAGTATCTGGTGATGTGCTGAAGTCCGCATGAGCACAGTTCTGCCATTCGCAACTTCTTAGTTGGTAGTCAAAATCTGCCTCTGCTTGCAGTGCAGTTACAGGAAAAGATGCCGCCTCCCTTGGCACAATGGAAGCAGTGTGAGAATCTCAAGTAGATAAATTATGTTCATACCCCATCTGTAGGGCACTTCCACACAGGATCCACCAGGTATAGCAATTGGTACAACTGCTGATAGTAACTTTTATACATGCCTAGAGAATAGTGGACAATTGGCAATACCAGAAGATATCCACGTTTTCTTACCTCAAACAGAAGTAAGAGAATTAAGGAAGGTCAGAGGAGATAGTCAAATGCTACCTTGATCACTTCTACTATTTAAGCTAAAAGTGGATTGTAAAGCTGTGAACTACCTTTCGGCTGGGACACTGGGAGCAAATCATTTCTCTTTTCGAATGGTGTTATGGTATCTCTAACATCCAGGCAGATGGGACCTCAGTTTAATGTCTTATCCAAAGAATGGCATTGCCATCAATGCATTCCGACCCCCAACTGCAGCACTCCATTCCTCTGCTCTTTCCCCGATCATCTTTAACATTATTTTCTCAAGTATTTATCTAATTCCCTCTTAAATGCTGTTATAGAACCAGCTTTAACAGCCATTTGTAGTACTCTGCTCCACTATTATTCTTTCAGAAGATCTCAGCTCTGTGGGACTCTTTGTATTCTGTTCTAACTGCAATTTCTTTGTAAAACCACAGCTTGACTTCCTCAGATTTATTTTGTAAAGGCCCTTCGAGAAAGAGCTTGAATGCAATGAAAATATAAATAATCTTTTAAAATGCAAAATTGCAGCAAGTTTTGCTTCGAATAATCAGAGTTTAAAATGATAAATAGGAATTTCATTTTATTTATGGGTTGAGAAATTGGAATCTACTACGTGGCTGAATAGAAGAAAGCCTGGCTTTCCCTCAATCAACTGACTGAACAAGATAAAGGAGGTAATTTTGCTCTGTGCATTCCATGTATAAAATTTATCTCTGCACAACTGTAATATAATTTAAATGACAAAATAACATGAAATTATAAATGTACCACTAAATTATATTTTGAATTTGCATTACACTCATTTATAAGCGCACAGGCATAAATTTACAAAGCTCACTCAAGGAACAGATCAGTGCTTAACCCACATCAACACATTCACTAAACAAAGTGCATGGAAAGTCACCCTTTGACAAATGAACTGATCCTCTCCTATTCTCAGTTATTTTTCTAATCCACCTTGCCTCTAGGCCAAGATTGTTTTTTCTTTGTTAACCAACTTTGGGTAAGGCTGCTAGAGTCATAGATTAGTTTTAGGGTATTTTCTATTTCTTAATGCTGCAAGTTATCATGTTCCGGTTAGTGTAAGTTAGACATAGGATTTAAGAACCAAAGAAACACTGTTTTCTGTTCTGTTCAGTGCTTCTTGAATCTCTGTATAGATCGACGAGGGAAGGAGGAAACACAAGCAGGTTTTTGCTAAAGCCAGCTGTCTGGTAGTGCGAAAGATGCTGATGAATGCATCTCTTTGTTGTGTAATAAGCCATTGTGACTACCTGTCGTTGTGTGTATATTCTCATTAGCGGAGTTTCACTCAGAGAGGGAACTTGCATAATACAGAGAAAGGACTGATACAGAGGCCACCTGGTACACCAGGCGCCTTGTCATAATGCGGGTATACAATTAGGGGTGAGAATCGTCGCACATGAAATATATAAATTCTGGTTTTCCCCTATCACTAGTCATACCCAAATTGAACCACAAGGGGAACATGGTGTTGTTCACTGTCTTTATAATACTGGAATCAGGAATCTCAATATTCATTAATCTGAGCACATGGGCACAGAGAACATATATTTAAATGTGTTTAAACCTGTGTAAAATAAATAATAATTGCATCACATTGATTCTCCCCAAAAACATACCAGATGCTATGGAGAGAATTCTAATTTGCCAGCTCTCTGCATCTCCTCTAATCATAATTATTTGGTTTAACAATCCAGTCAATCTTTCTACACCATAACCCGTAAAATGTGGAGATCCTCTGCTCATTTAAATGTATAATCATTATCTAAGTGCAAAACATTCTCAGTTTATTTGTGGTTTTGCTGTTCAGTACAGTGCATGTTGTCGGTGCGTTGTCAGCCATCTGTCATGCACCAGCGACTGTTCTTAAGAGTATTTGTACAATATAATGTTTTAAATTAGATTCTTTTGCAGCATGAGTAAGTTCATTGGCTGTAGTACAAATGTTACAAATTGTTCACTGCCAATGTTCAGAAACAGGCCAGAGATCTGCCTCATACCCACCAGATTAAATTCAAGTTCTCATCCTCACATTCAAATCCCTCCATGGTTCTCCCACCCCTCTCCACCTCTGCAACCCAACCAACCTGGCCCCACCTCCAGTCAGCTAACACTGGCCTGCACCATGCCCCCCGCCCTATCTGCCCCACCATCTGTGGGTTAGCTTTCAGCTATTTGGCCCTTCTCTCTCTTGAGACATGTCTTAAAGGAGGCAAGGGAGTGAGCAAAGAGAATGGAATGTGGGATGGAGTACCAAAGGTGAGGGCAGAGAGGCTGAAGTCCTGACCGCCAATGGTGCGGAGTGCCGTGCGGGGGACATGGGGCAGGCTGGAGCCTGCTGAGCGGAGGAAGCACACAGGTTGATATGGGGTTAGAAGGTCACAGAGGTAGGAAGGAGCAAGGCCGTGGAAGGCATTGAAGGTGAGGAGGGCATTGGAAAAAATCCCATCTGCTACATTAATTTCCCTTCGATTAAGTATTTACAACTCTATGATCAAGCACTCTTTTCCTGCAGAATAATTTCTTGTGGAAAAATCAAGGTGGAAGATGACGAATATTGAAATAGTTTGAGAGAATTAGATGGAAAAACAACTTTCCTCTGGCAGGGGATTCAAGAAGAAGAGGGTATGAATTCCAGAGCATGACAAGGGAGTAAAAAGGTTCGGAAGTTCGGAAGAACTTCTTCTCTCTTAGGATTTATTATTATTATTATTATTATTATTATTTATTATTATTATTATTGTCAGGGTATGGAATGATTTGTGGGGTAGCTGCTAGATCAGAGTTGAAAGAAGGCTTTTAAAAAAGAATTGGAAAAGCATATGCAGAGCAAAAGGTATAAGAAAGAATTGAGAATAGACTGGATGGATTCTTGAAGCAGTAAGCACCAATGTACAAAAATTGGATGAAATGGCCTCCTCCTGTGCAGTGTGTTTCTATGGTTCTATGGTAGGTGCTATAATAAATGCAAGCTTTATAATGTTAGGACTAGTTCCTTTAAAAAACGTGTTTATGTTGGATTTGTACGTAAAAATGTTGTAATAAAATTTGCCTGGATCGGTTTTCATCTCATTTCTCTCTCCATTGCACGGGCAGACTGTCAAAGCTCAGCATACTCCATGGCTACGGTCATTTTTTTCCTCTGGCATATCCATATTGATACCATGTTTTACAACTAAATGTGCAGCACACCACAAACCTTCTTCAGGGCATACATCTGCTGATTTATCTCAACAAGAGAAGGATGGTTTCAGTATTCTAAATGTTCTTTAGGGGTTTTACCACATGGATTTACATGGGTTGTTATACATGCTCTGCGCAAGCATTTGTGCATTACATAGTAAAGTCTTCATCCACGTCTTAAAATTATATAATTTCTTAATAGCCATGCACGTACCCTGTCACAGCTTTCAAACCTACACTCTAGAAACAGTAGACTGAGACAGAGTGAATGAGGCATTTGTTGAGCAAGTGAACTTAACATATTCATGTGTAATGACTTGCTGGGCATTCGTCTGGCAAAGGACATTCTGGCTAGGAACTGATATGTAAATAATGTGCACATTCACCAACAATAATTATCTGCAGAAAGAAAACTAGGACACCAAACCTTTGTTGAATAGTTAGCCGCAGTTTCTCTCCTTTTAGGAAATGTTTGCATTCATAGAATAATTGGAATGTTAAAAAAATAAACCATTCGGCCCATGAAGTCCGCACTGATGTTTTTGCACTGGCATTCATAGGAGCCAATCCCACTTTCTGGCCAGCTCTCCAAAAAGCTTGCTCCCAGTAACCATTTGGTTCAGCGGCAGATGCAAGTCAATATGTAGAAATAGGAAGACCATAGGAATGAGAGTGGCCCACTCAACTTACCCCATTTTCAGAAACAAGTGATTTTAAAAAAAAATCGTCAAAAGATTAAAGTGAATTTAACATTAAATGTTCAAGATGAGGAACACATTTCATTGCGCAGATGTCCCAGAACAATGCTAAGATCTGTGGAAGGTGACCAGCAGCACTGTCCACTTACATGTCGATTTCCACTGGGAAGTGAGCTAGATGGAGAGAGAAGGCATATATAATAATAATAATAATGTAATAATCCTTGCATTTGATATAGCACCTTATCGCATCTTCAAGACGTCTCAAAGTGCTTCACAGAATATACTGCAAAATAAATTAACTGTATATTTTGTGGGCGAATATATATAATATATAAATGGAGAGAGAGATAGAAAGAATACATCTAAATTATATATGTGTCTCACAATCAGTAGTTGTCCAGTATCATAAAGAATTGCTTTAATTAGTGATTTATAAATTGTGTACACATTACGTCTGTGTTTAGTTTTCTTTCCTCCTTCAAGGCCGGACTCAAGACCTTTCTCTTTGACCGTACCTTCAGCTCCCTTCTCGACTCACTACCCCCTCCTCGCTCCCTCCCTCCCTTCCCTCCCCTCACCCTGACCATTTCCCCCCTGCTCGGATCCTGACCCAACTGTCCAGCGCCTTGGGACGTCCTCCCGATGTGAAAGGCGCTCTATAAATGGAATCTTGTTGTTGTTGTTGAAGTTAACAATTGCATCATATTGTGAAATGACTTGTATCAATACTGAAGCAAAAACTAACATTCCCATAGACAGGAAATGGCATCCTTCATTTTTTTCTATTTTCTGAAGACTGATAATGTAAACCAGAATAGCACTACACGATATGTGTGATGATTAGTTATTTTATTTATGTACCATACTATGGGTTTATTTGACTCTCAGACAGCGTCATCTCATTAATGCAATCCGCTTTGAAGGAAAGTCATTTGGCTGTCTCATCTGTTTCTTGATTTTGAATTTTATGTCACATTTGCTCAACCCAAATGAACCCAAACATGGAGGAAAACACATAGGATTCCATTCGGATCAATAGAAAAGTGTAAACTGAATAGCGGTGCTCTATGGTAAGATACAACACCTGTAATTACAAGAACAGCAGCAACAATTTACATTAAGATAGTGCCTTTCACGTTGGGAGGAAGCCTCAAAGTACTTCACCGTTAATTTGGAGCCCGAGCTGGAGGGGAGGGATGTGTGTGTTGAGGAATGTGGGTTGGGAGGAGAAAGGTGATTAAAAGCTTGAGATATCCTTGAGGCTCCATATCAAAAATGTAACAATTATTATTACTATGGTTATTATAAACATGGGTTAACTAAAAGAAAATTATATGAGGAAAGAGAATTCTGAAACAAAGATCGATTCAGTTATCATTGCTGTCAGCTGGAGTTCTGCTAGTTTCAAGGAGTGTCAAATGCTTTTACTGTTGAAATTTCAGCTACTTTCTAATTTTTGCAGAGTGATAAATGTTCCCATAGATCCTATGTCAATGATATGGTTCCTGAAGGGTAATATTCACAGCAAGATCTCTGGTGTCCGTGCAAAACAGTGCAGCTCATCACAGTCACACTTCATGGGCACCTTCATAATAAGATTCATTGGCTGGTGCCTTTTATCTATGACAATTACACAAGAACTGACTGTACACAGCTAGAAACGATGACAGCTATATAACTCGCTGTCTTTCTCTAAGCAAGCATTTAGGAGAGTCAGCTTTGAAGAGCATCACATCACAAGACCACCTAGAGTGCTGAATGCTACCAAAAAGAATATTTGCCTTCAATTGATGAAAACAGACAGCTAATACATTTTGAAAGAAATCAAATACCAAATTCCTAAGAGACCAATTTCAGAAAAATGAATTTATGCATAAAATATAGCTTTCGGATGTGTGGTACATATATGCATTGGATGCACAATCTGAATTTTAATACATGTAGAGTGTAAATTACCTAGCTTGAAGAGTAAACTTCATAGCAAGCAGGCTGCCACCTGTGCCTTTTTCTTTTCCTACTGAGAAACGTTATTGTTTCCAATGTTAGTTTTACACAGGGTTAAACTTTTATTCAGGCTGCATCTTTCCCATTATTGCTAAAAAATACATTTCTAATAATGTTATCAGAGTATTGTAAAGAGAATTTATAATGAAGAAGTGGCAAACTGGCTCAGTTGGTAACATTTTTGTCTCTGAGTCAGAAGGTTGTGAGTTCAAACCGAATCTTAGGTAATTGAGCTCAAAGTCTGGGCTGAAACTAATGCAGTGCTAAGTAAGAGTCACCAGCCTGTGGAAGAGATATTCCTCCAAGGTTATTTCTGTGCTGTTCAGGTGGATGATAAAGATGCTATGGCACTATTCGAAAAGAAAGGAGAGTCTCTCCCAGTGTCCTGGCCAACAATTCCCCAATAAAAATTAATCCTTCCCTTCATGGCTGTTTGTGGAATATTACTGTGTGTAAATTGGCTGTTGCATTTACCGGCAAAATACAGTCACTACACTTTGCAGTAAATCATGGAAGCACTTTGAAACATCCTCCTGACGTGAAAGGCGCCATGTCAAATGAAAGGATTATTATTAATTTAACAAAAAAATTCAGTTTCCCTTGATCTCACATCTTTTAACATTGGTTATAGTATTTGTTCCAATCTGTGTGCGGTCTCCTTCCCATAAATGCACTTTATATTAAAATGATTTTGAGGAGAAGCGTGAATGGGAGACCAATAATTGTAGATGAACCATTGACAAACTAAAGAAACTAATGAAAGTTGACTCATCTCAGCCTCATAAGGATGCAATATGGAAAAGATAGATCAGTAACTTATTCAGCAGAACTGGAAAAGAGGTATATTCCCATTGATTGAATGAAGCAAACCACGCTCACACATGCCTCTCATTCCGTTAGGAGGTAATATTGCTAGCACTGTGATATCTGTATAGGAGAGCGTCCCCCCAAAAATGTAACGTGAAAGAATAAAATATTTTGTATCGGGATACGCAAAAAGGAATGTAAGGGAAGATGTTGTACTATGTGTTTTTTTGAGTTTATTGTTGTACTAAACATTATATTTTCAAATAAATATATATTTTCCAAAAAAAATGTGATATATATATTTTGGGGTGAAAACTGTGAAGTTTCATAACCAATTTGATATGATAATAGTCACATTAGTGGAGTCCTGTAGCTCAGTGGTTAGAGCACTCGCTTTGCAAGTGAGAGACCTGCTCCACCCTAATATCCCTCCAAAAACCCAAACAATAATAAATTGGTCATTTTCATCCTACGACTTCAGTCAATTCACTTACAGGTGTTCTGTGAAGCGCTTGAACGTTGACGTGAAAAGCGCTATATCAAATGCAAGGATTATTATTATTATTATTATAATTATGAACTGAATTTAAGTGTGAACTCTGCTCCCCCATCCCCCACCCCCATCCCCTACCCCATGACTTCAGCATGATTCTTAAGCTTAATTATTTCAATGTCATTGCTATTTTGGGTAGGGGAGAGAGCCAATTCCGTACCAATCAGTTGCATACTGTCTTAAATAAGGACTTAGGCAATGTTCTGTGTAGTTTCATAAAATCCTGTTCAACAACAACAGCAACAATAATTTGGATTTATACAGCACCCTTCACATAGGATAATGTCTCAAAGCATTTTACAGTGATGTTGTTGGAAACTAAGCAGGAGAGTGGGAAGAGGGGGAAAAGGTGATCAAAAGTCACAGTCGAAGTGATCATATTTGAGGCAGGTCCTGAACACAGATAGAGAGGGGATGTTAAGAACAACAACAACTTGCATTTATATAGCACCTTTTATGTTGGGAGGACGTTCCAAGGCACTGAACAGCCAAGGGTTCGCGTCTGCGCTGGGTGTTGGAATCAAGAGGGGTGGAAGTGAGAGGATGACCGAAGGCATGGTCAAAGAGGAAGGTCTTGAGATGAGCCTTGAAGTAGGCAAAGGAGGACACAAGGAATTTCTCCCAGTGTTATTATTACAAACTCTTCTGCTGAAGTCAGGGGTGGAGGAGGAAATGACCCAAATCATTCAGCAATGATTTATTGGAATTCTCATATTGTTTTCTGACACCAAATATGAAATGTGAAATATGAAACATTCATATTTTTCACCCCTATGTGTATGTCATCATGCAGAGATCCTTAAGTAAAGAAATGCTTTACGATAGGTCAGTAAAGCAATGCAGAATGAGCTCATTCTGAGTCTCTAGTGCAGTCACATAATCCTCTGTAGGCTGCTTTGTCTCCATTCAATTATTCATCTCTGAATCACACCAGTCACAATTGACCCTTGAAACATGTACTGGAGAGATAGATTGTAATGTTAGGTACCTTACAAATTAGGTGCATATTGTCTTACAAAACAGACATCTATAGACGTGCGGATAAACAGCAGTGATTGTACAAGGCATGAGAGTCTTGCAGTGACAAAGACCTGTTTGATCTCAGTTGTGCAGAATCAAAAGAAAATCAAGTGAGCAGCTGAATCTTCAGGGTTGTGGATTATTAACCCTACAGGTACAGTGACATGACATCTGATTGATAGCTGTATGGGTCAGAAGGACTTTGAAAGTATCAATGGCATATATATATTATGTATATATATTCAGTCGTTTACAGAGGGAACAGCAAACAAAGACATCACAAATGCTCTCCAAGACATTAAGAATCTGAGACCAGAAATTCTTCATCTTTGCTTTAAAAATACATAGAAGGCCAACTTACAAATGAAAACTGAATTTAAGAATTGTCATCATGATCTTAAATGTTAAGACAATGATCTTAAGGCTAAGATTATGAGAAATTTAAAGTTTGATTGTTCAGTGTCTGTTAGCAACGTTTGATCATTCGATGAACCTGAATTGCTTCTGTCAACCGTTTGGGAGTGAGTTCTTCGCTTGGACCATCTTGCCTTATCATGAGGATACCCATGTTGAGAGCAGGGTGCATCTGCAGCAGCATAGAATATGTGCTTCAATTAGTGGCACCGCCAATTGCTTATGAGACCCTGCAACATGACTTTTAAAATTATGCTACTAATAAATAAGATTCTTTGCATTTGATACAGCACTTTTCAATCTTCTAGACATCTCAAAGCGCTTCACAGAATATACTGTAAAGTGAATTGACTGTATAATTGTGGGCGAAATGCAGCAGCCAATTGTGCACAGCAGTGTCCCACAAACAGTTGCGAATTGAGTGACCAAAAATTGTTATTGTTGTTTTTGTTCTTGAAGGATTATTATCAGGCGTGTGGAGTAAGGAAACTTGCCCAAGATTTCGCCCTGCCGGGAATTGAACCCATGTCTCTCACTTGTGATGCGAGTGCTCTAACCACTGAGCTACAGGATTCCACATACTTGCTGCTTACAACAACAACTTGCATTCATATAGAACAAAAACAGAAGTTGCTGGGAACACTCAGCAGGTCAGGCAGCATCTATGGAGAAAGGAAAGTTAGTCAACATTTCGGGTCCATGACCCTTCGTCAGAACTGGGGCATGTTGGGAAAGAGAGGCTTTTACTTTTGCATTTTGTATTTATATAGCGCCCTTCACGCGGGGTAGCAGGGGGAGAGGGAGGGGCGCAATGACCATAAGTATGATCAAAAAAGGTCTTGTGGCGGGCTTTAAAAATGGGGAAGAATAGAAAGTCACAGATTATCTCCTTAAGTGTACTGTGCACAAAGATCACGAGATTGGTTTGAAAGAAGAAGGCCCATTGGCCCATCCAATCTCATCCTTCCATAACCACGTCCTACCATTTCCCCATTATCTCATTAAGCTGCTTTTTAAATGAGAAAAGTGTCCTGATCTCTACAACCTTTCCTTGGCAACCTATTCCAGTCATTGATTAGTCTCTACGTAAAGAAAAACTTCCTAGTGTCTGTGCTGACATTGCCCTTTACAACTCTAACCTTATGTCCTCTTGTTCTACTGCAATGAATAGCAATGATTAAAGACTATTTGCAGGATAACATGGTGCATTGCAAGGCATGTCAGAGGGCAGGTATAACATCATGCCAGTAAGAGCTTTAAATACATATGTTACTTCTCAGGCCAGTTCAATTCAGCAGCCAATAAAAAAACCTAAAGGTTAATGCTGGTGAACAGCAGCTGTAGTCTGGTTGTGTGTGTTCACTACAGGAATGTTGATAGAGTAATGGGAGCCCTGTTGCTTCCCAGCCTCACTTTCTGAACACAGGCACCGAACCCCTTCAATACCTTTAACTGGAATGCTGTATACAGTTGAATAAAACAAAAGCGAGCTACTGAGACATGGAAAAACAGATTACCAATTAATCTTGCCAGGCCAAGTGCCATACGGAAAGCATGGCCAATGCTGCAGACTGCTGTGTTAGGACGGCTGTCTCAGGCTCAGCATGCGTGTGCGCAAGGCAGCTTGAACCAAATGAATGCATCTGCTGCAGACACAGGAGCAATATGTACATTGCTGGCAGAGATATTGCTCACATATCCCTGAAATCCAAAATTCTGCTTAGTTTTAGCCTATGACACAATTTTGTCTTGAAATTTCAAATCATGCAAATCTGAAAAATTCTTAATATTCAGCCTTAATTTGGAAATGGGCCCTTTTTAATACCTGCATCCCCTGATGTATCAGCCTTGCTCATTTGGTGGCATTATTCTTCTGGTCAAATGGTTTTGGGTTTTGAAGTCCCATGTCTAGATTTAGATAGAAGTAATATTGTTCCGGGATTCTATCCTGTGTGATGGTCGCTATATAAATGCAAGTTATTGTTGTTATTGTGGGATACAGGATATAGTTTGGGACAATACATGGTCATGCGACTGCCAGGATGGTGGAAGACGAACTGGATGGTCCTTGGTCTTCTTTCGTCGAGCAATTCATATGTTGATTCACTTTACTGTGTGCAAAATGTTTAGTACAGATGCACAGTCACTACACTTGACAGCATTTCCCTTTGAATTCCTTTGAGATTATGTAAGGATTATTATTACCACTCCAAGAGAAAAAACAAAATTGCAATAAAAACCTTTGTGACACTAGAGGGCAGCGTAATTATTTTATTTACTTCATTAAACAAGTGTGAATCTTGACATTGTTAATCACTTCCTTGTTTGGAAAGGGAGAGAAATTCCCATTCCCATTGCGAGGATGGTTTGGAAAGATGGTGGTGACAATTGCGAAGCGTGATGTGATAATTATCACTTCATTGAAAATTGTGATCGAGCCAGTCCATTAACTAGCCACTGATCCGAGTGTGACTCCCGCTGATTTCAGCATGAAGACAGCTCAAAGCTGTCATAGAGTTGTCGGCAACATAATGCAGCTTTGTCTGTCATTTTCTGAGACAACAGCATAACTGAACTAGATAACTGTAAATTATAGCAATGCCCTACAAAGCAGAACTTTAAACAACAACTTGCATTTTTTGGGGTCAACCAGATGTGTAACACATGTGAATCCCATTGTCATCCTGAAGAGTATCCAACCAAAGTCTTAATTCCATACATCCCACCAACAGAGGGAATTTCCTGTGTATGTAATGGAAAACACACTCTTTCCCTGGAGGGACGCATCCTGCTTACTTAATTCCAGAGAGTATTAGATGCAAGCTGGCAAGAGCCAAGCCTTGGAAACCCCAGAGTATGCATTAGGGCATTGCTGAGTCCAACCAGTTAAAACCTCATAGCTCCCCATTGAAAGCATTGCCTGGCAAGCTTCCTGCTGTTTGCGAGTGATATCAGCAAAGGCTTCAGGAGAAGATCTTTGGCCGGCCGTTGCAATCAAAGAACACTGCATAGCCAAGAACATCAAAAGATGAGCAAATCTACATTTTAAATATTAAAAAAGGAAAAAAATAAAATTGTTGATTTGATTTGCCTATCTTTCCAATTGTAAAATGATTTTACAGCAAATAAAGTTTGAATTAAATTATAGAATCAAACTCAGGGGCCGTCATTGAATCAGACATTAAGCCGAAGACTTATCTGCCTGCTCAGGTGGACGTTAAAGATCCTGTGGCACTATTCGAAAAGAGAATGAAGTCACTTCCAGTGTGCTGGCCAATAATTCCCTCAGATGAAACTGGTCATTCACTTCATTAAAAACAACAGAGAACCAGCTTCCAAAGTAGGATTAAATTTATGAATTTTGCACCATCTTAAATCAAAAAAACACTGTAAAAGAGGAAAACATAATGAAATTCATATTTCATAGCTTGAACCTATCAGCCTAGAAATATTCAGGATGATGAACGCTATGAATGCTATTATCAAGCTTAACATTCACAAATAGACATTTATTTTAATTTAATTTTAAGATCAAATGGTCTTGCACATTGATAATAGTGAGTAAAAATTCCATTCGGGGTTATACACTTCCCCTTTGCTTGTGTCAGCCACTGATGGTATTTTCCATTATAAACACATATCAAAAAGGCCAAAAAAAAACCTAGGTGAAATTTTCGATGTATATATACAGTATCCAAATGTTCGACTATTAAACAGTGTATTTTTTATTACGAAAAAATCTTTGAATTTGAAAACTTCTTTGAAGTTGAAGTAAAGTAAATATTCTGTAACAGTGGGTTTGCCAGCAAACGCAGAGTGCGTAAAAAAATAAAATGCAACTATTACAAAAGCAATTGCATGATCCCTTTTCTGAAAAAATGTTTATTTGTGAATATTAATTTTGATAATAGCATTTATAGCTCTCATCATCCTGAAATAGTTCTAGGCTGAAAAGTCCAGGCTATGAAATATGAATTCATTATGTTTTTCCCTTTCTCAGAATTATTTTCTCGCCCTTAGTAATTTGGTGGTAAAATGAGCCTTCTCATTTTCCTTCACAATAATTTCCTCCAAATTACTTTGTAAATGACGAGTATACAGCAATGAAATGAACTCCAGTAACTGGCAAATGTAGTATGTCAATAACAAGTGTGGAAACTTATGAAGTTCACCTACAAATACACACTACACATTACAGTAAAATCTAGTAAAGAAGCTCTCTGAACCAATTAATAAAGCGATAAGGCGCTATATCAAATGCAAGGATTATTTTAGTTTATTAACTTAGCTGGAAAAAATGGAAAATAAACTAGAAGGCAGTGAAGATGTAAGTTACAAAGGAACAAATGTTTTGCATGGCAGCTGCCCCCCAAAATAATAATAATAATAATAATCCTTGCATTTGATATAGCGCTTTTCACGTCAGGAGGACGTCCCAAAGCGCTTCACAGAACACACTGTAAAGTGAATTGACTGTATATTTGTGGGCGAACCCGGCAGCCAATTGCGCACAGCAATGTCCCACAAACAGTCGTAGATTGAAAATGACCAATTTATTATTGTTTTTTGTTTTTTTTGGAGGGATTATTATTAGGTGTGTGGAGTAAGGAAACTTGCCCAAGGTTTCGCCCTCTGCCTGGAATTGAACTCAGGTCTCTCGCTTGCAAAGCGAGTGCTCTAAACACTGAGCTACAGGACTCCACATATATAACTGAACGGAAGAGATTAGTAGTTTTTTATGTTCCATATGTTTCTGTAATCTTCACTTTATATTATTCAGGTTATGTGGATTTACAGACCATTACTGCAAACAATCAGTCACAAAAAATTTGCGGAGTTTGAAAGCTGCAAAGGCTATTGAGCAGTCAAAAGGCTTAAGGGGAAACTGCACGCCAGTAGTTCTAAAAATAAAATGTACTAATTAACCAATTAATTTTATTGACGGGAGCATCAGCAGCAAATCCAGGCCTCTTTCTAATTAATGCTTCACCTGGGTCCTATTTCCCCTATTTAAAATCTCTTCACGGTTCTTCCCACACTTGTTTGGGTGGAATATGTTATTTCAATACTTGTGCTGGTGTTAGTGAAGAGGTTTCTTTGTTCTCGTTCAGATGCCTCCTCTCCCCTGCCTGCTTTAATTTTGTTGCTTTCATGCTTTTATACTGGATTTGAATGCAGAATTTTCCCAGCAATTAACTGCAGATTATTTCTTGCAATAATGATGTTGCCATCAATAATCCTCTTGTGTGAGCATCACCACACGTCAAGGAGATGGAGCACTTGTAAAAGCTTCATCCAGGCTGATGAGAAACAATATTAAAAAGTCCATGTAAAATTAAAACTCTACATATTATAAATAAGAAAGGATACCAGGAAATTATTGCAAGGCTATAATCTAATCTCTGTGTTCAGGTGGTCATGGTAAACCACTCTTGTAGTTTATAGCATTCTCAAGACCCTGAGATTACATTGCTACCTTGTAATTATTCCCTGGTTCCATTATTCTGACTTTTTATTGCAAAATGTTTGTGTTTTTAATCATTGTTTAGCTGTCTGCAATTTTGCAGTTTTTTTAATAAATGTAAATTATTCATTTGACTTCAAGCACTGACACCTCCCTACCTCTCTGAACTGCTTACTCCCAAACCCACTACCTGCTGCCTCCTTTCGACTGGCTCCAGCTTCCTGCTTGTCCCTTGTGTCCTCCGTTCCACCATTCTTCTGCTATCCCTCCACCTTGCTCTCTACTTCCTTACCTTCAGATCGTGCCTCAAGACCATCCTCTTTGACCTTGCCTAAGGTCACCTCCCCCTCCCCCCAGTTCCGCCACTATCAAGCGCTCTGGGACGCTATACTGTGTGAGGCATGTTATATAAATGCAAGTTGTTGCTGTTCAGATCAGGTTGTGGAAATTCTATTTCCAAGAGATGAGTCTGGATTTCTAAATCAGATATTTCCTGTATTTTATTAAGTAAATGCAGCATTCCTCGCCATTCCACATCTTCTAAAATCTTAAACTGTAACATACAAAAACAAGTCTATGTCTATATTTCCTTTGCTCAGTTAATCACTGGTGCTGAGTGTTAAAAAAAATCAGTTAATTCACAATAAAGACCTTTTCAACTGATCAGTTCCATAACAGTGGTTCATGTTGCAAGAGCCTTGTATTTCAGGGGGATAAAAATCACTTAAGGTGAGAAATTATATCAAATAATGTTCTTTCTGAATGTACAGCCAATGAGACCTGATCGTTTGCAGAGTTCAAGTTCTGGGGTACACGAGAACTTTGGATGAGTGTGTGTTTATGCTGTGATTCAGGTGCACTGAAAGGAGCCCTGCACTGCTCCCACTGTTATTTATTCACTGCAAAGGTAAACGCACTGTTAACCTAACTTTATATTTCCTTCTCATCCAAATTCAAGCCTACATTTCTATTCAGTTGCCTGTCTCTAGGACATTATTTGTGCAAACGAGTTATGGTGTTTGCCTCCATTCACTTCATTTCTAATTAATCTCATTCTGCATAGCACTTAAAGATGGATTTTGTACGTGCATGTGTTGTATAAACGTAAGCTGTTGTTGGTGGTTTTGTAGAGTTATATAGAATGGATGCCTGACAAGTCCGGCCAAGAAGGAATGTCTTGGACAGTAAAGTTTCACGGAACACCACATTTACACAAAAGAAACATCTGCAAGAGCTCTGCAGAATGCGATGAATTAGAAACATCGCCCAATTCAGATTTTGCCACATTGATGTAAATCATCCCAATTTAGATCATTATACATCACACATGTACAAGTCATTCCATCCCGGAGTACATTGGAACTGTTCCCTCTCTCCATTCAATCAAGGCCAGTTTCAAGACACACCGCTTTACTGCGCTTTCTTTCATCTTTCTCCTCTCCACCCTTTCGACTCTCATTCCCAGCTCAAGTGACCAGCCAGCAGTATCAAGCACTTTGAGACATCAGCCCAATGTGATGAACACTATATAAATGCAAATTGTATTCATGTTTTGCCTATAAATCTGTCAATGATATTCCTGCCTCTAATTTCAGTTTGGCATCTCCTCAGATGATATTGACTGAGACTAGTAGCATCCTCTACGGAGTCAAAATCTCTATCTTATCTCTCTATTACTGAATCCACTAAAGCACCACAACACTCGTTATTAAAGTTTTGAATCCAGCACGCTGCATAGCCTTGATATATCAAATCAAATTTCTGCATTGCGGAAACAAAGTCTATAAAAACCTTTATCATATAAGTCTCCAATTACAAAATCTTTTATGCAAATTATGTAATTAATTTATTCCTCACTCTAACACATAATAATGTACAATTTTTGTGCTTACTCTTGTGTTACTTTACATATTTTCCTCCATTTTTCCTTCCCAAGAGGGAAAATGGATGACCTGTTTCCAGATGGTCTTCCGAATGTCCTGGAGTAGGCTTTCCCTCTCTGAGGACAAGTCTGTTGTAAATTCTTCTTCCCTTCCCTCAAAGTACTGCATAGATCAAAACCTTGTGTGAAGAAACTGGGCACATTTCACTCTATGGCACAATGACCCAAATATATATCAAATATGACCCAAATGTATGCATAAAGGACATACTTATTTAACAGGTCAAAAGAGAAGGGAGTTTCTTCTAGTGCCTTGACCAACAATCTCCCAAATAAAATTGGTCATTTGCGGGATATTGCTGCTTGCAAATTGGCTGCCATATTCTTCATTTGCCTACAAAATGCAGTCACTACACTTTACAGGTAATCCTGTGAAGCATTTTGAGATAAACTCCAGACATGAAAGGTGCTGCATAACAGATCCAAACAAGATCCTATTTCTAATATTCTAACATTATTATTCAGAGTAAATACGTCTGTGATTGTATAAACATCAAATGCATTGAAGAGGAAGCTTGATGCATTGAGCCAGGTGTGTATCCCAACCCCTCCTGCAGAAAGTGTACAGTGCCACTGTCAATCTTTTGGAATGAATGGGCTAGTGTAACATTTCATATCAGCTTCAATCAGAGCAAATCTGTTATGAAATGTCTCACCTTTCACCCCATGAATAGTGCACCCGTGGGGGACGGGGTGGGAGGACAGAATGCAATATTAAAAAGGTGAAATAAATAATTTAAGAAATACAGTTATAACATTTTGAAAAGAGCTATAATTCAGAGACAGAGATTTGATTTCAATAATAATAAATATTCCTTACATTTGAATCATTACATTAAATAATGATTTATGTAATGGTAGTTTAATGTTCTGTGGTCTATGGCTTTGAAGGGATAGATTTGCTAATGCATTAATCCAATAAAATAAGATTTTATGAATTAAGATTGAAGAAAACCTGATTTGAAAAATGGTGGCTTCAGGGATTGGTTTGGTTAGAGGATTTCTAAAGATATGATATTTATAGTATACTTCCAGATTATTGGTTACATTAATCATTTTACTTATGGAACTCTGTATCTTAGTAGTTAGAGCACTCGACTTGCAAACAAGGGGATCTGGGTTGATTCCCAGGCAGGGTGAAATCTTGAGCAAGTTTCCTTACTTCATACGCCTCTGTTTAGCTAGCAGTAAGTAGGAACCCGGTTGTTAGTCAATTGGCAGATCATTTTTTCCAGGGATAATAAGCCCTTCAAAGAAAGTAATTATAATAATTTGGTAACTCAATCCATGACTGTTTGTGGGACACTGCTTTGCTCAATTGGCTGCCGCGTTTCACCAACAAAATACACAGTCAATTCACTTTACAGTATGTCCTGTGAAGCTCTTTGAGATGCCTCGAAGATGTGATAAAGCACTACATCAAATACAAGGTTTATTATTACTTCAGATGATTTCATTAATTTTGATTTCAGGATCCTAATTAACAATGCCATTTAAATTCAGTGGTTTTATTTATTTTCAAAATTAAGTTAGAAATATGTTTTGAGATAACCTTTAAACACTCTCTTTATGTACAGTTATTTTGTGCTCTGTCCAATTAAAACTCCAGCTTACTCTGTTTGAGGCCAAATTGATGCCTGAGCAATTTAATTTCCATTTTGTCCTTAGAATTCGTATTTAGTTTAGATCAAGCTCTCTGTTTTATGCAGTCCTACCCTCATAGCCACCACGGTAAACTCATTTAACTCTTTTGTAATTTGCCTAGTAATTTGTATATCAACAAATATTTATTTTACTTTTCTCTGCAGAAAACAGGAATCCATCACTATGATAAAGACTATCCAAACCAGATTAAGATTTCCACTTGTGGGTGCTACCTACACTTGTAAATTTCCCTGCGTCTGGAATTGAATGTATACTCTCTGCCTGGAGCCACACACCCTTCCAGAGAATATTATAATCACAATAACCCTTGCATGATATACCGCCTTATCCCGTCTACGAGATGTCTTAAAGGGTTTCACAGAATATACTGTAAAGTGAATTGACTGTATATTTTGTGGGCGAATCGCCCAAAAAAGCCAAGCCGAGATTGACTTTGTGCAAGAGCCAAGATTTGGGGACCTCAGAGTGTGCATTTAGGTACTGTTGGAGTTTAACTAGCTAAAACCACATAGCTTACCATTGAGGGCACTCCTGCCAAACTAGATTCAACTAGGGCCACCCTACCTATACAGGCTTTGGCTTGCAGGGTTAACAGAAACTGAGTAGGAAGAACACCTGCTTCTCCTTTTGGACAAATGTCTTATATGATACAGGCTTAACTTACATGCTCTTGAGGAGAGACAAGAAGAACCAGAGTCTTCTTCAACTCTTCTCAGTGCTATTCCAAGGACAATATCCAAGAAAAGGTTAGTTCTCACCACGACCACCAGTACTGATATGAATCAACAAATGGAGGATGTTTGGATCATCAAATTGTCTTTTGCAAGCCATTGTTGAAGCAGAGTCCACACTTGGATAGGCAATTAGATGTTTGAAAGAGAGAACTAAAAGGTTGTGTGGAGAGAGCAAAAACACTCCAGCTCAAAATATAAGACAATACAATTTATACATATACAACACCATTCATGTCATGCTGAATGGGCACCCAAGTGAGGAGTGGGACCTGAGAAGGTGGAAGGGGTAAAATAACTGAAAGCACAGTCAAAGAAGTACATTTTGAGACTTGGCTTGAATGAGGGATGGAAGCGAGAGAATCAAAGAAAATCCAAGTTAGATTTCCAGAGATACAACGATACACAAACATACACAAATATGGTTGATGTACTGAATGAGTACTTTGCATTTGTCTTCACAAAAGAAGTGGATGCACCAAATGCCGCAGTATTGGAGGAGAAGGTAAAGGAAATGGATAGGGTACGTATAAACAGAGAGGAAGTACTGAAAAGGTTGACTGGGCTGAAGGTAGATAAGTCACCCGGTCCCGATGGGATGCAGCCAAGGGTACTATGGGAGGCAAGGGTACAAATAGCAGAGGCTTTAGCTACAATTTTTCAATCTTCATTGGACACAGGGGTGGTGCCAGAGTACTGGAGAGTGGCCAATGTTACTCCCTTGTACAAAAAGGGACAGAAGGACAAACCTGGGAACTACAGGCCAGTCAGCCTAACATCAGTAGTGGGGAAACTCCTGGAGACTATAGTCCGGGACAGAATAAATCTTCACTTAGAAGAATATGGGTTAATTAGGGACAGCCAGCACGGATTTGTTAAAAGCAAATCTTGTCTAACAAATCTAATAGAATTTTTCGATGAGGTAATGGAGAGGGTGGATAAAGGTAGTGCAGTTGATGTAATTTATATGGTATTTCAAAAGGCATTTGACAAAGTGCCACATGAAAGACTTGTAAGAAAGATAGAAGTCCATGGTATAAAAGGAACAGTGGCAGCATGGATCCAGAACTGGCTGGGAGACAGAAAGCAGAGAGTTGTGGTGAATGGCTGCTTTTCTGACTGGAGGGAAGTGTACAGTGACATCCCCCAGGACCAGTGCTCTTCTTAATATACATAAATGACCTGGACTTGGGTATAGCAAGTACCATTTCCAAGTTTGGGGACGACACAAAGTTAGGTAGGGTGATAAACAGTGAGAAGGATAGCAGCCAACTGCAGGAAGACATAGACAGAATGGTAAAATGGGCAGACACATGGCAGATGAATTTCAATGCGGATAAATGCGAGGTAATGGATTTGGGTAGAAAGAATGAGGGGAGGCAATATAGGCTCGGTAACACAATCTTAATGGGGGTGAAAGAACAGAGAGACCTGGGGGTTCAGGTAAATGAATCCTTGAAGGTGGCAGGACAGGTAGATAAAGCTGTAAAAGGAGCATGTGGGATACTAGGCTTTATAAATAGGGGCATAGAGTACAAGAGTCAGGAGGTTATGATTAACCTATATAAAACACTGGTTAGGCCTCAGTTAGAATACTGCGCCCAGTTCTGGGCACCACACTATAGGAAGGATGTTAAGGCATTGGAAAGGGTGCAGAGGAGATTTACGAGGATGGTACCAGGAATGAGGGACCTTGATTATGAGGAAAGGCTAGAGAGGTGAGGATTATTCTCATTGGAGCAGAGAAGGTTACGAGGAGACCTAATAGAGGTCTTCAAAATCATGAGGGGATTTGATAGGTTAGAAAGGGAAAAACTGTTTCCACTGGTGGGTGTGTCGGTGACTCGAGGTCACAGATTTAAAATAGTCTCTAAAAGAAGCAGAGGGGAGGTGAGAAGAAATGTTTTCATGCAGCGAGTTGTTCGAATCTGGAATGCATTACCTGAAAGGGTGGTCGAGGCCGATTCGATAACAACTTTTAAAAATGCAGTGGATGAATATTTGAGGAGGATGGGTCTGCAGAGTTATGGGGAAAGGGCTGGGGAGTGGGATTGACGTTACATTGCTCTTTGCAAAGAGCCGGCACAGACTCGATGGGCCGAATGCCCTCTTTTTGTGCTGTACGATTCTATGATTCTATGATAGCATCTTCCCAGTGGAGGGTCCTTTTTACACTTTTCATGAAGTGAACAATCAAAAAAATCTTCAAATTTTAATGTTTCTGGATTGCTTCTAGCTATTTCGTTTTCTCATTTCCCAGCTCTGTGCTTTAATGATCTAGGATATGCCATTACTTATAATTCAATGTGTTGCTCTTAGATGTATATTTCAGCAAGCTGCCATCCAGGCAGATGCATCATTTTTTTTTAATTCTTGTATACCTGGGTGGCATACAAAGATAGTGTCAATGCACAATGGATTTGAAGATTTTCATAGGATCCTGAAAATAAACAAGGACTGACTGACTCGCCAAGTGTTATCCTTTCATTTGTGGAGTGCTTTGGTACTTGGAAGTAACTTAGCAACTCCCCTTTGACTCTAATGCTTCCCTTTTAATTCTTGTCCAATCGTAAAACACATGCTAATGTAACATTAATTGCACCAACTTATCCCTTCCCATTTTTCACAGGAAGGCAAGGAAAGAGTAAAGAATGGATCATTCATCCATTCAAACACTTTTCTCCAAAGACCAACCAAGATCAATACTTTAGGATGCATTAAGACTGAAAACAAGGGGACATAGGCTCAGAGTTGCAAGGGGCAATTTCAGGAAGGCACCAAGAATGTTTTCTTTATCAGAATTAGGGGCAGACTGGCAATACAGGAATACGGGAAATTTTCTGAGTACTCTGATGAATGGTACCCGAGGGCCCCTGTGATTGGCTCTCGATACTTACCACTCCATGTAGCCTGGTTCAAAATTTCTATTTAAGCTCCAACAGAGTTTTTAAATCGGTGGAGGTTTTATGCTGGATCAGCACCTCCCCACAAATTGACTTTGGGTGCCCCCATTTTACCTGCTAATCCCAAGCCTTTTTGGGGAGCCAATCTGCCAGTGCACAGAGGGTAATCAACGACAGGAATCGGTTGCCAGGAAAGGTGGTAGAGGCCAGGACACTGGACTCATTTAAAAAGCAACTTGATGCTGTGATGAGGGAAGGTCGGAATGGAGTGTTCTGGAGGGATGAGATCAGATGGGCCAAAGGGCCTTCTTCATCCAGAATAATCTTGTGATTTTGTGACCATTACAATCTACTCTAATATGGACTCTAGCCAATTCCTGAGAATGGGCTCTGCAAGATTTCCTTCAGCTAGGGCCTGGGGTTGATATTGAAACTCATCACACTGCCTACACTTCACTCACTCAACATTTTCTCAGGAATTCAAGTTTTGGAAGTCACCCCCAACCCCACCAATCTTCCTATCCAGCTACTATTCTGCAAGGTTAAAAAAAAACGAGCTTGGTTTACCTAACCACCACTGTGTGATTTTGGTGTCAGCTTGGCTCGATTTGCTCACTTGATGCGTGACTGTTTGTGGGACACTGCTGTGCACAATTGGCTGCCGCGTTTCACCCACAAAATACACAGTGAATCCACTTCACAGTATATTGTATAAAGCACTTTAAGACGTCTCAAAGACATGCTAAGGCGCTATATCAAATGCAAGGATTATTATTATTATTGGTAACACTCTGAGTCAGAATGTTGTGGGTTCAGGCCCCACATCAAGACTTTGAACTCACATAGTCTAGGCTGACACTCAAGTGGAGTCCTCGAGCTGGGAACTACATTCCTGGGGGTGCCATTCTTTGGATAAGATGTTAAACCAAGGTCCTGCTTGTCTCTTCAGGTGAACATGACACTGCTCACAAAGTCACTCTCCAGTCAGTACTATGAAGCACTTTGGGACATCTTCCTGATATGAAATGTCCTATATGAAATTCAAAGATTATTATTTTATCATTATTTATCTTGTCCACTCCTCAATTGTTTTCAGCCTCAGTGAGATTCTGTACTACTACGGACTTTATCCCATCACCAATATTCTCAATAAGTAAACTAAAACAATAAGTAAACTAAAACAAGTAAACATTAAATAACATGAACTGGAATATTTAACACTGTCCTTAAGAACTAGTTATTGGCTGTCATTGAATAATCCAGATGCTCAGAAAAAGTATTTCCTGTCTTTTTTGCTGTATAATGTAATGTTTGGTTTACCCTCTTTTGGCTGGAACTATTTCGCAATGATACTGACATGGTTCCTCAAATTGAGAATGGGCTTCACGTCCAAAGTAATACTGACCGATTACCTTTCTAGATTATTGTTGTGCTTTGCATTTATCGTTAGTTATGTTCATGTGTCAAAGGGCATATTGATTATTTATTTGAATGTCCCTGTTGCTCAATGTTTCTTATCTCCATTCTTTCATTTCTCTTCATCTCTTTAGCAGCAGTGGTTTCATATTTCTAGTCAGCTGTAACATCTCGCATTATAAAGATGTTCTTTAATTCTATAAAACTTCACTTTGTAATTTAATATGCATTGCCTATGTTGCAGTTAGATAAATACGTGAACAAATATGAAAATCACTGCATTTCATTTAGCCTGAAATGCATAGCTAAGAAAACATTAATTGTAATAGACCGCCACATTATTCATCAGTTGTGTAAATGTTTAAAGAACCCTTAAAATCCAATCTGTCTAAATTCAAACCCAGTAAAATGGCACTAAATAATTTCTTTGCTGGTTGTAAGACAGTTCCTCAATTCAAGGTGTCATAGTGATGCTGCCAAATCATATCGAGCAGGAGAGCGACTACTTACTCGCAGATTGGAACCGGTTAATCATTCTGCCACTGTTACATTAGTCACGACATCTGCAGAATGTGGTAATCAGCACAGAATTCTCTATTGATGCATTACGCTTACACAAATGGCTTAGATCATTTTAAAGTGTGCCTTTTCTATAAACGACAGAACAGTACCAGGTATTTTGTTTAGCAAAACACAACAATCCGTTATGTGATAGCAGCACCTAGGAAGTGGACACAATCCTAAAGACAGCCTTGAATGTTTTCCGGAAGCAGCCCAGCCAATATGAAGTTAGAACAGATGGGACAAGCATTGGGAGTTTTCACTGACCAGGCACCACATGGATTGATAGGCAGTTTCAGTGCCTTAAACAGGCAGGAGACGATTTAACTGGCCATATGGCAACCCAGGAAGCATTTCCATTAGCCAAGTGTTAGATTTCAGATCATGGTGTAGATCAAAAAGTGTCTGAAATATACATTAATGGGTGTTCAGTGCATGGCAAATGGCTAACCGCTTTGCTATACTCATACCCACCTACAATATGTGGGAAGAAATTTTAATAATCAAAATAATAATAAACAATGATAAGAAAATTATTATATTAGTAAATAATTAAAAATAATTAATTGATAATTATTTTTATGAGTAATTGTTTTAATAACTAATTTATTTTTCATCACTGAAAACCATTTAGAATCTACTTCTCTGGAGTCATTTAAACTGTGGTAACATAATTGATAATTGTGGAGTCTTGTAACTCAGTGGTTAGAGCGCTCATCTCGCAAGCGCGAGACCTGGGTTCTGTTCCCGGCAGGGCAAAACGTTGGGCAATTTTCCTTACTCCACACGACTTTGTTTACCTAGCAGTAAGTAGGAACTCAGTTGCTAGTCGATTGGCGGATCGTTTTTCATGTTATTACTATTATTAATAACAATAATGCTTGCATTTGAAATAGCACCTTTCACATTTGGAGTACGACGCAAGTAAAGTGTACTACCTATGGATTTGTAAGTGAAAGTGATAGCCCATTTGCACCCAGCGATATCCCACAAATATCCCTGAAACAAATTACTCATTTATTTTGCAGTTATGCTGGCCAGGACATCGGGAGAAACTCACATAATTTCCAACTGGTTCTAAATTTACACAATGTTCTTGGCATTTCAGAAAGTGCAGGAGTTGGTATTGGTTTCTAATAGGAAATCTAATTATGATCACGCAATGGAAAGATCACTAGTTTTAGGGATCGGCAAGTGAGTTCTTAAATTCGGTTTTGCTTTTAAGGACAACAGGAAAACAGCTTCAAAAGTAAGACTGAATTTGTCGAATTCTGCACACTCTAAAAAGCTAATAAAAAAGTAATTTCTTCCTCAAGAAGCATTACATTCGTATTACAACACTGATATTTCTGCACTGCAATCAGGAATGGATTGATACTAAATGGGGGTGGGGTGGGTGTCTGCAGCATCTAATTCGCTAATCCCTTGACATCTGAGATAATTTCTGAACCAGATAATTTCTGGTTCAATTACACAAGTCACCCATTTGATCTACTCCAAACCTTGCCAGTCAATAAGGTCTATCATGTGGATATTGCTAAAAAATATATATATGTAAAGGGGTTGGTACTGGTTTCTAATAGGAAATCCAATTATGATTACACAATGGAAAGATCACTAGTTTTAGGGATTGGCAAGTGAGTTACTATCAACGTTTCTGTGACTGAGCTTTTTCCCATTGATTGTTTGGAAGATTTTTTCCCAATGTAATTTTATAACAGAGTGCTTTAAAATCAGCACTCTATTTCTTTGGAATATCTGAAGAAATAGATCCCATTTAGTGAGATCTGTTTCAAACAGCAAGATAGTTTCAGCCTCACCACCACCCCCCTACCACACACACACACACACACACACACACACACAAACACACGTCTTGCTTAGATTGAATTAGGGTCTAATATTACCGGGGATAATAATCCCTTAAAAATAAAATTGGTCACTGAATCCACGACTGTTTATGGGACGTGCCCCGGTAGCTTCCTACCACTCCAACCTGCTTACCCGCCAACCCACAGCCCGCTGCCTCCTCTCGACTGGCTCCGGCCTTCTGCATGTCCCTCATCCCCTCCATTCTACGATAGGTGGCCGTGCTCCCCAAAACTCTGGAACACTCTTCCTCTACCCCTCTGCCTTGCCTCCTTCAAGTCCCGATTCAAGACCCTCCTCTTCGACCATGTCATCGGCCACCTCCCTTCCCCTCCCATTCCTTTTCCCCCAACCCCAGCTCAGGTCTGAAATACTGTACTCTGTCCAGTGCCTTGGGATGTCCTCCCGACGTGAAAGGCGCTATACAAATGTAATCTTGTTGTTGTTGTTGCCCCTTCCTTCCCCATCTTCAGGTTATGCCTGAAGACCTTCCTATTCGACCGTGCCTACAGTCACAGCCCTCTCCCCAGGATGGCATTGTGCTCCACCACAGTCAAGCTCTCTGGGACACTATCCTGCATGAGGGGCGCTATATCAATACAAGTTGCTGTTGTTGTACGCAATTGGCTGCTGCGTTTCACCCACAAAATATATAGTCAATTCACTTTAGAGTCAAATCTGTGAAATGCTTTGAGACGTCTCACAACAAATAAGGTGCTATTTCAAATATAAGGGTTATTAGTACTATCTCCTAACATTAATAAGAATGATTGAAAAGTATTGACTACCACCCTTCTTTATATCAGTCAGCATGGAATGAATCATTCAGGGAGCAGGGTCACATTTGTGCTGCATACAGGAATGTTCAATTAAAAAAAACACAGGTAAGGAATATTAATCAAAGCTAATGTACCAGTAGTGTTCTGCTGAGCTTTTCACTGTACTGAGAATCTTGGTGAAACGCCAAAACTCAATAGTGCAGACCAGCACATCACTGAGGATGGAAAGACAAGCAGAGAAACAGAGGAACATCTATAATTCATGAGTGCTCGTGCTTCCCCAGATATAAAATAATCATATTACACCAAGAAGTGGTTCGGTGTTGTCAATGTTTCGCTGTTAAAAGATAGTAGGGGAGAAAAGATTGATGGACAGTCAGTTTGCAGCTTTTGGAGTCATAAGAAAGAATGGATTTGAGTAAGACGAGTTTTGATTTAATAATAATAATAATAATAATAATCCTTGCATTTGATATAGCACTTTTCACGTCGGGAGGACGTCCCAAAGCGCTTCACAGAACACACTGTAAAGTGAATTGAATGTATATTTGTGGGCGAACGCGGCAGCCAATTGCGCACAGCAATGTCCCACAAACAGTTGTAGATTGAAAATGACCAATTTATTATTGTTTTTGGTTTTGGAGGGATTATTATTAGGTGTGTGGAGTAAGAAAACTTGCCCAAGGTTTCGCCCTGACCTGCCTGGGATTGAACTCAGGTCTCTCACTTGCAAAGCGAGTGCTCTAACCACTGAGCTACAGGACTCCTGGATTTGGACACATTGAGTGAAGGTAAGAGGAGTGCATGTGGGATGGTGTCTTTGTTGCTCCAGATGAAAAAGGTAGGAAAGATAGTAGAGGTAATAACCATATTTTGGATCTAAATTTCAATGTTTCTTAATATAATTCTTTAATAATGACTCAGATTTGCAGATGTGGACTCTCAGATAACTGAAACTAGGTCATGTCCTGTGGTTTGGCCTGATGGATATGTGATTTCCAGGACTTATTATTTGTGTCTCAGAGCTGTTATTAAGAAGTTACAGTAAGAGACACAACAAATTTAGATTCCATTATCTCATTTGTGTCATATTTCACAAAAATGAAAGGCATGGTACAGGTTTTAAAGAAAGATCCATAACTCACAAGCCTTGCATATTTGCAGACATGAAATAATAATAATAATTATAATCCTTGCATTTGATATAGCGCTTTTCACGTCTTCTAGAAGTCTCAAAGCGCTTCACAGAATATACTGTGAAGTGAATTGACTGTATATTTGTGGGCAGCACAGCAATGTCCACAAACAGTCATGGATTGAAAATGACCAATTTATTATTGTTTTTTTGTTTTGGAGGGATTATTATTAGGCGTGTGGAGTAAGGAAACTTGCCCAAGGTTTCTCCCTGCCTGGAATTGAACTCAGATCTCTCGCTTGCAAAGCGAGTGCTCTAACCACTGAGCTACAGGACTCCAACTGCTAGACTCAGCCTGAGTCAGAGGGTTGTTGGTTCAAGTCCCACATTGAACCATGTGGTCACTGTCGAGACTGACATTCCAGTGCAGTATGGGAATGTTCTGTATTTTTGGAGGTGCCGTTTTTTGGATAAGACTTTAAATCAAGATCCCATTTGCCTTTCAAGGTGAATGTTAAAGTTCCCATGGCACTATTCAAAAAGAGAAGGTATTTTTTCTCG
This sequence comes from Callorhinchus milii, assembly GCF_018977255.1. Lineage (NCBI taxonomy): Eukaryota > Metazoa > Chordata > Chondrichthyes > Chimaeriformes > Callorhinchidae > Callorhinchus > Callorhinchus milii. The sequence continues at coordinate 20,638,064 of NW_024704742.1, read as the reverse complement.
GTGTCCTGGCCAATAATCCCCCAAATAAAATTGATTGTTTGTAGGACATTGCTGTCAAGTACAGTCAGTGCACTTCAAAGTATATACTGTGAAGTGCTTTGAGACGTATTCTTGTTATGAAAGCACTGTATCAAATGCTAGGATTATTACTGCTATTATTAAGGAAACCCGTTAATATATTTCGAATTTCGAATTGTCCTCAATAAACATTTTATTCTGATTATAAAGGTTAGAAGCTTTTTGTTTGGTAAACCAATAATTGTAATATTTTGATTTTATAACATTAACAGTCTCACAATAATGAAGTAAGCAGAGCGCAACACCTTACAGGACTGCGTGATATTTTCACAGAGGCACAATATCATTTTATTCCCAGTGGTGTGAAAACAACAGTTACAGGAACTGTGAAAATAATGTGCATAGATAACAGTATATTTCACTTTTCGCAGTGAACAGGTTAATGCCAGAGGCCGACAGCTTTGCAGATTTAAAGAAATATTTCAGCATTTCTATGATAGAGGAACACAAATACGTGCGTGCTATATATTTTTTTAAAAATTTAATGTTGAATTTCTTCATTTAAAAAAATACATTCTCAGATTCAATTAACATGCCATTATTTTCGCAGAAGTTTTATTAAAGTCAAAGTAATAATCTTTTACGCTGTCACGGTATTTTGAGCTTCTCCATCTTGCGGCTATTCATACTTCTCAACTTGCTCCGGTTTACATTAAAATAAATATCCTGGACATCTTATCACACATTCCCAACAGCTTCTCTATTGCATGCATCCTAGCTATTAAACCACAGGCACAATGCCTGCAACTCATCTAATGTGGCAGTCTCACTTGTTTCTACTCTGACATTTCGAAATAGTATTACTCAATATTCTAATGCTGAAGCAGTGTGAAATTCAGCAAGTCTCCAGGATTTCAGGAATGATGACATTTCTGACTACATTTAGGTGTTGGAACAAGCCAGTGTTTTTATTCCTTTGATGGCTGTGAATTTGAATCATAGGTTTAAAGACTCAGTTCTGCACTGAAAGCTCTGTCATGGTAACTACAGTACCAGGGGACTGTTCAACAGCAGAATTTGCTAAGTCTGTTTGATAATTGTTCAAATATTTGCAAAGTGTTTTGCTTTAATAATGTTCATTACTTTTGTGAACAGATTTGCAATTGAGCAAGGCACACACGATCAGTGATGCAATGATACATCTAGCGGAGTATTAAATGATATGTTTGTTAATAATAGCAAAAACCCTTGCTTTTAATACAGAGCTTCATCAGGTCGACCAAGCGCTTCACAGGATTTCTTGTGAAGTGTAGTGACTGTCGGTCATCGTGCTAGCCAATTCAGGGCAGATTTCCCAAAGCAACCAGGATTCTAAAGTGATTTTTTTTTAGTAAGCGATTTCTCCTGTACAAATACTACAAATTAGAACTGATAATTTCAGAATCAAAATGATACAATTTGTTTTGCTCGGCTGAGTGTCTGACATACACAGAAACCCAGAATGCTAAAGAACCTTCAAACCAAACTACTGAAAGTTCCCCGTATATATATATATATATATACATAAGGTTTTCACTTATCTAGTGTTGACACACCCTGTTTACCTAAACCTGAAAAGTTTAGGTCAACAAGAACCAAGGTTTGGGTTTCCAAAATTGTTACATTGAAGTACTGCTAGATTTTTAGCAACTGTATTATTGCAAGCTGATCACTGCTTGTCCAGCTAGGACCAGTTTAAGGCTTTAGTTTGGAGGGTGGACTGGAGACAAGTGAGAAGTTAGTGACGGATTTGCAACTCCAAGAACTGCAGATGAATTGCACTGGCTGGTGTGTCATCGATAATGACTTGAAGGACTTCAGACCTGATTATGCACTGAACTACTAAGATGCCACAGGGAATCAACAAGGAATATGTAGTCTTCCAGATGCAAAATATTTGGCCCCACATGTAGTTATGTAGAATGCAGTGAGGGTTGATTTTAAATCCTGCAAGAAATCCCTGTACTAAAAGGATTTTAACTTGTTCCACGGAAGAGGTGGAGGGGTGGTGAATAATATACACAATCATAAGCCTATCCCACTGGCTGTCTTCATGCATCTCCTAGTACTCTGATCAACAGCTGTATAGGCAGAGACTTGGGCGAACATTGACTTTGAATCCTCTTAGTTGGGAAGGCTGAATAGCGCTAAAAATTGCACACAGCAATGTCAAACCAACATGGATTGAGTTACCAAATCATTATCGGGATTTGTCAGAAAACAAATCTATATTTGTTGTTAGGTGCAAATTATAGCGATGAGAATCCCACTGAAAGAGAGTTCCTGTTTTTTTCGACACGAGCAAGAAGCCAGCTGATCTGCAGAAAGCAGCTATGAGAGGTGGGAGACTGCAATCAACAAGATGAGTGCAGGTTAGTTCTTCCGTAACAAGGGGTGGCATTAACTTTGCCTACAAATAAACAGTCATTATCCTTCACAGCAAAAATCTTTTGAAGGTGCTTTGCAACATTTTGACACCCTGATAAGGCACTTTGTCAAATCTAAGGATTAATATTAAGGAACAGGAAGAAATCTGCGAGGTTCTTTGCCTGAGCTGCTCTTGTAAGAAAATAAGAACGTAAGAAATGCTAGACAAAAAAAGACCAAGGTCCATCTAGTTCGCCTTCCACCTTCCTGTCACATGCACATATGTCCCAAATTACCTAAGTATTATATCTCATGATGTTATTTCCTAAAATAAAATTAACTTATCTGTGTTTCAAAGAATCAACACTTCCTGCTTCAACCATCTCTCTAGGGAGCCTGTTCCATAGGTTCACTATTCGCTCACTGAATTAGTGTTTGCGTAGATTTGTTCTAAATTTATCCCCCTTCAATCACAGGCCATGTCCTCTGGTTTTACTATTCTGGATAAGTTGAAACAGCCTGTCATGATCTATATTGTTTTGCCCCTTTAGAATCTTAAAGACGGTAATTATGTCACCTCTCAATCTTCTCTTTTCCAGTGTGAAAATGCCCAATTTACTTAGTCACTCCTCATAGTCCAGACTTTCCATTCCCTCAATCATTCTGGTTGCCCTCCTCTGAACCTTCTTGATTTCTTCAATATCCTTTTGGTACTGCGGCGACCAGAACTGTACACATTACTCTTAAGTATGGTCTCACCAATGATTTATACAGTGGCAGGATTACCTCATCATTTCGGCTTGCTACTGATCTTTTGAGACATCCCAACATCTGGTTTGCTTTATTCACTGCCACGAGCATTGTTAGGAGAGCTTCAATTTATTAATCTTGTGAACTTGTGACCTTGGATCAGGTCATCTGTCTGTCGATTTGATCAAGGATTATTCACTGCCACAGAGCATTGTTGGGAGAACTTCAATTTATTTATCTTTGATCGTGTAAACCTTGGATCTGGTCATCTGTCCATCTGTCTATCTATTTGACCAGGAATTACATGCAAAGTGGGTTTGCGCCACCAACTGAATCTAAAAGCAAAACATAATAAATAACTTGCCGAAATGCAAGGATGATAACCCCAAAACATTCTTGTTTGCGAGTGGAATTTAGATGTGAATCTTTAAGATCTGGTTAAGCAACATATTTGACAAACAACTTTATTGTATAACAAACAAATTCTGATAGTCCGAATTCCTTATCTAGGGAAATCTCATTATAGCATGGCTGATCACTCAGGGCCTCACTATCTCGGACCTCACCATCATCGACAAAGCAATCTCGGACCATCACTTCATCTCCCTTGACTCCTCAATCCCTCTCCCCACCACCACTCAACTCACCTCAATCTCGTACCGCCCCTGGAAAAAATTCTCCCTCCCCTCACCTCCCTCTCAACTGTCTTGGAGTCATCTGAACTCCTTCTCCTCTGGGCATCCTCGCGCAATGACCTATCCTCCTCGGTCACCTTTCTCCACAGCTCCCTTTCCTCCACTCTCGATTCGCTCGCTCCCCTCTCTTCCCAAACTGTCTCCTACTCATGTAAATCACCTTGGTACACCAGCCATCTCTGCTCCCTTAAAGCCCAGGTGCGTTCTGCTGAGCACACCTGGCTTAAACCAAACCTAACTGTCCACTGGCAGATTTGACTGGAACACCTCAAATCCTACCACTCTGCTCTCGCCTCCGCTAAATCGTCGTTCTACTCCAAGACAATCTTGGAGGTTAAGGACAACCCCAGGCTCCTCTTCTCCATCATGAACTGATTCCTCCACCCACCCTGTCATGCCTCACCCATCCTCACCTCAAATGCCAACTGCGAGGCGATGCTGGACACCTTGAATCCAAAGTCGAGGGAATCCGCTCAGCTGCCTCTGCCACTGCAACTGCCTACCCCCTCCCCATCTCCTCCTCCCACGCCAGCCCCTACCCACCCCCACTCTGCACCTTTGAACCCGTCTCCCCTCCTCTCTCATCACCACCATAATCTGTATGAAACCCACCACCTGCTCCTCAAACCCATCCCTACCCCTCTCCTTACCTTCCAGCTCCTTGCCCCTCTACTCACTAACATTGTTAACCTCTCCTTGTCCTCTGGTACTGTTCCCACCCCTTTAAATAATGCTGTTGTCACTCCTATCCCTAAAAAACCCTCCCTGGTCCCTTCTCTACTCCCTAACTACTGCCCCATCTCCAACCTCCCCTTCCTTTCCAAGGTCCTAGAATGAATTGTTGCTTCTCAGCTTCGCTCCTTCCTCTCCCGCCACTCCCTTCTCAAATGCCTCCAATCGGTCTTCCGTGCCACCCACAGCACAGAAACCGCCCTGATCAAAGTGACAAATGACATTCTGTCCATCTGCTACCAGGACTCCCTCTGCCTTCTCATCCTCCTTGACATCTCTGCTGCTTTCGACACCGTCAGCCACTCTATCCTCATCCACCGCCTCTCCTCACACCTCAATCTCCACAGTGATTGGTTCAGATCGTACCTCCCATACTGCCTGCACTTCATCTCCTCATATGGCTTCTCCTCTAGCCCCCGGACCGTCTCATGCAACGTTCCTCAGGGCTCTGTCCTGGTCGCCTCCTCTTCAACATCTACACGCTCCCTCTTGGGGACATCATCTACAGACATGAGGTCAACTTCCACATGTATGCGGATAACACTCAACTCTACCTCTCTGCCTCCACCCTTGACTCCAGGACCACTGCTGTGCTGACAGAATGTCTGTCAGACATCAAGTCCTGGATGCGAGCTAACTTTCTACAGTTGAACGTCAACAAGACCGAGGCTCTCCTGATTGGCTCCCGTCAGGGCCTCCACACCTCAGGCACTGAGAGCATCACCATCCATGGATGCACACTCCACCATTGCTAAGTCAGTCCAGAACCTTGGGGACTTGTTTGACCCTCAACTATCCTTTCTACCCCACATCTGCACCATGACCTGCTCTGCCTTTCCCACCTCCGCAACGTCACCCGACTCCGACACTGTTTCACACCGCAGGACGCCAAAACCCTCATACACGCATTCATTACATCGAGGCTCGACTATGCAAACTCACTGCTTGTCGGCCTCTCCAACTCCTCCTTCAACAGGCTGCAGATCATCCAGAACTCTGCAGCCCGTGTCCTCTCCCGCACTAGGCTCCGCGACCCTATCACCCCCATCCTTGCCCAACTCCACTGGTTTCCCATCACACAGAGGATACAGTTCAAGATCCTAGTCCTCACTTTCAAAGCCCTCCACGGTCTTGCTCCCTCCTACCTCTTCAACCTCCTAACCCCCTACCACCCTGTTCGCTCCCTCTGTTCAGTGGGCTCCGGCCTGCTTCACGTCCCCTGCCTTGCTCGCCCCACTATCGGCGGGTGGGTCTTCCGCCACTCTGCACCTACACTGTGGAACTCCTAACCACAGTCCCTCCGTCTCGTCCCCTCCCTCACCACCTTCAAGACCCACCTCAAGACCCTCCTGTTCGACCGTGCTTTCGATCTCCTTGCTTCCCCCCCTGCCCTCCCCCACCCTGACCCTCAACTCAGGTCCATAACTCTGTCTGTCCAGCACCTTGGGACGTCCTCATGACGTGAAAGGTGCTATACAAATGTAATTTTGTTGATGTTTGTTGTTGGTGTGCACAATTGGCTGCCGCGTTTCGCCCATAAGATATATTTACAGTATATTCTGTAAAGCACTTTGAGACATCGCGAAGACATGATAAGGCGTTGTATCAAATGCAAGGATTATTATAGTCAGGTTGACTGGATCCAATGCCTCAGTAGTTGTGTTATTAATGAGTTGTGGAAAAAATGGCTGACTGCTGGGTTGTCATGTCACCACTGATATCATTAGAAGTGATATCACATGGAATGATATCAGCAGTGTCGTAACAATCTCGAGGTCAGACATTTTTAACACAGGTAACCTGGTACCCTGCACTAGAAGCTGGGTGTTACCATGCATCTGGTTAGTGTGTATCCTCAGTACAGCTGTGCTACAAACATGGCAGTGTTATATCAAAAGGCCTTTGGGGGGATTATTTTTAAACATTTTAAAACATAAGGTTAAATAAATCTCCATAAATTACTGAAACAACATGGGTATGACAGGGGCAAGTAGATCTCCAGTCACTGAGGCATAGTTTAAAATGTATATTCTTCATACATAGTGAGTTATTTTACTCCATTTGGATCTGTGCGATACAATAAAAATCAATGATTTTATTCAACATGGTGTATCCATTACAGTCCATACAATGTCGTAGCTTTCTTACTGAATGTGGCAAAAATGATGCCTCCATGAAAGATTACATCTGTGGAATTTTTACTGTTTGTGATTGATGGGGGAGGGCACAGAGAATGACCTTCAATAATAGTAATTTTACATCAAACTGAAAATAAAATTCAATGAAAGACATCCTATTTTGAAATTAGAGTAGAATAATGATTTTTATACTTCTGATTTCCCGTTTGTGTTTTTTTGGGGGGGCGGTGAGGGAATTCTAGCCTGGTATTTGGGTATTCTGAAGCTACAAGCAGCAACAGCAACATTTATATAGGATCTTTCATATCAGGAGCACGTTGCAAAGCACTGAAAGTGTTCAAACAGATAAATTATATCCTAAGAAACCATATTGTAACAGAATTACTTTAGAGATCATATCAATTATGAGCTCTACAAAATATGACGTAAACGAAATGATCTCCAGAAACTCAAATCCCATTTTTTTTTAGTCATTCGGGTCATTTTCATTTATGGGTTACAGTATATTTTATGTAGCATACTATAAACTCTAATTTAATTGTTAAACCTTGAAGCTGTATTTTTGAGTATTCCCTTATATCTAAACAAGTGCAGTCTCATGTGGATGAATGATAGTGGGAAATGTGGGCTTTTGTAGTCACTGCTGCCCATTTAGCCCTGTTATCCACAGTTCTCAGTCTCTATCTGTTAGTCATGCCTTTCTTCTTTATTTTACAAGATCTGTGAATATAGAGATAATTATATTTGAATACAGTTATAAATAATATAAGAGTTATATTTGCATCATTACATTAGAACTGAAAGAAGAGATTATCTAGGGAGCTGAATTCATCATTGACAACATTGTTCACTGGGCCAGGGCCGAGCTGGCTAAACAGGTTCAGGTTATTGTGAAAAAGCACACTGAATTACCTTCTGGAATTATATTTTTCTGTTTCCTAAAATATTGATATCTTGTGTGTAACATTTCACAAGAACAAAAGGTTGGTTCAGATGAAGAAGGCCCTTTGGCCCATTTGATCACATTCTTCAACAGTACCACCCTTCCTATCACAGCATCAAGCTTCCTGGTCTCAATCACCCTTCCTGGCAACCTGTTGCAACTGGTAATTACCTTTAGGGTAAAGAATTACTTCCTGGTGTCTGTCCTTAAATTACCTGTTGCAACTCTAAACCTGTGTTGAAACTCACTGAGTTGAAACTCAGTCTTGTTCCTAACTGCTATCTAGGGACTCCCACTGAAAGGTACATATGCTTGAGCATCAGGTGAGGGCAGCTTTCAACTCAGCTGTGGTACCCCTGTGGTTGAATAGGCTGCCAACTCTCACTGTTAAAGCTTACATAATAAAAAAAATGATGGCCATGTAGGTAAGTATAAGAAAATGACTGATGTCTGTGAAACAGTAGCACAGTAGAGGATAAAAGGGGCCAAACCTTCGTGAGAGGAAAGGGGCAAAAAATTCCAGATAGAATTCTTTTGAAAGATATATATTTATAAATGGATTAGCTGGAGTCTTGTTCGGCAGAAGGGTAGAGCTGTCTGGAATCGAGTAGCTCCCCTGATACAGAAAGCAATGACAATGTAGTTGGCAAGTAACACAATAACAAGAAAGCAACTGATAAACACAGACCCAGTAGACTGCACTGCAGCAAAATACTCGAAAGCAAAACCTAGATTTCAAGTGAACTTTACAGCACAATACCTGGTTCACAAGTCTGTGCTAACAGTTGATGGCCTTGAACAAGTGAACATATTTCTTAGGATGGGGAAACTAATGACAACAAAATGACACTCAGCAAATCTCAACCGAAGCTGCAACAGACATTACTTCAGAGAAGTCTGAATCTTCAAAGAAGCCTCATGCACTATGCCGACAACATACACAGGTTATAGAAGAACAAAAGTGGCCTACGTGCTGTGACATGAAAGAACACTGTTATACAGAAGCCTCAGTCAGTCTACAGACTTCATTCTGAACAATAAAGGAACCACATAGACCATCAATTAGAAAGTGAATGACTTAAATATTGGGCAGAAACCCTATATGTTACACATAAACATTATTGCACAGTACTGGACCTCATTGCAGAAAACATGTACTGTGCAATTAATGGCAAAAACAAACAAGTTTCGAAGCAGAAAGGTTTTAGTAGAATTACAGGATTAACACTGTAACTATGAATTATCAATCACTTTTTAAGAAAATATTTAGCCAGACATAAACTCTCAATTCACTCTGCCTGATCGCCCCCATTCAAAGTCTGTGGCTTGAAATCAAATTTGGAGGCAATGTCCTTCTTTTCATTTCAGGATTTGCCTCCAAAATTGGAGAATCTGGTATTTCTCCCGATACAGGTCCTTGGTGTATCTCTGTTGCCTGGTGCCTTGATGGCTGGTAAAAACCTTGTCTTCCGTATTTGTTCACTGTTCTGCGTGTGCAGCTGGTAAGCGTGCATGACGGATCGTGAATTAGTTTCCTATAACTGTTTCACGTGGAGCATTGGGAATGCTGCTTCAAGGCAGGTAAGTGCGTTTGTGCAGATGTACAATTTAGGCAATTATACAGATTACACAGTTCAGATTTAAGTGAGTTTTACTGGAGAGCTTCATCACATCGGCAAAACCCCTCAAAGGATTTTACAGGATCTTTCGGATAGTAGTGACTATATATTTGTAAGCGAATAGTGAATAAAGTATACTCACATTATTGAAGAGAACATTAATGACGATAAAAAAAAGTAGTGGCTGCAAAAGCAAACCAGAAAATTAAATTCTAGAATTGTTGCATCAATGTTGGCAGCTGAATTCACAATACTCTATCGAGGTATGTTAGTAATGTTTTATAACTCGTTCAATGTGGTGTGAAATACTGTTATTTTCACCCTTTCAGCATTTTTGAAGAATGCCCACAGCAGGGATTAAAGTGATGGAATAGGTTTCACACTGGGACCTGAGTTCAAAGCCAGTCAACATAGCATCTTCAAGTTGTTAAGAATACTATATTAAATGACCTTGTCTACATTCAGTCCCATCTGGAAAGCTATGAAATTGTAGTATATTAACAAAACAAATTCCTAATAAGATTGCAGAATGGATTCCTGTAGCAAATTGGTTAGAGCACTCACCTCGCAAGCAAGAGGACCCATGTTCGATTCCCTGTAAGGGTGAAACCTTAGGCAAGATTCCTTACACCATATGTCTCTGGTTACATAGCAGTAAGTAGGAACCTAGTTAGTCGATTGGCGGATCATTTCCGGGGTAATAATCCTTTTTAAAAAAAATTTGATCCCTCAATCCATAATTGTTTATGAGACACTGCTGTGTGCAATTGGCTGCTGCATTACGGCCATACAATATCCAGTCAATCACATTATGGTATATTCTGTTAAATGATTTGAGATGTCTCAATGATGTGATAAGGCGCTATATCGAATGCAAGGATTATGATTATTATTATTATTATTATTATGTTGTTAAAACAATAGAAAGGGATCTCTGAATTGAATCTAACATAAGAGTTACTTAATGTTAATAGTTAAAGTAAAGAAAAACAGAAAATAATAACTTATACAGTCATGGTCTTTATTTTCCGCTGCATGTTAAGGACTTTAAAAGGCGGCAGTTTGTTACCAGTTACCAGTTTGTTCATTTTAACTGATAGCCAACAAAACTCTCAACCAGGGCATCAATATTTTATTAATGCTCAATGTCTAAAGTTTAAATAAGGAGCATGAAAAAAACAATAAAATTAAGAAACTTAAGTGCGAACATACATTGGCTGAAGAATACAATAAGAGGCACAGTCTGAAAGACTTGTGTAATGTGCATGGTTGGAATAATTGGCAATTTTATTGAAGAGGGTTCAGGTTAGGCCATAAATCACAAGAACAAAGCTGAGTGGTTTACTAACATTTTATTTTGACACTGTCGATTAAATTACAGTCTCTACTTAGTCTCTGCCACTTTGGACTGTTTTACAAGATTCATTCCGGTCTTAATAAGATGAAACAATTTGAGAGACAATTAAGGTGTTGATGGAAGACTGTAACAGGCTGTTAAAAGCCATCACTTCAGAAAAATGGCCGACTCATGAAAGGGTGCCATTAAGGAATTATATTGCATTTCTAAAGGAAAATTACACAATATTAAAAGTTCAACTTCTAGAACTGTAACTGTTTGTGAGACATTGCTGTGTGCAAATTGGCATTTCACATTCATCTGCAAAATACTCAGTCATTACAATTTATATTATATTCTGTGAAACATTTTGAAATGTCCTGCTGAAGTGAAAGACACAATACCAAATGTAAGGATGATTATTTTATTATCAGAATATTCATCTAGTAATGTATCAAACAGTCCTCAAATGAAACCCTCAGCAACCACCCATGATGTCACAACTCTCAGGTTATGCACACAGAGGCAGGCTACTCATTTGGCTACTTAAAAACCATGAGATACATAACATAACAAGAAAACAAATGGCTGTCATTAGTTGTTATATGGAATTACATAGATCGTACATCATGGAAACAGGCCTTTAGGCCAACTAGTCTGTCCCAGTGTTTATAGTCCACTTGAGCCTCCACTCTCCTAATCCACTCTTCCCATGCCCCTCTATTCCCTCTCCTTGTTCTTCCACATTTTCTATTTTTCAGCTGGTTGAATTTAACTTTTTTGAGTGTGAAATTCTGTTAGCAATTGGTTCTTGTGATTCCTTTCAACTTCTATTTTAAAAGACATCCACACAGCATGCCTTCTCATGAGAAATGCCCATTTATTTACCTGGAGCCTTTTAAACTTGCCGCTGTGTAAAGACATCTAAACTATTTAAATGTAAATGTGATATCCTTTTCAAATAGAAATGTATTATCATAGTAAAGAAAAGATTTTAATCTTAGTCACAACGCAAAAAAAATTCGAGCACCAACTGAAGGATTTTCTTTTTCTAGTTTATAAGGAGAAAATACCTGAATTTAAATTTGTATAATGAAATCTCGTAGCTGAATACGGAACAACACTATGAAAGGCTGTATCGCTCAGCAAAAGTTTTCAGTACAGCTGGGTCAGATATAATTAAAGCCCTTCAGAACAAAGCCACATGTCACTGACAAGTTGGGCTATTTAGAATAGCAATACATTATCTCCAGACTAAGATGGATAATTTAGATAATACAACAAGAAAGCGCAAAAGTAAGATGGAATGATTGAAATTGGGGGTTGAAGGATTATACATTGATTTTTCATTTATTCTTAAATTATGCTTCACTGTTAGGTTTTTCATAGCATTTCATGGATTACTGAGTAGTGCAGAAGACATTACACAATCCTCTGCTTCTTTGACCCCCCACCCTCACCCCCTCCCCCACCCCCCACCTCCATATAATCCTTCTATTAATTTAGAATAACACTCCGTAGGTGACAGTCTGGCTCAGTTAATAATCCTTACATTTGGTAATCCTTGCATTTGATATAGTGCCTTATCACATCTTCTAGACGTCTCAAGGTGCTTCACAGACTATACTGTCAAGTGAATTGACCGTATATTTTATTGGCGAAACGCGGCAGCCAATTGCGCACAGCAGTGATCCACAAATAAAATTGGTCATTCATTTCATGGCTGATGGTGGGACACTGGTTTGCGCAGATTTGGGACAATGGTTCATATAGATTGCTACTTTATTTACTTATAAATTACACAGATACTACACATTGGTGTCAATGTTTTCAGATGCAAAAGAATGATTGGTATTAGTATACATTTCTGTAAATTATTTATTTGGTTTTCCTTTGAAACAGTTTAATTTTGCTGAAACAATAACATGACTTTTTGATTACTCAAAAGGGCCTTCTTCATGCAGACCAATCTTGTGATCTTGTGAATTCACTCATATTGATATTGTGAATTGTGATTCAGTGACTTAGTCACCCCATATGCAATTTATTTGTTTCTTGGTCTCGCTAAGCATTTGTCTCCATCCATCCATCCCACTTCTCAAGTTTTGGATAACATAGACTGAACAGCAGTCACCAACCCCCACCACACTACATTTCTACGCTAGAAATACTGCTGAAACTTTAGGGAGAGTGCTGAGGGTGACCTTTGTTTCAAACTCAGAATTAGTGTAGCATTGCCAGCTGCTGTTTGTTTACTGCAAAAATGGTAGTTCCCACTGGAGTGGGAATAAGAGAATGGAGAGGGCACCTCCTGTGGCAATAAATTAACCCATAATTTCCGCATCCCAAACTGGGTGGGTGCTCCGTCTATAATAATGCCTTCATTAGTAGCATGTATAGACACATCTTAATTTTGCTTAAGTTGCTACAATGCAATTTACATTTGTATAACACCTTTCACGTAGGAATACGTTTATACACTATTGCATGTCCTGTGTAGTAACTGTGTATTTTTAGGCAAATACATTAGCAATTTTCTATGGAACAATGTCCCACTAACAGCCTTGAAGTGGCGTGAACTTGTTTTTGAGGAATTTTGGCCACGACCCCAGAAGAAACTCTCTTCTCTTTTCAAATCGTGCAATGGAATTCTTAGCATCTACCTAGACAGGCAGATAAGACCTATGTTTTAATGTCTCATCTGAAGGGTGACACTGGCAACAATGCAGGAATGTCAGCTTAGACTGTGAGGTCAAGTCCTGGCATGGAGCTTGAACCGACAGTCTTCAACTGCAGAGTTGAGAGTGCTACCAATCAATTCAAGGTGACATATAACTTGTATTATACAATAATATTTGCTGGTAATCACCATCGCAGTCAGAAAGATTTGCAGCCAAATATGAAGTATAAGCACAAGGTTATCAAGACAATCTGAGGCTAAGACCATGAGAAATAGTCGAATCTCAGATGCTCAAACTGGGATGAATGCAGTATACTTCTGGAGGGTTTTCAAATGACGTGAAAGTATTTTTTTCTGCCAAGTTCAATTCTTTTGAAATTCCAATTGTAATCCCAATTTCGCAAATTCTATCAGGGAAAAACATTTTCAAGTGGGTGTACAGTAATAGCATAATGAATTTTGATAGAAAATCATAAAGGTGGGATATGCAGAAATGGCCTTTTGCTTCTAGCTGCAAATGATAGTTGGGAACTACACTGAGAAATCTATATGCAGCTGAAGATATCTCCACATTGTTCTTTTCCTCTTTGATTGAGATTGGGTCAGGTATCAGCGACCTATGAAAAGCAAATGCAGGAAACACAATGTACCTATGTGTGACAGTAAAGGCATTGCACAGATTATCAGGTATTTGATATTGGAGGAGACAGAAGATGCAATATCTAGGACTAAGGATGTTCTTGAAATTGAACAATGCCCAGAGGATACCAATTCCAGAAATTGGGTGCACTGCAATAAACATGAGTTACCTCACTATAACAGGGAAGAAACGCCCGAGGAGGTTAGGGCAGAAGCAGAGCTTTGCCACCACTTGTCTCTGAAGATTTGTAAGTTAAGTCAGTGATGAAGACTGCTCTGCCACTGGCAAGGAACGTGACCATTCTTTTGAACGACTGTGATACAGTTGCTCTCAGTCACCCATTGGTACTTATGAAGAATGTTTGAAGCTTCTGTGTCATGCTGCCTTACAAATGTCGCAAATGTAATCGTTGACGAAATACACATGAGTACAAGCTGCTGACAGAAGGTGCAGAGGAAGCATGTGTGTATGGCATTGCTAGTAGGGTGCTACAGACTTTACACGTCACCATTGCAGCACCTTGAGAATTCTGCAGCTTTTTTTAACCTGTTACTCTATCAATATGCAAATGGAAAAGGATCGCCAAGCACATGTTATCAATGGTGATGGAAAATTCCCACAGCACCCTATCATGCAATGGGATCCTTAGCATCTACCTTTTACTTGGAGGACTTCAGGAGTCTAACAGCTATTGTAAGAGAATGAAAGATAATAATAATAATCCTTGCATTTGATATAGCACTTTATCATGTCTTCGAGACGTCTCAAAGCACTTCACAGAACAATACAAACACTCTGTGGCTAATGACACAGTTATACAATTCCACACCATCAGCCTAGGTTAAACAACATCAGGCTCGTTCCCTAATCTTTATTGAGGAAACCATGGTCATACTCATGAAACGTTTCTATTTTTCTTTTAGGTGGGTCGGGAGTACAGCACCACAACACCATAGTCATAATAGTACTACTTGCATTAGGTAAAGTGCTTTTCATATCAGGAGGATGTCGCAAAGCCCTTCACAGGATATATATATTTTTGTGGAGCAACATGGTGTTTTGTGAACATGAGTCTGGATATGAATTTGTGAGCTGTTTATTGCATAATATAACTATAGACAGAGACATTGCCCTTGTTATGAATGAGGCACAGCTTCAAACATTCATACATCAAAGAGAAGATAAAATGGAGGTAGCCACCTCACAGATGAAGCCTGCCGCGTTTCGCCCACAAAACACACAGTCACTACACTTTACATTATATTCTGTGAAACGCTTTGAGATGTCTCGAAGACATGATCAGGCGCTATATCAAATGCAAGGATTATTATTTTTATGACTATATCGCAGCGCGAGACACCGCCTTCCTGCACAATGTATGTACATGCCTGCTGGGGAATTTACTATCGTTACCTATACCAGGCACAGTCACATCCATTTCTTCCTTATGAGTCCTATGTCCTTCTCCTCATTCACAATAAAAGTAATTAATCCTTGCACTTGCATCCCCCCCCACCTCTTGACTCTCTACCCTCTCCTCGCTCCCTCCCTTCCCTCCCCTCACCCTGACCATTTCCCCCTGCTCGGGTCCTGACCCAACTGTCCAGCGCCTTGGGACGTCCTCCCAACGAGAAAGGCGCTCTATAAATGCAATCTTGTTGTTGTTGTTATCGCGTCTTCATCTCAAGGCGTTGCTCAAGATTTAATGTACAGGGCAGTGAATCTACAAAACTAATCATTACACTTTACATTAAATTCTATGAAGCACTTTGAGATGTCTTCTGCATGTGAAAGCCACAATAACAAAAGGAATATCTATTTCTTTATTTCTGGTCTCTAGCTCCTCTTCTGCTGCTGTTGCTGCACTCTCCTTTCTCTTCATCTTTGTGTGTTTTCTTGTTTTTGCCATTGTTTTTCTGTTCGAAACCAGTTTTAAATTTACTCGCACATGCTTGCGGACAGTTCTGGAGTGTCAATTCAATTCAAACCCTTCCAGAGACCAATTTGATCGAAGTTAACATTTCCCCTTAATACCTTTCTACTTTTTTTTAAACCTTAAAAAAACCTTTAACTTTTCAGAGTAAATCTACCAGAATTTAGACCTTATTCTTAACCAGGTTGAGTTATCGATCACAATAACGACAGCGTGCATTTATGTAGAGCCCTCCCTGCTGTTAGTGTCTCAGAGCGCTGACTTAAAGCAGTAACCTGTGAAGTGGCACTGTAACACATACCCCCATGAAAGGCAACATTGGTGGCCACTGAAAGCTCAACTATGAGGTTCACTTCACTTAGATGTGTGTGTGTGCGTTATAGCCCAAGTTACAAATCTTGAAATCTCATCCTTGCCACTTTTTAATGAATTAATAAATGTACTAGCTCCACAATGGGGCAGACAATTGTAATAATTTTTAAATAAATCCACTGAGGAACCAATTCAAGTTCAAGTTCCCACTACCCATTCTCAACTTCAACCCACCCCTACCTCTCCTAACATTCACTCACCGCCAATTCCCTCTTGCCAGTCTAACTACTCCCTGACCAGCTGTTGCGCACTTGAAAATCCCACTCACTCCACCTTTTCCTCAATGGCTCTGCTGTCAGCCGTCTGTGCCTCATAAGCTCAGCAAAAAGGATACAAGTAATGAGCTGTCTCAGCACTTTCAGTGTTAGTGAAGGGAGGTGGCCATTCAATCAATGATGATGTGAAAGAAAAATAATAATCCTTGTGTTTGATATAGCTTCTTAGATTCTGAAGACATCTCAAAGGATGCGCACCCCAGGGTTTTATTGTTGAGTGACTGAATACTTTTAGGCGAAGAAGCAGAACATACATTTGTTGTAGTGCCTTGTCATATCACTCAAAGCAGTTTACAGTAATTACTTTTTTTTAAACTTTTTTGTAGGCTAATGCAAAAGGCATTTTGTGCACAACCAGGTCCCACAAATGGCCACAAAGGGAATGACCATGATATAGGGAGAAACTCCCTTCTCTTTTTGAAAGTGAAATGGGATCTAAAACGACCATCTGAACAGGGGGACCTGACCTTGGATTTAACGTCTCATCCACACGACAACACCCCCAACAATGCAGCACTCTCCCATTTGGAGTGTGTCAGCCTAGACTGTGAATTGAAATCCTGATATGGGGCTCAAGCCTTCAACCTTCGGATATGGTTGCTGGGTTCACCCTGTTCTCATATTGCTCTGCATCTTGTGTTAATAAAATTGTGAGGTTCTGAAGGGAACATTGGGAAGAAAAAACAAAGTATGAGAGAAGGAAGAACATTTCAGAAAGGAAGAAAAAATTCTCTGTCCCTGAAATATATTTACATCATACTGGGCCAAAATGTTATTACATGTCTTTGTCTGGGATTTCTTTTCACTGCTTCTTCTAGCCTGCAGTTTTAAACAAATGAAATAAAAGCAATTCAGCATATTCGTGAGGGAGCTTGAATCATTGGTTTCTGCTTTTGAGTAAGTTGGATAGAGCAACACAGCAAGATATGGGGGCGGGGGGGAGTAATGGAGAGGAGAATTGGAAGCTGAATTTTAAGTAAGAGGGAGTTTAGACAGTTAAGGTCAGTCATCACAAGATCACAAGATTGGTCTGGATGCAGAAGCTTTTTGTCACGTCTCATCCCTCCAGAACATCCACCCTTCTCTCCCCTCATCACCTCATCCTGGCAGCCTGTTCCAGTTATGTATAAACAAAAGCTACCTGTATCTGTCCTGAAATTACCCTTTACAACTCTAAATCTATGCCCAGTTGTTCTACTGTAATGACACATCCTGAAGTATTGATCTGGGTTTACTTTTCCAATCCCACATAAAATGTTGTACATATATATGAGGTCCTCTCTCTGTTGTCGTCTCTAAGGCAGAAGAGTTTTAGCTTGCCTATTCGTTGCTAATAGCTCATTCCTCTAACACTGGGCACCTGGAGTGGATATTAAATGTTATTGCTGGTCAGTGTTACGGTGATTTATTGTGGTACTAATCCCCAAACCTGCTCAAACCTTGAATGAGCCCTTGAATTCTCTTCTTAGAACTTTTAGAAGATGTTTGAGACATTATGCAAAGGGAGGAGCTGGTTTAATAGTAATGTAGCTCCGAAGGTAGGATCATTACCAACACATTAACATTATGATTGAGACTGGCTTCTAAATCCTGGATTTGCTGAGGTGCAATGAGGGTTAACTGTGGTTCTTTGTGCTGATAGATCTAAATTGGCAGAGCTCTGGGGAGGCCCTGAAAAACTATTATTTTTAAATGTCAGTTATGTTTTAATTCTCTACTGATAGGCTGTGCATAATATAAATTGATGTCTGTTGTACACTGATAAAGTTTAATTCCCTGGTGATGATGCAGTTTCTATGTACCATGCTAGCAATGCCAGCTGCAGGACAGTCAGTGGGGAGAAGTTCGGGAGCCCACATCGGAACCGAAATGAGGGCAACAACGGTTAAAATTTAATGATGGAAAGTCTGTAGACAGCCTTGGTTTAAAAAAACAGAAAATGGAAAACCACAATAGCTCGCTCACCAGGTGGTGCTTCCACATGGATCCACAGATGATACTAATGTGCATCAGTGAGCTCCTGCAATGTAAAAGCCTTAAACTATTCACATTTTTATTGATTACAACAGTACATTTGTGGGAAAGGCTTAATGGAACTTGAGACAGGCTTCTAAAGGTGAGTGCAGAGACGAAAGCACCACCAGCTACAATTCAATTAACATAGTGTAAGTTAGCTGAGTGCAAGAAGGTTTTCTAGCCTTCAGTCTATTTGAATACAAATGGCATCACTTTTGCTGTGCTATGCAAGGGAGATATAATGGACCTTTTTCTTTTTAATTGTCACTTAAACTTCCCTCTGAACATTCTTAGCCTTTCACCTTCAAAGCTATTTGGGTTTACCCATTTTCCTCAAATAGCATTGGCAGGCCTGCTCAATTATTGCCCAACTGGATACATATTTATTGTAAGGCAAGAAAGAATGTGCACCCCCCAACTCTACTCGTCTGCAAACACACGCACACTGCCATCACATTCCCTTTGTTCAGCTCATGGCTTTGTGGCAGATCAACAACACTCACCTAAGACTGCATCTGTGGTATTCAAGTCTTGGCCGCTGTGACCAGGACAAGCATGGAATAAAAATCATCTCATTTTAGTGGAGAATTTCCAGAACTTTTTACAATGATTATGAATGGAAGGTCCACTAGGAGGGCAGTTGCTGCAGTGAAATGTTCCTTTAGGCCTCAAGAACAATTCAACACTGAAACAGTGGGAGCTGAGACTCAGGGAGACTGTGATAGCCGCAGCGTTCCCAATACTCAACCACCTGCTTGTAAGTGGAAGGTGAAAATAACGTGCGATAAATCTCAAGTACAGACATCGCCTTAGCAATTCACAGATACTGGACAGGGAGTGTTAACCAATTTTATTGACGATTCTAGAAGTAAGTTAACATTGAACAAAGCATTATTACTGCAGTGTGCACATTATTGCATAACTTGCTTTGTTGTAGAAGTTTAAAACCTTTATTAATTTGAGTATATTTATATAATGTCGTGAATCGTGTAAAACCTGAACATTCTGATTAATTGCCACCTAACACATTTTGTCAAAGTATGAGTTCTGGTCTAACTGGCAAACAATAAACTTCCCATTAATCTGACAGACAAGTTACAAGATTGCAACATTATATGAGAGGGAAAATGAAGCCACAAAATCATCTGAGACCCAAAGTGTTTTCATGTTTCAGTACCCTCCTCGGTGGCTTGGCATAGTCATGAATTAAAAATGCAGAAGTGTAATGTCATACAGAGATTGCAATGTGGGACTGATCTTCCTTTCATTTCTATTAGTCCTTAGTTAGAAACATATCTTATTTACTTAAAACATCTCCAGAGAGAAATTCCATCTGGTCTCGATTTACTCTACCAGTTTGGAGCATCCAGAATTTGGCAAATTGACAAATTCAGCCTTAACTTTGAAATTGTTTTCCATGAAAATAGGCTTCAAAATTAAGGTTGTACTTAAGAATTTACCAAGTTCTCAATGCTCCAAAATACAATAAGGTACAATTTACACTTTTATAGTGCCTTTCACGTGAGGCAATTCTGGCTGAACACCAGAGGTGAAGCTAGGAGTCAAGGGTGGTGAGGAGAGGAAATATGATTGCATTTGGTACAAAGCCTTAGCATATTGACGAAAGTACTAAACTTTACAGCATTTACTATAAAGTCTGCGTATTTGTAGACAAAGGTTAGTATTCTGAACGGTTGCCAGAAAATAAAAGGGGAGGATAAGAAGCCTTTTTTNACACAGAAGTTAGTTAAAGTACGGAATTCTTTAACATAAATAGGCGATCAAAGGAGATAGATTTAAAAGGGAATAGGAACAAATACTCCAGGTAAAATATTATTACAGGATATGGGGAAAGAGCAGGGAAATAAGATTAGAGTAGCTAGCTCAATGGTATGCAAAGATACAGTGGGATAGCTCCTTCTATGCTAACACTCTATGATAGGATTTCCCCATTAAGTTAATAATCTTTGTGGCTAATGTTATCCCAATCATTTTCACTCCAAGCAAACTCTGTGATATGCATTGTGACAGCATTTCACAGAGGAGCCTTGTAACTGATGATAAATGTATAACTGAAATGGAACAAATATCTTGCAGGCCAGTGGAGATGTATGAGCAAATAGTGTACGAGGCACTGATGATACTTACTTCATCTTGAAATGTGTTTTGGGTGCACTTATACTTCAGATCACATTTGTATGATAGTGCACTGGGGACAATGTTTGGATGGGATATTCTCTGGAACACCATGAAACAGAGAAATAAATATGAGGGAAATTGAAACATTTATCAAGACAATAACATTAAGTTAGCACTCGCCTTCATCTTGCATCCCTTACTTTTTGGTTGTGAGGGGAACATTGTGACCTGTATTCAATAATCCATCGTTAACCCAAACAGTGTTGAAAAGTGCAATGTTGGTACTTATTATCAGGTCTGTGGGTGTGAACTCCTTTCATCCACTGTCATAAAGATTCGGCCCCAAACCAACCATAGTGGGCAATGAACTGTTAACTCACACATTGAAATGTTGCTTCTCCTAATGCTGTCTTAACACAAAAAAGAATACAGTCTTAAGCTTGTATGCCACCAGCTGGAACTCAAATTACATTCAGTGGTTGCAGTGTGCTAATTTGCATATCACAGGTTGGAATTTTCACTCTGTAAAATTTTAATTTACGGAGATGTTACTCGTCCTTTGGATGAGATATTAAACCGAGGTCCCATTTGCCTGTTCAGGTGGATGTCAAAGATCCCATGGCACAATTCGAAAAGAAAGGGGAGTTTCTTCTAGTGTCCTGGTTAAGAATCCCCCAAATAAAATTGGTCACTCACTCCATGGCTGTTTGTGCATCTGACTGCCGTGTTTTGCCCACAAAATGCAAAGTCAATCCACTCTAAAGTATATCCTATGAACGTTTTGAAACGTCTCAATGACGTGATGAGGCACAATATCAAATGCAAAGATTATTATTGTTATTATAATAAATAATCCATCCATTTGATGAAGCACCTTATTACGTCGTGACTTTGATTTGTAGGTGGGAATGCAGTTCTGGGAGTGCGTTGTATTGTCGGAGGTTGGCAAAGAAGAGTAATTTATACTTCCTGCTCCTAATCTCACTGGTCAAAGATACATTAGATCATGGCAAAATGGAAGTTCACAGTAGTAAGGCCTATTTGGCCTACGCTGGTGCTGACTCTGGTACTGAAGCTATCTACTCAAACACCTTATTCCTATCCTTTCCTTTCCTCAGGCCCTTTATTATTATTTCTTCAAGTATATCTCCAATTTTTTTTAAAAAGGGTCTCAGTTTTCATTCCACATTCTAACAACACTCTATATAAAATCATTCTAATGTCACATTTGTTCTAATAGTGGTAACCCTGAATTACTGACTTTATTACTGACTCACTGTTCAATAGTTTGTTAATGATACTTTTTAGGAAGGAGACATGTGGTTTCAAATTCTTCTTGCGTTTCCTTTTAAGAATATAATTGTATTTTATAATGTAATTACCACATCTGCAACAAAGCACACAATGCAGAGCTTCACTGAATAATAAAAAAAACCTTGAAGACTTTGGCCGACAAATTTGTTGCTCAGTAAATTTTTTTGTTCAGCTGGGTATCTGACACATCCTTAAGACTATCCAAACCAAGAGAAACAGAAACAATAAAAAAGGTACAGGATCGAAATGTATTTTATAAACTAAAGCAGAGATTTTGAACTGTTTCCCTTCTGTATTTGTGTCCTCCTGTGACACTCAGAAGGTCCAATTTGGGCAGCTTGGATCTGTCTTTATAATTTTATTCACAAGATCACAAGAGAGGTTCAGATGAAGAAGACCCTTTGGCCCATATGAATTCATCCCTCCAGAATACTCAATCTACAGACCTCACATCACAGCATTAAGTTGTTTCTGGCTCATGGCAACTCATTCCAGTTGTTAATTACCCTCTGGGTTTAGAAATACTTGCCCCTGCCTTTCTTGAAATTGCCTTTTGCAACCCCAAATCCCTTTTCTGCTGCTGCCGCCTTAGTATATCTTTATTGTTTGTGACAGCAGGAAACATCATAGAATCATAGAATTATACAGCACAGAAGGAGGTCATTCGGCCCATCATGTCGGTGTTGGCTCTTTGAAAAGAGCTATCCAATTCAATCCCACTCCCCCACACTCTCCCCATAGCCCTGCAAACTTGTCCTCTCCAAATAATTATCTACTTCTCTTAAAAGTTGTTATTGAATCGGCTTCCACCACCCTTTCATGCAATGCATTCTAGATCCGATCAACTCGCTGTGTGAAAACATTTCTCCTCACCTCTCCTCTGTTTCTTTTAACAACTATTTTAATCAGTTGTAACAAATTTAAATACAGTACAGTAGTGTACTGGATGTTACAAAGCAGGTTGCAAAGCAGGAAGCAATATACCTGCTTTAGAGTAAGTGAAACTATATTCAGGAAAATATTGTATAATAGAAACCTATAATGTTGGAGCTTGATATATTGTATTATGCACCATGGTTAAGAAAGGTGTCTGAGACATTAAGCATTGACAGCTTGGAATCCTGGCAGATAACTGGATTTCACCACTTCTCTGTTGGAACAATATATGTTCATGTCCTGAGGAGAAATGATTGGCACTGTGCTTATTTTGTGCTGTGGAAGGATGTATTTCAAGATTTACAATAGCTCACAATCCAATTGCTATTTTAAAAAAAAATGAAAGATTGTAAAAAATAGTTGACAGTGTGGGAGTGGGGGGAGAGATGAGAGATGACAAGTAGTTTACAAGTTATTCCAATTGCAATTACAAGGCTGTTTGTGCGATACATTGTGCTAAAATAAAACAGAATACATGCAGGTCATAATAGGAGAATGATTTGTTGTTTTGAATCCATCTGCCAGTTCAATGCACCTTTCGCAGGCGTCAGATTATCAAGTGCATTATTCGCAGTGGCTGGGGTTTGCCATCATAGGACAAAGAGTGTCGACATATGCTCTGATTCACTCAAATCTGTCATGTGTGTTTTTTTNAAATATATACTTCTGGCTGTGTGAATATTGGCGAGATGAACCTGTTAAACTGAGTGCCTGCCTGTGTAAAATATCACCTCAGTCTAGATTCCATTGTGGCTCAGCTCCACTGGATCTGCAGAGGAATCACTTGACTTGCTGGCTGGAAACTCCAAGAATAGCTTGGTTCAATTGATTCCACTCTTTCCCCTTGGTCAGAAGGTTGTGAGTTCAAATCACACATTGGCATTGCGAATTCACAGTCAAGGCTGACACTCCAGTGCAATACTGGAGGAGTGCTGTAGTACTACAGTGCTGGACATGTCTACAAGTGATGCACTCATCTGACAGGTGGATATCATTCAAAAGGGGAAGGGAGATTGTCTTTCTCAACAGCTCCCCAATTAAATTGATTATTCACTTTATTCTTGGGACATTGCTGTGCACAAATTGGCTGATCTGCCTGTGTACACGTACACACAGTTATAACATTTGACAGTAGTTTTCTGCGACGTGCTTTGAGACATTTTGCCATTATAGGTGCTGTAGCAAAATGCAAGAATTATTATCATCGTAAGACAAGAAGCCACATTTCACTCTTTCATTCAATGAAGTTCAGTAATCAATCAGGTGATAGCTCGATAGCTACCATGGGGGACTGATAAATAATGTTTTGATTTATTGTTTTATTTGCAAATTACTGTTAGATTTCTTTTATTTAAATTACAAAACACCAAACTTCAAATCCAAGGTGACAAAGAAGAGGAAAAGGAAAGAAGCCGATGAGCAAACAGAAAAGGTCAATACTGTACCAGCATTTATTTAACTATTATGCTTAAGCAGGCTGTCCAATTTGGGCAGCTTGGATCCTTTTAATAATATCTAATTAGGCTGTCAGCCATCCATGGCCAGTTAGACTGTGCAGCTGGAACACTTAATTTTCAACACTACGGGGAACACTTAATTTTGTTTTCATCTTTCATGTCATTTACCACTAAAATGAAGGGAAAATTGTACGACTGTTACAATTAGACAATTATATACTGCTGATGGTGTGACATTTTTCAGTACTGTTAGGCTATTTCTCATTGATTGTCCAGAAAGTTCTGCATTTTTTCACTTCTCTTGTTCTGTGCCTTCCTCTGTCATTGCTTCAAAGCTTTCGTTTTGAATTAATTTGCTGCCTAGTTATTTAAAATGCATTCATCTAACTCAAAAGACTCTACTTCTTAATCATCAATGCTTCACGTTTGGTATGTATATTTGTGTGAGAGAAATTGAAATGAGGCTCTCTGCAGCAAAAAATGACACACAGCACTATAGGAACTGAGAGTTCCCCAGAAAAATAACTTGTTGCTGGATAGGTTACTAGATTGAGTGATCATACCAATAATGGGGTTCAAAATGCAATGCATCTTAAAGGTGTTACTGAGGTGACAGC
Source organism: Callorhinchus milii (assembly GCF_018977255.1). Classification (NCBI taxonomy): domain Eukaryota; kingdom Metazoa; phylum Chordata; class Chondrichthyes; order Chimaeriformes; family Callorhinchidae; genus Callorhinchus; species Callorhinchus milii. The sequence continues at coordinate 20,613,048 of NW_024704742.1, read as the reverse complement.
CTGGTTCAAATGACAGCACTTCTACCCCTGAGTCAGAAGGTTGATTATCAGTCTAGACACTGAGTTTAAAGTCCCGACATGGTGCAAGTCAAAAGTCAGGACTTTGAGCCCATATCTAGACCAGTTGTGGCCAACCTACGGCCCCTGGGCCAGAAGTGGCCCACTGGGACATCAATAAGAGTCCCGCCGAACAATTGCACTAGTCCAGGCGAGTCTGTTTGACATCAATGTTTTGTTTCCATTTGTTTTCTTGATTTAAGGCATAAATATTTCAAAACTGGTTGGCTTCCATTGGCCTAGACTGATAATCAATTCCAATACTAGAGGTGCACTTCATTATATGTCCTTTGCATATAAAACAAAGATTCTGCTTACCTGTTCGAGCTGAGGTTAAATATCCCATGGCACTAGTCAGAAAGAGGAGATTTCCCTTGATGTCTTGGCTGACAATCTTCCAGATAAATTAATCACTATTTCATGGCTTTTTGTAAGATTTTTAATAGATTTACATGGACTGTACAGCAAAGAAACAGACCATTCAGTCCAACCCATTTGTTGTGGTGTTTACACTATACAAAAAATGATACTATATTATTGCTATGCACAAAAACTTTGTGAAGCTCTTTGAAATGTTCTTGTTGGTATAAGTGCTATATTAAGCACAAAGATTATTATTTTTTTGTAAATTAATAAAAAATGTACTTCTTAAATCTGTCATTTTCCTGCTTGATGTTCACCATTGCAATGTCTTGCAACATTCTGTCCCTTGAAAGGTCTTATATGAATACAGGTTGATATACTTCTCCTCAACATCCTCCCAGCAGATCCTGCAAGTAAACTTTCTTGCCCCCAATAATCTGGACCTTCTTCTGTCCTTCAAACAGGCTTTACAGCCTCATTACTTCATTTTTGCTGAAAGACCAAACCAAAACCTGAATCTAGGTTTCTCTTTCATAAATTACTCTTTTGTTGTGCGTTTCAAGCATTTTCTGGTTAAACTTTCAATTTCAGATTTTTTCATTTTTATCTCACACAATCACAAGATAGTTTGGGATGAAGAAGGCCCTTCAGTGTATTTAATCTCATCCTTCTAGAATGCCCACCCTACCATCTTCCAATCACAGCATCAAGATATTTTTTAATCCATTTTTTAAAAAAATCCAATTTAGTCCAGTGTCCTTGAATCCACCCTTCCTCTGTATAAATATTTCTTTAGTTCCCTCCATGGTTTCCTTTTCAACATTTTTCTCCATCCAAATATGCATCAGGTCTTAGTCTCCTAACTTACGTGAAAGGTGTCTAGAGCAATTTCACCTATCCCTGAGGAATCTCCAAAACAATTTGGGATTTATTTTCTGTGCTGCTAGTCATGATCCCTAGCAATTTTGGCAGAAGGGAACTAATAGCAACTTTTCGATCAAAGGCACAAGTGTCTGAGCTCATCAGCTACTCCTATATAGCAGGTGATGGCATTTGACACATATGTTCACAGCATGCTGAATTTAAGATTGTTACATGCTCCAATCGATATTTCAGAACTCAGCTGGTTTCACGAACATTCATTTCCCTTTCCGTTGAATTCCAGCCCTGCTTACTTGCTGTATGCTATATGCAAACAATTGTGTTAGCAAATAATGAATGCTGTGTAAACACATGCATGCAAGGGAGAAAAATAAACTGTTCATGAAGGATTCACAAATCTCTTACTGCTGTGTTTACCTAAACAAATCTTTGCTGCTATTTGTTTTATGATTATTTTTAGCAATATAACAGTACAATAATAGGATCTTGCACCTTTCACATAACTAAAAGTCTCAAAGTACTTTATAGAGAGTAAGAGCCTGTACAGTCATTAAGGTAGTTTTTTTAAAAGGATTTTTAAAGTGAAGAGGAAGTGAACAAGGTGCAGGGATTCAGGGAGCGAATTCCAGAGACTGGGGCAAGATGGCTGAATAACTGGCCAGTGGTCATGACATAGAGGGAGCAAAGGATGTAAAGCAGACCTGAGTTAGCAAAGCAGAGAGATTAGCTGCAGGAGAACACAGAATTAGGTGGGGCAAGAGTATGGAGGCATTTGAAAGAAAGAGCAATGATTTTTAAATCATTCCGCTGGGGAACAGGAAGCTAATGGAGTCTGGCGAAGAGGGGTGTAATGGGCTTGTGGAGCCTGTAACTGGAAATTAAATCAGATTTTTTGTTGATCTATATATACAGTATATAGTTTGGGACATGACATGTGCATGCAATGGTGGAGGGCAAACTGGATACACCTTGGTCTTCTTTCGACTATGTTCTTATAATCTTATCTATAGCTTGTTGAGGGTTGAACTGGAAAGACTGGTAATGACACCAATCTGTGCTTTATGTAGCACCCTTCACATAAGATGTATATCTCAAAGCATATTGAAAAGACATCAGAGAACACCAAGCAGGCAGGAGAGGAAGGAGAATTGAAAGTGTTGACCAAAAGCATATTCAAAGATTTGTACACAGCCTACTGTGGGAGAGGATATTGGCTGCAGAATTTTGGAAGAGTTTTAGCTTGTAAAGAGTGGAGCTAGTGGTGGCTGGTGTGGAGAGCATTGAATAATTAATGAATTACACATTATTTTGTTAGTCACATGGGTTAGGAGGAATCAAAACCCAAGTGATTAAGTCAATCCTCAAATAAACAAGAGTGAAAGAGTCCTGGATGTTTTCCCTGACTCATCAATCATTATCGCTTTTGTTCTGCCATTTAGATGGTACAGGAATCAAATCAAACCTTTCAGCCAGTACAAAGTACAAAAGTGATAGAAAGCCATGTGCAGCTTCAAATTTCAATGCCTCCAGTACTCATTAGCAAGTTGATTATCCAGAAGAAGCCACACCTTAATACTTGCAATCTCCTTCAAATCACAAGCCTTTAGCCCAGTGAGCATTGGCCTGCTCCATGTCCCCATCCCATCCACCCCACCCCCATCAGAGGCCAAGCTTTCAATCATGCTGCCCCTGCTCTCTGGAATTCCATCCCATAGTGGCTCCAACTCTTCGAAGGCATATCCCAAAACACAACTCTTTGACCTTGTTTTCGGTCATCTTTCGGCTCCGACCCGCTGTTTGGGTAAACATTCAGCACTATGTAGCCCTTTGCAACTTTCTCCTGAAAGGCACTGTGTAAATATAAATTTAAAAGTTATTTTTACAAATTGCAGAAACCTGGCTTCCACGTTAAATCTGATTTAAGAATTTCGCGCAATTCTGCCACTCAGTACAAAAAAGGATATGGCAGAAATCGAGAGGATGCAGAGGAGGCAACCAGAATGATTGAGGGAATGGAGGGATTGGACTATGAGGAGAGACTAAGTAAATTTCCACGTTGGAAAAGAGAAGATTGAGAGGAGATATGATTGCTGTCTTTAAGATTCTAAAAAGGCTAGACAATGTAGATGAACACAGGCTGTTTCAACTCGTCCGGAATAGTAGAACAGGAGGACATGGCCTGCAATTGAAATGGAGTAAATTAAGAACAAATCTACGCAAACACTACTTCAGTGAGCGAATAGTGAACCTGTGGAACAGGCTCCCTAGGGAAGCTGGAAACGGTTGAAACTGGAAATGTTGATTCATTCAAACACAGATTAGATAGTTTTCTTTTGGGAAATGACATTATGGGAAATAATACTTAGGTGGTTTGGGACATATGTGCATGCAACCGCCAGGAAGGTGGAAGGCGAACTAGATGGATCTTGGTCTTTATTTCATCTAGCATTTCTTATGTTCTTAAGTAACAAAATACAGCAGTGAATGTGAAATAGCAGTCAGATGAATGAAGTTTCTTGGGGAGGATTTAAGTAAAGGAATATAGGTTGGCTCAGGCTCCTGAAATTCCACCTAGTCTTATTTTTAAAATTTAAAGTCAAGCAGACTTGTGGAAATTTCATAAAATCTGGATTTTGAAGCTTGCTCGATTGGAGAATTGCTGCAAAATACAGATTATGAAGATTTGCTCAATTTAAGAATTTTCCACAATTCTGCAAAATTAAAATTTTTAAGACAAAGTGGCTTTGTCTTTTTAAGACAATGTGGTGCTTTGGCCTCCGGAGAGCTCTTTGCTTCAAAATAGTTCAATGGGATGTCAGGTGGGACCTCATTTTAATACTTAATTGTTTTAAGCTGTGATGCTTTTACGTAGCTATGATTTTACAACAACAGCAAAATTACATGTGTATAGCATCTTTCACGTCGGGAGGACACCCCAAGGCACTGGACAATCAGTGTTTCGGACCCGATCTGGGGGTCGGGATCGGGGAGAGTGGAGGGCAGGGAAGGAAGGAGGGAGACTGAAGGCACGGTCAAAGAGGAGGGTTTTGAGATGGGTCTTCAAGGAGGCAAGGGAGCGGGTGAGGTGGAGTGACTGCGGGATGGAGGCAGAGGGTGGGAGCAGAGTGGCTGAAGGCCCACCTGTCAATGGTGGAGCGGGCAAGGCGGAGGATGTGAATAAGCCGGAGTCCGCTGGGCAGAGGGAGCAGCAGGTTGTTAGGGGGTTAGGAGTTCACAGAGGTAGGGGGAGCAAGACATGGAGTGCTTTGAAAGTGAAGACCAAAATCTTGAATTGTATCCTCTGTGTGGTGGAAGGCCAGTGGAGACGGGTGAGGATGGGGCTGATAGGGTCATGGAACTTGATGCAGGAGAGGTCATGGGCTATAGAGTTCTGGTTGATCTGCAGCCCATGGAGGCCAGAGCTGGGGAGGCCGACAAGCAGGAAATTTGCATAGTCGAGCCTGGATATTATGAATGCGTGTATGAGGGTCTCGGCAATCTGCAATGTGAGACATTGGAGGAGCCGAGCAATGTTGCGAAGGTGGGGAAAGTCGGAGCGGGTCATAGTTTGGATGTGGGATATGAAGGACAGTTGAGGGTTGAACAGAACGCCAAGGTTCTGTATTGGCTCCATGAAATCTAGAGTGCATTCATGGAGGGAGATGCTGTCAGCACCCAAGTTACAGAAGCACTGACGGGAGCCATGAAGGAGGGCCTTGGTCTTGTTGACATTCAACTGCAGGAAGTTAGTTCTCATCCAGGACTTGATGTCCGACAGGCAGTCTGTGAGGACAGCATTGGTCCTGAAATCGAGGGTGGAAGCAAAGAAATAAAGTTGGGTGTCATCTGCGTATACGTGGAAGTTGATCCCATGTCTGCGGATGATGTCACCAAGGGGAGCATATAGATATTGAAAAGGAGAGGGCCAAGGACAGAGCCCTGAGGGATGCCAGACATGATTAATGCAGCATGGAATTATTATTAACTTCATCATTCCAGATTTATTGTATTAATCTTTATATTTAATTAATTATATATTTAATACAGTTCTGAGTGCTGAAATTAAAAAGTGACTTTTTTTTTAATAATGTGCCTTTGTGTAAGAAAATTAAACAGGGATCAATATGAGGAATAGTGCAAACCATTTGCATTTTTTATTAATCGCTGCCAGACTGCAATTTTATAAAACATGTAGCATATACTCATTGGGCTATTAGTGGTAATGTATTTGCAAATTATGAAAATCAGGCTTAATTTGCTTGGCATGTTAATTCAAGAATTGATTTTTTTCAACACAAAATCATAGAAATATATCAATTGTAATATTATATACAGATAATTTGTGAACAATGCCGATTAGATTTTATTTGCAAATACAACGTAGACTAATTTAAAATATAACTTTGTCTTATAATTCAAATTCATATCTTTATCTTTATGAGATTTAGCTGATACAATTGTTATGCCATTAGTGGTGATATATCAATATGCAAATTAAATGTTATATAAAATTTGGAGTCAAGGATATTAATGATCTTATCTTAGTGACTGATACATTGGAACATGTTACAAAACACATATTAGTTCTATATAAACTGTAGCTTATTAAATTATATACACAACTCCAACCTAGCCATCTGTCAAAAAATAAGAACCATGTTAAAAATATCCTTTACATATTCTGACACAAAATAGCTTGTAATCATGTATTTTTCATGGAGACACGGTTTTAATTGTGTCCAAATTACTGTACTGGGACTTGGGTCTTGGAGAGACGATCATCTTTTGTGAATGAAATAAGACATTTAAAGACTTTGGTTGTTGGATTATGATATGTAGCTCAGAGCATTTTCTTTCACTTTGTTGTTGTAAATTGGATTTGAATATCTTTCTTAACACTATCAAGTTGTCTCTGAGGCAAGTAGCTGAACAGTGACTGAAACTAAGAGGCAACTGCACCAGGTTCTTAGTAAGCAATCTTAGAAAAGTGCTCTGGGACTCTACCCTGCTTAAGTGCGCTATATAAATGCAATTGTTGTTGTTGTTTTCAGTAAGATCCATTTTACTGTGGAGTCCTGTAGCTCACTGGTTAGAGCACTCGCTTTGCAAGCCAGAGACCTGAGTTCAATTCCAGGCAGAGGGCGAAACCTTGGGCAAGTTTCCTTACTCCACACAGAGCCTAATAATAATCCCTCCAAAAAAACCAAAAACAATAATAAATTGGTCATTTTCAATCTATGACTGTTTGTGGGACATTGCTGTGTGCAATTAGCTGCCGCGTTCGCCGACAAATATACTTTACAGTGTGTTCTGTGAAGGGCTTTGGGACGTCCTCCCGACGTGAAAAGCGCTACATCAAATGCAAGGATTATTATTATTATTTAGATCTCATTCGTATTTCTCACCTTTGGCGTTGAGATTTGAGAAAAATTGGCAACAGACACTTCCATAGCCTCTTAAATTCAATAGCCATTTGACTAGATGCACAATTTGAATGTGCTATCAATGATATATCAGCTGCTTAGCAACTGAGACCATTGAGTAATTCATACCAACCCGCACAAAACTCTGGACCCCCATCACACCAGTCTTTGCCAAGCTGCACTGGCTCACAATTACCGAACGGTTCGACTTCAAGATCCTCTTGCACATTTTCAAATCCCTTCATGCCCTTGCATCTGTCTAGCTATCCGCTTTGCTTACCCCCACTCCATCACCCACTGCCTCGGCTCAACTGGCTCTGGCCTCCTGTTAATCCCTGGCCTCCTGTTAATCCCTGTCTTTCTGTTAATCCCTGGCCCGACTACACCCTGAAGCTCTGGAATTCTCTCCCTCAATCCCTCCGCCTTGCCTACTCCTTTCTCACTTTTAAATCCCACCTAAAGACCTTCCTTTTTGATCGTGTTTACGATCACCTCCCACATCCCTCTCTTCCTGGCTCAGAGTCAGACTTCGCCACTGTCAAGTGCTCTGGGACGTTGAATCACATGGAGGATGCTATACAAATGCAAGTCGTTTTTGTTGCCTACAGTATGTAGTATATATAATGCAAAAGAATATTTCAAAGGACTTAATAGTAGGCAATGAGCAAGATCTGGGAGAATTTAGAGGCACTTTTTATGCAGTTGTACTGTCTGAGCACTACCAGGTCATCTGCAATGAAATTGCATTAGGTACGTAAACCCTGAGGTTCATCCATCTCATATATTTCTTATCAGTGGAGACCTGTAGCTTAGTGGTTATAGCACTCGCAAGCGAGAGGACCTGCGTTCAATTCCCAGCAACAACAGCAACAAAATTACATTTGTACAGTGCTTTTCAGGTCGGGAGGACATCCCAAGGTGCTGGACAATTAGTGTTTCGAACCCAAGCTGGGGGTTGGGATCAGAGAGGTTTGGGGTAGAGTTGAAAGGAGGGTGACTGAAGGCACGGTCAAAGAGGATGGTCTTGAGACAGGTCTTGAAGGAGGCAAGGGAGAGGGACTGTGGGATGGAGTTCCAAAGGGTGGGGGCAGAGTGGCTGAAGGCCTAATGGCAGGGAAGTGAAGCAGGCAGGAGACCGCTGAGCTGAGGGAGTGGGCAAGTTGGTAGGGGTTTAGGAGGTTGCAGAGGTAGAGGGGAGCAAGACCATGGAGGGCTTTGAAGATGAGGTCCAGAATCTTGAACTGTATCCTCTGTGTGATGGGAAGCCAGTGGAGTCGGGCGAGAATGGGAGTGATAGGGACACAGAGCCTGGTGCAGGAGAAGACACGGGCTGCAGAGTACTGGATGATCTGCAAGCTATGGAGGGAGGAGTTGGGGAAGCCAACAAGCAGAGTTTTCATAGTCAAGTCTGGATGTTATGAATGCATGTTTGAAGGTCTCGGAAACTTGCGGAGTGAGACAATGGCAGAGCCGGGTGATGTTGCAGAGGTGGGGGAAGGCAGAGCAGGATTATGGCATGGTTGTAGGGTAGAAAGGATAATTGAGGGTCAAACAAGATGCTGGACTGGCATCCTTGGATGGTGATGCTGCCAGCACCTGAGGTGTGGAGGCGCTGACAGGAGCCAATCAGGAGAGCCTCAGTCTTGTTGACGTTCAACTGTAGAAAGTTAGCTCTCATCCAGGACTCAATGTCTAACAGACATTCAATCAGGACAGCAATGGTGCTGGAGTTGAGGTTGAAAGTAGAGATATAGAGTTGGGTGTCATCCACATACATGTGGGTGTTGACCCCCTGTCTGCGGGAGGGAGCATATACATATCGAAGAGGATGGGACCAAGAACAGAGCCCTGAGGAACGTCGCACAAGAAGTTGCGGGGGAAAGAGGAGAACCGTTTGTGGAGATGAAGTGGAGACGGTGTAAGAAGTAGGATCTGAACCATTCAAGGACAGAACCTTGTTTCCATACTCTACAAAGCTCTGTTTACCTAGCAATAAGTAGGAACCTGGTTGTTAGTCAATTGGCAGATCACTTTTCTGGGGGTAATAATTCCTTCAAAATAAATAAAAAATAATTTGGTCACTCAATCCACGACTGTTTGTGGGACACTGCTATGTGCAATTGGCTGCCTGGTTTCGCCCACAAAATATAGTCAATTCACTTTATAGTATATTCTGTACAGTGCTTTGAGATGTCTCGAATATATGATAAGGCGTTATATCAAATGCAAGGATTATTATTAATGTTACCATATTGGAACATTCCATTCCAAAATAAGGGGCTACTGAAAAAACACATGAACTTCATAACCCACTGTGACTGCCCCTGTAATAAACGATGGAGCCTTCCTCTCTGACTGAATAAACCTAACACAGTATTCCATTGTTTCCTACAGAACCTTCTCTATTTAATCTGCTGCCATAGTGTTTTCAATAGTTGTATAACAAGTCACAAAAATGCTGCCTTGTAAGAGAAGTGCTTTCTGGTATCTAAACCTTCCATATTTTTCACAGATGTGACCCATGGTGTCACTTTTCTTGAGATTAAATTACATACCAAACATTTGCCCTTCTTTTCAGAGTAAATCAAACATAATAGACTGGATCACACATTTTTGATAAAATCATATATCTCTACAGTCTTATATTCCTCTCAAGTTCATAAATAAAATTATTTCTGATCACTGTCACTGTTGGTTCAAAGCCATAGAAAGGAAAATAAAGAGGTTTATCCTGTACATTTTCTAACAGTCATTTTGTGAGGGATGCATTCGCTGGAGCTTCCAAAAGTGAAGGGAGTGTGTAGCTATTTCAACTGGATTTTTTGGTGCCTGGTAGTATTTTAGCTTTTGGGCAAAGGTTACCTCTCAAAGAGTTTGACAATCAGTGGTAGAAAGTCAAATATCAGCAGAGCTCTTCAGTATTTTTTTCAATGAGGCCATAGGGAGACATTACTGACATTTTCTGACCTTACTGGGTACACCCTCAATGTATATACTTTACTTTTCATTTAGATCCCTGGCTTCAGCTATCAAGAGTGCTGTTGGCTTGAGTCCAGACAGTAAATAACTTCCAGCTGAAACTTGCAGTTCCTTTTTAAAGCCCGTAACATCTGACCCCTCATTGATCATATATAAATCATGTCCATTTCCATTTAAATTAAATGTTTACTTTCAAACTGCATTCAAACATATGGATATAGATGAGTTTTACTGAATGTTTGCTTAGTGATTTATAGATTATAGTACAAAAATAAAATCAATTTTCAGTTTGAAGAAAATTAACTCCTCTATTTAAGATGGTTTAAAAGCTTTGTAGTTGTTAATACTCTGATAGTGCTGCTGTTCAAGTTGCCAATGCAACAGAAGTGTTCTATCGGAGATAAATGAAGGATAAATTTTATAAAATGTACTGCATAAGTTGTGTGGGAAGTCCATTATGTTAGTTACTCTGGTACATATGACACACTCTTAAATAGAAGGACATAATAACTTTATGATGGTCTAATTTTCAGTATTTTTTTAACAGGATTCCAAATCACGTACAAATTATCTAATGCCTTCGCCTCCAAACACATTATGTTTCATGGTAATTACCTATAAATCATTTTGATGTTATTAACACTATATCAAATGCCAAGGATTATTATGTGCGCTTATGTGTGTCAAATGGTGTTTTCTTGTTCTGGATTTTTGTCCTGCTCTCTACATATGTCGTTTACACATGTGGAAAGTGCTTCCTCCTTGCCCTTTTTTTACGAGTTTGTTTTGAATTTGGTTGAATCGCAGAAAAGAAGGATTCTCTGGCATTTCAACAACCTGCTGAGTAATTTTTTTCCCTCTGCCATCTGTCATATTCTGGTTTCCTTGTGCCCATTTGGAAATGACAAAGAATACTGACTGTAGCTCAGTCATTTTGCTTTAACAAGAAAAAGTAGAAAAGTTACTAACCAATGTTTTCTTTCTTGTACTGAACAATAGAAGTGTTTTTAAAATTTAGCTTTGCTGCAGTTGGCAAGTTGAACGTAGCCTCTTCAGAATCAGTGGTGAACACACAGTGACGTGACTGGCATACTCAAAACCATTCATTGTCATTACAACCTTGTCTGAATATTAACAAGATACACACTTACTCGTTGTGTGAACCCATCTTTGCAGGAGAATTAACAGTCACAAAAATTAACAACAGGACATGCACTGTTCACATTTCTTTACAAATGTGTTCCCAAAAGTTTCTGAAACAGTTGTGGCGTAATTTCCAAAGAGGGTTCATCAGGTTATTTCACAAACCATTTAGGATAAACATTGACATGCACAGATCTAAAGGTCATCTGCATTCTATCAATAGTCTTTTAGATTTCAACTTAAATATGATTACTGGGAATTTAGAAGTAATTATATTTGTTGAAGTCTTTATTATTATTAAGAATAATGATCGTTACATTTGATATAATGTCTTTCCTGTTGGGAGGACTTATCACAGTGCTTTATAGGATATGCTGTAAAGTGGAGTAACTGTATTTTTAGTTGAACCCGGCAGCCAATTTGCTCACAGCAATGTTCCACAAAGGGTCGTTTAGTGAATAACCAACGTTCTTTGGGGAATTGTTGCCCACGACCCCGGAGGAAACTCCTATTTCTTCTCAAATAGTGCCATGGAATCTTTAACATCCACTTGAATAAGTAAACAGACTTCAGTTTAATATCTCATTTGAAGGATGGCACCTCAGCAATGCAGCAGATTTTCAGCACTGTATTGGAATGTCAGCAAAATCTATTCAAGTTCCAAATCTTGACATAGGGCTTGAACCCACATCCTTTGGACTCAAACACCAGAGTGTTACCAACTGAGCCAGGATGACACACTTTAAGATCTAGTCAAACATTTAGGTTTAAAAAACAATGCAATTTGCAAATGTTTGCAGTGGAATTCACTAATAATAATAATTGTTGCACTTGGTGTAGTGTCTTTCAGGTCGAAGCCCTTCACAGTATTTACTGTACAGTGTAATGATTGCTTATTTTGTAGACAAACACAAATGAGAGACATTGCACTGCTTTTTATTTAAAATGCTCAACTATTTTCAGAAAATGGGATTGCTAAATAGGAGGAGATGTGTTTTAGGTTTGCCAGATATCTTGAGGATAAGACACAGCCGAAACAAAGGAAACCCATGGATTGCTTCTGGCACTTTGGAATGAGGGTCCGTGAGTTGATTGTGCTGTACTTTTGGATATTGTCAGGATTCCTGTTAGCATCTCATCATATTGTGCTATTTTTTGCTCTATTTTTGGGTCTTCTAATCTGTTGCTAGGAATAATAATAATAATCCTTGCATTTGTATTTGAATCCCTGGTTTCAGCATTGGATACTCCACTGAGGCTCATCTGAAGGATGAATCTCCAGTCTATGACCCTTGGTGAATGGATCATCATATTATCTGTTGGTTGGTGCTCTAAGTGTTAATATAAAATAGGACTACCCAAATTGGTAAATAAAACATGGCATGCTGTCTTTGTATCTAATTTAGGGTTAGGGTTAGCTTTCAATTAAGCTTTCAATGAAAAAGCTTCTTCATTAGTCGTGTCTCTATCATTAACTTTAATGGTATCTCCTTTGACCTATTCAATATTGCTCTTCCACGTACAAATGAGATGCTGTTCACATAAATGCTTCCATTTATTAACAATAATAATTACTAATTATTCTCCCTCTCCTACCCTCCTCAGGTGACCAACTAGCAGTGTCATACACTTTGAGATATCCTCCTGATGTGAAAAGTGCTATATAAATGTAAATTGCATTGTACAATAATAATTGTATGTGACGTAGTGCCTTTTATACCAGGGGGTGATGTCTCAAAGAGCTTCACAGGATTTACTGTAGTGAGTATGTATCTTGTAGGTAAATATGGCAGCCATTTTCGCCACAGTAATATCCCACAAATAACCATGTGGGATTGTTAGTCAGGAGACTGAGAGAAACTTTCTTCTCTTTTCCAATAGTATCTTCAACCTCTACCTGTACAGGCTTTTGTTATCTATTAATAACAATAATAATAATAACCCTTGCATTTGATATAGCACCTTATCACACCTTTGAGACGTCTCAAAGCGCTTCATAGAAAGCGTGTACAGTGAATTGAAAGTAGATTTTTTGAGAGAAATGTGGCAGCCCATTGGCACAGCAGTTTGTGACCAAATTATTATTATTATTATTTTTTGAAGGGATTATTACTCCCAGAAAAGTAATTCGCCAATCGACTAACAACCAGGTTCCTACTACTGCTAGGTAACAGAAGTGTATGGAATAAGGAATCTTGCCCATCGTGTTGCCCTGCCAGGAATCAAACCCAGGTTTCTCGCTTGCAAGGCGAGTGCTCTAACCACTGAGCTACAGGACTCCACAATGCTCATTTGATCAGCAGAAAGGCTGACAACACTCTTCAAAATTAGTTCTGGCAGGAGTCACTTGACCTTCGAGAGTATCAGGTGTATATCAAACTTAAAACACTTCTCCTCACCTTCACATCTCTATTATAATCCCATTAGAGTGAAATAAGTATTTCGCTGATAAGTATTTTAAATAAATAGCAGTCTGCAAAGTCTCTAATTCACATGTATCAAATACTTGATACAATAATCCACCAATAATTGAGCCTCTGCCAGTGTGGCATCTGCGATTGTCTGTCTCCATTTCACCACGTGGGTCTTTTGACAAGCTCCATGTTACATATCATTCTTTGCAGCTACACAGTGGAATCGTTGTAATTTACCATCTCTACTGCACCCACTCAGGAGGATTGTGTTAACCATGTGGCGATGCACAGATGCCCTGAAACAACCAATGAAAAGATGTAGAATCACCTGGAATCATTTTCATCAGTTGTTGAACACAACAACAACAACAACAACAATAACAAGATTACATTTGTATAGCGCCTTTCACGTCGGGAGGATGTCCCAAGGCGCTGGACAGTGTACAGTATTTCAGACCTGAGCTGGGGTCAGGGAGGGAGAAAGGAGGGGACGGGAAGGGGCGTGGCCGATGGCATGGTCGAAAAGGAGGGTTTTGAGGCGGACTTGAAGAAGGCTAAGGAGGGGGCGAGGTGGAGTGATTGTGGGAATGAATTCCAGAGGTTGGAGGCAGAGTGGCTGAAGGCTCTCTCGCCCATGGTGGGGCGGGTGGGTTGGAGGACGTGGAGCAGGCCAGAGCCGGCTGAGTGGAGGGAACCGGCAGGTTGGTAGGGGACGAGGAGGTCGCAGAGGTAAGGTGGGGCGAGACCATGGAGGGCTTTGTAGGTGAGGACCAGGATCTTGAACTGGATCCTCTGAAGGATAGGGAGCCAATGGAATCGGGCAAGAATGGGGAAGATGGGGTCGAGGAGTTTGGTGCGGGAGAGAACATGGGCTGCAGAGTTCTGGATTATCTGCAGCCTGTGGAGGGAGGAGTTGGGAAGGCCGACAAGCAGAGCATTTGCATAGTCGAGCCTGGAGGTGATGAAGGCATGAACAAGACTTTCAGCGGCCTGAGGGGTGAGGTAGTGGCGGAGTTGAGCGATGTTACAGAGGTGAGGGAAGGCAGAGTGGGTCACGGCTTGGATGTGGGGAAGAAAAGACAGTTGAACACATATTTGAAGGGACTTGAATTCCCTTTGTATGCACCAGTATACACATGGTTAACCAAAACGACAAATTCTGTACATAGGTTGCTAACCCAGCCCACAAATTAGATCCTATTTTTATTACTTTCCTACCAGCAGTGTCAAATTTGATTTGTAGCTTGCTTCTCTGATGGTCAAAGAGACCAGAAGGTCACATGTTTCAATCTTCTATGCTGTTAGACTGGGAAAAAAAGACATTCAGAGTTTTCACTCTGGATCGCTACCAACATCCAAACTCTGATGAAAAGTGTGAGGTTGCATAAAGATAGAACTGGATTCCGCATCTTCCAATGTTATTTCACACCACTTCCTGGGATCTGATCTTAAAGTCAGTGCCTTCGAAGGAGAAACAAATGGCAATATATATAGTATAATTAATACTTTGTACATCTTGATAAACAAATGGCAAAATAAAAGGGCCTGAAGATTCTTCTACCTTTTGAAGTTTAAGCAGGCGACAACAGAAATGTTATTACAGAGAAAACACTCATCGTCAAGTGTAAATATTGACAACCTTCAATATCAGCTCTTGCAACATTGTGTAATCAAATCCATTAACGGATTGTTCACCCATTAATAGGGAACATGAGCTGGGTTTATATCATTGTGAGAGAGTATGCATTTTTTCCATGCGTCTGCTGAATTGCCAAAAAATCTTTTGCTGTGTCCTCTGTCACTACTGCTTCACTTATTTTGAGTCATGAGTAAATTTGGACAAATACACTTTACAGTAAGTTCTGTGAAGCGCTTTGAGATGTCTTACTGGCGTGTACTATATCAAATGCAAGATTTTTAAATTCTATTCAACCACCAAAAGCTTCTATCCAAGAAGAGGAGTCCTTGGTGTACAGCTGCTGCTTGACAGGACCTGTCTTGAAGTACCTCAAATATACCAACGGGCAATGAACTGTATAAGCCTTGCAGGCTATAAACTAGTCTAGTTACAGCACCCAACATCTCAGAGCTTTGCAAAGCACTGTATGTGTGTTCTGAAGCAAGCTATGACAATATCAATGTCAGTGTTCAATTTAGAAACATCCAGATGCACAGCAACACAAACATGTTCATAATATTAACTTGAGAACAACAGGCATAGCAGATGGCCTCGCAAGTCAATTTGCCTACCGCCCTAGTGTGAAGCCAGCACTCTTTCTCTATCCTGCTTCTGTGTCACCATCTGCTTCTCAGGTACTGTTTGCTGGTCTTCGACAGATTTTCATTTCTAAACTTGTGCATCAGGAACCTATGCTAAGTCTCTTGTAACACGCAGCAAACATTTGTTGTGATGAACATGCTGGCTGTAGAAATTGCCCATTCTCCAAAAGACCTGCATAAAACTAGATAGAATGATAATGATAATGATAATGCATGGAAACAGGCCATTTGGCCCAACCAGTCCTTGCCAGTGTTTGTACTCCACAAAAGCCCCCACCCCTCCTATTTTCTTTTCCCTATGCATGCATCAAAGAGGTTATTGGGTAACTCCCAGAGCAAACCTTGCTTTTGCTTATAATATGGGATGTACACAAGTAAAATCTCCACCTATACTTGTTCTAGGTATATGTTAAGTACCATGTACCTATAAACTAACCTAAGGATTTAAAAAGCTATAATAACTGTTGCTCTGTTCATTGGTCACTTTTGTGACACCTTGTTAATTTAATTGGTCACTAAATGTGCATGTTTTCAAGAGTTTCCAGATTCATTATTTAATTCGCTTAATTTCAAATTCTTTAACTTTACTTACCTCTGAGGGATACATATTGTTGGGAAATGTAGCTGAAGGTAATGGTGCAGACATCTATTATGGCTTTAGAGTGCAGATAAAGATAAAGATTGGCAATTTTGCACATGTTAAATTGCAGATAATGCAAAAAAAACAGTTTTTATTAAGTTATTCCGAGTCTGTTTTTCTGAGCCAAAACAAAGTGCTCAAACAGTCACAGATGTAGTCCATACCTAATATAGATATAATATATTATTATGGAGTTCTTAGCATTGTAATTCTTGCATTTGATATAGAAACTTATCATGTCGTTGAAACATCTCAAAGTGCTTAACAGAATTTTTACGGTGAAGAGCAGTGACTGTATTTTTGTAGGTGAACATTTTTCTCAACATAGTATTGTGATTAGACTGAGGTTACAGAGCATATCAAAATACAGTGGAAATCTTTAAGCCGGACACATCGGGGATGGACGTTTTGTCCGCCTTAAAAGGCGTCCGAGGTTAGCCGGAGTTCCCTAACCTCTTCCTGCCTAGCAGCGGCAGTGCCTCCTCCCTCCCATTGCCTTTCTCTTTGGTTGGGAAGGGGTCCTATTAGTGGCTGTGCCCTGGTCATTGACAGCCTGCAACCACTTGTGAATGTTTGGGATCTCTACCCTTTCACAGGCGGCTCAGCTGTCGATCAATCATGATTTGACTCCTCCCATTCACTCTTTTGTTCTTCCCTGTCCTTCCGTCCCCTCACTGTTTGAAAGCCCAACTCCAGCCACTTGTGAATGGCTAGAGTTTGCTGCCAATCAATCTTAGACTCCTCTCATCTACAGGGACTGGGCAGGTTGGTAGGGGGTTAGAAGTTCGCAGAGGTAGGGTGGAGTAAGGCCATGGTGGGCTTTGAAGGTGAGGACCAGGATCTTGAACTGTATCCTCTGTGTGATGGGAAGCTAGTGGAGTTGGGTGAGGATGGGAGTGATAGGGTCACAGAGACTGGTGCGGGAGAGGACACAGGCTGCAGAGTTCTGGATGATCTGCAGCCTGTGGAGGGAGGAGTTGGAGAGGCCAACAAGCAGAAAGTTTGCGTAATCGAGCCTGGATATTATGAATGCATGCATGAGGGTCTCGGCAGCTTGCGTTCTGAGCCAGTAGCGGAGCTGGGCGATGTTGCGGAAGTGGGGGAAGGCAGAGTGGGACATGGTACCGATGTGGGGTAGAAAGGATAGTTGAGCGTCAAACAAGGCACCAAGGTTCCGGACTGACTTAGTAAGGTGGTGTGCATCCTTCATGTGATGTTGTTCTTCAAGTGAAGAACAACATCTATTCAACACCAAAGTCATTAAATATCCTGGGGGTAAATTCCCCCACTTCTCCTCTAACCTTCCCCTCCCTCCGCCAAGTGTTTTTGGTCTTTAATTAAGAAACATGTTCAATATTTATCAGAACTTGAATTTTACTGCAGTTCATTTTCATGTTTGCAAATTGATGTATTGATATGAACAATGTGTATTGTGGGCAAATAAATCTCTTCAAGAAATGTCTTACTTTGATCCGGAGTAGCAAGCAAACCAACAATAGAATGTTTCTACTTTTCAGTGAGCGACAGTTTCATCCAGTCCATAAAATCTTTACCATCCACTTGTACAGAAAACAGAACCTTAGTTTAACATTTCTTTCCAAAGTATAGCATATCTGACAATTCAACACTCCTCAGTAACAACCTAAACTGTGAATCAAAGTCCTGATGTGGGACTTGAACCTACAACTTCTGATTCAGAGGCGCGAGTGCTACCAACTGAGCCAGTTAGTTGACTTGTTAATTGGTGTTCTGTGGGCAGTGTTGAAGATGTCAGACTGTAATAAGAGTTCTCCATTATAATTGCGCAGTCAAAATAGGGAGAAATTTCATCTGTGTTTAGATTTATTTTATTCTATTTCTGTAGGATTCTGCAGTTCATGTTTATGTTTGTTTGCAAATTGATGTTAGATATAAACAATGTGTTTGTGGGTGAATAAATCTTTTTAAGAAATGTATTACTGTCATAAATTTTGATCGGAAGCAGCAAGCAAACAAACAATAGGATGTTTCTACTTTTCAGCGAACAACAGTTTCATCCAGTCCATAAAGGTTTATTGATCTATTTACTGTAAATATACTGCTCTATACATGTAGGATGTATTACACTGTTCATGGAGTTTTAGTGGTCACAAACGTTTATAGATTAACAGATGGAGCATTTTCTTTTATCATCCATATTATTGTACCTACATTGTTTATTGACCCTGCAGTATTTCACTTGATAGCATTCTGTTGTGGTCCAGTTACTCCATCAACTTTGTTCATGCTGATGACCAGCTTAGTCTGATCAGAAAGCTGGAATGTTATAGTTTTAATAATAATAAACCTTGCATTTGACAAAGCCTTCTCACACATTCAAAGCAATTCACAGGATTTTACTACACAATGTAGTGTATTTTTAGGCAATTCCAAGTCAATTTGCATATGTCGTTGTCCTACAAACACCCATGAAATAAATGACCAATTTTATCTGGAGGATTGTTGGCCAGGACACTGGGAAAAATTTCCTTCTCTTTTCAAATAGTGCATTGCGATCATTATCACCCAGTTGTGCAGACAAACAGAACCTTAGTTTAACATCCCATTCCAATGTATAGCATATCTGACAATGCAGCACTCTTCAGTACTGTATTTGGAGTGATAACCTGAAGTCCTGAAGTGGGGCTTGAACCTGCAACCTCTGATTCAGAGGAGAGAGTGCTACCAACTAAGCCAGTTAGTTAACCTGTTACTTGGTGTTTTGTGTGCCAGTGTTGAAGAAGTCAGACTGTAATAAGATTTCCCCATTGTAATTGCACATAGGGGGAAATTTCATCTGCATTTAGATTTATCTTACTCTATTTCTGTAGGATTCTAGAGAAAACATTAGGTTATTTTTTTAAATACCATTGTAAATATAAAGCTGGCAAAATGATGCCTGAATTCAACAATTTGCCAAATTCTGGACCCTCTGAAATACTATATGAATAAAATAAATTTAGACCCAGACAAAAAGTTTTCCTCCAAAGCCACTTCTCGTGACTCCATCTCAAATATCATTCTTTACCTGCTTTGAATCAAGATCACTTTGAGAAAGTACATGCACTGCTGTGGCTGGTATAGGTCTGAGAAAGCAGCCACATTACTCATTTTGGCATGAAACTGCTGAGATAATTAACCCAGCTGAGGTAGTTGTGAAGGCTTTTTAGGATGCAGATAGAATTCTGATGAGTCTATTGCAATCGGTGACAAGTTTAATTGCACATCTGCTGAACGTCATTAGGAATCTCCTGACTGACCTTTTTCTATGTTCACAAGGGTCACGTTGGCTTTGATGTGCTGACAAAGCGAAACTCATCTTGTTTACTTTGAACACATTTTGACAGAAGGTTACTGTAAACCTTGCATTTCTTTGGTCAGCAAAATGAAATTGAGTGGTCACACCAGGCATTTAAGACAATAAATTCCATTTATATAGTGCCCTTCATGTAGGATAATGGCCTTGATAGCTTCACAGAGATGGTGTCAGACATCAAAAGCAAGGGAAAAGGGTAGAGATGGCCTGAGGCACAGTTGAATAAATAGGTTCACAGACAGGATTTAAAGACAGAGAAGGGTAAGGTTGAGGGATACAGGAAGGGTATTCCAAGGATTGGGGCTATAGCAACTAAAGGCTTAAACATGATGTTGGGGAAAAGAGTGTGTGGATGCACTGTAGGACCAAGTTAGCTGAGTGGAGGCAGCCAGCAGAAGAGTTGTGTAGAAGATCACAGAGATATGGAGGTGCTAGAGTGTGAAAGGATTTATAGGTGATGGTTTGATGCTGGTGAGGATGTGTTCAGTGGAGTTTCGTATGAGCTGGTATTTGTGGTTGGTAGAACTAGAAAAACTGGCACGGATTGCATTTGAGAAATTGATTCGGAGGTATCAAAGGTGTGAAAAAGGGCTTCTGTGGCATTTTGCGTGAGACAGGGGTGGAAGTAATGATAATAATAATCCTTGCATTTGATATTGTGCTTTATCACATCTGCTAAATGTCTCAAAAACTTCACAGAATATACTGTAAAGTGAATTGACTGTATATTTTGTGTGTAAAACAAGACAGCCAATTGCCTCACAGCAGTGTACCACAAACAGTCAAGGATTGAGTGACCAAATTATTATTATTTTTTTGAAGGGTTATTACCCCCGGAAAAGCAATCTAACAACTGGGTTCCTACTTGGTGCTAGGTAAACAAAGGCATGTGGAGTAACGAAACTTGACCAACATTTCACCCTGCCCGGGATAGACAATGTGGTGACGATGAAGAAAAGTGACTGAATGTGAGGAAGGAGGAGAGCTAAAGATGGAACCAAACGAAAACGTTATGCACTAAAGGTTCAGTGGGTTTGAAAGAGAGGTTGAGAAGGAGAGAGATGATGTTTTGTAGAACACTTTCCATATTGACTGCTGTAAGTGCGGCACTATTTAATCCTTTATCTTTTCCTTGTCTCGGAAAACACTGTGAACCTCACAAGAATCAAATTTTGTAAATGATTCACAGTTTAGGTTTTGTTCCCACTGTACAGAAGCTTGTTTAAAAGCCAGAAGCTAACAGTTTGAAATCCAGTGCCTCCACACACAGTGCAAACCGGCCTTTGTGACTCCCGACTGAGTGGTAAAACCTTCTCAATAAATCATTCCCATGCAGTTTTGCCCCGTGTTCAGAACCTGAGCCTTGTTTTTCTGTTAACCATGATTTAATCTCTACCCATTCCCCAGTTTTCCTCTTCCTTTATCGTTTCTGCATCACACCTCAACAGAATAATTGTTTTTCTGGTTTGAACAGAGGTATGGATGGTTCATTTTTATAAATGTATCTTTTACCTCAGTATTATCTGAATGTTTTTATTTACCAATGAAAATATCAACATTAGGTAGAAAATATTTATCTTGGGATGTCCTCCTGATGTGAAAGATGTTATGCAAATGTAATTTGTTGTTGTTTATCTGTATCCAAAATAAGGACAAATGCGAATATGTGCTAGAAATTGCACTCCGACTACTTAAGAAGAGCAACTTGTATTTACGTGGAGCCCATTACATGGGTTAATAAGGTACAGACAGGGTTGAATGAGAACAAGGGAGAGGGGCAGCTGGCTATCAATACATTCAAAGAGGTAGGCGTTCAAAGAAATTAAATATTCTACATTAAACAGGTAGAACTAACATGATGAATGTGAGTGTGTTAAATGCATCACTCCTACCACTGCCAATAAGGAGGTATATTTAAATAACTGGATTTCTAACATGGAAAAGAAGAACTTGCATTTTCATAGCACTTCTTGATAATTGTTGTCAAATGTAGTGACTGTTGTAGATAAATGTTGCAACCGTTATCACCATCAAAGTCCCAGAAACTACTTTTGTGTAACTGGACAATTAATCTGCAGGATTGTTGACAGTTCACCAGGAGAAATGCCCTTCTCTTCCGAAACAGTTTTATGGTTCATTAATATCCACCTGAAAACAAGTGAACACAAATGGAACAATGAAATGTGGTGTCACAAAAGTGGACCGTGGAGGAGAATGGTGTTGTCAAAGGCAGCAGAGAGGGAGTGGAGCATTGTGGAAGGGACTCAATTGGCAGAGAGACATTGTCTAAGTGTATCTCAATACTGTGTTAGATTGAAAGGCTGACTAGATGGTCACAACTGTTGTGAGAGATAAGCATGTGGCTGGGCAGCATTGACATATCCCAGTGCCTTGACGAGAAGGATCAATGTTCCTGTAGCGCGAATCTATAAGCCTTAGGTACAATCGTCCCAACAGAGACTCGTCCCACTCTCCTCTTTTCAGATGTCTGGTGGGAGTGTAAGCTTCAACCAGAGCTATTGAACTATGCCGGGAAACTGATTCGGACCAAAAAAAGGCTAAGTGTTACAAAGACAAGGAAAACACATTGCATGGCACTTGCTATCGTTAGATATTCTTTGTAATATCAATAAATTATGGTACAGCAGAAAGTAATTTGTTTTGTGATTTATTTACAGATTACCATGCATCTGCAGTGACGAATGCAAGAGAACAAAAAGGCCATGTCTGGCAATGAAATAAAAAAAAGCAGTAAACTTTCTGAAACTTTGCAAGTCACACAAAGAAATGATTGATGTGGTCTTGGTGTTGGAGACATCTGTTTTATTACTGACACTGTTCATCCTTTTGTTGCTCTAGATTCTCAGCTCCCCCCTCGTTTATACCAGGTTTTGTGCATGTGTTCTTCAGTTCTATGGTGAGACCATTGCCTTTGGCTATGTTATGCAATGTACAGCAAACTACCACAGTTTTACTGATTTTGAAAGGATGGTGCTATGTGTCCAACAAAACTGATCCAGGCAGTGGGAAAAAAACTAAACATATCATTCATGGAATCATAGAATGTTACAACACAAAAACAGGCAAAATAGTTCACAAAATCTGTGCTAGTGATTTTTACTCTGAATGATCCATTAGTCTACAGGCTTTAACGTTCATCTTTTTCAAGATTCTATCTAATTCTCTTTTAAACTAATTTAGGCGCCCTATGGTTGGGAATGAGTGTAATCTCTCTATTCATATCTCTGAGTTCTACTGCAGGCCATCAGCTATAGGCACACCACATTAGCTCTGATCCCTTGAGTCCAACATCCATTCATCTATCTTCTTCCATTAAACTTAGAATAGAGCATGCACCTAAAATGCATCCATCAAGTAGACTTTTAGAGTGATGGTAACTAACATGCATGTTCCTTCTTTGATCATTACCTGTCATCTGCACATTCATTGAGTAAGAATTGTTTTTGCCAAGGTAGGATTTCTGGCCAGGGGTCTGTTGGCACTGTGCAATCCAACTGTATGGAATTCCATTACACCTTCTCTTCAGGGGAAGCCAGCAATGTCATAAATTATTTGTTTGTTGTGCATCTGAACATCTTGCCTGTAGATAAAACATTTGTGGTGCACTTTAATTTTAAGGGTATTTGTTACATCTCGTATCACCCTGGAAACCGCCAGCTGACTTACTCCTGGTATATTAAGGATTGAATTTAGTTGAGGATAGAAGGGAGCTGGAGACATACAAATTGAGAACCAGAGTCAATTTCACCTCTGTTGGAGGGGACAAATAAACAAGAGTGAATCTGTCCCCACATGGAGCTTGAACCCACAATCTTCTGATTCAGCCAAGAATGCTACAGACTGAGCCAGGTATTTCTTTCAAATCTACTTTCCAAGTAAAAATAGCCTTGATCATTGAATTGTGTACAGATTAATTTTCTAATTATAATTTGCAAAAATGGTTTTCCACTGTTCTTAAAAATAAATGCAGCCCGAATTTTAACTTGTTTCAACAACAACAGTAACAACTTGTTGATATAGCATGTTTCACATGGGTAGCATCTCAGAGTGACGTACACTTTAAGACAAAGTCTTGTCACAGGCTAAGACTAGGTGAAATTGTAAGGCTATAATTTCTAGTGTTGTGATCAGAAGTGAATTATTAAAAATAGTTTTGGTTGGATTTGCTTATACTTGTTAGTTAGTGTCGAGCTGACTTGCAGAATCGCAATCTTGATTGTGAATGTTGTTTTGATTAAGTGTAAGTTCCTCATTAGTAGGTGTCAAGATAACTTTCAGAACTACAATGTTGCCAAAATTGTTTTTAATTAAATTGAACTGAATTGCAGAACTTCTATCGAAGCATAACGGGTGTCACAGGGTAGCTGGTATAACACTAGATAAAATGGTATGAGGAGGTGTCAGTGTGCTGTGTATTGTATTATGAAGAGTTAAATTGGCTAAGAAAGAAGTGAATTTGTTATTGTAGCTGGAGTTTGTTGTGTCACTAATTAATTGCTGCTGTTTAGCTCTTTTGTGTCTGGATATGAGTTGGCTCAAGGCCAATGATCAGGCGGGTGAGAAAGTTCTGACATGCACTGCTCAGTTTGAAGTAAAGAACCATGATATCAAGAAGTATAGCTGAGCTACACTTTTGAACGTCCTCAATTACAATGCAATTTACAATTCACACTTATATGGAGACTTTCACGTTGGGAGAGTGTCCTGAAGCGTTTGATAATTCAATTGGGCATCTCTACTTGTCGCTTCAAGGCAGCTGTTAATCGATTTGTTCTTTGGGCAAAGGTAAGGGAGAAAAGGCAATCAGGTAAAATCGCTATTCAAATTGAATATACGTGATGCATCCAATAGATCAGAAATTAATTGAGCACATTTTATCAGATTATTTATTACAACACATCATATATTATTGATATTACACAGTTTGAAACATCTCACTTCTCCTTTCTGACACTAGGTGTCCTCAGGAGGCTCTGAAATCAGAATCATAGTCTCTGGGATATTCCATCCATTAATATGTAGTCTGGATGCATTCTGCATTGCAATTGTTGCAACTGCTGAGTTCGTACAAAGTCAGCAATTTGACAGCACTGAGTTTATCAGGAAGGGGAGGACATCCTATCTAGCTTGCAACATTACATCTTTCAGTCTATTGTAACTCAAATGTTCCATGGATTCACCAGTTACTAAGACACCTTATTTCACTGAATAACAGCTCAACTAGGCTTTCATGCCCATCATTTTCCTTTACTTTGCAAATTTGAAATCATCATCCCTTAGAACAAAGACATGCTTGTGATTTGAATTGTATGCAATACATTTGTCATGTTCCGCAACATCTAGTAAATAATGTTGCATTCAGTCATTTCAGAGTCAGTTATTTGTTTTGCTGGAAATGCTTAGAGGTATTTCTGAGAGAAAAGGGAATTGATTAGTATTTTTTTTCTGTCATGTTTTACGCACTATTATTTCCATTACGCTTCAGAGAAAGAGAACAATCTTAATATTTGGAACACGCCATTCCCAGAAATTTCTGTGTGCTCTTCAGTGCCAGGATTTCAAGTTCAGGTCACAGAGCAGGTCATAGAAAACCAGTTACTCTAAATTATGGTTACAATATTTTTGACAAAGTGGAGACTAACACGCAATAATTACCAATGAGAATCCTTTAATAAGGATTCAAGTGGGTACTCACGGAAATAATGCTCCTAAAAGGGATCGTGTTGGAGTGAAGTTTGTACTTGTTCCTAATTAAGATGGGTAGAATTCCAGAGAAAGGAGACAGAATGGCTGAAAGCTTGCCTGCCAAAAGAGGGGTGGGGTACACTTGTTGACCAGGACACCCAAGGAAGTGTCTGCCTGCTCAAATGGACGTTAAAGATCCCGTTTGAGAAGCGAGGGAATTTCTCCTTGTATCCTGGTCAATAATCCCCCTGACAAAAGCGTTCATTCAATTCATGCCTGTTGGTGGGACATTGCTGCATGCAAATTGGCTGTCGCATTCACCTGCAAGATGTACAGTGCTACCCTTTAGAGTACAGCTTTGAGGCACCTGACATGAAAGGCGTTATATCAAATGCAAATATTAATTTATTATTGAGTGTTCATGCCCACGCCAGGATTTGAGCAGAGTATCGAGTCTGACATTTCAAATGCATTGCCCAATGGTATGACACAGTGACATTGTTTGGGAAGGGAGTCACTCCAATTTATTTGGTCAGTCAATTAATTTTGGAATCTTGCTGGCAAAAAAAAGCTGCTGTGGTTGCCAACAAAAATGTTCGCTGCACTGTACTGTAATTCCTTGTAACACACTTTGAGATGCTTCAATGTGAAAAGTCTTGCTAACCATACAAACGGCATGTGTTCATTTGACACATGACTGCTGGAAATAATAATAGCTTCAGCTGTTAAGCTTTTTTCAGTAATGAGTAATTTCTTCCTACGTTAAACCGAACATTATGATATTACTGATCCTTCCATTTATTGACATGTACTAACTAACATGTCGTACTGCAATCTCAGTTCCTAACTTTACCCTTTGAATTACTTATACAGGGTATTTCCTGTGTCAGCTGGGAAACTGCCAAGTGTAGATGAGGTATATCCTGACAGTGGGCAAAATGGGAGGATGAGCTGAACTTGCATTCATTTCTTAGCTTGTTATTATTATTGTTGTTATTATTATGTTATTACAGTTTAAATCACTCTGTAGAGGTCATTTCTAAGTGGTTTTCAGTGATGAGTCAGCCAGACCAATAATACTGCCATGTTACATATGAATGGATATTACTTTTCTTAGTATCTTTCAACTTCCTAAAATAGTTACTTTTTGCGGGAGGTTGATATTTTGTTCACCAAGTATTTTGTCAAGACACAGAAACAGAGAGCGCTGGGAAAACTCAGCAGGTCAGGCAGCATCTATGGAGAAAGGAAAGTGAGTCAAAGTTTTGGGTGCACGACCCTTCGTCAGAACGGAGGCATGTTGGGAGGGAGAGGTTTTTAAGGACAAGTTGAGAGGGGGAGGCAGGACAAGGAAGACAAAGGAAAGAATGAGTCAAGACATTTCTGAATTGTCTTATTAACAGTCCCAGTTTCACCAATGATTATATCAACAATGTTTGTTTTATTCTGCCACATATGCCATTATAAATAATAATACTAATTGCATTTGTATAACGCCTTTCACGTCAGGAGGACATCCCAAGGCACTGGACAGTCAGGGTTTCCGACCCAAGCTGAGGATCGGGATGGGGGAGGGTAAAGGGCGGTGGGGGGGGAGGAGGGTGACCTCTTGAGACAGGTCTTGAAGGAGGCAAGGGAGGGGCAAGGCAGAGAGACTGTGGGATGGAGTTCCAAAGGGTGGGGACAGAGTAGCAGAAGACTTGCCTGCCATTGGTGGGGTGGGCAAGGCAGGGGTCATGAAGCCCGCTGAGCGGGTAGAGTGGGTAGGTTTCTAGGGGCTTAAAAGGTCGCAGAGGTAGGGGGAAGCAAGACCATGGAGGGCTTCGAAGGTGAGGACCAAGATCTTCAACTGTATCCTCTGTGTGATGGGAAGACAGTGGAGTCAGGCGAGGATGGGGGTGATAGGATTACGGAGCCTGGTGCAGGAGACCCTAAAGGATTAACTGAATCTTTCTTATTGTTAAAGAGTACATGATGTGTGTTAGAAAAAAACACATGCTCCACTTAACAACGTAAAACAATAACTAGAAAGATCAGTAGGAGAAAGCAAATAGCAAAAGACTGCACTGCCCAGCTGTTGTAAAGCTCTCAGTCCACTTTGTTCAGTTTGGAAAGATCCATAATTTAATAGGTACTTGAGCAGTTTGATTGTGCATATTAATGTTTAAACAGTTACGAGTTGGTGGTGCAAAGTTTGAATTTATTCCAACATTATACCCAACAATTTAAAATAGATTGCATAATCCAACACATGAGCGGCAATAAAAATATCAGGAAAACGGTTGCTGCTCTATGATTCTTTAATGGGAAAGAGTTTGTTTGCAGCAGCAAAAATGGTGTTATTACCATAGGATATAGTCCTGATCTGTTAGAACATTCATCTCATTGTGATGCCCTAATACACTTTACTAAAATATTATACTTTGCTGATATACTTTACTAATATAATAATCCTTGCAATTGTATAGTGCCTTTCACGTCAGGAGGACGTCCCAAAGTACTTTGCAGTGTATATATATATATATATATATATATATATATACAATACTACTATAATATGAATATGTTATTTTGATGCTAATATATTGTAGTAATATAATATACAAATTATACTATGCTAATAAAATACAGTAAACTCCTGGTAACCCTTAACTCCTCCTGTGGCAAGTTATTCAGAATGGCGAGTTACATATGTATAAATACATAAATAAATGCAGCTGGTTTATTAACAGTGTGGTAGTGACAAGTTAAGCCAGGGTCAAGTTATTAGTAGTTCACTGTATACTAATATTGTACTAATATACTATTTTAATATTCTATACTAAAGCAGTATACTGTACTAACTGCTGAAAAGAACAGGTGACTTTCACTTTTGTTTTTTTTAATTTTTCATGTTGTACTGACAGACAACCTATAGTCATTGTTAAGTATATAAGGTAGACTTTGATTGTGAGAAGGATGTTTTCAAATGATCTCTCTCACTTCTAGAAAGTCCATTTAAATGGATTGTCAGTGTGTATTCCTTGTTGAATACATGTGGGTAATCCACTGAACTGAGTATCAGCAATGGAAATGAAACTGTTCTGTTTTGAAGCCAGAAAACAGTTTAAACTATTTTGATAAGGGTTCAGCAAATTCTTTCAGGGTTATTGTTTTAAGCTTTTAAATAAGCTTTTAAGCTGGTTTGCGGTAAAAACAAGAGTTATGAGAGTCAACGAATTTATCTACTGTATTTTTAAAAAGTAATTGTCAAACTCCAGACTGAACCAAGTCACTCCACATAAAGAAATTGAGTAAAATATTTGATAACTAATTCAATGTAAAATTATCACCGCTGATATCATCATATACTATAATAATAAACCTTGCATTTAATATTGCAATAATGTCTCAAAGTGCATCACACACTTTGCTGTAAAGTGTAGTAATGTATTTTGTAGGTGCATTTGATGCATTAAACCATTCAATTGTTATTATCTAGTCACAATAATCATGTTACTTATAGGGAGAAATTCCACCTTGGTCAAGATTTATTGTATTTATGTAACATTTTGGAGCATCTAGACATCTCACACATGAACCAAGTCTCATTTCACACATGAGTCTCATCTCAAACATGAGTCACGTCTCAGTTCACACATGAGCCGCATTTTATTACTCTGTGCCTAACATCTACTACACACCTTTCATAGGTAAGTATTAATTTCAATTTTCATGTGGCGCAGCCAGAAGTATAACAAATTAACACATATCATGAGGGGTTTGCTTACTCTTTATTAGTGTGCATTTCGCCCACGAAATACATAGTCAATTAACTTGACAGTATATTCTGTGAAGTGCTTTGAGACGTAGACGTGATAAAGCACTGTATCAAATACAAGGATTATTATTGTTATTATTATTATTATCAATGCTACAACGATGACGGGCATTAACTTCTGTGGAATACAAGTCTCTGTCACTTTTGTCGCTAGTTCAGTATGAGGCAATGTCAGGTTACTTTGAACACAAACTGAATACAGCGAACAGAGAAGTTCCATTCACTTTTCTCTACAAATTATTTTAGCCCCAGCTTTAGAAGAGCAACATGTTACTGTGCCAAAGCAATTGTTTTTTTCTTTACATATATAAATCAACATTACGACTCTTGTTAACGAGCAGCAATTGGTCAAGGTTTGTGACATGGATAGGAAGTTGGGCTGAGATTGCTTCTGCTTATTTTACAGCCTGACATCTTGGAGGAAAAGTCATCCATTTCATCATTCAGAATTGTGTTCAAAACAAGCTTACAGCAGTGATGGGGCACTGCATAAGTAGCATCCAGTATCTTTCACTTCGAGCAGATTAAAACCAGAAAATAAAACCCAAACCATATCTATGTATCTCGAACTATGCATCTAAAATGTATCACACAATGTGTAAATTTCACCCTTTGTCTCCTAACCTTCTTAATCTGGAACATTTGGAGAAAAGCTAATTCTCTGACTAAAGTCTAGTAAAAGTTAATGTATCTTACAGTGAAAAACATATACTTACACAACTGAGTTGCATAGATTAACATGAAATTGCAAAGCAGTACAAATATAATGTTCAGCAATAATAGACTACTTCTGAAATAATAATCCTGCATTTGCTTTAGCACCTTTCATACAAAGAGGACATATTAAAGCACTTCATAGCATATATTGTAAAGTGTAGTGCTTGCGCTTTTGTAGATGAATGTAGCAACCAATTCTGTTTAGCAATGTCCCACAAATACCCATGAAGTGAATGACCAATTTTATTTTGAGGGAATGTTGGCTGGACACTGGGAGAAATTCCCTTCTCTTTTCAAATAGTGCCACAGATCTTTAACGATCACCAGAATAGGCAAATAGGAACTCAGTGTAATATCCCATCCAAAGAACGGCACCAATGCAGTAACAACCTCCAACCTTCTGACTCAGAGGCAACAGTGCTATCAATTGAGCCAGGCTGGCACATATATCAAGAACACAACAGCTTTATTTCACCATTACTTTACCATTTCACATCAAGTTCACCTATCAAATACACAATTTGCAGCTGTAAAGCACTTGAGACATTTCAATGATGTCGCAAGGCAAATGCAAGGTTTATTACAGTAAGTACCATGGAACTAAAGTTTCACTTTACGTGTGTGTAGATTTAATAGTCAAACTTTGTTTAAGGATGCTGGGCACAACCTTTTTTATAATAATCCTTGCATATCCAAAAAAAAAAAATTGGTCATTTTCAATCTACGACTGTTTGTGGGACATTGCTGTGCGCAATTGGCTGCCGCGTTCGCCCACAAATATACGGTCAATTCACTTTACAGTGTGTTCTGTGAAGTGCTATGGGACGTCTTCCCGACGTGAAAAGCGCTATATCAAATGCAAGGATTATTATTATTATTATTTGATGCAGCACTCATCTCACCATTGAGACATCTCAAAGCGCTTCACAGAATATTCTATAAAATGGATTGATTGTAAATTTTGTGGGCGAAACGCAGCAGCCAATTGTTCACAGCAAGGTCCCACAAACAGTCGTGGATTGAGTGACTACATTTTTTTCTATCTGCCAATCAACTAACAACCGATCTTTAGCCTAAATCACTTAAATATCTTTTTTTAAGGTTTTAATGAGGTGTTAAATCTAGTGATGTGGATAACTGTTCAGCCCACATCCTCTCCGGTACCAGGCTACGTGACCTTATCACCCCCATTCTGGCCCGATTCCACTGGCTTCCCATCACACAGAGGGTACAGTTCAAGATCATGGTCCTCACTCTTGCTCCCCCCTACCTCTGCGACCTCCTAATCCCCTATCATCTTGCTTGATCCCTCTGCTAAACGGGCTCCAGCCTGCTTCACGTCCCCTACTTGCTTGCCCGACTATTGGGGGGGTGGGCTTTCTGCCACTCTGCCTCTAACCTCTGGAACCCCATTCCACAGTCCCTCTGCCTCGTCCCCTGCCTTGCCTCCTTCAAACACCCATCTCAAGACCCTCCTCTTCGATCATGCTTTTCATCTCCCTGCTTCACCCCCGGCCTTCCACCCTCACCGACCCCCAGCTCGGGTCTGATACTCTGTCCAGCACCTTGGGACGTCCTCACGACTTGAAGGGCGCTATACAAATGCAATTTTGTTGTTGTTGTTCCACTGACAACAATTCAAGCTACTGTCCCATGGAGATTATCCAAAATAGAAGTTCTTGCTCGCATTTTGAGATGCCATTCTATCAGAATGGTATAAAGTATATATTGCAGATTTGTAACATTGTATTTTGTCTCTACTATCAACACTTCACAGAAATAAATCCTATGGGATTAGAGATACTTTCCCCCATGGCAGCTGCACCTTCTGTCAGATGTAAATGACTTGGCACCGATACAGAAATTGTAGAAAAGTAAATGGCTCATTTGGCTTTGCTCTTTGTGTAGACCCGAATTCCTGAACATGAGAAAAATAAGGGAAAAGGTCACTGTGGAAATGGCTGATAGTTCACATGTATAAAAATAAGTCCAGACTAACTCACATCACAGAAAGACTTGCAAAGCCATTCAAGTAATTACACAAGAAGATGAACTTCAAAGATAGGAGAAGGCATTGACCCATTAAGATAATCCCATTTCTATAGTTCTCAACTGCATTCACAACCTGCCCTCTCACCATATCCCTAACTCCTCTTTTTCTTGAATCCCATCTAGTTGCCTCTTTAAAGATTTATACTGTCTGCTTCCTTGATAACATATTCCACAACCATATGTCACTGCAGTACCCTTTCTCACCATATTAGGAATTTTGTTTGAAAAATCAAATTTCTTCTCAAATTGGATGCAGTGAGTGTCAGGGATTATTGCATTGTCAGAGATATCGAACGTATCGTCATTTGGATGAGATGTTAAACCATGCTCCCCTTGCCTGTTCAGGTGGATGTTACAGATTTCATGGCACAATTTGAAAAGAGAAGGTATCTCCTGATATCAACAACAACAACAACTTGCATTTATATAGCACCCTTCATGCAGGGTAGCGTTCTGGAGCATTTGCCAGTGGGGGGGGGGGATGACAATGAGGGAGAGGGAGGGTGTAAGTGACCATAAGCATGATCAAAAAGGAAGCTCTTTAGGCATTATTTGAAGATGGGGAGGGAGGGGCAAAGGCAAAGATAATGAGAGAGAGTTCCAGAGTTTCAAGACGTAGTGGTTGAAGGCACGGAACGGAGGGGACGAGGGACAAATAGGAGGCAGCTTAGTGGAGGGAGTGAGGGGTAAGCAGGTTGGATAGGTAGGGAGATGTAAATGCATGAAGGGATTTGAAAATGAGTTAGAGGATTTTGAAATTGATCTGTTAGGTAATTGGGAGCCAGTGGAGCCTGAGAAGGACTGGTGTGATGGGGGTATGGAGTTTTGTGCGGGTGTGTGTCCAGGCAGTGGAGTTTTGGATTAATTGAATTTTGTGTGTGGTGGAGCTGGGGAGATCAGCGAGGAGGGCATTGGAATAGTCCAGCCAGGAAGTGACGAAGGCGTGGATTATGGTTTTGGTTGTGTTTGTTGTGAGGTACAGGCGTGGACTTCACATAAATTCACCTACCCACAACCGTGGTCATGCCCTTGACCTCGTTATCGCCCACGGCCTTGACATTTCCGACCTCAGCATAGTGGACAAGGCCATCTCGGACCACTTCCTCATTGACTTCTCCTCTCACATCCCTCTCTCCTCCACCAAGCCCTCAAACATCCTCTACCGCTCTTGGAAAAGGCTACCCCCTGAGACCCTCACAAAGGCCCTCACATCATCAAACATCCTATCCCTCTGGCCTTCCACCCGTGGAGATTCTGAAGCAGCCGTCCAGCTGCCTCATGATCGCCTCTTCTCCACCTTTAACTCCCTCGTCCCCCTGAAATCCAAGACCATCTCCAAACCCACCCGATCCCCCTGGTACAACAACCATCTCCGCTGCCTAAAAACCTAAACCCGGCTGCTGAAGCGCAGATGGCGGAAAACTGGCCTGACAATCCACCGCCAACTGTGGCTCGAGTATCTCCACAACTACCGCCGTTCTTTGACACACACAAAAACGGCCTTCTACTCCAACATCATTTTGGAGGCCAAACACAACCCTAAAATCCTTTTTTCCACCCCACTACCTCCTCTGTGTCCCCCCTCAGGCGTCCTCAATCTTCATATCCAATGCCAAGTGCGAGGAGGTCATAAACTTCTTTTAATCTAAAATACACAACATCCGCCAGGCAGCCTCATCCACCTGCCTCTTGTCACCCACCACCATGCCCTCTCTGTCCCCTTCACCCTCCCCATCATCTGCTCCTACCACAACCCCCATCCTACATTCCTTCCTCCCCATCTCTCCTTCCTCCCTCTCACCCACCATCACCTCTATGAAACCCATCACCTGCTGCCTCGACACCCTCCCCACCAACTTGCTGGTTACCCAGCTCTCCCTCCTCTGCCCACTACTGGTTGACATCATCAACCAGTCCCTCTCCTCTGGATCATTCCCTGTCCCCCTCAAAACTGCTGTCATCAATCCCCCTCCTCAAAAAACCTTCCCTGGATCCCTCAAACCGCAGCCACTACCTCCCTATTTCTAACCTGCCATTCCTGCAAAAGTCCTAGAACGCATTGTTGCCAATCAACTTCATGCACATCTCTCCTCCCACTTCCTCTTCGAACCCCTCCAGTCCGGTTTCCACGCTGCCCACAGTAAAACTGCGTTTGTAAAAGTCACAAAACAATATCCTCTCTATCTGTGACCAGGGCTCCCTCTGCCTCCTTGTCCTCCTGGACCTCTCAGCTGTGTTCGACACAGTCGATCACCCCATCCTCCTCCACTGCCTTTCCTCCGTAATCTACCTCAGTGGGACCGCACTCGCCTAGTTCGAGTCGTACCTCACAAACCGCCAGCAGTACATCTGCACAAACGGCTTTTCTTCCCGCTCTCACCCGGTTACCTGCGGGGTACCCCAAGGATCCATCCTTGGCCCCCTCCTCTTTCTGATCTACATGCTCCCTCTTGGGGATGTCATCCACAGACATAGGGTACATTTCCACATGTACTCGGATGACACCCAACTCTATTTTTCCACCTCTCTTTGCGACCCCCAGTCCCCTGATGTTCTGTCAGCCTGCCTGTCAGACCTCAGGGGCTGGATGAGCACAAATTTCCTTCAGCTGAACATTGACAAGACGGAAGCCATACTCTTTGGCTCTCGTCAACGTCTAAAATCTCATGGCTCTCACCTCCTCCACCTACCCGACCTCCCCCTAAAACTCTCCAAACCCGTACACAACCTAGGCATCAGGTTCGACCCCCAATTATCTTTTCTCCCCCACATCCAGTTCCTCACCAGCACCGCCTTCTTCCACCTCCGACACATCGCCCGTCTCCATCAATACCTCTCTCCGAAAGCCACTGAAACCCTAATCCAAGCCTTTGCCAGTCTCGGCTGGACTATTCAAATGCCCTCCTCACCAGTCTCCCCTCCACTACCATCCATAAAATACAGATTATTCAAAACTCTGCCGCTCGCATTCTCACCCGCACCAAACTCCACTCCCCGATCACCCCAGTCCTTGCCAGACTGCACTGGCTGCCTGTCCCAGAGAGAATCGACTTCAAAATCCTCACTCTTGTGTTCAAATCCCCCTACTCCTCTGCACCCCCTACCTCTCTGACCTCCTCTCTCCTCAAAACAGTACCCGTTGCCTTCGTTCCTCCGGGTCTGGCCTTTTCCTTGTCCCCCGAGTCCTCCGCTCCACCCTCGGTGGCTGTGCCTTCAGTCATTATGCACCGAGGCTCTGGAACTCCTGTCCTCACTCCCTTCGCCTCGTCCCCTCTCTTCCTATTTTCAGGTCTCTGCTGAAGACCTTTCTTTTCAACCATGCCTTTGGTCACCTTCCTCCCCCTCCCCCTGGATCCGTTACTGTGTAGCGCTCTAAGACACCGTCCGGCTTGGAGGGCACTATATAAATCCAAGTTGTTGTTGTTACTGACGGAGGTCAGCAATGTGGCAGAGGTGGAAAAAAGTGGTTCTGGTCAGAGAACGGATGTTTGGTTAATTTCCCCAGTATTCTGGGCAACAGTCCACAAATTGGTGATTGATTTCATGGCAGTTCGTGCAACATTTTTGGTCATAAATTGGCCAACAAGATAAATTAGCTATTTATTTTATGGCTATTTGTAGGACATTGATGTGTGCAAATTGGCTGTACATTGTATTGGACCAACACATTTTTGTAAAATGTAGTGATGATGTTTTTGTAGGTGAATGCAGCAGCCAATTTACGACCAGTAATATCCCACAAACAGCCATGAAATGACCAATTTGTGAATTGTTGCTCAGGACACTGGAGAAATCTTCTTAGGATCTTCAATATCCACCTAAACAGACAGGCAAAACCAGTTTAACATCTCATTCCGAGGACGGCACCTCCATCAAAGCAGGACTCCCTCAGGGCTGTATTGAAGTGTCAGCTTAGACTATGAGGTCTGGATAAAAATAGCCAGATCTGCTTTAAAGACAAACAAGTGAAGCAGCACTCTAAAGGCTGGTAGTAGCCATGGTTTGTCAGAATTGCTTAAACATAGGAACATAAGAACAGCAGCACGTTATTCAGATCCTCAAGACTGTTCCGCCATTCTATTAGATCATGGCTGATCTATACCTCAACTCCAATTACCAACCTTTGCACCATATTCCTTGATAACCTTACCTAATAAAAATCTATCGACGTCAGTTTTGAAAATTTTAATGGATCCAGCATCCATAGCCTTTTGGGGCTGAGATGCAATAAAATTCACAGTCCTATGGGTTACTGTTTGACTTATTTATTCTGCAACCTATTAGATCTGCTGATAACATTTGGAAAGACCTCAGAAGCCTAAATCTCAGGTCAAACAGGTCTGTGTGGTGAATAAACCTACAACTGGCCTTTGACATAACAGAAAACGGGCAGTTGTGTAATCCTTGGTTCATGACTTATTGGTTTTCAAATGACAAATTGTATGATAAATGTTTTGTGGTGGACACTGAAAGTTTCTACAGGAATTTATTATTTAAGAAATCATCATTTGATGTATACAGTTACTGCAGAAAATGTTTCAAGACTAGTTATTATATCATGTGATAAGGTTTCAAACTGGATCATGATTTTATTAAACAAGCAATTTTTGATAATGACTTAAGTGCAAACTGGCTTTATGTGCTGTAAGCCAAATAAAGGTCTGATGTCAAGTTATGATTTACAGGGAGGCATGAAATGCTTTCTTTCTTAAGCAACCTGAAGTAACGTCTTGTAATTTGCATTGTATTTGATCGGTTTTTAATGGGTTTGCCTGCACAAAGCAGGCCCATTCCACTGGCAATCTACAGTAACAACTTACATTTATATAGTGCCCTTCATTTAGGGTAATTTCTCAATGAGCTTCACAGTGACAAAGCACCTCCAAGAGCATTGAGAGAAGTGGCAATAAGCGAGTTAGTAGTGGTAGGATTTGAGGCAAGATTTAACAGACGAAAGGGGAAAACCAGAGCGTCGAGGGAGGGAGTTCCAGAGGTGAAGGGCATTGGAACTGAGAGCTCAACCTTCGGTTGAATGGGACGTAGTGTCTCCGACATAGAAAGAGATGATCCAAATTTCCAAATATCGAGTGTTCCTGGAACCTTTCAATATCACATTTATTGTTGCTTATGCATTGAATTCCTCTGTTGGCCACAGCCACTGTTATTTCAGTATTGGATCACTAAGACAAGTTTAAAAGCTCATGTATGTGTTTCTGTATCTGTAATATAAAAGCAGCATTAACAAACTCAATACATTTTATATTCTCTAGAGAAGTTCTTACGCATACATACATACACACATGCATATTTGTATGTACATATAATAATCCTTGTATTTGATACAGCACCTTATCACATCGACGATGCATCTCAAAGCACTTTCTGGGATATACTGTGAAGTGTAGTGACTGTGTATAAATAGTAATCTTTCAAATCGGGCCTTTCACATCAGGAGGACATCTCAAAGTACTTCATGCAGCTGAGTGGAATATAAAGTATCAGCGAAGATGAATAGGTACAGCCTTCATAAAATAGGAAATGTAGTCCGCTTATAATAGCAGAGCAGCCGATAGTGAAAAAAATCCACTTTATAGGGCTTGGATTATATACCAGTGTGAAAGAGAATAGCACCTAGAAAGAAAGGTATCTGCAATAAACAGGCACAAAAACCTCACAGGAATTCAGAGCGTCTAATTAATGCTTGTTTTCCCATTAACTCCTCAAATTCCATCAGTCATTTTATTTACATAATGTTCAGGACGTTAGGGCCCAATGAATCCACTGTTATATCATGGTATACAATACAGGTTTATTACTTCAGATTTTCTAAAATATTGAGTTCTGCGATGTTAATTTATTTTCCTCTCTTCATAGATGCTGCCTGACCTGCTGCATGTTCCCAGCAATTTCTGTTTTTACTTCTAAAATATCATTCCTTTTTGCACAAACTATGTGTCCCATAGCTAGGAATCAGCTTGTTGTTTGTTGTGACAGATGATAAGTTGTTAGAGATCCTGACATGAAGTGGATCATTTAGGTGGATAAATTGTCCAATGATTTAGGTGGATAAATAGTCAAGGATATTTGTTTTACGTCCTGATGGTGGTAGATAGATCAGCAGTAAAAAAAGTAATAGACACATAAAATATTGACTGTGTAGATCCTGGGGTTCTTGAAGACTATTTTGCTGAAATGTATCAGGGAGAGACATAGTATTGAGCATATCCTGTCAGCTATATCAGTCTTTGTTTTCTTTTGAGAATGTAAGAGAATGTAACTATGCCCAAGGGCACCAGACAAATTTGGGGAAATAATGAGTCTTAACCATAATTTTTTGTTTTTTAATTTAAAAATTCCTGTTGCTAATACTTGGTAGAAAAAGTAAATACTTGTTGCAGCTCCAGCACTGGTGTATCTTGGTGTGAAATTCAGAAAACTCACTATTGTTCCTTTCGAATTGTTTACAACAACAACAACAACAACAAGATTCCATTTATAGAGCGCCTTTCACGTCGGGAGGATATCCCAAAGTGCTGGACAGTTGGGTCAGGACCCGAGCAGGGGGGAAATGGTCAGGGTGAGGGGAAGGAAAGGAGGGAGCGAGGAGAGGGCGAAATGGTTAGGGTGAGGGGAGGGAAGGGAGGGAGCGAGGAGGGGGTAGAGAGTCGAGAGGGGAGCTGAAGGGACGGTCAAAGAGAAAGGTCTTGAGACCGGCCTTGAAGGAGGAAAGGGAGGCGGCGGCGAAGGCACTGGGTGATGGAGTTCCAGAGCCTCGGGGCTGAGAGGCTGAAGGCACGGCCACCGATGGTAGGGCGGTTGGGGCAGAGGATGTGGAGCAGACCGGAGCCAGAGGAACGGAGGTTACGGGCGGGTAGGTAGGGGGATAGTAGGTTGGAGAGATAGGAGGGAGCGAGGCCGTGAATGGCCTTGTAAGTGAGGATGAGCTTTTTGAATTCGATCCTCTGGGGGATGGGGAGCCAGTGGAGGCGAGCGAGGGTGGGAGTGATGTGGTCGCGAAGCCTGGTGCGGGACAGTACACGAGCTGCAGAGTTCTGAATGACCTGCAGCTTGTGGAGGGAGGTGGCGGGAAGGCCGGCGAGGAGGAAATATCTATTACGAAGAATATGTGAAACTAATTCAGCAATAAACTGGTGCAGTGGGGGAAGGGATGAGGGAGATTTCTTACAGAATACGTCCACTGGGGCAATTCTGACCGGGGTCAGATTTATAATAGACAAACTGCACACTAACCAGACCCAGTATTGATCATGAGCAACCTATAATGGTAGCTGTTTACAAACTGAAACAGAAGCTACTTCAGATCAGATTTTTTTAAGAAATGTCCTCGCTCCTGTACTGAAGACACTGAATCGATTTGTATGGGAATGAGTGGGTTATCGGCAAAAGTTTATTCAGATGGGCATTCTTTATGTGGAGAGCAAATTAGTGCCAGCAGCCTATACAACTCTTATGTTCTAGAATTGAGGGGGGAAGATTGCTGAATTACAACTGAGCCCAGTCTGGTATTCAACCAAAGCTCATGTATAAACATTGTCCACCGATGCTCCCTGGATAGCAATCAGGAGCAGGAACTCTGGCCGACTTCTCTTCCTCCCTACACAAGGAAAACTGAGGTTGACACCAGTACCCTTCACTCCCCTCTAAGACTATCCAGCTCTGTTAGTAACAATTTCACATCATGGATTGGTTTTCCCAACTGAGCTTTTTCAAGGGAACATCAGTTCCATGTTACATACTTCCTGAGATCTGCATTCACGATACCTTATGCACCTCCTGATCAGGTAAGTCTTGTGATCACTTCCTTGTGTGGGTTATTGATTGTATTCAGGGTTGGTGCAAATCAAGTTTTGTTTTGTGTGATTTTCATTAGAAAATAAACAATTATTTTAAAATTTCTTTCAGAATTTCAGAATGGGGATGACAAGTTTGCAGGGCTATGGGGAGACAGCAGAGGAGTGGGATTGAATTCTATAGTTCTTTTCAAAGAGCCAGCACAGATACGGTGGGCCAAATGGCCTCCTTCTGTGCTGTATAATTCTATGATTCTATGAATTGTTTCAATTACAATTTTTGCATTTGGAGCGCCCAAAAATGACAAACATAATAATACCTAGGCTTCCTCTGCCACCTCAGCAAAAGCACTGCTTTCAGTCACCTGATGTAAGTCACTTACGACAGGTGTGCAATTTTAGGCTCTTCCTCCTTCTCCTCCCCCTTACTCACCTTTGATCCCAGGACACAAGATTTCTACAACAACAACTTACACTCATATAACACTTTTCACATGGAGTAGCATTTCAAAGCCCTATGGTTCCAGCCATGTTTTAATGCATTTTTTTCCGATTCTTTTTATTAATGAAAATATATTTGCATCTGATTGGGGAACAACCAAAAGAAGTGACAAATATTAATGTTTACATGAATCTGGACAAGCCTAATTACGATATGCTTAGGTTGAATGTATTATTTTGTCCATTTTCATTATTTGCTTGAATTGCAATGTTAATCACAATAGCTTAAAGCTGTCACTATTTCAACCTTATTCTCTTGAGTAACTAATGTTACCAGAGATCATCACCTATTGATGTCACAAAACACTATACCTGTCACCAACTGAATAGTTGCCTTGCGATAATTCTAACGTAACATCACAGCAAGAGTAATTACACATTAATTCAGGGCACAGCCCTGCTTCTTTGTTTTTGAGAACTTCAGATGTATAGAATTTGCATTCTTTGCAATCCCTTAAAACATCCATTACTTGTTTTCTGATGCATGTTTAAACATTTGCACTGATTTGAGCCCAGCACTACAATAAAATGAATATTGCTTGTGATTTCCAAGTTACAGGATAAACCATTGGTGCATGGATTACAGAGGTAATCTTGAATGTGCATGAATGACTTCAGCCATCTGTTTGTCACCCTGTAACACTAGTAATCATCTGTGAAAGTCCTCAAGTCAATAGTACACCTCCAACAGCCCCTTAGCAGTCAATATTTACACAAAGCTCAGAACATAGACAAGCCTGAAAGATCACTCATCTTTTCAGTGCAATGCTCTCTTTCCAACTCTCTTTCATATGCGATGTAAATTTCAGTCACTACACCCCGAAACCCTGGAACACTCTGCCTCAATCCCTCCTTTGTATCCCGTCTCCCCTTTTTTTTAAGTCCCATCTGAAAACCTTCTTCTTTGACCTTGCTTATAGCCACCTCCCCACCCGGCTTGGGTTCAGGCTCCGCCACCAATAAGCAATCTGAGACGCTACCCTGCATGGAGGGCGCTATATAAGTGCAAGATGTTGTTATTGTTGAAGAAGAATTGAATTAACATGGAAAAACGTAATTGCAAAAAGGAAAAAATGGGAGCTGTTAATGTACTAAATATCAAAACTGAGGGCGATCAGCAAATATGCTATAATAAAAGCAGCAAACAAGATACAAAGAAATTGTTTAGTTATGTGAGCATTAGATGGAACGGTAATCCAAATACACCCTTTAACACAGATTGTATTGTATCTCATGACACGTGAGTTGTAGATTTTCACATCCCTTTTAATAAAAAAAAGCTGTAGATAAATTTCACATCCAATCATTATGGCTGGGGATTCTTAACACAAATAATTAACAGTAGTGCACAGGTGATGAATACATTGGAACAACAAATGTCTACAAGGCAATAGACCAGAAAAGATCCACTGGAGGATCCTCAGGAAATGCAGGGGAAAATAAATGATGTTCTGGTTAATATTTTAGGACCTTGGTAAACAGTGGAGCTGTACTTGAAGAGTGGAGGACAGCCAATGTTATCCTGATATTTGTAAAAGAAGTGAGGCACGAGACTGGAAATTAGCAGCTAATTATCCTAACATCTGTTGTGAGGAACTACTTGAGAGCATTATTTGGGATGTTCATCTAAAGGGCTATATGGAACAGCATCATGGATTGAAAAGTAGCTGAAACAGATGAGGGCTATCTCGTAAATATAATTTAAGTGGATTTCAGAAGACCTTTGATAAATCTCAACATTGAAAGCTGGTTCAGAAGAGGATAATAAATGGAAGAAGTCCATAGGGGAAATGGGGTGGGGGGAAAGAAGTAATACCAAGTGCAGTTGTATAAGGGTCCGTTCTGCCCTAGATTGCCTGCTGTTCACACGGTTCATAGATGGCTTAGAGGTAAGCATTTTTGTATTGTAAATTTGCTAATGATACCAAGCAATTTAGCCATTATATATAAGGAGGATTAATAGCCTTCAAGATCTTCTGGACTAATTAAGCAAGTGTTCAGGTGGAATTTAATGCAGATAAAATGTAGGGTTAAGGGCATTAGAAAAATAATAATAATAATCCTTGCATTTGATATAGTGCTGTTCACGTCTTCTGGACATCTCAATGCGCTTTGCAGAATATACTTTAAAGTGAATTGACTGTATATCTGTCGGTGAAATACTGCAGCCAATTGCACACAGCAGCATCCCACAAACAGTTGTGGATTGAGTGACCACATTTTTTTTTGTATTTTTGAAGGATTATTTCCACGGAAAAGCAATCCGCCAATTGACTAATAATCGGGTTCCTACTTACTGCTAGGTAAACAAAGGTGTGTGGAGTAAGGAAACTTGCCCAATATTTTTCCCTGCTGGGAATCGAACCCAGGTCTCTCACTTGTGATGCGAGTACTCTAACCACAAAGCTACAGATCTCCAAAATTAACCATAACCACATGTACACAGTGAAACTGTGAATTAATTGAAAATTTATTGGGTAAATTTCTGAACCCAAATTAAACCAAGTTTGTTTTTTGAGTTGTATTATTGATATTTTTGGGGTCAGCCGGTTGCCTGATACATACAGCTACACATTGCACACACTTTGGGGCATCCAATTTAAAGCAGTAAACTTCAAACTAGCTAATTTGGTATGACTATTATGCTTCACTAAAGGTTTCCAATCAATATGAAGCTGCTGTGAACAAAGCTAACCTTGAGGGCACTTAACCCTGCATCATATTAAGTTGTTTTACCCTTGCAGAGATCATTGGGGAAACCACATTGGAATATTGGTGGGGATGGGGAGGCATTAAGATATGTGAATTTTATAATGATATGGAAGATCAATGCTTTCAAAATTCAAATAATCAAGTTGTTTTTGATAGCCACATTGTTAAAACTTTTATTTCTGCTCAAGGGCAGCATTCTAAGTTAAACCAGCATGCATCGAAGCAGGGTTGAACCACTTTGCCCTCCCACTTAAAAAAAAGTCAGCTGTTTGAACTTTGTAAACTGTGGATAGAGAAACTATTTTCCAGAAGCTGCATCCACCCCAAACCTGTCATTAAGAATACAAAACAACCATGTTTTATCTTTTGGTGTTTGTCACTGGTGAATTATCATCACGTCATATACCGCATTGTAAGTAAGATTGTGTACCAAAAATTCATAACAGAATTGAAGCATTGGAGACAACAACAACTACATTACATTTGTAAAGCATTTTCTATGTCGGGAGTAGAAAGGTTTATAAGAAGGGCAAGAAGGATTATTCTGGGACTAGAAAAGTTTACAGTGCTGCAGAAGTTAGAACAAATGAAGAAATATGCAAAAGATGTAGACCTCAGTCTAAAAAAATTATTCGGTCATTCAATCGACGAATGTTTGTGGGACACTGCTATGCACAATTGGTCGCCGCGTTTCGCCCAAAAATATACAATCAATTCACTTCATGCTTTGAGATGTCTCAATATGATAAGGCACTATGTCAAATGCAAGTTTTTTTTAAATTCACTACGAGCTGAACTACAGGGTATATGGTTTAAATTTATGAGCCTCAAATGGGAACAGGATATAGAAGATATTTTCTACCATACAGATTTTTCAGTTTTGGGAGAAGTGGGGAATTTGGGAATACGTAGAATCGACTCCCAACAAAAGCAGTTGACATGCAGTTGATTAACTCCTTCAAAAAACAACTGGATGAGTTGCATATAAAATACAGTCACTATATACTTTACATTAAATCCTGTGATTGTTTGTTCTCCTACTTTATTTCATAGCAACATGTATTGAATAGCTCAAATCCACAGTCTAGAAATGTAGTGATAGTGATGTACAGGACCATTGCAGTCTGTTTGCACCAAAAATAAAGGGAAAAACACAGTAAATAGTACACAATCCTACATTTCTCATATGTCTTATTTCAATTATTTACTAACTTGCCATTTAAGGTCCTCCAGTATTTGCTGAAAAATCATCCCCCACCTGGATAGTCTATTTCACGTATTTAGCATACTCTGTAAAACCAACTATTTCTCGACCGTCAGTCTATCATTTCTTTTTTTAGCTTGTGTTCAGATCCCTTTAATCTAATAACAATGTTTAAAAGTGAAAAGTGAAATATTCAAAAAATAAAACATAAAAGGATGTGATGAAAAGGCAGGAGACTTGGGGGGGACTAATTGGATGACTCGTATTAGAGAGCTGACACTGGCCCAATAGGTTGAATGTGCTCCTATTATGCTGTAAAATACTAGGATGCTATATAACTTTCTGAACGTTATATGTTCTTTAAAGATTCAAACCTCAAGTTATGATGAGTGGATAATAAACAAATTGCTACAATATCTTTGTAGAAGCAA
Source organism: Callorhinchus milii (assembly GCF_018977255.1). Taxonomy (NCBI): domain Eukaryota; kingdom Metazoa; phylum Chordata; class Chondrichthyes; order Chimaeriformes; family Callorhinchidae; genus Callorhinchus; species Callorhinchus milii. The sequence goes on along the minus strand of NW_024704742.1, from coordinate 20,568,579 downwards.
TTGAACACACTTGGTTTCTTGTCTTCATTAATAACCTGCTAGTTAATACCATAATTCATACCATATTCACCTAACTCCTTCAGGCTGCTGGAGACCAGTGCAAAATGTTCAGGTCAGGAAAATTGCCCTATCAGCCAGCTCAATGCAACACACATTTAGCAAACAAGCAGAAGTTGCACTTTCACTGACTGAAAAAAAACTACATTTACTTTTGCCTGTTATGGTAAAGGAAACATTTCCATTTTTTATATATCACCTGCAGCGACTATATTTATAAGAATACGTAACAGCCATTTGCACTAGCAAGATCCCTCAATAAGCCATGAAGTGAATGGCCAATTTATATGAGCACCAATTGCAAGTAGCTGCCTTGTTTATTTTATAACTGATCCCCTGATATAGGTGGCAAAACAGTAGGCTAAATACTGCAGGCATACTGTAAATCAGGAAATATTAACACAAACATTATTTCCTGCAACCTGAGGCGACAAGCACTTTACTGCAAAGTTAATTTCATGGAGAACCAGTTCTGCATCATGCATTTACATTCAAGAGCAAGGTAATACAACTTTTAAAGGATTCTATATGGCATTCAATTAACCTTTCATCGCTAATACATGGAGTGAATCTGAAAGGACAGAGTTTTGTTAATAACTGTCACAGACAATGTCTTTCTGTTGGATCTTTATTGAGCAATGCAGTATTATTCTTTTTGCACACTGTTGTGTCCTAATTACTTCTCCATTAGCACAGTGATATTTGTCACAGTGCTCAGTGTAATGCTTTTTACACATTCTCAAATATCCCATTTTTCCTTAATGCTATGAATGTCTTTCATCAACACCTTTTGCCGGTTCTTCAGAATGAGTATAATAAAGAATGAGTGAAGGGAAACAAATTCATATTGCTCTCCTGAAGCAATATTTAGTATCTGAAAGATTATTAATGTGTGTTATAGACTTCTGTTTGTGATGAATTATAAAGATGTATAATATTTTTGACTGTTTCAGGAAAATCTTGCATTAAAATATTTTAATAATAGATGGTAATTAATTATATCAAATCATGTTATCTTATAGAATTTGTATGAATTAGTATAGAATTTATATGAATGAAATAATGAAAACTATCTTGACAGATTAGTGCACTGAAATTATATTTTCAATTAACTGGGATCATTGGACTACAGATCACTAAGATAAAAGTACACTAGCTACATAGAATAATAATAAGAATAATCCTGGCATTTGGTATAATTGGAAGGACGTCTCAAAGCGCTTCACAGGATTTACTGGGAAATATAGAGTAACTGTGTATTAGTTGGCAAATGCGACAGCATCGATGACCCACAAACAACCATGAAACGACTGACCACTTTTTATTTGGGGGATTGTTGGTCAGGACACAGGGAGAAGCTCTCTTCTCTTTTTGAACAGCACCATGGGATCTTTAACGTCCACCTGAACAGGCAGATAATAATAATAATTATCCTTGCATTTGATATAGCGCTTTTCACGTCTTCTCGATGTCTCAAAACGCTTCACAGAATAGGCTGTAAAGTGAATTGACCGTATATTTGTGGGCGAAACACGGCAGCCAATTGTACACAGCAGTGTCCCACAAACAGTTGTGGATTAAAAATGACCAATTTTTTATTGTTTTGTTTTGGAGGGATTATTATCAGGCGTGTGGAGTAAGGAAACTTGCCCAAGGTTTCGCCCTGACCTGCCTGGGATTGAACTCAGGTGTCTCGCTTGCAAAGTGAGTGCTTCAACCACTGAGCTACAGGACTCCAGATGGGACCTCAGTATGCTTAGACAATGTAACACAGTCCATTCAACTTTCCTTAGACTATGTAACTTGAAGACCCAACCTGGGTCTTGAACCAACAATGTTCTGACTCAGATGCAAGAGTGCTACCACTGAGCCAAGCTGACATAGATGAAATTAAAGTTTTTAAAAACACAGGAACTGTGATCCTTGGTGATACTGTAAAAAATAATAATAATCCTTTAATATAGTGTATTTTACTACAGGAGAAAGTTTCAAAGTGCTTCACAGGATCTACTGTAAAATGCAATGACTATGTATTTTGTAGGTAAACAGAATGTGGTATTGATGAAGGAACTGACCAGGATGATTCAACAGTCGCTGTAAATCTGAGCATTTAACTTTTAACCATATTTCATGATTTTCAGCATCTGCACAGTTGTCCTTTGCAATCTTTGTAATCACCAAATTCATTTGTTGCCGAGCATCTTCCGATTGTAGTGCATGAATAGAATCAGACAGTGTACAACCGAGTGATATATTTCTTGTACTGAGAAGACCAAAGAAATTACACTAAGAAAGTGTGATTGTGAAGCATTCACTTCCATTCTATAAGGATTACAGACTCTCTTGTAGTTACAATTATTGCAGCTCCATGGGGGTGTAACAATTGTTGCTAGGTGTTGCAGTGCTGGCAGTGTGCGTTTAAAATAAGATTTTTTCCATTGTAAAAGTCACATTTACTGGCTAGTAAAATATCTCACCCGTCTTGAAAATCTTGTTAATTATCAATATCAGCTCCATGGGGGTGTAACACTTACTGCTAAGTTGCCGCTGCTTACTGCTTCAGCCAACAAATTGCAGTCACAGCTCTCTACAGTAGATGCTGTGAAGTGCTTTGAGATGTGTCTGTACATGAAAGATGCTATACCAAATGCAAGGATTATTATTATTATTATATCAATGGAAGGACAAAAAAAAGTTCACACTTAAATAGTGCCTTTCACAATGAGAGTACTTTACAGCGATTGAGCAGGAGTCTGGACTGGCATGGGAAGGGGGTGGGGGTGTGAATTTGGATGAGGTTGCCAAAAATACAGAAATATGGTCAAAGAATTAGGTCTTCACAAGATCAGTTCAGATGAAGAAGGCACTTTGCCCTATTTGAAGCCAAAACCCTCATGCATGTGTTTGCCTCCTCTATTAAGCGCTCTGAGACGCTACCCTGCGTGGAGAGCACTTTATAAATGCAAGTTGCAGTTGTTGTATTTGATCTCATTATCCAGTATGTGTAACCTGTTGTCTGGTATGGCAGTCTGGTATGGATACTCTTAAACACTGTGATGGGTTTCTACACGTGTTAGATGCATAGCTTACTAAAGGAAAATTTAATAGTGGCCAAAAAGCAAAATTGGTTTAAATTAATTTGGGGGACACTTCAGGGATTTAAGTCGTAGCTGTTTTGAAGAAGGAAAGAAATGTTTGTCATATTCATCATAATGGCATCAGTATTATGCTACTTGATTATGATTAACCAAGGAGGAGGTG